>NC_077231.1:124819986-125562486 GCF_027887165.1 Monodelphis domestica
CTAAAGTAATCCTTTGATGTTTTTATTGGAATGACACTAAATAACTGAAATTAATACAGACAATATTGTTATTCTTGTTATATTATTATGATTCAACCATGAAGAACTAATCTCTCTACAATTTTTAGGTCTTTTTTCTATAAAATATGTTTTGTATTCATATTTACCTAGTTCTTATGCCTTAGTAGTGTTAAAGGGAAATTAGCAGAAGCAAGAGCAATGCTACAAACCAGGAGCAGGAGAGCAAGATTCCAGAACTCTGGAGAAGTGACAGGCAGTTTTTTCTTTTGAGAGAGACAATTAAGCAGCCAGGAGTGGAGTTTCTGTCTGGTTCTTCTAGAGTAGACCTAGAGATCTAGAAATTCTCTCTGCTGTGGTTTTCCTTGTGATTCTGCCTATCCCTGTGAATCCTATTGATTCTGAGAGTGATTTCCAACAAAACTGCTCAATACTCCAGAGGACAACTGTCAGTGAGACCCTTCCTTTGAACCCTGTTCCTGCTACCTTCAATTTCTTCCCATTTTATATATTAACTAAGGGGGTTTAATTTAACTAGTTGTAGGAAGTAGATTTGTAGGAAGAGAAGTATTAGATAGTGTGGGTTAACAACTTGATTTGGGGTTTGGATAGATCTTCCCAATTCCCTCCCCTTCCTTCCCTTATCTTAAAATAAACTATTATTTTAGTTATATTTATATATATATGTATATATATTATTTCAGTTTACTTATTTCAGTAGCTAGTCTCTCAAATTTCTGTCTATTCTATAGTTATTTTGAATGAGTTTTCTCTTTCTAGCTCTTCTTTCTGGGTCCCTTCACTACATTTATATTTTGATCTCAGAATAGTGTTCTCCATTAAAGAATTTGTTTTATTTTCCAAGGATATACTTGGGGGATATATTTCATGATTCTTTTATTAAAACTTTGTTCTATAATATTTTGAACTGTATACTGAAAGCCAAGGAGGTGGTCTTAGAACTTTGAGAGGTATTAGGAATAGATCATCACAAGTGAGAAAATCTTTTGCTTTTTCCAAGACTTAAGAGTCACACACACACACACACACACACACACACACACACACACACACACACGTATGTAGAAGTTATACCCATATAAATGCTCTAATCAGTTATATGGCACCATTTTCTCACATATAATACCTACTGGACAAGCTAATTTAGGTTTAAGATATTCTGTGGGTCTTTATCTACTCAGAAATAACTCACTCACTCACAAGTAACTCACAATTCCCCAGTGATATGTTTACTCTTACTTGTTAGCAGAGGAAACAATTCAAGATAAAGCTACCTAATGAAATATTGTGGTAATAAAAGCAGCAATAAAATATTTTACCTATAAATCTGAAGGAAACTCTCTTACTACTAAAGATACTAGTAGTGGGAGGAGTGGACACATCTAGGGAACACACAACGTAGAGAAAAGGTGTGGACAGGATATAAGCAAGAAGGGGCATAATGTGGCTAAGTGGACAGAATGTTGGACTTGATATTAGAAATTCTACATTCAGATCCTTCATCTGATGCTCACTAGTTGTGTGATTATGAGCAAGCCTCTTAAGCTCTCTAAACTTCAGTTTTGTCATCTATAACATGGGTAAAATAATATCTATAATATCTACCTAATAGGGATTGAAGTTATTTGAGAAGGAATAAAATATATATGTATATTTTAGGAACCATAAAGATAGGGACCTACTCATATTTATTCTTTTCATAATAAAATTACAGATTTAGAGCTGATAGGGCCTTAGGTAATATAAGACCTACCCCCACTTATTTTATAGATAAGAAAGTGAGATCCATAGAAGTTTGACTTATCCAAGGTCACATAGATAATAAAACTTCCCGGTCTGTGAGAAGTTTTAAGGTAGGAAAATAGAAACAGGATAGAAGTTTTGGATCCCACGAAGGGCGTGAAAGAGTCAACCTTTGATATATGAATAAATGAGTCAGTAATCAATTATTAATATTCGGGAGCCACAGCCCTGCTCCGACCACTGGACGTTACTATTAAGGCTATTCCCATCCAATGATCCCAATTTAACACTGCACTGGTCAAAGGATAATACTAGCTCAGTAGGAAAGGAGATTAGAAACTAAAGGAGTTAGATAATGCTAGGTATTAGCATTGGAAAAGAGAGAGAGACAGGAAGGTCTGACCGAAGGGCCAGGCCTCAGGGAAAAAGATAGAGAGGAGAGAGAAAGGGGAGAAGTTGCTCCTTGGCAAACCTGTTGATGTCCTCGAAGTGGGAGGAGCTGGCTGCGTCCCTTTCTTTTATTCTCTTTGATACACAAATGAGCTCAATACATATTGATAAGTTACATGATGCCTCAATACATATAGATGAGTTACATAGTGTATTGCCATTGGATAATTGCAAATTATGACAAGGTGAAGGTGGGGTTATTATCCTCAGGTGAGTGAGACAAAGGGAAGCAAGGTTTCGCCCCCTAACTTCAGCCACACTGGGAATAGAGTTCATTGCCATGCGCAGAATGGCCATGTGCTCACTCACAATCCTTGTCTCTCTATAATACCTATGGGCTGGACTGCTACAGATAACAACTGGCCAAGCCAATATTTGAATCAGGTGTTCTGATTTCTCATCTAGTGATCTTTCTACCATACTACATGCTGAATCAACACTGGTTGAATAATTAATGTAAAAGAGAACCAGTGGATCTAATTTCTTCCATCTATCAAAAAGCCTTTGACAAAATTCCATATTGATGGCAAAAAAAAAAAAGCATCATTTAGGTCATAATGGGATTGGTTGGTATGGGAACTTAGCAAATCATTGGAAACTCGAGTAAGGTAGGAACAAATGGGTTCTTCTCCAGCTGGTGAGTGGGAATTATAGGTCTCGGTGTTTATAAACATGTATAAAAATGATCTGTAGAATACTTTGTAAAATTTCCAAGTTTGCTTATATTAGAAGGGTAAAACAAAAAGCAAGACTTTTATTATAATTTTGTTTTTGTAGCAGTCCACCCCTATCTAGGGACAAGGGAAACAGTTAGAAGGTACAGAGGGGCTTAGAAGAGAGCATGCTCAGTCTTGCGCATGGCTAGGAAAGCCTCTGACCCTTGACCCCAGCTTTCCCCAGGTGAAGCGGGAAAACAGGTTTCTTTGTGTTCACCTGGCTAAGATAAACCACACCTATACCTTGTCGTTAACCAATGATAATCATCCCTATGTATCGTGTATATTTGCATATCAAAGACATTAAAAACAGAGCCACAGCAATCTCCACCCTCTCTCGCTCTCTTGGATCTCAGCTCTCACTGATGCCTGTCCTGGCTGGAGCTTGGCCTCTGGCCAAGCTCCATCTTTAATTCCTTTCCTTCTCTATCTCTCTCACCTGGGACCTGGCCTTCGGCCAGGCACTTTCTTTTCTCTATTGTCTCTCCAACCTGTGTGGTATTAAATTTGGATCACTGGGTGGGATTAGCCTTTTGGAAAGAGGTCCAGACTGATCGGGGTTCTGCTGTGGCTCCATTATAATCAATAAGGCCTGGTTTTCTGACTCACTTCTGCCATCTCATATCTATAACTTGGCTCCGCCACGCCCCTCGCAGTATCCAAAACTTCTATCCTTCCTCTATCTTCCTATCTTGTGGCTTCACGCTGGTTCGGGAAGCCACAGTTTTTAACTTTACATATGAAAAGGTACCTCCAAGAGGCAAAAACTCTGAGAGGAAAACAGGAAGAAGAACACAACACCATGGAAACAGAATGGCTGCCAGATGTCTTTATGCCATGTCAAAAGGAGAAAGGGTTTTTCAGGATGCTTAATGCTTTTTTGAAGAAGCTGATTGGTGCTTTCAACTTCAGCTTTCCCTTCACTCTTTTTAATCAGTATAGTAGATTTTTGGGTCTAGGATGGCAAATGATCATCCAAACTAGGGCTTAAAGCTGACCTCCACATACTATGGCAGCCAATTACTAATATTGCTTATAGCAGGTGGGAGGTAAGGGTAGGAGGGAGTCTTACTTAGATGTATTTTATTGGTTTCCCATCTCTGATGCCAATCAATGAATTAATCAATAATACTTATGGAATACCAACTATGGATCAGGCAATGCTCAAGATACTGGGTCCATAGAACCAAAGATAAAACAGTACTTGCCCTCAAGGAGTTTATATTCTTTCAGGGAAGATGATATGTAGAAAAGTAAATATATAGAAAATAAATAGATTGTGTTTGGGAAAGGGGAAACCCTAGTAGTTAGAGGGAGGGGATCAAGAAAAGCTTCATGTATAGATTGGCACTTAAGATGAACTTCAAAGGAAACTAGAAATACTAAGAGGCATAAGAAGAGAGTTCATAGGAGGCAGTTGGGTAGCTCAGTGGAATGAGAGCCAGGCCTAGAGACAGGAGGTCCTAGGTTCAAATCTGGCCTCAGACACTTCCTAGCTGTGTGACCCTGGGCAAGTCACTTGACCCCCATTGCCTAGCCCTTACCACTCTTCTGCCTTGGAGCCAATACACAGTATTGATGCCAAGACAGAAGGTAAGGGTTTAAAAAAAAAGAGAGAGAGTTTCATGTCACAAGCAAAGAAACACCAACTAACAAAGGTATATATGGTCCAAGGAATTTTCTAGAGTGGAAATTTTAAGGTATAAAAAAATTCTAGAAAACAGAAATGGTGCCAGGCAGAGGAAGTGGACATGTCTGAGGTAAAGACAGTACCAAAAAAATTTGGTCCAAAACACAAGGTTTTCTTGGACTATAAATTCTTTCCACTTACTGAAATATGGAGGCTGAAGGAAAATCTTACAAAGTCTTTTATGCAGGTACAAAAAAAGATGAAAGTCAAATGATATATTTAAAGGAATGGACTTCACACACACACACACACACACACACACACACACACATGCAAGTCACATTCCTAGAGCACAGCTGGCTATATCTCAGTCAGCCAATGACATTTATTAAAGTGCCTACTAGGTGCCAGGCACTCTGCTAAACATTGGGGACCCCAAAAGAGGCAAAAGATAGTTCCACTCTCAAGGAGCTCACAGTCTAATGGGGGAGAAAACAAGCAAAGAAATATGTACAAACCAGCAATACAAGATAAATAGGAAGCAACTGCCAGAAGGAAGGCACTAGAATTAAGAGGAGTTGAGGAAGGCCACCAATAAAAAATGAGATTTTAGTTGAGAGGTCAATAGTCAGTCTGGAGAAGATAAGAGTGTTCCAGGCACATGGGGGATAGCCAAAGAAAATGCCTAGAACCTAGAAATGGAGTGTCTTGTTCATGAAACAGCCAGTAGGCCAGTGTCACATCTCCCCTCAAGATTATAAAAATACCTTTGAGGAACTGTGGGGTACTTCTCATGTTATCAGCTTGAAATTCCCATCAGTTTTGTTCCCCTCAATATCATCACCAATGATTAGTGCCCTAGTATCAGTTATAACTAAATAGTATCTCCTCATCCTTGATAAATACTTAATATAAATGTGTTCCTATAATGAGATATTTATTGATAAGAAATAGAATGAAGAGTATAAGTACTTCTCCCTGGATGGGGGGGATGATCTCCCTCAACTCCCTTGGGTCAGCTTAAAGTGGTTACTACTAAACATTCATCCCACCAAGCTTACATCTAGGTGTGGCATAGCTATTAGGTAATCCTTGTTATAGAACATGACATCTTGGTAGACGGAACTTCATCACTGGGAGTTTCCACACCAATGAAGTTACAAGTTCAGATTTAAGATATACATACTTTACATACATACCTAACAAGTTCTCAGTTATAACTTTTTAGATTCTGCCTAGATTACACCAGTGCAAATGGCCAACAAAACACAAGATATTAGATAATAGAAAAATAAACCCAAACCTTATGTTTATAAAAAAAATCAGTCTAAACCTAGGATTCTATCATTAATCCTAGCCAAAACTGATGATGAAGAATACAATGGAACAGGGAAAAGCTCTGAAGAGGAGATTTAATATGAAAAGGATATGGGGATTGCTATATGAATTGGAGAAGATTAAGATTTAGTAGGAAATTCAGATGTTGAGAGGAAATATGCTTAATCAACCAGTCAGTCAACAAGTAATAACTAGGTACCCATTAAGTGTCAGGCACAGGCTTACCCCTAGGATCCTGAAGGAATTTAAATAGAATGTGGTCTTCCCCTTCTTTGGGAAGTGGAGTATAGTAGGGTAAGCCTGTCCAGGGAAGGTAGGCAGCCAATGACTCCTGTAAAGAGATATGCTAGCGGGCAGCTGGGTGGCTCAGTGGATTGAGAGCCGGGCCTAGAGAGGGGAAGTCCTAGGTTCAGATCTGACCTCAGACCCTTCCTAGTTGTGTGACCTTTAGCAAGTTACTTAACCCCCACTGCCTAGCCCTGTGATGGCAAACCTATGACTCATGTACACACATAGTCATTTTCAATGACATATAGCAGCATGCAGGCTCAGTAGGGCAGGCAGGCTTGTGGGTAGCAGCTGCTGCTCTAGCTCCACCCTCAGGCCGGAAGGCTGGGGAGGGGTGGAAGGGGCCCAGCAGGAGCCTCCAGCCCATATATAATGGAGGAGTGCCTGGAACCAATCACCAGACACTTTTAGCACCCTGAAAAATATAGCAATGCCTTTACTCATGATTTTTCCCTCTATGTACTTTTGTGAGACCTTATTCTCAGTGTTAAATAATGTCAAAACCAACAAAAGAAACAGATTGACAGATGAAATTAGTAGCACTTGCTTGGGCTTGAAGTATACAAAAGACCAACCTTCAATTGAAGATTTAGCCAATGAAATTCAGCAACAAAAAAGTCACTAATAGGCAGGTTAGTTAAAGAATTCCCCCTCACCCTCACTTATCTTAGTTTGGGACACCCCACACAAGTTAAATAATATCAAAACCAACAAAAGAAACCAACTGACAGATGAACAAAGAAGTCACTAAGTTAAATAATTAGTTTTTGGTTTACTAAATACAGTTACATATTACAATTATACATTTTTTGTTAAATTACAAATATCAAAAAATTATGGGTTTTTTCTTGAAGTGACATATCACCCAAGTTATGCTCAGTTTTTTGGTGAATTTTGACATACCAAGCTCAAAAGGTTGCCCATCACAGGTCTAACCCTTACCACTCTTGTGCCTTGGAACCAATACAAAATATTGATTCTAAGACAAAAGGTAAGGGTTAAAAAAAAAAAAGATACTGCAGTAGGGAGCTCATCCATTATACATTATATTAGAACTATCTTAATTCTTATGTATTGAAGAAACATAAAAAGAGACTTCTATGAGGATTAAGTCTGGCGAAGAATTTGTTTTCCTATCACAATTGGAGAGAAACTGGGAAACAGTGAGATGAGGGATAGAAAGACTTTTTTGGATGAAGTCTTGATGTTTTCCTTTAGAAGATTTTTGAGAAGAAACTTTAGTTGGTGTCTCTAGAGAAACTAAATGTATACAATTGGATTTTCAGAACTTATGGAAAAGTCATCTGCCCTTCATTACAATGAAAGTCTAACGTGAATCTGATTTGGATCTTTTGCACAATTGAAAATGATTTTAAAAATTATATGTGTATTTGGTTTTTATTGATTTAGTTTTAATAAATCATGTTAAGTTATCGTAATATATATGTATTTGTTTGTAAGAGATTTACTATATAGAGAAGAGTAAAATTAGTCATTGGGAAATGAGATTTCTCTAAGTTTCTTAAATAATATTTAATGAACTGTGGTGGAAGCTTAAGCTTAATTAATGAGAAAGCTGTCATAGTTTTACTAATTAGGAAAAAAACATCCAAATACACACTTTCTCAAGCTCAGGATAACAAAACCAAGTATTTATCTTTCCTCACAATTCCACCTCTATTTCAAACTTCCCTTTTTCTTGTAGGGATCCCCTATTTTTCCAGTCATAGAGATGTTACAACTTTAATGTTGTCTTGAAATCTTCACTCTCTTTCACCTAACATTAATTCTGTTGCCAAGTCATCATATATTCCTCTACACTTTCATATTAGTCCTCTCTCCCAACTCTCATGACTTACCACCACGGTTCATGTCCTCATCCCCTTTCCCTCTTACTGTTGTTCAGTTGTTTCAGCCATGTCAAACAGGTTAAGTGACTTGTCCAGGATCACACAGCTTGTAAATGTCTGAGGCCAAATTTGAATTCAGGAAGCTGTCTTCCTGATTTGGGGCCCACCACTGTGCAGTCTAGTCACACTCCCTTCCCTTTCCTTAGATTAGTGCAATAACTTACTAATTGTTCTCCTGCTTTAAGTCTCTCCCCTTTCTAATCCATCCTTTACACAGCTGCCTATGATTTTCCAAAATTGTAGGTCTGATCATGTCACTTCCTTGTACTTCTTCATTAATTCCCAGTGACTCCCTGTATCCTCTAGGATCAATTATAAGCTCCTGTTTGTTTAGCATTTAAAGCTCTTTATGACCTGTGAATGCAGCCTTTATACATTTACTACACATTATTCCCCTTCATGTACTCTCCAATTCATTCAAACTGGTCTTCTTGCTCCTTTCTGTCTCTGGGTTTCTGCACTGGATATTCCTCCTGTCTGGAATGAATTACCATCTCCTCTTCACCTCTTGGAATCCCTGGTTTCCATCAAGACATAGCTCAGAGCCACCTTCTACTGGACGCCTTTTTTCTAGCTGTCAATGCCTACTCCCAAAGGTTCCCTTATACTTACATTACATTATGTGTTTTGTATATATTTAGGTAGCAAACTATGCAGGAGTTGACTGCACTTACACGTCAGCCCTCTGTCTGTGACTTACATTTAGTTGTATTTAATCATGTATAATTTAACTATATTTAAGCAGAATTTGGGTGCATGAAGAGTCTTGTAACAATCAAGGAAATAATGGATGTCAGATGAACCTCAGTCTTATCTGAAAAGTACAAAGGAAGGTCGAACACACACAGTTTGGTTTAATATCAATCACAACAGGGAAATGAGGAGAAGGGAAGAGAGTTAAGAGGGAGAATGATCACAGGGAGGGGATGGTACAAACACAATAAACTTCCTGACACTGAAGAAAGAAAAGAAAGAACTAGAATATAAGTGGCATGGGCATCGTACTCCCCAAACCCAGGCAAACTGCAAGCAGGGAAATTCCTTTACTCCCTTCAGTCCTCATGACTCCTAGCCCAAGAACATCTGATAACTTCTATAAGACCCTGAGATTATTATCATCTTTAGATCATCCATTAGATTTGAGATGGATTTAGAGATGTACCTCCAGGTGATACCATTGGGTTGTTTCTCAGACATCTAGCTGTCCCCTAAACTATAAGGGTCTTCAGCAGACCCTGGTCAGATGACCACCACCACCCCCCACACACACACACACCACCAAAAGTCTGAGTGTTTACCACTCTAGAATCATGTCCATACCATGACACAACATCACGTCCCCACTGGTGTAAAAAGTATATAATCCCTAGAATTGGTGGATTCTGGGAGCAGCCTTTCATCTTGCTGTTCCACCTATACTATCCTCCTGGCCAGTTTCAACATTACTTTCTTTGTTTTTTTTTTTTAATCCTTACCTTCTGTCAATACTGTATATTGGTTCCAAGGCAGAAGAGTGGTAAGGGCTAGGCAATGGGGGTTAAGTGACTTGCCCAGGGTCACACAGCTAGGAAGTGTCTGAGGCCAGATTTGAATCTAGGACCTCCCATCCCTAGGCCTGACTCTTAATCCACTGAGCTACTCAGCTGCCCCCATCAACATTACTTTCTAAATTAATAAATTTTTCTTTTTATTTTTAAGCTAAGTTTTGGAGCCTTGTGTTCTTGCAAAAGTTATCCTTCCTGAACCCCAGGGGTTCACCTCTAGTACCCCACAACATAAGGGCTAACTTAAGTTGCCTCAGTTGGGGAATGGATGAACAAACTGTGGTATCTGAATATAATTTTAATATCCAACATGGAATCTAGAAGCCCCCAAACTTGTAGCCTAGAAAGATTAAAAGAACCCCAGTTTACTTGGCTTAAGGGTGAAGGCTCCTGGTTTGACCTTATCACTTGAGAGTTCCTCCCTGAGGGAAAGTCCTACTTCACTAATCTCAGACCAACAATAGACTTTAAGAGGTTCCATATCTCTTTTGTCCCAATGGTTTCTCCCCCTAGGCTAAAGTCCTTTACTGGTGGTCTGGCCCTTGGTTGGGTCTTTCCCTTTTGGGTCCATGTAAAGCATTCACCCCTCACTGTGATTCCTGGCTGAAACTCCTCATTTTCCTTTGTTACCATTGTAAAATCAATCTTCTATCCCTCTCATTATCAGCCCCCATGTTCCACCTAGAAAGGTATTTAAGCTCCCCAACTTTAATGGCTCTTTGGAAATGTCAATCTCTCAAGTCTGGCACTCCCAGGGCTCCATGTCCAGAGCGGCCAGAGTTCAATCCTCGATTCTGTGCAGTCGTGTGGGGGCAGTTCTGTGTTGAGGCCTACTATTGCATTGAACCCCTTTCCCTTGATTAAAGAGTGGTTTTTAACTATTTGATAGTTCTGTGTTTTTTCCCAGTCAACACTCCAGAAGAAATGACAAAAGAGAAGATTTTAGAGTCCTATCGTATGCCCTAATATAGAGTGAGAACTATTTCTACAAGGACTGCAACACTGGAAAGAAATAAACAGAAATGCCTAAGAATTTTGAACAATAATTTCGACCATCCATGTCACCACCAGAAACCCTATCCTGAAGCACGACGTGACCTAACTTTTGCCAGATAGAAAATCCACCCAAGATGCAGAGACATGCTTTTTTTCCTTTTTTAACATGGCCTTCATGTGAATTCATTTTGCTTAATTTGGCTTATTTGTCCCAGGAGTTCTTTGCTTTTTCTCTCAGTCTTTAATTCAAGTCAGAACCAGTAAAAGGGTAGGAATAGAGATGCCACAGATAGCAGGGCAGCTTTAAAAGTGACTGTAAATTTGGATCCATCTTATTTTTCACCAGCCCCTGGGAGTGCCACCGACTCAGGATGGGCTCCGAGGAACAAAAGAACTTGGGGAACCTATATGCCACTCTAGGTGACCTGGGGGCTTTAGGATTAGAGGGACAGTTGATTGACTTTACAATGGTAAGAAAGGAAAATGAAGAGTTCCAGACAGGAATAATAGTGAGGGGCTGGGGCCCTACAATGGACACAAAAGGGAAAGACTCAGCCTAGGGCTGGGTCACCTTGGTCATGGACCTTAGCCTAGGGGGAAGAAACCATTGGGACAAAAGGGATGTTTAATATTGGATGGGATTAGCTGTTCCCACCCAAACTACCAGGAAGCTCACTGTCTGATGAAGAGGGACCTTCCCTCAGGGGGAAACCTCTCCTGTGACAAGGTCAAAACCTGGGGTTTCTACACTCAAACTAAATAAACTGGGGATCTCTAGATTTCCATGTTGACAAGTATTTAAGTTCAGATTTTTTTTAAAGAATTAAGAAATTATTAATAACATTGGGATAGCACTTTCAGTTGAGTGATGAGTTTGAAGCCAGTTTACAAAGCATGGAGAATAAATGAAAAAGAGCACAACTGTTTTAGGAATTTGAGAAAGGAAGCAGAGTTTTAATATGACAAAATGCTTAAACGGATGATGGTCTAGTATAGGTTTGATTTGGTTTTTTAGGACGACTGAGAATTGGGAATGCATAATGGCAAAGAGGGTAGGAAGAGTGATTGAGAAGTATGTTTTTTCTCATTTACAGGAGTTGGCCTAGCCAAGAACAAGGACTAGCTTCCACATAGTCTGAAACTGAAAGGGGGTGGGGCGAGAGATAGGGAGAGAGGGAAAGAAGAAGAGAGGGGCACAGACAGACAGACAGACAGACAGACAGACAGGCAGGCAGGCAGAGACAGAGAGGTGATATCAAGGAGCCTTTCTGAAATCACCAGAAGGCAGTACACCAATTCTTTTGAAGGAGATTCAGTGCAGTAAGAACAGAAGAGGTACAGAGTGAAGAAGTTGCATTACAGTTTGGGGCCCTTGTGTTTCAGAACAGTGCAAATCTCTCTTAAAGAGTGTCTCCTCCTCTTGCTGTCTTACACTTCCCTTTATATCCTAGTTTCTTCATCAGTAAAAATAAATAGTTGTACAGGCTAATTTCTACAGTTCCTTCCAGGTTGAAAAGTGTGAATTTTTTCTTTCTCTCTTCCTTTTATTCCAAAAGTTCCATAAATTTGGAGGATAGTGGGGAGGACCTCCATAATTATATCCTAATTCAAATGGACTAGATGACCTCCTTTCAAATCCTGAATCCCACTTTACTTGGATATTTCAGCAAATGGGAGTGTAACAGATTTTCTGGAAGGCAGTTGAATGCATTCCTTACACTTTTAAAGCTAATGACTCTCAATGTTATGCAGATGAAAGAATGGCCCAGTCTAGGCCCAGAAAGACAATCTGGTTGATTCAGGGAAAAGAAAAGGTTGGTTCAGGTATAATCTGGGTATTGAAATGGGGAAATTTATCCCTTAAAAGAAAATAGATATCATTGTGTTTATTCTTAGCTCCCTGAAACAAATATTTAGTAGAAGCCTAGATGTACTGGACTTATGTAGATTCTGGGGCTACAATGTAAAAGACTGGGAAAAAAGACACATTTATTCTGGCCCTCCAGTAGTTTACTGTTTGATAGGCATGTGGCCTGTATATAAATACAGAGATACAAAATATAAAGTGCTAAGGGTTTTAGGAATATAATATATGGTCTCCATATGTATATATGTATAAATCCTGATAATCACATCCTAGATGTGCCTAAATGATTTAATTTCTAATCTAAAAGATGAAGTAACCACTTTAAATGTCCCATTCATTTTGCCAGTATCTCAATTTCCCAACAATTTTGCTTTTCCCCTTTCTGTGCTGAGCCTTTTTGCAGAACACAGCTCTAAATTGGGGAAAGTAGAATAAACAAAATATACTTGTATGGGTAAAAAAGTGGAGAGCTAATTGTGTGGAAATTACAAGTTGGAAAATTAAGCATTAAGGGTGAAAAAAGGGGTTTAAGTGGTTGTGTTAAATTTATAAAGTTAAAGCTAACCAGGCCCTAATACCATTCCAAAATCCCCTACAGTATTTCTTTTTATTATTTACAGTAAGAAACCAAATATTCCACTTAAAATCTTGAACTATTTCTTCAATGGCATAAAAGCAGTTTAGGCAAATTCTCTTAAAGTCAGGCCACTAACCAAAGCTGGTAGGGGAGAAAGGCTGGTCTTTCCTTTCTACCTTTAGCCTCAGATCCCAGTCATACTTTAGGTTTCCTCAATGGGCAGGTAGACACAGGTAGGTCCTATGTCGTTTAACCTCTTTGGGTTTAATGAGCAGGGTTATACTAGATGGCACTGAAATTCTCTTTAAGCTTTCAAACTATGAGCCTATATTCCTATGAATATGTGTTGTAGTTGCTACTAGTTATACCAAATGAAATCCTTGAACTAGCATGCCTAAAGACAACTTCACTCCCAATCTGTCACTCATGTCTTGGCAAACACTGTTCCTCTCCCCTCTGCTTTTTTTTAGTCCTTTGGCTGCTCTCCTATTTCTTTCTCTCATACTTCTGGTTCGGCCCATTCCTGGAAGCTTCACAATACTTTCTGAATTATATTAATCTGGGCAGCCACAAATAAAACCCTTGGCATATCACGAAAACAAACAAACAAAAACACCTTGGGGTTTAATCCCTGCTCTCAATACCAACCCAGATCTGCCATCTGCCATCTGGTGGCTTTGTGAATTATAAGTGTTCTTTTATTTCCCTGCCCCTTGGGGGGGGGGGGGGAGGAATGACTCCAGAAGGCTCTGTAGGGAACTTTCATTCATTCATTCAATAAGAATTTATTAAATGCCTACTATATACCTGGCATTGTACTAAATTCAGGGGATACATAGGCAAAAATTAAATGATTCCCCATCTCATTGAGCTTGTATTGTATTGGGGGAAACAATATATACAAGTAAGTGTAGCGGGGAGTGAAATGGCTGCAAGGATAGGTTCAGGGCAGGGATGAAACTACAGTAGAGGTTAGAAGACAAGGATGAGATTTTGTTAGTCCCCTGAGTTGACCCATCACCATTTTAGCTTATTATTGATTTAATCCATTGGAAAGATTTCTGGGACTTTTTTCCAACCAGATTTCTAGACTGCCATTCCATGAGTCTTTATGTATTTCTGAGATTAAACAAGCTCAAAAGACTATGAGTTCTCAGTGGCACAAGCAATTTCTCAGCCATTTGCTACTTGTTGTGGCCATCCAAGCTGGATGATGTATAGGATCAGCTTTGACAAATCCTGAAGTAGTGAACTGTGGACTTGGAATGGAGAAAGAATCATGAAATTGTGGTGACTGAGGGATACTAGGAGCACCAGCAAAACAGTACTATATAAGAAGTAAATAAAAGTAATTAGAGGGTAATATAATCAGGGCATCAAGAAAAACCTTTGTAGAAGGGGGCACTGACCTTTGAAAGAAGCTAGATACTTTAAAAGGTGGAGGTAAAAAGAGAGTGGAATTCCAAGCATAAGACAGATTGTACAAAGTTACAGAGATAGGAGATGGAATGTCATATGTAGAAAGAGTCAGTGATCCAAAGTAATATGTAATTAGTCTGAAAAGAATGTTTAGATGTAAGGCTATAAATTAAGAGAGCAATTAGTTTATCCTAGAGCAGTGATGGTGAACCTTTTAGAGACCATATGCTAAGCTAAAGCTTCCCGAGGAGAGAGAAGCTTTAAGGTAGGAAGATAGAGGAAGGATAGAGGTTCTAGATACTGTGAGGGGGGTGGCGGAGCCAAATTAGAGATATGAGGTGGCAGGAATGAGTCAGAAATGCAGGCCTTATTAATTATCAATGAGCCACAGCAAAACTCCCATCAGTGGACTACTCAGAAGGCTTGTACCCATCCAGTGATCCAAATTTAATACCACACAGGTCGGAGACATGATAGAGAAAAGAAAGTGCCTGGCTGAAGGCCAGGTCCCAGGTGAGAGAGATAGAGAAGGAAAGGAATTAAAGATGGAGCTTTGATATGCAAATATACATAGGGATGATTATCATTGGTTAATGACAAGGTATAGGTGTGGTTTCTCTTAGTCAGGTGAACCCAAAGAAACCTGTTTTCCCACCTAACCTGGGGGAAGCTGGGGTCAAGGGTCAGAGGCTTTCCTAGTCAAGTGCAAGACTGAGCATGCTCTCTTCTAAGACAATCTGTACATACTGTTTCCTTGCCCATAGCTAGGAGTGGACTGCTACATAAGCCCCCACTTGGTGCCAAGCATGCCCTTCCCCCCCCCTTATCCCATAAAGGAGAAGAAGAAAGCATTCCCATTGGATTGCTGGGCAGAAGGGCAGGTGAAGTGAGGAATGTCCTCAGTGAGTTAAGAGACAGGGAGAGGAGTGGCCTGAGTGTTCTGCTTCCCCTCTAGCTCTGCTGCCTGTGAGCCACCCCTTTACCCCAGTATGCACCCATTGGACTACTAGGTAGAGGGACAGGTGATGCGAAAAAATGTCATCAGGCACAGTGGAGAGGGGGAAAGGAGCAGCTCTTTCCAAGACCCTCTTGTCTTTTTAGTAATGAACTCTGGGGGTGGGGGGCAGAGTGGTGCACATGCCTACAGAGAGAGCTCTTTATGCCATCTTTGGCACCCATGCCATAAGTTTGCCATCACTGTCCTAGAGGCAAAAGGGAACCAATGGAATTTTGTTTCTTTTTCCAGTGGTATGAGTGCCTAAATCAGAGCAATTCTAGGAAAACCTCTTTGATTTTGGAGGGTAGATTAGAAAGGAAAGAGATTTGAGGCTGAAAGATATTATAATAGTTCTTCTGAAAGTTGATAAGAACTTGAACCAAGATATAGGCTGTATGAGTCTTAGATGGAAGGAGAGATTGGGAAAGATATTTAGAAGTAGAATTGATAAAACTTTGCAATTTATTGTATTCAAGGGCTGAGGGACATGAAAAGTCAAGGATTTGGAGACAGAAAAGAAAAATCAAAGGAGAGGCCATTTGCCTTTAAAGAGTCTGACTACTTCATTTTACAGATTAGGAGACTTGAGGCCCAGGTAGGTTAAATGACTTGTGCACATCAGAAATGAGATTTGAACTCGGTCAGCCTTTCTGACTCCAGAGTTAGTCAATGCTCTTTCTATTGTCTTATTGGCACCATTAAATTAAGGGTTTGACTTCAGGTTGAAATAACCTTGACTCCATGGAAATGAGTAGCAGCTCATGGTGCTATTTAGAAGAGAATTGAATTAACACCAAACAGAAAAACAGATATGTGTTCTAATCTAGATATACAAATAGAATTTTAGAGCTCAAAGTGACTTTGTCAGTCACCTAGACCAACACATACAAGAAAAATAATTCCCACTACATCACATCTAACCTCTATTTGAGTACTTCTGAGGGGGAAACCTAGGGCCAGTTCATTTTACTTTTGCATAGCTTTAATGGTCTGGAAGTTATTCTTCATATTGAGCTTCGATTTGTCCATCTGTAACTTCCAAACCCAGTGTTCCTACTTCTCTCCCCTAGAGCTAAGAACAAGTCTTCCATGTGAGAGTCCTTCAAAAATTTAAAGATAGCTATCATGTTTTCCCAAGATTTTCTTTGTCTAGACCAAATATCCTTAGCTCATTCAACTAATCTTTCTATTATACTTACCATTTCCATTTTCCTTCTTTTGAACACTCTCCAACTATCACTTTTCTTCTTAAATTGGGGATCCAAAGCCAAAAATAATACTCCAGATGTAAGTTTATGAGGGCAGGGGTTGGTGAGATTATTGCCTTCTTATTAGCCTATGGGTCTCTTTACCTACTCCCAAACCAAATAGGCTTTTTTTTGACTCTCATGCCACTCTCTGACATTAAACAACATTCACTAAGGGCCCACAAGAAACCCATACAGTACTAAACTCTGTTTGAGAGTTTCAAACAAGATAAAAATCTTGTCATTGCTATAAAAAAAAAAACTTAGAATGTAATGTGAGAGGAAAAGGGAAGTTTGCAAACATATTGCTTGTGATATGTAGACTATTACCAATTTCCTATGTCTTTGGGGGCTTAAAAAAAACAACTCAACCATAGATGTGTTCTGAAATGAAATTATATCCCTTATGGGGGGGAATTATTTCAAAATAAAAATTTCATAAAAGTTTAGTTGCATCTTTTTTTTCTTTCCTTTTTTTTCCTTTTTATCTAGACCTGTAACTTTGTTGGTATAGGAACTCCTGTTGAAGAAGCTCCTTCCATCAATACAGGTCAGCACATTGAAGCCAAGTCTGAGAAGTGGAAACAGTGAGATTCAGTTGCTAATCCAAGATCCTAGTAAGAAGGCTGAAATAGGCCCTGACATCAGCCCCTTTGATGAACTGCTTCCAAGCAACAGGTAGGACAGATTAGAAGGGTATTTCCCCCTTCTTTATGGCTGTGATATGTGGGGGAATGAAAGATAATTTACCCTGGTTAAGGGCTTCCAGAAACATTTGTTGCCTGGGGGGGGAGTCAAAGTTTGAACTCAGCCTCGGTCATTAGGAAAGCTGCCACAGTTACTGAGGCTAGTCATGGACTTTTTAACCTGATTTCTTTGGTAGCTATAGTACTCAAAGCCAATTGGGGAATCTCAGCATCAGATTTCATTATCTTTCTATCATATATACTAAGATATAACATGAATATATTTCCTACTGGATTACGTAAAGTCGGAGAGGTGATAAGAATTTTAATAGGGAAGGAGACGAGTTTTACTAAACTAGATTTGGAGACTTTTCTGAAATAAATTACAAATAAGGACAAAAAAAAGTTAATGTTGTGATACATTAATGAAACAATCTATGTAAATTGTTCCAGTTATATTTTTAAAAAATTCTATACAGATACTAGAGGAACCTGGACCAAAGGTGGGGAGCTTGCTGCTGTTAGAACAATTTCCCAAATTATTTTTAGCCACAGTATTGGTCTTTCACCTGTGGAGAGTACTTAATCCAACCGTGATTTTTCTAGACAGGTATAATAAAAGCTTAATTCTCCTTACCTGCCTTTATATATGGGAATCAAGCTCCTTATCCTAAAGTGAAAATGATAGATAAAATATCTTATGCTATTCTAGTGGAAAAATGGAGAAATGTAAGCTGGATTGTAGATTCAGAACTAGTTGAATGACTAAGAGTTGGTGAGAGATCAACACAACAGCAGGTTTCCAGGGGAGTGCTTCAGGGATCTAATCCATACTTGGCCTTGTGTAACTTGACATCTTCTTTTTCTGATGACTTGGATAAAAACATATATGGCATGCAAATTAAATCATCAAAGAACACCAAGCTGAGAGCTATTCTTAACAGATAGTCCATATCTAAAATATGTTATATACGTATAAAATATGAGATGGTCGATATCCTGTTAGGCTAGGCTATTGAGCCAATCAACTGTAAAACATTTATTTAATGGGGATGAATGGAAAATCTTACCCTTGAGTTCCACAAGTCCAGAAATTCATTCCTTAAGTACTATCTAGTATGTTAGAGAACAGTTTGATTTAAAAAGGTTTGGAAGTTTCAGTGTATTCCTAGTTCAGAGTCAATAAGATCAGCCAAAAAACAAGTAATAATGAGATCCTGAGCTGAACTAGGCTTAGCTTCCAGAAAGAGGCAGGCAAAGTACTCTTTTTTAGTTAAAATAGGAAGGGCATTGATAAGCTGGAAAGCATCTGAGGAGGGCAACCTGAATGGTGAAGGGCCTAGAGTCCTAGTTCTAAGAGGATCAGTGGAAGGAAATGCAGTTGTTTTGTATAATTAAGAACACTTTGGATATTAACTCTCACCCATTTCTCCTGGTAGTATAAAACATAGAAAAATTGTGCCTACCCACTGAAAGCTTATATTCATTCAAAACTAGCCAAGCACATCATTCTATTCTGTGGGCATTATTATTATAAGAATGTCCTCATTTAAAGTGTAAAATATAGTAGAGAGAGAAACCAGTAAGAATTTGGGAAGAGAAGATTCAGAGGATACCTAAAGCAAATTCAAATATTCGAAGGGCTTTTGTTCAGGGAAGAAGGGTTACCAAGAGGGGTAGAATCTGGAGCCCAGGAAGGAAATTACAAAGAGGCAAATAAGAGGCTTATTGTAATGAGAAACTTGCTAACAATTAAACTTATCTGAAAGTGCAATGGGTTGCCTCAGGATGTGGAAAGCTCTCCCAAAGTAGAAGTCTTCTGGTGGAGGGAGGCTAGTTGGGTATTTTAAGGTTTCTTTTTTGTGTGGGTGGGTCTAGGTTGCTGTGGGTCCTTAGGGGTTTCTGTGAGAGGATATCTGTAAAATGTTTTAAGATGAACTGGTAGCATGAGGAAATAATAAAGGCACCTCTTCTCAGATGTTTGACAGTGACAGATTCACTTCTATCTTCTTTGATCTTTGTTTCTCCTCTCTTTGATTTCCACCTCTGAATGAGTTCATGTTGATTTTATGAATTATAACTATAATATAACATTACTTAAAAACACAAACAAGAATTCATACATTTCAATGAATGTTCCTTCCTTGGGGAATTAGTCTATATTCCAGCCTTGACATTATTCAGAATATATTGGAACTTCTATTTAGAAATGATGATTTTTTGAGCAAGACCTATGACTTCATTGGCACAGGAAAGGTCCAGTAAGTATACTCACACTCAATTACCACTACCTCTGCAGTTTATAGTCTCTTAGAGTTATCGGAGGATATACGAAGAGCTTAAATGATTGGTATAGGGTCCTATATACACACCCTTTGGCAGACAAACTTGTTTATGCTGAAGACGAAATTTGAACTCTGATCTTCTCTCCCCAGTATAACATCCAGTACTGCTTAATTTAAAATAAGCAAATTCTTTATAACTTAATATCGCCCCCAGAAACAGGATGTGTGTGTGTGGCTACCTTTGAAGCATGTAAGTTTTCGGTGAGCAGGTATAACTTTTTTCATGCTTTGTATTACCTTCCTGGAGAGGCTGGTGAAAATTAATATGCGAAGTGTTTTTAATTGTAATATTTAACATGTATGGCTAAAACTACACCAACTTTTTTGAGACACCCTGTACATGAAACCAACATGGAATCACATAGATTCAGACCATCCTCTTTTTTTCAAGTGAATAAACTCCAGGTAAATCAGACTAAGCTATTTGTGGAAGATCAACACTAATAGTAGGGGGAAGAGCTATAAATTTGCACTCAGGTCCTCTTGATTCTAATTCAACAGGAATTGAGGAGCCCAGGCTTCCCACTCAACATCCCATCATTCTTTTCCTTCAGTTTCTCCCCACAGTTCCTTTTCTGACTCTTTCAAGATCTCTTTTAAGACTCTGTTTTCTTTCTGCCAGTAAGTGCTAATTTCTAGCCCCCATTCCCAGATGCTCAAGCCCACCCCCTACAGCCCCTCTCTCTTCTTTCTCTCCCTTATTCCCAGATGCTCGAGTCCACCCCCACAACCCTCCACATTTCCCCCTCTCTCCATTTCCCCCTCCTTCACCCCCAGATGCTCCAACCCCCCCTTACATTCTCTCCTCCTTTCCCTCCCCCCTCCTTTCTTCACTCCCAGATCCTGGAGCCCCTCACCCCCCCCCCCCTCTCTTGGCGAACCCCCTCTAGAGTCCAGCTCTTTGGCCCCTTCCTCCATCCAACCAGGACTCAGAACAGAGAAAGAGGGTCGGGGGTTGGGGGGGAGGGGGAGAGGGAGGAACTGGGGCCCAGCCAGGCCGAGGGAGGCCTAAGAGCTGCGTCGCCATGGCAACGGGCCCGGGCAGGAAACGAGGGAAGCGAGGGAGGGAGGGAAGGAGGGAGGAGAGGAGAGGGAGAAGAGGAGAGGGATCAGGCTGCCCCGGAAGCACCTCCTCCGCCAGCCCCCCTCTCTTCCATCCCCAGCCTTCCAGCCCACCCGCCCCCTCCTCCCCGCTTGGCAGGAAGTGACAGGGCCCTGGAGGGAGCCCCGGAGGCCAGAGCGGAGCTGCCGCCTGTGCCCGCTGCCCGGCCCGGCCCCGGCCCAGGAGGAGGAGAAGGAGGAGAAGGAGGAGGAGCCCGGCAGGCGGGCGGGCGCGCTGCTGCCCGGACAGTCGCTCTGCCACCCCGCCCCTCTTCCCTCCGGGCTGGGGAGGGAGGAGGCGAGGAGCCCGCTGCCCCTGCCGCCGCAGCGCCGCCGCGGAGCCGAGGCCCTTCGGAGCCCCAGCCAGCACATCGGCCCCGGGGCTCCGTCCCCGCCCCCCCCCGGCGCCGGCGACTGGGGATTCCCTGACACCCGAGGTGGATGCCTCCCGGGAGGCCCCGGGGGCCGAACCGGGCGTGAAGGTAACCGCAGCCACCTAGGAGGCTTGGCCACCCCGCCTCCGCCGCCCCCTCCCCTGGCGACGGCCGCAGTGGTCCTGGGGTTCTCTGCCTCCCAGGTCCCTCTTCCAGGCCGACTCCGCCGTCGTCTCCTTCTCCTCGCTCCTCAGCTGTCTCTGTCGAGGCTGCTTTCCCATTCATTTTCTGCCGCGAACTTTTCGTTCCTACAGTCCAGCGGCGGCTGTCCTTTCTGGGCATCCCCCTCCTCAGGGGTGGGCTCCTGCTCTTGTCGCGGTCCCCGCCTCTCTCTGCCATTTCCTGAGCTGTGGCTATTCTTATTTCTCCCCCCCACCCCCCGAATTTGACTTCCCTATTCTTTCAGGAGCATTTCCACTCTCCGTTAGTTGGGGATCAGTGGACCAAGGACCCCTGACATTTTACCCTTACCGTTCTGGTTTCTCTCCATTTTCTTCTCTTGACAGTGTCCCAGCCCCTACACACATACCCCAGTCTATTTTGCCTCCTTCTTAAGCGTCTGTTCTGGGAAATCTCACTTGGAAATGGATTTCTGCCTTACCCATTCCCTCTTTTAAGTTTGTTCTCCTTAACACACTTGGTACTCCCCACCGCCTTCATTTTCTATCATCACTAGTATTAAGGTCCCAACTCTTGAACTTCTAAACTGGTACCCAGGATTCATGGGTCTCTGAAATCTTCCCTGGTGTTAAGGTCCCCCTCCTCTGAGGCAGTTTCTCTTTCTGTAAAATGGAGCTGTATAAAAAGGATCTGTTTTTTCATCAGTTATTAATAGGATTCACGGACCCGAGTGCTTTAGGTTCTCAGTTTTGAGGTACGAGGAGTCAGAACTGATCCTTGGGATACAATCACTTACCAGAGATCGAGCATTTTTGCCATTGACATGCTAGTTTCAGATTTAACTGTGGATGGCTTTAGTTCTTGGGAGTCATAACTGTGTCAGATAATCTTGGACAAAGATGAGTATTTTTAGTAAAGTTTCTGACATGGCCCAGTATTTTGTTTTTGTTTAGTTGTTGTTGTTTTTTTATGGCTATGGACCTAAGACAAATAATAAATCATTGACAACCCTTAGCAAAAAATTCTATTTGATCTTTTCATTTCTGAGCCAAATAATGCTACTGGCTTACCCAACCAACCCACCTAAGTGAAGCAGTGGGGCAGATCAGGTTAAAGGGGAAAAAAATAATGGGCAGTTATTTATAGCTTCTGTCCAATCAATTAGGGTCAAAAAAAGTAAAAAAGAACAATGGACAAAGTTCTTTCAAGCTGGTTTGTGAGTTCATTGGTACTGCCTTTTCTCCTGTCTCTTTAACTGGTCCTTAGCAATATCTAGAAGTCTCTTTCAGTGGAAAGAGTGTAAGACAAGGATAGGAGCCAGTTCTGGTTTTCCCTTTTCCACAGCTCACCTTGTGATCATGGTGAGTAGCTCCATCTCTTGAACTTTGGTTTTTCCATCTGTAAAGTGAGGGGAGTTGAATATCTTCAAGGTCTTTTTATACTCCAAAGACTTTATGTTTTTTTTTTATGTGTTTCAGTCCCAGTATTTTTAAAGAGCTTTTATGTTTTCAGTAGGTTTAGGGGGAAGACTCTTTTTAAAAGTTAAAGCATCAAACCTTGATCCCTTTGGAAATTTCCTTTGATTTTAGATAATTTTATCTTCTTACATGTGTATGTAAAATTCTTTTACAATATATCATTGGATATCTTTTTTTTTCTTTTTATAATGGAGGAACTGAGGCACGAATTGGGGAAAGTGATGTGCCCAAACTAGAACCAGAGCTGAAGGTAGACAAAGGTTCAAGCTGTGATTCTTTCATTCAGCTAGTTCATTGGTTTTAGGCAAGTAACTTAACCTTGCTTTTCCCTGGTTTCTGCACCTGTTAAATAAAATAATTTTTACCTGATATCTTGAAATCATCAAGATTAAAAGATAAAAGAAGACTTTGAAATAAAAAAAAATTCACCTTCCTCGAGGTGATATTGTTAACTACAAATTTCTCTACCAAAGACCATTGAATTTCTCTTATTTACTGACAGCTTTGAGGAAGGACAATGTATGGGAGATCTGAAACTTCAAAAGAATACAGGAGTTTGGGGTGGAGGAGACTAGAGGTAATATCTGAATAGTGGCGAATAATAGTGTTTGGTAGAGTTATGGGAGATCTGAGTATAGGAAACAAAAGTCTAGGGGAAAAAATTGATCTGCTTTTTTTTTTCCTGATTAAGAATTATAAGGCAAAAAAGCCATTTTGGTTTCAGTTATGACTTTATTAATTCTGTTTCCATCTAGGTCTCACGTTCAGAGTGTTAAATTTGGGGCCCCTGGACTGCTGTAATGGAAACTGAGAGTGAACAGAACTCCAACTCCACCAATGGGAGCTCCAGCTCAGGGGGAAGCACTCGCCCCCAGATAGCTCAGATGTCACTATACGAGCGCCAGGCAGTGCAGGTGAGAAGATTTCTGAGAGTTATGGGGCTATAATTTGTGAAATGGGCAAGGACAAGAAAAGATAGATGGGCCATATGTTGGCTTCCTTGTTTGTGGAACAAAGGGGCTGAAATAAGTGATATCTTTTAGTTTCAGAATTGTGTGCTTTCTATGCTTCGAAAAAGGTTCAGACAAGCAAGATATGGGGAATCAGGAGGAAGTGAGTTGCTTATGTAAAGATTGGTCTGCTCTATTTGTGTAATTGCTACCTATTTCTGATGCTCGGGATCAGATTTGCCAT
Organism: Monodelphis domestica; assembly: GCF_027887165.1. Taxonomy (NCBI): domain Eukaryota; kingdom Metazoa; phylum Chordata; class Mammalia; order Didelphimorphia; family Didelphidae; genus Monodelphis; species Monodelphis domestica. The sequence goes on from NC_077231.1 coordinate 124,844,106, forward strand.
CTACTGGCTTTGAGGAACAGTGTGATACAGTAGAAAGGATGGGATTTGGAGGCATGATCTGGGTTCAGATTCTAGCTCTGTTATTATCCTTGTAACCATCACTTGATTGTTATTACCCTTGTAACCATCACTCCCTGGGCCTTAATTGTCCTCATTTATAAAATGAGGGTTTTGAACTTAATGATATTTAAGGCCTAACTATGACATTATGTGATTCTTTATGTCATTTTGGATGATCATATGGTAAAGTTTAATGTATCTCTTCATATTTTTATATGTAAAGTTTCTGTTGTCATTGTTGGGAAGTAGAATATCCTATATCTATGAGATTTAGAGTAGTCATTATAGTATCCCAGGGTCATAATTATGAACCTGTTATTATATGTTATCAGAATGTCAGGTAATTGAAAAGTCTGATTTCTAGAGTGCTAGATAAAACCATTGTGCTGCCTTTTAAATTAAATGAGAAAAGATTAATAAAGCCCTTTGCAAACTTTATAAAGAGTTTAACTATAAATACTCGTATATAGCTATAAATACCCCTTGTTACTGTTATCTCCTGTCTACTCACTTAATGCTACTTTACCAACCTAGGAACTATAGTATTTGGTTTCTTAATCTGTTTCTTTTCTTAAATTGTCATCATCTACTGTTTATTTCCCCTCAGAATGCCCTTTTTTTCCCTTTTCTAGCAAATATTCAGAGATCCCACTTTGAGAAGTGTGGATTTGTTTGAGTCGCACTGCTTTCCTTTTTGCTGTACAAACTTAAACAATTTAGTACATCTTGTACCCATTGCTTTGAATAGAATATTGGTCCAAACACAATCTTTTTTTCTCTTGTGTATATCTGGCTTTCACCTCCAGTTGACCTCTTTCTCCAACTGGCTCACTCAGTGCAGGTAGGTTAGGAATTAGCAGTGTCCTATTCTGAATGACTTGGCCTTTCTTTCTCTTGTTTTTTTAGGCCCTGCAGGCATTACAGAGACAGCCTAATGCAGCCCAGTACTTCCACCAGTTTATGCTTCAGCAGCAGCTCAGCAATGCCCAGCTGCACAGCCTGGCTGCCGTCCAGCAGGTGAGAGGTCAGCAGCCAGCTGGCCCAAGAGGGAGGGGAAAGGCACCACAGGTGGGTCGGGGGGAAATCTTGGGGAGCACTGCTTATACACTCAGTAGGGCTGGGGATAAAGTCTCTCCAGTGCCTCTTGTCCTCCTTTAGGGGAGGGATGGACCTTTGACACTTGGCTAGGGTTTCTGGAGTCCACTGGAGAGCTGTCCAAGAGTTGGAATTTCTGAGGTCTCATCTCAGTACTGTCTTTGATGTAATCCTATAAAAGAGCCTCTTAATCCTAAATTTTACCTATCCAGTAAGTGCAAATAAGAATATTGACCTCTTGTGCCCTCTTTGGGCCAGCAGAGAGGTCATTGTGGCTGCATATGTAAAACTGCTTTGCCACAACCGAAACAAAAGGTATCTTTATACCTTCTAGCCCCATACTCTGTAATAGAGCCTTTATCTTCACCAGGGATTTTGTGCACATTTGTGTGTGTTATATGTTATTGGAAGATTCAGGTCTTTCCTTGGCTCTGTGCTCTCTCTTCTCTCTTTTGTTATACGCAGGCTACAATTGCAGCCAGTCGCCAGGCCAGCTCCCCAAGTACCAGCACGCCTCAGCAGACCACTACTACTCAGGCTTCGGTAAGTATTTCTCCCACCTGGGTAGCCAGTACAGGGGACCCCTGTATCTGCTGTGGGAGACAAAGTCCAAGACCTACCATGAATGGCCGAAATCTAGGATCTAAGGGAGCATCTGCTGATCAGAAATATACAGCCTCTGGGCTCCTGCCCCTCAGCTCAGGCTTCCACCCCCTCTCTTAAAAAAAAAAAAGCAGTGAAAGTGAAAGCAAGAAAACTGAGGCTGGAACCTAGATATGCCAGTGAGGACTACTACTATATAGCACTTCTAGTGTTGGAAGAAGGGAAGGGAAGGGAACAAGCACTTATTTAGTCTCTCCTATGCTAAATACTTTACAAATACTGCCTTGATTAATTCTTACAATAACCTTGGGAGGGCATTGCAATTTCTATATATGGGGAAACTGAAGTCAATAGTGCCCAAAGTTAGATTTGAACTCAATTCTTCCTGACTTCACACCCAACACTATCCATGGTGCCATCTTGCTGTCTTTATTCCAGTTTTTCACCTAGCCAATTTAGGGATAACAAAAGCTTTTTGCTCTGGTATAGAAGCTATTTGAATTTGTATTAGGGTCTTAATAGATATAAACAATGTAAAAGAAGAAAGAAACTAGGAGGAGATAACTTTCTGGGAAATGCCCAGCCCTCAGCTCTGTGTAGCCCTGTGAGGACAGACTACTTTCTTATGCTTCTGGGACTGGCCCCAATGTGCTGGATCTATTGGATGACATTGGGGGATACCCTGCATATCAGGGACTTAAGTGACAAACAAGTAGTAGTTCACCTCCTAAATTTCACATTAATTGGAAGTTGTGGTTCCTTTGACTGCCTGACGGGGTATGTGAGTTGGGGGAAGATATCCTACTCTTAACTGTAATGCTAGATTTGTTGGAAGGGAAACATACAAGGGTCTTCTGTCTTCCTAGCCATCTATACCTCTTGTTCTTTTGCCATTATGTAGATCAATCTGGCTACCACATCTGCTGCTCAGCTCATCAGTCGTTCCCAGAGTGTGAGCTCCCCAAGTGCTACCACCCTTACCCAGTCTGTACTCCTGGGAAATACCACCTCTCCACCTCTCAACCAGTCCCAGGCCCAGATGTATCTTCGGGTAAGCCACTATATATAACAACGATCTGAATAAGAACACCCTGATCTCTCAACCTAGCAAAGAACCTGGGCCAAAACTGGGAACCAAGATTTGTCACCTTCTTCAATCTTGGTCTCCTGAATATCCTGGAACAAACTATTCTGTTTTCATTGCCTTGATTTACCCAGGAAGTGATTGCTGATCTTTATAGCTCCCAGGTGGATAAGAATGCTTTGAGATCCTAAAATGGAAGGTACTAGATCAGGGCTAATAGATCAGTTCTTTGCAATGCTTAATATATATTAACAATATTTTTCTTTATAATCAACCCAGTGTTAAAATATAGATATAAAGAGAAATCTTTGCCTCTTGGCTAGTACCTTAGAATCTCTGGAAATTCTAGAGCAGATTGCCATATCTCAGTGTATTTCCCAATTGTGTTTTGACTTATTTTAAATCTTTTATATGTGTCCAGTTAATTTCCCAAGTACATGAATCCCTGGTTCTGGTTTCTTGTAATAAGTCCCATTTTCTGGTACAATAGAAAAAAGTGATGATTTAGGGAGTAAAGGACAGGAAGATAAATATAGGTTTCCTGATCCTGAGGTTATGACTCCCATTATCCCAGTCCACTCACCACCTAGAAGCACTGAAGCCCATGTTACCCTGAAAGTGGGAAAAGTGGGAAATAGTATGATTGACAGCCTCTAAATCTGTTTTAAAGAACTTACCTGATGCACAATGTGGTACTGTGGGATCAGTGAAAGTTAATAGGGATTTTAGGGACACCCCTCAAAGTGAAGAAGCTACCATCCAGGATGGTTTCCCTGGGCCTCTTGAGTGTGGAGCATTCATTTTTGTTAATGCCCAACTCCCCTGCAAATCTTAAAAAGATGGAAAATGGGAAAACTCATATTGACTATGAGTGGAGTAATTCCAGACTGTTGTTCTGGGGTCCTGGTTTTCCCCAAATCTTTTTTTTTTTTCATTGCTGCTGTTACCATATATACTGCCATTAAAAAAGAATGTCCAGCTCTAGATTAGCTGGCATGCTTCAAAGGCTCCCAACTTTTTAAAATTGTATCAGTGTACCTTTCCCTACCCTAAGAGGTAGTCAACAGAGGTAACATCTTTATTGTACTTGGCTTGCTGTTAAAGATTCTCTGAAGCTTCTTCAAGGCAGTTGGTATTTTAAATGACACAATTACTTTGTCCTATCACCAGATTAAGCTTTGAGAAAGAATTATAAATGGTTAATGCAAAAGTGAAGTCTTGCCTTAGCTTTTACTATAAGTAACTAGTCTGTTTTTAGCATTCCCTTAAAAATTAGTTTCCCTTGAACCATAATCTCATATAGCGTATTTTTCCCTAAAAATGGAATTGAAAAATTGTCAGATTATGTACAGAATGGTACTGTGGTTGATAGTGGAAAGTAGTGCTACTTGTCATAATAACACAACTATATCATGTTACTTGAACTCTGTTTCCTGTATCCAAATTTATGCACTATTAAATGAGATTTGGCTTGTTTGTATTATGCAAAAAAAAAATAAGTCCCATTTTCTACATATTAATCAAATATTGAGGGTGAAAGGGCTGACATGGAAAAGAGCCAGACTAGCTGCTTCATCAGTTGTGTCTATTTTATCTTGTTTTCTCTATTTCTCTACTTCTTTTTTCACCTTTTGTCCTCTTACTCGCCTTTCTTCCATTCTTGTTCTGCTGTCCCTGCCAGCCACAGCTGGGTAACCTGTTACAGGTAAACCGGACTCTGGGCCGGAATGTGCCTCTGGCATCCCAGCTCATCCTTATGCCTAATGGGGCTGTGGCTGCTGTCCAGCAGGAAGTGCCATCTGCTCAGTCTCCTGGAGTCCACACAGATACAGATCAGGTCAGTAATGACTACTTCAGCTGAGGAGAATAGATGTCAACAAACATTTAAGTGCCTTATTTATGCCAGACTCTGTTAGATGCTGGGGATAAAAAGGCAAAAAGTGAAGTAATCTCTGCTTTCAAAGAGCAGATTCTCTTGTCTTCTGACAGGAGAGAAAACTTACATATATGTATATACAAAAAACAAGAAAGCACATACTAAGCTAACCTGGGCAGAGCAGAGAAAGGAAAACCCCTAGCAGTGATGGTAACTAAGGAATTTTTGAAGAAAATCAGATCCTAAGAGGCAGAAATGAGGAGGAAATACATTCTAGATAACAGAGACAGGAACTAGAGTATTGGATGACAAATAGCAGGAAGGCCAGTTTGGCTGGATTGTGGAGTGTGTGGAGGAGGGAAATGCATAAGATAGAATTGGGAGAGAGTGTAAAGAGCTTTAAATGACAAACAGAAGTTTAGTTTGAACCAATCGATACTGGGGTTTATACTGGAGTTTATTGAATAGGGGCATGACAGTGGTCAGCCCTGCATTTAGAAAGATCACTTTAGCTGTTCTGTTGAGCATAGATAAGAGCTGGGAGAATCTTGAGGCCTAGAGATAGACCAGATGCCATTATTGCTACTTTCATGGCAAGATCTGATAAGGACCTACGTGGATTAGAGGGGCTGTGGTGTGTGGAGGGAAGGAAATGGACTGTGGATGTGGAAGAAGAAATGGAAAGATTTGACACAGCATTGAGTATAACAGATAAGCAAGAGAAGAGGCAAGGATGACTGATCATGAACTAGATAACTAGGTAGCCATGCCCTTGACAGAAAGTGGAAATTTGGGGATCCAGGTGGTTGTAAAGAGAAAAACAAAGAGTTTTTGTTTTAGATCTGTTGAGTTAGAAATGCCCCTCATACTTTGAGAGATCAAGATTCAGTAGGCCACAAGGAGAAATGGATAATTGAATAGGAGAATAGCAGAGGAAGTGAAATTTTAGGAAGATGAGTCTGGCAACAGTATGCAAGAGCAATTAGAGGAAAAGGATAGTAGAGGCAGGGAGACTAAGGAGGATTCACTTGGAGGCATCCAGATTTAAGGTGAGGGAGGCCAGGACCAAGGAGATGTAGTATAGAAATGAGATGTGCTGTTTTGAAATCAGAGGATTTGGTGACATCTAATAGAGGGGTAAGGACCTTGCCTTATGGAGGAGAGTTTAGCCCCAGAGGGAAGAGCAAGTTCTAATGGGAGGAGATTTTAGGGACACAGATTTTTGACTTATAGGGGAAATTCTCGTCTTTATCATTGAGCATTTAGTAAGTATCTGCTATGTGCCAGACACTACTGGATCCAGGAGATAGAAATAAAGTCAAGAAACATGATCCTTTCCTTCAAGGAGCTTATATTCTAAGGGGTTGATATAATCCACATGTTTATAGAGGAGGAAATAGCCTACCAAAAATATACTCAAAGAAAGCAGTCACAGGTTAGTCTTAAAGGAAACAAGGGAAGTGTGAAGGCATACATTCGAGAGGTGAGTGTCATTTGCAAAGAAGAGTAAGGCCAGTGTCATTGGATTGTTGAGTATGTAGGGGAGGGAAAAAATGTAAGAGGCCTGGAAAGGTAGGCTGAAGGGCTTTAAAAGCTAAATAAGATTCTATATTTGATCCAGATGGTAACTGGGAACTACTAGAGGTTATGGAGGCTTGGGAGAAGAGAAAATTAGTTCTATTTTGGACATGTTAAGTTTGAGATGTTCACAGAACATCCTGATTTGAAATGTCCAATAAACAGTTGGTGATAAGAGACTTAGAGGTCAGAAGAGGGATTAGAGTTGGATAAAAAGATGGGCTAGTAGGGGGCACCTAGGTGTCTCAATGGATTGACAGCCTGGCTAGAGATAGGAGGTCCTATCTCTCAAATACTTCCTAGTTGTTTGACCCTGGGCAAGTATTTAATCCCCATTGCCTAGCCCATAGCCTCTCTTGCCTAGGTACCAATACATTGTCTTGATTCTAAGATGGAAAGCAAGGGTTTTTTTGTTGTGTTTTTTTTGGGGGGTGCCTATCTTGAAGAAAATAAAGAATCTTGCTAGAAGTCTCCAAGTAGGCACAATGAACACTTGTTGAGGATATTAGAGAAGGAATAACTGTTCAGTCATGGGTGGGTCTAGATGATTTTTTTTAAACCCTTACCTTCTGTCTTAGAACAGTAAGGGCTAGGTATGGGGATTAAGTGACTTGCCCAGGATCACATAGCTAGGAAGTGTCTGAGGTCAGATTTAAACTCCGGTCCTTCAGTCTCCAGGCCTGACTCTCCATCTACTGTGCTCTAGCTGCCCCTGGGAGTAGATAACGTCTGAGGCCCTTTCCAACTGACATGCTTTGCATCTAGGATCTCAAATTCTCTAGCCTGGGACAATGGAAACTTTTAATGTGTTTTGTTCTAACCCTGGGGAATTAAAGTTATGATGCAGTAACTGGTTTCCCTTCCATATGGACATGCCACAGACTCTTGAAGAAGACAGAAAGAGATGTGGATTCGATAGCAGTATTATGTGAGGGATTCAGAACTTTGGCTAGCTGGGTTTTAAAAGTAGTTAGTTAACAAATATTAACTGTTTCCTTCAGTCATTGTGGCAAGAGGTCTCCAGTAGAGTACCATGAGGATCTGTCCTTGGTCCTGTGCTGTTTAATAATTTTATCAATGACTTTGAAAGGCCTGCTTATAAAATTTGCAGATGACACAAAGCTGGTAGAGATGGCTAACACACTGAATGACCAATTTTGATAGGCAAGAACACTGAGATGAATATAGTAAGAAAAACCAAAAAGGATAAATATATAATTTTTCAATTGGATATAAACAGTTCCACAAGTATAAGATGAGGAGGCTTGGTCAACAGTTGTTCTGAAAAAGATCTTGGGAGCTGGTTGGACTGCAAACTTAATGTGACTCAATGTGATATGGCAGACAAAAAAACTTAATGTGATTTCGGCTGACATTAGCTAAGTCTAGGTTCCAGAAATAGGGAGGTAATGTACCATTAATTTACTATTTTAGTTGTATTGTCAGACCTAATCTAGGTCTATATTAGAAGAAGACAGTTTTGGACACCAGAGTTTCAGTTCACTGATAAACTAGAGAGAATTGTGAGGAGGGCAACCAGAATAGTGAAAGACCTTGAGTTCATGACATAATGGGATCGGTCAAAGGCATGTTTAGCGAAGAGATGAGACCCTTAGGGGAACATTACAGCTTTCTTTAAAGTATTTGAATTGCTTTACTATTGAGGAGGGATTAGATTTCTTCTGTTTAGTCCCAGAGACCAGAACTTGGAACAATGGATGGAAGTTGCAAAAGGGACAAATATAGGCTTAACTGAAGTTAGAAAGTTTCCTAATAATTAACGGTGTCAAAAAGTAGAATAATCTGCTTTGAAAAGTGGTGGTTTCTTCTTGTCCATCCATTTCCCCCACCCTGAGCCCTGTCCATGTCTTGAAACAGACTAGAAGAACATTTCCTCTGTCGATGGGTTAGATGTAGATGGCTGTTGAGTCCCCTCCAACTCCTATATTCTATGATTTCCCATAGTTCCTACCTTTTTTACCAATCTGTATTCTCACTTCATGTTTTTCAGGTGCAGAACTTGGCAGTGAGGAGCCAACAGTCTTCAGCCCAGGGTCCTCAAATGCAGGGCTCTGCTCAAAAGGCCATTCCCCCTGGAGCCTCTCCCACCACAGGCCTTCCCCAGGCCACTGGCCAACCTTTAGCTGTGGCTCAAGCTTCCTCTGGTGGGGCAGGCCAGTCCCTCAACCTCAGTCAAGCTGGTGGGAGCAGTGGGAATGGCATCCCAGGATCTATGGGACAGGGGGGTGGCCAGGCATCTGGGGGCCTGGGTCAGGTGCCCTCTTCAGGATTGGGTGGAGGTGGGAGCTGCTCCAGGAAGGGCACTGGGGTGGTGCAGCCTTTGCCTGCAGCCCAGGCAGTGACAGTGAGCCAGGGCAGCCAGACAGAGGCAGAAAATGCAGCAGCCAAGAAGGCAGAGGTAGAGAGCAGTGGACAGCAGAGTGTGGGCATGAACCTGACCCGGACAGCTACACCTGCTCCCAGCCAGACCCTTATCAGCTCAGGTGAGCTATCTTGGCTCTGCAGGGTGTCTTTACTCACCAAAGACCTATAGTTTTTTTCTCTGAAAGCAGAGGACTGGCTATTTATTATTTGTTTAAAAGATTTTTCAGTCTTTTCTTGATTGCCCCCATTGTATAGCATGAGAAAAGAAAATGAACATCCATTCATCTTATGTCATGCTGGTGCTAATCAGGAAAAGATTGCCCACTAATGGCAATTCTGTACCAACCAGCTTCCAAGCTGCTCACTTCTGGCTGCCTTACTCTGAAAAAAAGTTCTCTTTCCCCTGTTGCCCATTCCCTCTTAGGCTTAGGGACAGGCCTTAAAATGTCTGTAAGAACTATGGGCCAAGTATTGAGGAGTAAACAGACCAAGTTTCTGCCCAGCGTATATATCTGCTAGATTCAGGATTACCCATCACTTGAGAAAAGAAAACATTGTAGCTGAGTCTACTTTTAGACCCACCCTGATTTTCTGGAAGAAATAAGCAGCTCCCTATTGCTCCTTGGACCTTTGTTTTCTTGATATTTTGCCGTTTAAAGCAATTGAAAGGTTTTATGAGATGTTTCATCCATGAGATTTTAAAAAATATAGGTTAATAGCAGTTGTTGAAGCAGCATAGTGAAACCTATATTCTAATTTTGCCAAGTCAAGCAAATAAATAAGCAAATAATAATAATAATAATAGAGGGGGAGGTAATAGTACCAAAACAAAGTGTAATAAAAATAAATATATTATTTTTGGAATTTAGGTAGATAAGTATCACTACATACATGCATTACCCTTTTTTAGTGGTTAGTCCTAAATCCCCTGCTTATTTAATTTTAGCTTAGATGTCCTAAGCCTCAGCTAGGGGAGAAGTCCATATATTATCTGAAATATTTCAGTGGGGATAAATCACTAAGCAAGAATTGAGTTGATTGTAATTGTTAACAATAACTTGGCATTTCTAGTACTTCAGGGGAAAAAAACCTTTACCTTCTGTCTCAGAATCAATAGAAGAGTGGTAAGGGCTAGGCAATGGGGGTTAAGTTACTTGTCCAAGGTCAGAGAGCTAAGAAGTGTCTGGGGTCAGATTTGAACCTAGGACCTCCCACCTCTAGGATTGGGTCTATCCACTGAGCAGTGTAGCAGGCCCCTTACATCATTCTTTTAATGCCACTTCTTTGTAATTTTGAGAAGATCCTCTTAGGGTTTTTAGGACTAGGCAAATTTGTTAACAGCTGCCTTGAAGCAACAGTATGACTAAGATGGCATCAGAAGGTGCATCTCAGTCTAGGTTTCTTTTTATTATACAGCCTCAAAGCTTGGAACTCCTGGAAGGAACGCTTTAGTTTGATCACATTTTATTCTTTCCCTGTTCCCTTGCCTGCTTTGGCCTCATTCCTCTAGCAACCTACACACAGATCCAGCCCCATTCACTGATACAGCAACAGCAACAGATCCACCTACAGCAGAAGCAAGTAGTAATCCAGCAGCAAATTGCCATCCACCACCAGCAGCAGTTCCAGCACCGGCAGTCCCAGTTGCTCCACACCGCTACCCATCTCCAGTTAGCCCAGCAGCAGCAGCAGCAGCAGCAGCAACAGCATCAGCAACAACAACAACAGCAGCAGCAGCAGCAAGCCCCAACTCTCACTGCCCCTCAGCCACAAGTTCCTCCTCCCCAGCAAGCCCCACCCCCACAGTCTCAACAAGCCCAGACCCTGGTTGTCCAGCCCATGCTCCAGTCCCAGGCCCTGACACTCCCACCTGACTCGGCTCCTAAACCACCCATGCCCATCCAGTCCAAACTGCCCCTGGCATCCATTAAGCCTCCTCAGTTAGGGGCTACCAAGATGTCTGCTACCCAACAACCTCCCCCACATATTCCAGTTCAAGTTGTGGGAAGTCGGCAGCCAGGTTCAGCCCAGGCACAGGCTTTGGGATTGGCACAGCTGGCAGCTGCTGGACCAGCTTCTCGGGGAATGCCAGGCACAATGCAAGGAATGGGCCAGACCCATGTCACTTCACCACCCTCCCAGGCTACTAGCACCCTGCACGAGGTCCCTCCACCACTGGCTTCTGGGGTCAGCTTGACCCCTCTGCAGGGGACAGCACATGTGGTAAAGGGTGGAACCTCTGCCTCACCCGTTGTGGCCCAAGTGCCTGCTGCCTTCTATATGCAGTCTGTCCAGCTGTCGGTGAGTGACGTCAGAAAACAAAAGGATGTTAAATTTGGGGAAGTGGAGGGGAAATAACCTGGCTTACAGCGGACATATTTCCCTTTTAAACTGGAAGAGAGGCTCAAAGATGAGGGGCACTGCTGCTTATCTGATCCTGATGGTAATTCAAACTCTGTCCTTAGTAATCAGTTTTCTGAGCAGTCAGCCACTCTGAAGTCACTCTGAGGTAGGCAAGAGTATTGGGACAAAGCAACATGGAATAGAACTCAGCTCCTAGGTTAGTCTCAGAAGTGGCACAGACTAGAAAGAAGAGGGAGGACCCAGAAGGGAATACTTCAGTTAGCGAATTGAGAGATGCTGAAGTGTCAACTGGAATGAATGGGAGTTGTCAGAATCCTAGATTATCCTTCATCCTTGGGTCTTTCTGGTTTTCTATTCTCATTTCCCATTATAAAGGGCAAACCCCAGACTCTGGCCGTTAAGCGAAAGGCTGAATCTGAAGAAGATAGAGAAGAATCCTCTACTGTAAACACTATGCTTCCTGCCAAGTCGTCACCAATCATAGAGAATCCCAAAATCATGGAAGAAAAGGGCAGCCTTGCAGGTAAGATGACAGCAGGCTTCCTAGTGACTTCTGGAGTATGCTAGGAACAGACACTTACATCAAAGAGCCAAAAGACAAATCTAGTGCAGTAGTGTGCCCAAAGTACAGTGGATAAATGGACAGATTCCCAAAACTGGTATGTCTGGGTTGCGATTATCTACCAAGGCCATTATTGTGACAGAGCAAACTGAAGGAACCTCTTGTTCTTCTACCTACTTCTATATATGTATTTTTGTTTTCTAGAGAAAGCTGAACCAGTGGTCAACATGGTCCCTAACACTCCGAGCAGTGAACTGGTGGTTTCGGCCCCCACCCCATCAGTGCCACCTCCCACACTGGCCATGATGTCTCGACAGCTGGGTGACTTGAAGCCCCCACAGGCCATTGTGAAACCTCAAATCCTTACTCATATCATTGAAGGCTTTGTCATCCAGGAAGGGGCAGAACCTTTTCCGGTGAGGGAGCATAGGGTCAAGTGATTTATAGATAAGAATTTCAACTTTCTCCCCTAAGCAAAAGATATTGTTCCACCAATCTAAATGAATGAACCCATGACAAAGAAGGGTACACCTCAGGGTTCATTAGCCCTGGATTTAGACAATGAACCTGTGTTTGAATCCTGCCACTGCCATTTTGGAGCCTTGGGCATGGCACTTACTATACCTGCTCCTCATTTTCCTCACCTGTAAAACAAAGGAGAGAGGACTAAGTGATCTAAGACCGTTCTGGCTCAAAATATATGACTATATGAGTCAGAAAGAAACAAAAAAAAATTTTTTTTGATGGAGGTAGGCAAATGAAAGAAAATATTTGTAGAATGAAGATTGGGTCTCTGGAGAGACCCAATGTATTTCAACCCTTTGATTTTACACATAGAACAGATAGTTTACAATAGGCGAAAGGGTTACCTGAGGTCATTCAGTTAGTAAGTGACAGAGCCAAGACTTAATTGAGTCCCAGGCCAGACATCTCACTGTAAGAAAAGTCTAAAAAGAAATACAGTGGTAGGGAGAATGTACATCTGTTCTCCAGTGTCTTGTATGAAAACCTGGGGACTCTTGACTGTAACACCCATTCTGGGATAATGATCTCTGATTCAGACTTTGCAACTAGTTTACAGATACAGAGAGGAACCTTATGGAGGGATCTCCTTGAAAAGAAATGTAAAGAGAGAAGGAAAAAAATGAACTAACTGGTTATGTTGCACTTTCAGGTGAACTGTTCTCAGCTCTTAAAGGAGTCTGAGAAGCCATTACAGACGGGAGCTCCTGTAGGGATGAATGAAGGCCAACCAGGTGGCCCCCTGGGAGGAGACAGTATAACTTCAGGTGAGTATGGCTATGAAGAACCCTCTTGGGAAAAGAGATTCATGGTGGTGGGCTTGGACTAATTTATTAGTTTTCTTTAGGGTTTTCATTAATCTTTGGGTGGAAGGGGTCTCATCTACTTAGTTAGCCAGTAGGGATCTTTCCTTAGCCAGTGAAGTGAGCAGCAGAGGTGGGGATAGGGGTTGGAGGAGAATGTGAATGAAGAAAGGGATAATGAAAACATCTCAGGTGTCAGTGACATATTCTTGAACAGTTTCAATGATGAAGGGCCAAAAGAGCTCCCAGCAGGGCTACTTAAGGGCCGAGAACTCAGTAGGGCTTCTGAAGGGCTGCCTCTAGGGCTTAGTGCATCCTGATAGCATCTGTGATAGTCCATCCCTCAGCATTTTCCTGTTCTCCAGAGCTGGATAAGAAAACAAATCTTCTGAAGTGTGAGTACTGTGGAAAATATGCTCCGGAGGAGCAGTTTCGTGGCTCCAAGAGATTCTGCTCCATGACATGTGCTAAGAGGTACTCAGGCCCCTAACCCTCACATCCCTTTCCCAGGACCATTTCCCAGATGCTCTCATGACACTTTCTTCCTTTCCTTTTTTAAAGTTCATTTGTTTGGTATAGGGTTGGCACACACAGTGGGAAGCCCTACCCTAAGACTTGACCTGCTCCTATGCTTTTAACCCTTGCTCCCTTAGGTACAATGTAAGCTGTAGCCACCAGTTTCGACTAAAGCGGAAGAAGATGAAAGAGTTCCAGGAGGCTAACTATGCTCGAGTACGCCGGCGTGGGCCTAGACGGAGTTCTTCTGACATTGCCCGGGCCAAGATTCAGGGCAAGCGACACCGGGTAAGGTTCCCTTGAAGAGCCAGCGGCCATTGAAAGAGATACCTATTCCCCACCCTGAAATGAGTTTCCTTCCATCTTCCTCCTGCCCCTGATTCAAGTAATTGGAAGCAAATTGAGTCACTGCTGCTTGAGTGTGGCTTTTGATGGCAACATAACCAACCCATTATTAGTCTGGAAAAAAATGTCACCAGTTGCCTTCCCTCACTTCCCTTTATATTGTCCTCTAGTTCTTGCCTTCACCAGTTCTTTAAATGTAATTCTTGCACAGTGGTTGTTATATTAAGTGAAAAAAAAAGAGAAGCACAAAAAATAAAAAAGCAACAATGCAGTAAAAATTGGAATTTGCCTGTAAATAGGGTTGTCTTGTGCTCATTTGTAGATTATTTCACACATGTATATATCACTTGGAAACATTCTGAAGGCCTCTAGAATATCTGAGATACATATAATAGCCCAAATTTAATTCTACCAATCTCTTCCTTATTCTCTCTTTTCTTCCATAGGGTCAAGAGGATTCTAGCCGGGGCTCAGATAACTCTAGTTATGATGAAGCACTATCTCCCACATCCCCTGGGCCTTTATCAGTGAGGGCTGGCCATGGAGAACGAGACCTGGGAAATCCTAACACAGACACCCTAACACCAGAGCTGCATGGTATCAACCCTGTCTTCCTGTCCAGTAACCCCAGCCGCTGGAGTGTGGAAGAAGTCTATGAGTTCATCGCCTCTCTACAAGGTCAGACCCTACTGATAACCCCTTCCCACTGCCTGAAAGGTTCATCTCAATTTAGAAAGTGTTCCAAACCCTTCTTTAGGAATAGTGTAATGAAGCTGTAGGATAGTGTATGTATAGTTTAGAAAGATGCATTTTTCTTTTTAGTTAATTATATTTCCTTTCCATAGCATGGTTTTGGTGGTTGGGAGGAGGGATTGTGGTGCTTTATCTAATTTCTCACTCAGAAATTGGCTTGGTACTCTACCATGTTACAGGAATGGCAGCAGCTTTCTTTTACTTTAATGGCTTTTATTCTCTACAGTGGGCCTGCTTTCCAACTAGGTTACTCTTTATTCACCCCAAGTGGGCCTTTTGTGCTGACTTCTCTTACAAAATGAAAATATTGTATTTCTTGTAAGAGTGACTGGAAGTATTCTTTATCTTTCCCTGTAATGAGGGGACTATGGCTTCTTGAAGTCAGAAAAAGCTAGAAGTCAAAGATTTTCAAGAATTAAGATGTTCTTCCCTGCCTCAGCAAGAAAGACAATTTCCAAACCAGTCTTAAGATTTAACTTCTTTTGATGATCTGGTAGTATAGGTTTGAGTTCTAAGACCCAGAGTAGACATTCAGAAAGTATTCTTCATGCTTAATTATAATGTAAAGCGTATTTCTCTACCGTGGACCACAATAAGTATAAGCTTGGTTCCAGATTTTATAGTTTTACTAACTAGTTAGCTCTTTAATCCTTCTTAGGCAGTTATATTGCCCATCCTTCTCTCATTGTACCCCCAAGAACATGCCTTCTCTGCTCCCATATTATACCTCTGAACTTCGGATAAGTGAGTCCCATTCCAGCTTTGCATTGCTTATCCTCAGTTCATCCATCACGTCCTGCCACTGTTCTGTCTGGGGTACTGTGAGGGGAAAGGAAATACTGTCTGCTATGCACCTGAAGCTCCTCAACTTGAAAATGGAAGGGGCATCGGGATGGAAATGCTGCCTGGCACAAGATGGGCCAGGATGCTTGGAGGCTGCTGTGTGAAACAGGTGGGACAGTCCTAAGGGAGACAGGCCAGGTTATAGCCCCACTGCCTTCTAAACCTTCCCCTCTCCCCTTTTCCACCCTTCCCTCTTTTTGGCTCGCTCTCATTTTTATGAAACTCTCTTTTCCTCTTTGCCTTTTTCTAGGATGCCAAGAGATTGCGGAAGAGTTCCGCTCCCAGGAGATTGACGGACAGGCCTTGTTACTACTCAAAGAAGAACACCTTATGAGTGCCATGAACATCAAGTTGGGTCCAGCCCTAAAGATCTGCGCCAAGATCAATGTCCTTAAGGAGACCTAACAAAGCCTTTCCACAGACTAGTTCTAAATGAGCTTTCTCTTGCTGCCCATGCTGCAACCTGCTGAGAATCAGCAGAGATCCGGGCAGGGAAAGAGGGAGCCGTCTCACTAGTGGAGAAGTCGGGTGAAAAGATGAGTTTTCACCCACCCTCTGGTGAACTTTGCTGTCACCACATGACAGCAACTTTTGACACTTCATCCCAGTTCATTTATTTTTTGAAAAATGGCTTCTCCCTCACCATTCCACCCTTCCCTGAACCCCCAAATCTTTAAGATGAGACCACCTAGAGGGCAAGGGCTATTCAGCTCAGTCCTGGATGGCAAGCCTAGCCAAGGGTTAAATTCTGGAGGTCTACAGTAAGGCTAGGGCCTGACAATGTATGGTAGGGGCTGCTTCCCTCCATTGGGGCAGTAAGGGTAGGATTTTTAGTCTCTGGTACTTCCATCCCCAGACTGTACTATTGTAGGTCTGGCCCAGAGTCCCATGGCAGGGCTGTTCAACCCTCTTGAGAGTGGATTCACAAGCTTCTGAGTTGCTGCAGGGGCCTATGGCATGATGTTTGTGGCTGGCACGTGTGTGTGTGGCTTTTCTTATTCTTTTTTTCTCCCCCATTCTTCTGTTGGATTTCTTCTATTCTGCCCCACCCTCTTCTTTCTTTCTACCTCTTCTCTTCCCCCTAGCTTTACAAGGCAGGAATATGAGTTGTGTGGGGCCAGGAATATAAGTACCTGCCTCAGACCCTGTTTCTTGTACAACAAAAATCAAAATATTTTTTTTTTCTTCCTTAGTAAAAGGATGAAAACTGATCCTGGTTGTCTCTTTTACTTTATGCCTGAATCCCTTGACCTTAATTTTTAACTGAACAGCCAGACCACAAAGATTAGGATTTTTTTTGGTCCTTTTAATTTTCTGAAGTTGTGTTTTTATACAAAAAGTGGCATAGACTTTGCCTCATTTTAAAACACCAGGTTAAGGAAGAAGGAAAACAAAATACACACACACACACACACAAAAAAACCTGCTGATTTTATAACCTTAATTTCCCTATATTCAAAGGAAATAAAATGTTCCAACAGTAATGAAAAAGCCAAAGAGAAAATTTCTGTCTGTTTGTAGCTATTTTGCCCCCAACTGGCCAGAAGAACCTTATTAAATAGCCTAAGAAAGATCAGCCCAATTTCCTGGCCATACCACCTAATTAGAAAAGGGAGGCACCAGAAGGAATTTTGAAAACCCTTATTTACCCCAAAACATCTCCTGGGCAGCACACACTTTCCTCCCTGAGCCAGCAGAGGGAATATTAGTAGCATTCTCTATACTTGGAAGCAGGGCTCTAGGCTCCCCATCCACTATTATTTGCATTTTTGGCAATTTTTGTAAAAGAAAAATCATATCCCTGGGGAGATAGGCCATATTCGTAAAAAGGTGGGAATATATCTTGAAAAATAGGAAAAGCTTCACCAGGTTCTTTAATCAGAGAAAAAAATTTTCTCTACACCAATAAGCTCACCCCAGGCATAGCTAATTTTCCTTTCCAGGAGCCAATGTGGCGCAATACTTCAGTCTCATTTCCCCCTTCTAGTTTCTGGCTTGGGCTTTTTGGCTGAATGTGAAGTGATACACATGATCACAAATCACATAATATTTCAAGGCAGAGTCAACCGATGACCTGGTGGTACCTCACAAACCTGTGGCCTGGGAAAATTCACATTTTATAGTTCTGATCCCAGAGGGGGCCAAGAGAGATTGGGGGCTGCCTCAGGTCCAGACTAAATTCAGAAGTGATAATCATAAAGCTGTCCCAAGCAGCAGGGAATTCCAACCAGACTCTTGCAGACATAGGGTAATAGCATGACAGCAACCAAAACCCTATATAAATAATTTTTTTTCTTTAGAATCCAGTGTCTCAGAAGAGCCTAACATTGAAAATGCAATAAAAAGGCTGGGAAAGTCTCTTGCCCACTCCCAGCCATCTGTACACCTCCCTAGCCATCCCTTTTCTGTAAGGGTAGTCCCCCTCCCTCTCAGACCCTCAGTTCCCTTCAGCCTGTAAGGAGGGTCCCTTCTAGGCACATTCTTCTGGGTCAGTGCCACTAATAGACTCCAAAGGGAAAACACAGAGCAGAGAGAAGGCAGCTTAGTGGGTAGAAAGAGTGAGTGCAAGTTAAAAGCAAATTAGAGGAAAAAACTGGTAGAAGAGATGGAGCAGCAGCAGCAGTGGCGGGAGAAATCTGGCTGAGGATGCTTTGGTTCGGGGGGGGGGGAGGGTGGAGAAAAAGAAAGACTGGGTGTCTCCAGTGCATTCACATGGGTAGCAAGTGGTCATCCCTCTCTTCCGATTCTTCCCCGAGCTGGTCATCTCCCACACCCCGGTAGGCAGCAGGCACATTTCGGGGCTTAGAGCGGCACACAAAATCACAGCCATCCTGAGAAAAGAACAAATGACTGACTCAAGGCTTTAGCTATGGGAGTGCTAAGAGATGCTCAAAGGTCCAGTATTGGTCTTATGAATATCACAGGTTAGCCTGAGGCTGGTTCTAGGAAAAATAAAGTAATAAAGAATAAACTAAAGGTATCTGCTGCCAACATGCAAGGTTAAAAGTTTAGAGTTTTTGAGCCCCATTTCCTTTCCCTCACCCTCATCCCTCTTCCCCCTTAAAAAAGACTCAAGCCATTTTTAAGAGAGAAAACTAGAATAAGCCAGGTCTTGCAAAAGGCCAGAATCTGTATGTTCCCTGCAGCTAGATTAGCAGAATAGGTACCATAGCAACAGCTACTTACAGCTACCAAATTGCCCAGATCCTGCCAGAAGGCTAGATGAGGGAACTGCTCCATGCCTTTGGCGCCTACCACCAACCTTTGGTATAAGAAGCCCCCAATGAAATAGACAGCCACCAGTGAGGCAAACCTAAAGAAGGGGGAGGGAGGAACAGAAAAAGAATCACATAAATTTTAAGGAATAAGACTGAGAACCCAGCTAGAGCTAGGGAATAATTAATACAATAGTGACCCCTACCCCCCAAATCACCTCAAGGCAACTAGTTAGAGCTAGGGACCTGCACTGGGGAAAAAACCAGGCTCTTGGCATTGAGCATGAATCTGGAAACCATGTCAGCACAAATTCATTCTTGGTTAAAGCAAATAATCAGCCTCTTGGCTTATGCTTTAGTTTATTCTGTTAGCTAAAGAAGGAATAAGAATAGTCAAGTCTTCTAGGATAGAGACCTAACCCAACCCCACATTCCCACTGATAAAAAAAAAAAAGACAGAATAGGTACTGAAGTACTTGTACTTCAGAGCACTCACGTGATAAGTAGGATGGAGCCCACACTGAGATGGGAATGGGAATCTTCAGGTGGGCAAGCCAGACTGCTGTCCATCTCAAAGAGGTAAAAGCATTCTTGTATTTTGCCCCTTTCTTCAGAGACTGGTGCAAAGTTGCCCTGGGAGAAGATGGGAAACAATAATTTATTCAGCTATAGGTAACATTTTCTACCACCTACCCCCTTAGCCTAATTCAGCAACCTAACAAAAGAAAGAATTACTCCCTTGACTCCATAGACTTTCCTAATATACCCATCCAGCAGTTCACTCTGCCATTCAGTTTCTGTCCAACTGTACTAGCCCCATGGTGTCTCACCCCGATGGTGTGTTTGTTACAGGAGATCATCACTACTGCCCGTCGCTGTTCCTTGCCACAATGGTTGTCATATTCATCACCCCCTTTATAGGTTAGCATGATCCAGTCACCTGAGGGACAAGGAAAACTTTTTGTCACAGGAAAGGATAGAAGCAACATTACTCGAGTATACTATACAGCTATTTCAAATCAATCTTATGAGTTAATATTGAGAATCACATTCACTGAATAAATACTACTTGCTGAGAGAAGGGAGAAGTCTACATTCTGGTATTTAAAATCAGCTACTAAATTCCAAATACCTATGTACTGGTTAAATAGTGGGGGAGAAAAGATGGTGGCACAAGGATGATCATGTTCTTTCCATCTTTAACACTAAGTGAAATAATCATGCTAACAGACACTCCTTAAGCAACAAAGATCTAAAGAAAACCATAAAGAAAAAAATATATATAAACTTAGGAGGGAGACCAGGTGGTAGATCATAAAATACATCTGAAAGGGCAAAGAAATCTGGGAAGCTGAGTTTAAATCAGTTGACTTTGAATTTATCTAATGATAGAATAAGTGAGAAAGGGTCTTACTGCCATTGAAGACATGGGTTTCATTAATCCTCCCTACTATTGTCTCCTTTTTAGTCTTCAAGTTGACCTGCACAAGTCCAGCCCCAGAGTTGTTGCCAACTTCTCGGCACACTCTAAATTTGTAGGTATAGGATTCTGAATCATGGCCCACAGTACTCTCAAAGCTGTAAAACAGAAGAGGGAAATGAAGAAGAAGGGGGATAAAAGTCAGAACGGTTATTTCAACTTATAGCAGAACTTACCCTAACCACATCTACTGAGTTTTTGGTTCATTATCCGAGATCATCTCATCTTTTTGGCAGAGAGAATTATGGTCACAAATAGTAGTTAATACCATAGGCAGAAATATGATATCTGAGGCTCTGAAAGGTTAACTGGTAATTAAAACACACACAAAGAAACCTGCCAGAGCTTCCAGGCTTTCCACAGAGCATCTGTCTCAAGCCCTGTCACTTTATATATGCCAAGTGCCCATGCTCAGGAGAATGGAGTTCTGAAAAATTGCTTTTTTTTCCTTAAGAAGGACCATTAAATAAATAACCGATTGCCCCTTGTAGCCCCCATCCCACACACATTCCCAAGATTCAAGGTAACAGGGATGGACCTAACAATGTCCATGTAAGAAGTCTAAGGCCCAGTGGCCAAGTCAAATACAGTTTGTCACCAAAAGTTTACTTTAGAAAGTACCGGCTTAGACCTTGGAGGCAAACAAATCAAGCTGAATTACGCAAGAAATAGAGGCTGATGGGAAAAGTTGGGTTGATTTCCCTCCTCTTCCTTTTATTCATTATGAAACAGGGTGGCTGGTCCCCAAAAAAGAGCACAGATAGCATTCCTTACATGGCAAGGAGAGAAAGATTCCCTAAAACAAATATTGCCCCAAGCCCTTGGAAGTTTCTGCCCTTTACCTTTGGCCAAAAAGTGGAGTCAATTTTTTCAGTAAGGCCAGCTCCTTCTCTGACTCTTTGTCCTTTTCTCCTATCAAGTCACAGCCTTTCTCTTCCACCTGCCAGGCCTCCTTCACTGCCACAGCCAGGAGTAGCAGAAATAGCAGCCCAGCCCTCCAGCAGCTGTAAAAGGGAAACATCCTGAAGGGAAGAGGAGAAGGAGAGAGGGTCAACCATCACAACACAGTGCCCAGGCTGATCTTTTAGTTATTCAAAAAGCATCAAAACCTTTGGAATAGGCACAAATACATCAATCTGTCTAACACATACCCTCTCAAGCCAACCATGCTTAATAGCTATCTCTGGCCACAGATAACCACTAACTTACAAGTTCTCCCAAACTCAGGCACAATTTATTTAAAAAACCCTTACCTTCTGTCTTTGCCCAGGGTCACACAATCACGAAGTGTCTAAGACAACATCTGAAGCCAGGACCTCCCATCTCTGGGCCTGACACAATCTACTGCCACCTAACTGCCCCTTAGGCATCCCCATACCTCTCTATAATGTGTCTCTACAAGGTCTCTAGAGTGCCAGGCCAGTGCTAATTACTCTCATTATTTTGCATTTCTCTACAAAATGTTTCCATTTGTTAGTTATTCATAATACTTTGGGGAGGGGGAGATAAAATGGTGAACAAGCAGAGCTCTCCTCAGTGTTAAGGCACCAAAAAAGCCATTTTCAAATCAGGATTGGTAGAGCAGAAATTCTTAGCTGCTAAAGACAAAACAAATCACACCTCACATTTCAGAAAAACTGGGTGAGTAGGAGCATTACTGCCTATTTGGAACAGAATTAGATTTAAGATTTATGCCAAGCCAGTCGTTAGTCACAGCTCTTGCAGAAGTAAACCTCCTCCCACCCACACCCCCAAAAAGGATCATATAGGTCCAAATAAACCCCAAAATAGAATAAGAATCCCCTGATTCTTAATGTCTCAGACCAGCTAGAAATCCTACTGCCTGTCATAGTCATGGAGTGACAAAAGGACATAAAAGAATAAAGCCTCACTTAACAAATAATAAGCACTCATTTCTTTTAAGGTCTCATGTGCCCTCTTCAAAATACACTCAATTTTATAAATTATAGGAAGAAGGCACTTCTTGCCACTGAGGTCCTGGGAATCACTTAGCCAGATCACCTTAATGTTTGCATATTTGACCCATTTTATCAAGTTACTCTGAGAATAAAAACATTGTTCATTAATTAGAACCTACTACACATTAAAATTTCAACTTTGATCCTAGAGGTTATTTTAAGGTAACTGCTTATAAACTGGTAATTCTATAATTACAGCATCCTGCCATCATAACTCTGCCAGATACTCCATAGTTCTACCTTTTTCTATCAACTCCAAAATTCAACTGTTCTGTATTGTAATAACCCACCCATAGTCTGAAGATACCCCCATCCTCTCAAGGATCTAGATTAGGTGATAGATAATAAAACTACATCCTCCATTTCACTCAGGAATACAAAGGGGAATATGACTTCTCCAAAGTTAAGAGTGACTTAGTGGAAAACGGAACAAAAGACTCAGGCCCCAAACCTGAGCTTCCTGTACCACCTCCAAAACACTGCCTGATAGTACTACTTAAAGGGTTCAACCTTTCTGATAACTGACGGCATGCTACTTTCTCCACATACACAAAAAGAAATGAGAAAAGATTAAAGGTATCAAAATTCTGAAACTCCCTGAAAAAAAGTCATTTCAGTTCTGGAAAGAGGGATTTCAGGCATAACGTTAAAGTCTGAAGACTTATCTGTTATAGTTGAACTTTTCTTCAAAAAAGTCTAAAGCACTAAACCCAGAAGTCCACCCCATTGAGTTCAGCAACTGGGAGAGGTCACCCCCAGTCTTCTAAGCAATTAATACCAAATCCTAAGCTATTAGAGAAATAGATTTGCCATTCTTCCAACAGGCCAAGAATCTACCCTCTTAACCTTTAAGTCACAGGAACCACCTCCAGATCACATGGAAGGCTAACTAGGTAACACTACACTTGGTTTTAGAGGCAATAGTTGAAAAATTGGGCTAGGGACATTCTAACTACAAATATTGCATGAAGGGAATAAAAAAGGATCCTTTTTCATTTGTTCCACAACTGGTCTCTTATTAGAGAATAATTTTGCATGTAATTTTTAGTTACCACCCTATTTAAGAAGCTGAGGATTCACAAAAAATAGACTAAATATATTTTTACAATTATTAAAAAGTGATTATTATTCTTATTTATCTCTCATCAGTATTATGATTAAGGATATCAACAATCAGTCACCCATCAAAAAAAAGCATTTAGTGCAGTGGCTTGCACATACTAAGCACTATATAAATTTTAGCTATTATTCCAGGCATTCAGCTAAGGGTCAGAGAGATAAATAGGAATATAAGCATATACAAAATACATACAAGGTTTTTTTTCTTTTCTTTCTTTTTTTTTTAATGGTGGGACCATTAACAGATGAGGGGATTAGGTCAACAGGTGAACCTTGAGGGAACCTAGGAACTCTTCAAAGTTTGAAGTGAAGAAAACATGCATTCTAGACAGGGAAACAGATGCTTTCATCAAACATGAAGGAATGAGCTTAAATTAAAAAAAAGTAGATTTTAATAGGGTTTTTTTCCCACTTAAAACTAAGAACTTCTTGACCTAGTGATAATTAAAAAAAATTTTTTTTAAACTTGTAAACAAGAAGGGTGTGTGGACCCTTGTGGACACCCTCTCAAGTCTATGGCTTCAGAAACACTCAACCTACACTTGTAATAGGAAGCACTTCCACTTCTATCCCATCTCAACCACCCAAGTCTGATGATTGACTCTGAGCCTCCCTTGCAGCAAGAAATTCCTGCCTTCATCCCTTTCCTCTTGTTTCCATATCTAAAACACTGAAGGGATGGCAAAGAAAAACATGGACAAATAATTCAAACTACATCTCCTCGAGAAACTCTGAGCCAGGTGACACAAGATGCTACACCGTGCACCTTCGTAATCTATCTCAAAAGACTCCGGTTTCTTCCTAGGCTTCTATTTGTTGTCTTCACCAGCAAGTTACCTTGTGAGTCCCAAACGAGAGCCCCCAGTGATAATTCAGTCAGAGTACCCAGCGAGAGGTGGGGGAACTTCCTTAGATCACTGTCTCCCTCTTCTCAACACCCATCGATCTCTCCCAAATATTACTTAAGTCCTAAAGGTTCTCTTCTCCTTCCATTCCTACCATTTCCCTGCAGCTTCCTCATGGCCTAGTCCGAGTCCCAGCCTCCCCCTCCACCCAGTACATCCTCCGTGGGAGTTCGGATCGAGCTCTTGGCTGGGGAGAGGGATGCCAAGGATCCAAATTCCAGAAGGCTCCTCTTTAGGTCCTTCTTCCCAGTCTCCAATCCCCTTCCCAAGGGGCCTCAGCATACTCACGTGCCACTGGGGAGGAGGGGCGAAACGCCGATCGTCCTGAATTATTAATGAGCCCTCATGAATATTAATTAGAGCACCCCTCCTTTGGAATTCCCAGTGAATATCGTTTGGAGACTGGGCCCGAAGAAGGGGCAGTCCAGGGTCCCAGCGGTGGTTTCCGTCCCAGCGGCCAGGGTTTCCAGTAGAACCTCACACTGCCCCGCTCTGGGAACCGGAAACAGGAAACGCAAACCGGCCGCCCGGCAAGGATGCCTCCCACCAGGCCCCGCGGCAGGCAACCGCGGCGAGTTTTTTTTTTTAAACCCCGCCTCTTCCCTCTCGCCTCCAACTAGTCCAGCCCACTATTTGGCCATTCATTGGCAAAAAGTGAGTTCAATCCGTCGCTTCTGAAATTAACCCCGCCCTCTTCCCACCCCGACCAATTACTAATGGAATCCTCAGAAAGGTACCGCCCTCCCCTCCTGCCAATCTAAAAGGCTCCGCCCCCACACCCACCTTTTCCATCAATAACCAACCTTCACCTCCCCACCTCCGGCTGTCACGCGGACTCACGTGCCGGATAGCTGGCTCTCAGCTCTAAGGGATGTGAACTGTAAAATAGGGAAGCGGAAACCGGGGTGGAGGGGAAGATTAAGGTCAAGGAGGACTTGACGTGAATGCCGCTCAGCACTTTGGGAGTTGTAGTCTTTTCCTTTTGCTCTTGTCGCACCTACCAAGCTTACTCTCTCTTCCCTCCTGCACCTTCGTGCCCTCCATTCTGGGTCTGATAGAACTACTGAGGGACCAAACTATGAGCCCATGACATTTACCTAGATTCCTGGGAAGATTCTGAAATGTAATTCTAAAATTATAGATGGTGAATACTTAGGGGAAAAAAGGAAGCAAGAATCATCATGATTTCATCAAGAGCTGGTTGTGCCAGACTAATTTAATTTCCTCTTTTGACAGACTTTCCAAGCTGACATCAGAATAACTCGATTTCAGCAATGCATTTGATAAATAACGTATACTGTCCTTGTGTTCGTATAAATTGATGCGGGCTAAATGACTGTGCATTAATGTTGATTCAAGATTGGTTGAATGATCTGATCTACCGATGGGTCAAAGTCAGCTAGGACAGGGGTCTCCAAAGAAGAGTTCCGCCCTGGTTCCTCTTCTTTGACAGTGACTTAGGTAAAATGCAAATAACCATATTTAACAAATTTTCAGAGGACATAAAAATAGTGAAAAGCTTGATAAGCCAGAACAGTGAGCAATTTCTAATAGAATGGAATTTAACACGAGCAAAAAGTCATGCTTTTTAAAAATCGATTGCATAAATGGAAGAGGGGAATTTGTAGTTAAGGGGGTATGTTTCTGTAAAAAAAAAAAAAAGACATAGGGATTTTTAATGAGCTATCATGATTCTCAAGAGTGACAATGTGAGGAGTACCCTTTAATCTTGGAATCTGCAAAGATATTCGGGGGTTTTCCCCTCTTGCGGGGAGAGAGGACAGTAAAATGCAAAAAAGGAAAACCTTAATGAAAATTTCACTCTATAGAGCTGGCAGTAGCTCCTTTTCGTCACCGAAGATGATTCCTCCTTTCTCCAATCAGCTCTTTCAGAGTGGAACGCTTTCCGCCAATCAGTTCTTTCAAATTGTCTGACTCGTCACCAATCCCCTGAGGTCGCCAAATCAAGCATTCTTGCTGTCAGCTGAGCTGAGCTGATAAGCTTCTGTGCTTCTGGTCCTTGACTTCGTGGTAGGCAGCTTTCTCCCCTTGTTTTCTCAAATATCTTTCCTGTATTTTGGCTTGTTCAGAGGCTGACTCCAGTCCATATGATCTGGCATCTGTTCTCCGAATTGGCTGTTTCAGAGCTATACTTCCCATTACACTACTTAATGATGAGGAACCCTAAAAACAGTTAACCAGGTATAACACAAAATTGTTATTATACGAGCCCCCTGGTTCCTAAACAGTTCTATGCAGTTTATCAACAATAATTTATAACGTTCGGAAAGGTCCTATTCAAGTTAACTGCTGGCAAACAATGTATTTAAGTGTAAAGAGGCAATTCTAGATTTAAAGCCTCAAAAACTTCTCAGTTGTTAGAGCCCTTAGACTGAGATAAGTGCTATCTATTCCATATTGCTGCTTTCTCCTGCACTTCCCACCCCAGGCTGTCCTCAGATAGGAACAGGAAGATTGGCTGACTTTTATCCTTGGATTATGGCCAATGGGGAGGTATCCCATCTAGCTATTGGAGAGGATCATCCTGGGTCATCAGTCTTCTCAGTCTAAGAGCTCTAATTAGTGAGTTTTTCCTGGATTCAAATCTAAATTATTCTCCTTACAATTTTCATCCATTGGTCTCAGTTGTGCATTCAGGAGCCAAACAGAACAATTTTAATCCCTCTTCCACACAATAGTTCTTAAAATGCTTGAAGTAAAAGGTAAGGGGAATGTGGGTTCTGCCCTTCACTTTCCATGTCTTAGAATAGATTTTTAACAAAGTATTAACTCTCAGTTACTCCATAACAAAATGGGAATGAATACCTTTGAAACAATCAGAAGAGGAAAGACAATTTGCTGAACTGGATATTGGCCATGGCCCCTGGAAACTAAATCCTGAGGGCTACAGTTTGACAGTTCAGCAGTTAGTCCAGTCCAGGAGAGTGCAGTGGAAGTCCCTTCTACTTAGAAGAATCACTTTTGATGAGGTGAAGATTTCTCGCCAACAGCCCTGATATCTAGTAGCACAGCTACTTGTCCAGGAGATAACCTCTTTAGCAGTTGGAGAAGCAGTTCTAGAGACTTTGAAATATAATTGAGGGAGCAGAGAATGCCCCAGATAGACTAGATACAGAAAGGCAGTTATTCTATAAACACCTTTGAGGAGGAGACATCTGATAGAAGAGTGACTGGTATGCTAGAATAATCTAGCACTGGCAATTTAGAGTCAGGCTATGGAAAGGAGTAGACCCTGAGAGCCCAGATGAGACAAATTTAGCAGAGAACTCAGGAGAGATTAGTGAAGTCTCTACAAAGAGGGAATGGATATCAGGACCTAGCAATATTGGATTTATGAGTTTATTGGCTGAAAGTGTTCCCTACATGTGTATTCTATATTGGAATCCAGTTTTCCCTCAAAAACTATATGTATTTGAGAGAGAGAACACTTTAGGCTTATGGAGGAAACTTTTTTTTTTTAATTTTAAACATTATTTTATTTGGTCATTTCCAAACATTATTCACTGGAAACAAAGAGCATTTTCTTTTCCTCCCCGCCCCCCCTCCCACCACCTTTCCCTCTCCCATAGCTGACACGCAATTCCACTGGGTATCACGTGTGTTCTTGATTCAAACCCATTTCCCTGTTGTTAGTATTTGCATTAGAGTGTTCGTTTAGAGTCTCTCCTCAGTCATATCCCCTCAACCCCTGTAGTCAAGCAGTTGCTTTTCATCGGTGTTTTTACTCCCACAGTTTATCCTCTGCTTGTGGATAGTATTTTTTAGATCCCTGCAGATTGTTCAGGGATATTGCATTGCCACTAATGGAGAAGTCCATCACCTTCGATTGTACCACAATGTATCAGTCTCTGTGTACAATGTTTTCCTGGTTCTGCTCCTTTCGCTCTGCATCACTTCCTGGAGGTTGTTCCAGTCTCCATGGAATTCCTATACTTTATTATTCCTTTTAGCACAATAGTATTCCATCACCAACATATACCACAATTTGTTCAGCCATTCCCCAATTGATGGGCATCCCCTCGTTTTCCAGTTTTTGGCCACCACAAAGAGTGCAGCTATGAATATTCTTGTACAAGTCTTTTTCCTTATTATCTCTTTGGGGTATAGATCCAGCAGTGCCATAGCTGGATCAAAGGGCAGACAGTCTTTTATCACCCTTTGGGCATAGTTCCAAATTGCTCTCCAGAATGGCTGGATCAATTCACAATCCACCAGCAATGAATTAGTGTCCCCACTTTGCCACATCCCCTCCAGCATTCATTACTTTCCATAGCTGTTATGTTAGCCAATCTGCTAGGTGTGAGGTGATATCTCAGAGTTGTTCTGATTATAAGAGATGTAGAGCACTTTTTCATGTGCTTATTAATAGTTTTGATTTCTTTGGCTGAGAACTGCCTGTTCATGTCCCTTGCCATTTATCAATTGGAGAATGGCTTGATTTTTTGTACAATTGATTTAGTTCTTTGTAAATTTGAGTAATTAAACCTTTGTCAGAGGTTTTTATGAAGATTGTTTCCCAATTTGTTGCTACCCTTCTGATTTTGGTTACATTGGTTTTGTTTGTGCAAAAACTTTTTAATTTGATGTATTCCAGATTATTTATTTTGCATTTTGTGACTCTTTCTAAGTCTTGCTTGGTTTTGAAGTCTTTCCCTTCCCAAAGGTCTGACATGTATGCTATTCTGTGTTCGCTTAATTTTCTTATAGTTTCCTTCTTTATGTTCAAGTCATTCACCCATTTTGAATTTATCTTGGTGTAGGGTGTGAGGTGTTGATCTAAACCTATTCTTTCCCACACTGTCCTCCAATTTTCCCAGCAGTTTTTATGAAATAGTGGATTTTTGTCCCAAAAGCTGGGATCTTTGGGTTTGTCATATACTGTCTTGCTGAGGTCGCTTGCCCCCAGTCTATTCCACTGATCCTCCTTTCTGTCTCTTAGCCAGTACCAGATTGTTTTGGTGACCGCTGCTTTATAATATAGTCTGAGATCTGGGACTGCAAGGCCCCCTTCCTTTGTATTTTTTTCATTATTTCCCTGGATATCCTTGATCTTTTGTTCTTCCAAATGAACTTTGTTATGGTTCTTTCTAAATCAGTAAAAAAGTTTTTTTGGAAGTTCCATGGGTATGGCACTAAATAGATGAGTTTGGGTAGGATGGTCATTTTTATTATATTGGCTCGTCCTACCAATGAGCAGTTAATGTTCTTCCAATTGTTCAAGTCTAGTTTTAGTTGTGTGGAAAGTGTTTTGTAGTTGTGTTCATATAGTTCCTTGTTTGTCTCGGGAGATAGATTCCTATGTATTTTATTTTGTCTAAGGTAATTTTGAATGGGATTTCTCTTTCTAGTTCTTTCTGCTGAGCTATGTTGGAATTATATAGAAATGCTGATGACTTATGTGGGTTTATTTTGTATCTTGCAACTTTGAGCCCTAGTTTTAATACAGTTCCACAACTATCCCTAGAAATAGGAGTAACATATATCTTTTTTGAGGAAACCCAGGAGCAGGAATATGAGTTTGAGGTATAGCCTAGAGGAGTGTTACAAAGCTATCATGTTCTCCTAGGCACACTCTAATTTCTCTCTTCCCTTTAACCCCTCAAAAGTAGCTTTGCATTTTAATTTAACCATGACACTCATTTAGTTTCAAATAGTCAATAAACATTTGTTCAGAGCCTACTTTGTGTCAGATGCTGTGCTAAGTACTGGAGATACTAAAAGAAATAAATGACAGTTCCTACTCTCAAAAGGAATTCACAATCCAATGGGAAAACAACAGAAACAAATAGGTACAAACCTAATTTTTACAGGATATATTTATATAGGATAATTGGGAAGTAATTAAAAGGGGGAAGGCACTAGAATGAAGAAGGGTTAGGAAAGTTTTCCTATAGAAGATGAGATGTTAGTTGGGACTTAAAAGAATCCAGGAAAATTAGTAGGCACAGGTGAGGAGAGAGAGCATTTAAGGCATGAAGGATAGCCAGAGAAAACATCTAGAGCCAAGAGACAAGAATGTCTTGTTCCTGGAACAGTCAGAAGCCCAAAATGTCACTGGATCAAAGAATACATGTTAGGGAGGAAGGAGTAAAAAGATTGAAAATGAAAGAAGGATTTAGATTATAAAGGGCTTTGAATGACAAACAGGTTTTGTACAGCATTTGATCCGGAAGGTAATAGGGAGCTATTGGAGTTTAAGTAAGGAAGAGTGACATAGTTGGGTATGTGCTATGGGAAAATCATTTTAGTGGCTGAATGGAGGATGTATTGGAGTGAAGAGAGAGCTATTACAATAGTCCAGGTGTGAGGTGATGAGGGCCTATACCCCGGGGTGGTAACAGTAAACTGAAAGAATGGAGTATGTTTGGAAGCTGTAGCAAAGGTTAAGTCAGTGAGCCTCGGCAGCAGATTGGATATGAGGGAATGAGAGATGGCAAGGAGGATTCCCTAGATTGTAAGCCTAAGGGACTGGGAGAATGATTTTGCCTTCTACAATAATATGGATTGTTGCATTATGCACAAGTTTTATACTTAATTGTACCTAAGTTTTAGTTCCTTTAGTTTGATGAATAAAAATAATAAAATTTTTGATTGAGCATTCAATAAATCTTTACCAGTAAAGTTTAAAAAAGTAAAACTTTCTGTGTATACCCTTCAATGAAATGTGCTACACATGTCTATGGGAAGACTGTTTGCAATTTTCCTAAAATTATTTAAAAATATTCCTCTCTAAGCTCTTCCTGGGAAAAGTCCCTTAAAGTGGGTGATAGGTCTGGGACAAAAAGGTCTTTCTTAGGAAAATGAATTAAGGGCTATAATCCAGACTCTACTCCAAAGCTGAATTGAATGATTTTTAATTATCATGCTGGAGAAGATGCTTGAGAGTCCCTTGAACAGCAAGAAGATCAAATCTGTCAATACTTAAAGAAATTGATTCAGACTATTGTGACCTTTAGATTACTCCACCCTACTTAGTCTAACAAAAATCAGGAAATTCTGAACTTTAGATTACTCCCCCTACTTAGTCTAACAAAATCAGGAATGGCCTATGACAGACATGTGCTAGCAAATGACAAATCAGAAAAAACAGACAGACCCCTGAGCTGTCCTAAGAGTCAAGCCTAAGATATCATTGGTACATGTAAGATGCAGAAAAGTGACGTAAAATCGTCTATATATTTCGCATCACTTCCTCTCTCTGGCCTCTTTGATGGCAGAGAGGTGGCTGGCAGCAGCTGACTGAGCGTGTCGGCATCTTGGCATGGTATCTGCTATTGTCTGGTTTTTAGTGGTGAGTTTTCCTTGATACTATACTTGAGGAAGCCTAGTAACCTAGTTCAGTGAGGTGTCTTCTCTGAGATCTCTTGGAGTTTTAGGCTGATTCTTCTCTTTTACCTTCCAAACACTATCCACTTAGAAGCCTCTAATCTTCTTCAGAAACCTTGTAGCGGAGGATTTTGAAATCCCCCTGGCACAGGCCAGGTGGGAGAAATCCTATACTCTCTCCCTTTCTCTTCTCTTTGATTTCTTCCCTATATATTGATTAAACCATCATATGTTTCCAATCTGACTTGGGTATTTTATTTGGGATATCCCCTGGTGACCAAAAATTAAATTTAGATTAAGTCACAACCCTAAATTATCCTTACACTATTCACTAGAAGGTCAAATACTTTGACCACATTAAATAAGAGGACAAGACTCACTGGAAAAGATCCTGATGTTGGAAAAGATTGAAGGCAAAAGGAAAATTGAATGGCAAAGGTTGATATGGATAAATAGTGTCACAGAAACAACAAACTCAAACTTGGATAGACGTTGAGAGCTAGGGACCTGGCATGCTATGGTCCATGGGGTTATGAAGTGTTAGGCACCAGTGAACAACAACAGATAAGAACTTGGCCTTTCCCATGGGATTAGCTCTAGAATGAAATGTAAAGAAGTATCTTTTTCTTTGAAAAAGGAGGTATCCTTTCTGCCTCTGATTCAGTTTGATTCTCTATAGAGCTCTCTAGGAAGAGCCACATTGATTCCTCAGTGGCAGTGGTCCAGGAGAAATGGGATAGCATTTTTAATCCAGATTATATATGTTTCTTTGTTAAAGAGTCTTATGTTACCTGGACTCATCTTAGGCCAGACATGCCAGAGGTCATTAGGGCCATCTTTTTCTCTAAACTAGAAGTGGCTTGGATATAATGTTAGATAAAACTGTTTCTCATGGACTATTCTAAATTTCAAAGTACTGTATTAGTATTTTTCTTCAACATGCCTACATGCTGATTCTGCTTCTTAACGTATGGGCCCCAGAATTGAACCTCCAGATGTGGATTGAACCAAATCATTGTAGGTCAGAGTAGTGACCTCCTTTTTACTGGTACCTAATCAGTGCAGATGAATATTGCAATAGCCCATTTTTCTGGCTGCCACATCATATCACACTGCTGACTCTTTTGAGTTTTCTGGCCAACAAATCTCCCAGACCTTCTCCAGAAAAACTATTATCTATGACCCTCAGTCATTCTACATTTTATATCATGAATCTAGAGCTGGAAGGGACCTTAGAGGTCATATAATAGAATTCCCTCATTTTCTTTATAAGGAAACTAAGGTACAGGGTGATTCAATGATTTACCCAAAGCCACATGGATGATCCACTTTAGAAGTGAGATATGAACTTAGGTCTACTGACTCCAAAGTCAGTGTGCTTTCCACTCCACCAGGCTAACTTGAGAAATGGAATTTTTTAATCCAACTATAAGACCTTCCATTTATCCCAGTTGGCTTTTATTAGAGTTAGTCCAATGTCATAGTTTATAAATGTACATACAAGGGCACAGAAGAGAGTAATGGGATGAATAAGGAACAAGTTAAGAAATACCTAGAAAATTTTCTGATATGCAAATATGGGTTGGGAATAGGGAACACAGGGGTTCTTAACAAATCCTTAAGTCAAATCCAGCATCACGATAAAAAACTTAACCAAATCCAAATCTTTCACTGATTCTATAAACCCCCAAAAGAAGGGGATATGCAAAAAGCAAGAGACAGCACAAGAAAAGCCCAGAGTTACAGATTCTAGCACCCAAAATTCCATACCCCCATTTTTTAAAGAGCAAGGGCAAGCTTCTACACAGAGGGAACCAAAAGATTGTGAACAAAAATCCAAATTAAATCCTAAAGCAAAAGATTTCTTTCCCAAAACAATTGATCTACAACCAAACTGCCTAACCCAAGGCACAACATTTCTCCTTGACAGTGGGGTGACCCTAAGTTTCTGAAGGGAAATGACAGTGGGTGTCCCTGAGGAGATCAGAGGCAGAAGAATCCATCCTACCTCTCAACAATACCTGGGACCAAAGGGGAGGCAGTGGGTCATTTTACCAAAGAGAATCTCTCCAGGTCTTGTCTTCCATCTCCCAGAACTATCCTCTGAGGAGACATATTCCCTCTGTCAGGGGTACAAGACTGGCTACCTCTCTCCCAGAATAGAGAGGGGAAGAAGAATCTTTTCATCCTCTCTCCCCATTTCCCTCTCTCCTTCCATTCCCCCTGTTCCCCTCTTAATCCTATTACATAAAAGTATTTTTGGATTGTGACTGTCATAGAGTACATTAGTTATTCTCAGCCTTATGTCATTTGCAAATTGATATTATACCATCTGTGTATTTATTCCAGTAATTAATAATAATAAAAAACAAGCTGCACAGATCCTTAGGGAATTCTACTGGAGACTCCCTGCCCTGCTGACATTGAATCTGCACTTTTGGCTAGTTCTAAATATGTTTAATTTTACTATCATCTCTTCCACATTTTTCTATGTTTCCCACATGAAGGAGAAAATAAAATACTTCATCAAATGCTTTGCTAATATTCAAGTAAACTTAACCCCCTTTGTCTCGCCCTTACCACTCTTCTGCCTTAGAATCAATACACAGAAGGTAAGGGTTTAAAAATAAATAAATAAATATAATAAGATTCCTATTTCCTCCCTTCTGCTCCCTGAGGCAGCGAATAGTCTAATACAGGTTATACTCAAACTTTCATGTAATACAAATTTCCATATTGTTTGTGCCATGACATCACACAGATGGTAGAAATCTCATGAAGGAAATATAGTAGAAGATGGCAAGCTTTGATCTGTACATAGATTCCAATAGTTCCTTCTTTGGCTGGGGATAGCATTTTCCTCATGAGTCCCTTTTTAAAAGGTAGAGGGGTCACATAGTTTAGTAAATCTATTTTAAAAAGGAAATAATACTAACCTGTCATGACCTTTTTTTAACTTTTAAAATTTCAATTACTTTTAGAAACAATTTTCAACAATTGTTATTTGATATTTTGCAATTCAGATTCTCTCCCTTTCTCCCTTCCCTTCTCCCTTTCCCTAGTGGTAGTTTGATACATATCATACAAGTGCTGTCATACAATACATAGTTCCATACTCCTCATGGCATGAAAGAAGATATGTATCACATACAAGAAAAAAAACCTTTGAAGGAAATAAAGTGAAAAATTGAAAGCTTTGATTGTCAGTCAGACTCTAGAAATTCCTTCTATGGCTGTTAGAATTTTCATTGTGAATCTTGAAACCTTGCATTGCTGATAGTAGTTTCATCCTTTACAATTAATCATGGTACAATATTTCTGTTATTGTATCCAGTGCTCTTCTGGTTCTGCTCACTTCACTTTGCTTCAGTTTATATGTCTTTCCAGGTTTTTCTGAAGTCATCCAGTTTATCATTACATATGGACCAATAGTATTCCATTACAACCATATATCCCAACTTGTTCAGCCATTCCCCAATTGATGGACATCTCCTCAGTTTCTAATTCTTTGTCACTACAAAAAGAGTTACCAAAAACATTTTTTTAAAGTAGGTCTTTTCCCTCAATCTTTGATCTCTTTGTGATTTAGTTTCAGTAATGTTATTGCTGGATGAAAGGGTATACACATTTTATAGCCTCTGACTAGGACACTGGTAGCTGAGAGTAGCAGCAGAAGACTGCTGACAATATCTCCTGGAGTAGTGATAGTGAACAAACCTATGGCACAGGTGCCAAAGATGGCATGCAGAGCGCTCTCTGTGAGCACTTGGCTACCTCCTCCAGTGTCCCTTACTAGAAAGGCAGAGAGACATGGGAAGAGCTGCTCTCCTCCACTGTGCCTGATGACATTTTTTCACATTACCCTTCCCTCTGCCCAGCAGCCCAATGGGAATGCTTTCTCCCTGCCCTTTGTGGGGTACTGGGGCACAGCACTCTGATTGGGAGGAGGTGGGCATGGCACTTGGTCTAGGGGATGGGGTGGGGGAGGGGTTCACCACTTTGTCTCTGAAAGGTTTGCCATCACTGTCCTAGAGAATCACTTAGTGGTAGTCTCTCGGTGACCAAGAATGACAGTTGTCTTTGTGCATTATCATCTATTGATGTACCCTCATGTGGCTTTGGAGTCCAAAGGCTGAGGCGCAAAGTTTGTGGCACATGGGGCATGGGATGCCAGTTGTTATGGGAGGTGCAGTTGTGGCCTGGTGTGGGAAGGAAATCACTTAAAAGACTGATATATATTAATTTAAGGTCGCCAAGGAATTCAGCTATGTAATTCCTTAATGCAGCAGTCAACCTTTTATGGAGTTTAATTACAAACAGGAGGAAGAAAGGTATTAGAGAGAGAGAGAGAAAGAGAGAGAGAGAGAGAGAGAGAGAGAGAGAAAGGGGAGAGAAGGGAATAGGGCTTAAATACCCGCTCTGTTTAGGCTGGGCCAAAAGGCTCAAGCCCTTAGATAGCTGAGGCAAAGAAAAGAGATCAGTCCCTATCACTCACTTGACCAAAATGGAGAAACAGTCTCAGGGGCCTCCACCTCCAGCTTCCTTCAGAGCAAGCTTCTCAGAGCACAACCTCTCAGAGCAAAAACCTCTCCAATCCCCCCCCCCCCCCAGTCCTCAGACCCTGCTATCTTTAAGGAAAACATCCAAGTTCCCTCCCCTCAGTTCTCACATCTACCAATCACTGTCCATGTCTTCCCTGTGCCAATGGTGGCTCTAGCTTAACCCAGGACCGCCCAGAGGTCTGTGGCTTTGCACATGTCTGTTGAAGGTCATATTCTCAAATAATTAAATCTTGATCCTTTGCTACAGCCCTTCCTAAATCCTGTTACCCTGAGTAGGGTGGAGATTGGAATAATTAAATTTTGATCTATGCTGCAGACCTTTCCATTGTTCAGCAAAAGGTTTCTGTCCTAAAGTAATCTTAAGAAGGGAGGAGGAGGAACCTCCCTTGCCAATGGGGTTCACATTCCAATAGAGTTCCCACTATCAGTAGGAAATTCCCTACAAGCATGAAACCTTCCAATGGTGAAATTTCCAAAATTCACAAGTCTAAGAAATTTTAAGGTTTACACTGGTGTGGGCGTTCACACGCAGCAGCGAGACGTCGACGTTGCTCATCTTCAAAGGTGGCGGCGGCATGGTTAATGTGGGTTCGCCAGCTGCTTCTGTCAGAGGCAGCGAGTTCTAGTTGCTTTGGTGTCATGCCAGCCCACTTCAAGTTTGACTTTAGCTGATCCTTGAATCTTTTCTTTGGTCGACCTTGTTTCCTGAGTCCAGCTGACAGTTCACCATAGAATACTGTCTTGGTATTCGCTGTGGGTCCATACGGATGACGTGTCCAGACCATCGTAGCTGGCTTTTGAGGACCATGACTTCGATGCTGGTGGAGTTGGCTCTGTCGAGGACTTCCTGGTTGGTGATTCAGTCCTGCCATCGGATCCTCATGATTGACCATAGATCAATAATGCACAAGATGGTAGATAAAAATATGATAGGAAGCTCTGATGGGGAGTCATGACCTCTCTGACTTCTGGTAGGTACAGAATACCACAGGCATAATGAAGAGCCAGGCAGAGAGCCAGAGAAACCACCTAGGGACAGAGAAATGAGAAGCAGCCACAGGAACTTCAGAAAGAAAAATGGACTTCAAAGTCATTACACAGTTAAGTTCTGTTGGGAACCTCCCCAGAGCATGACTGTAAAATGACTGAGGTGATTGACGTCTTTCCAGAGGATCACCGATAGCTATCTACTGTTATTTCTACCCAGTTTGTGAAAGCTCTATTTATATGTTTTGGATTATCCATAAAGCTGTTTGTTCATTGAGCCTTCTTAGACATGTGCTTATCAGAGACAATTGTTGACCATGCCCTGGGTGAGATTAGATACTGAAGTTCTCAAATCATCTAAGTAGAGTCAACTGGTCAGAAAAAGAGAAAAATCCTCAAAAGTAGTCTACTGATAGGAATAGTTAGATGACTTGGTGAATAGAGCTTCAGGCTTGGAGATGGGAGATCCTGAGTTCAAATTTGATCTTGGATATTCCCTAGTTGTGTGAGCCTGGGCACTTAACCCCAAATTGCTTAGCCCTTACTGTTCTTCTGCTTTGGAACTGATACTTGGCATTAATTCTAAGACAAAAGGTAAGGGTGTATATATGTATATACACAGTAGTGTCTTGACCCATGGGTTTAATTCATTCCATGGCCAAGCTTGTAACTCAATTTGCTCATGTATCAAATTGTATGTCCCCATTTAAATGAATGGAAATGCAATTAATCCATTCTGGTCCCCCAAAAAACAAACTAATTTTTTGTTGTATATGCTTTTAAATATGAAAATATACTTTATCAATAACAAATAGATATATTTATAGATAATAAGAAATATTTAAAGAAATAAACGTTACTTATGAAATGTTATTTACCTTCAAGGTCAGGCAAAGATGCTGGCAGAGAAGGTTTTCATTTCATGCACTATCACTTAACATAACCTACTTTCTACACTCATAATGCTACATTTAAATGCAAAATTGACCTTACACATTACTTATGATATATAACTTTATTGCTAAACTTAATTGCTATTTTTTAAACTTTACTTAATTATCATCATTTTCTTCATTGAATTTTGGTTGTCTTCATTGAATTTTGGTCACACTTTCCTCAATATCCCTTAGAGGCCATTTCAACAAAAAATTTCCATGGAAGTTTGTTTCTTCCTCTCTTTCAGAACATTTTGATAATGTGTGAAACAAGTGTCATTCAAATGAACTAGGTCCAATGTTTCCCAGCAGACACCAAAAGGACCATTTTTGTTCAGTATGCCCTCACCCAGAATTAACTCTGAAAAATATCCAAATACAGCTGATACTTATGTCTGTGTTTCCCCAAATGGGGGTAATAGGATTTCTGTCTTCTGAACAGTCAAGGTAACATGTGTATACAGGTACTATATTTGTTGTGCTTGAGTATCAAGGTACCATGTATATGTATATAAAATAAAGTAGTATAGTGATCTCTTTGTGTCATGTCATTTGAACCCAGAGTTTAGGAGACACTGAGTTAAAAGTCACATCTGTAACCTATCTGCCCAATATCAGGTGTTGGGACTATATGTGAAGCCTCAGAGGAAAACAGGAAATGATGTCAGGCCCCAAAAAAAAGAACTACTAGAGGAGCTCAAAAAAGATTTTTAAAGTTGTTTAATTTTTTAAAAATTTTAATAAATTTCTATGTGTGTTTTCTGAAGTTACATAATCCAAATTGTCTCCCTCCCTTCTTGCCTCCCCCCTCCTGGAACTGGCAAGTAATTCAATCTGGGTTATGCATATATTATCACACAAAATATATTTCCATATTATTCATTTTTGTAAGCAAATAATATTATAAAACCCCAACCCCAAAACATATACCCAAATAAAGTGTTAAATCATATGTTTCCATCTGCATTTATACTCCAGCTGTTCTTTCTGTGGAGGTGAATAGCATTCTTTTTCATAAGTCCCTCAGAATTGTCCTGGAACATTGTAATGCTATTATTAGCAAAGTCTATCACATTTGATCATTTCACAATATTGCTATTACTGTGTACACTATCCTCTTGGTTATGCTTATTTCACTCTGCATCAGTTCATGTAGGTCTCTCCAGCTCTTTCTGAAATCATCCTGTTCATCATTTCTTACACAATAGTATTCCATCACCACCATCATATACCACACTTTGTTCAACCATTCCTCAATTGAGTAATATTCCTTTAGTTTCCAATTCTTTGCCACCACAAAGAGAGCAGCTATAAATATTTCAAAAAGGATTTTAAAATTCAAATAAGAGAGGTACAAGAGAAAAGTTGGGAAAAGAAATGAGAATGATACAGGAGAATGATGAAAAAGGAGTCAACATCTTGGTAATGGAAGCAAAAAGATTGGAAAAAAATTCACTGAAGAAAACAAGTATATAGGCAGATTTTATTTCTTTCCATAGAAAATGTAGAAGATGCAAGGGACTTCCATGATTTCATAAATAAATACAGAAAGTACATGTCAGGCTTAAAGGACTCACAGGAACCCATAAGCAAATATTTTTTAAATGCATAAAGCACACTCACAGGTAGTCCCCTTTCGAAGTAACTTATCATCTGGGAAACCTTTGACATTTTGGTGAATCCCCAGCTTTCACAGAGTCCTACATATTCCCTCCCAGTGCCCTTTGGTTTTTATTATCTCCAGAAGACAAACTTCAAGGGACAACAGGCTGGATGAGAAGCTCAATTCCCATTGGACCATTGCTGTTCAAATCATTCACTGTAAGAGTTGGGAGCAAAGGACAGTTGTTCTACTCTTTCATCTTGCAACTTCGGTCCTTTCCTATCTCTAATTAGAGCCTTTGTGGATGATCCTTTATTCTCTGAGGTTATGACAATGCTTAGGAAATCTCCAACTCTCTCTAAAAGGCCTGATCCCCAATTCTCAAACTTGATGGCAAGCATTACCCAATACATCTTTCTCTGGCCAGGATTCTAGGTTCTAGTATCATACTGTCTAAAAAATCAAGCTATTTCCTCTGTGTAAGAGTTTTGCATTTTGAAACTTGGTCCATGACCTCCCCTGTCAGGCCACATGGCATACACATGACTACCTCTGCTATTTGCTTCCACAGGAACTCTTAACACTCCATTGATTTCTTTCCTTTTTAAAAAGTTGTTTTGATGAGGAGCAGCTAGGTAGAACAGCAAAAGAGTGTTAGATCTGAGTGGGGAGGATATGGGTTCAGATCTTGCCTCAGACACTTCCTAACTGTTGTGAATTTTAAAACTACTCCATTGTACTCAGACTATACTTTAGAAGATTTGATTTAGCTATTCCCTGATTTGTAACATTGGAGATACTTGGTCTAACAGAATCAGGTCTTGGGAACTCTACATTGTTCCACCCTACTTAGTTTAACAAGGTCAGGAATGTCTGCACCCATACTGAAGATGGCCTTCAATAGACATGTGCAGAAACAGCTGACAGACTCCTGGGATGTCCTAAGTCAAGCTAAGCTAACATTGGTACAGATGAGACATAGGAAAATGATGTAAAACCATCTATATAGGGCACGTGACTTCCTCTCTTTGCTCTCTTTACCCGGAGAGGCGGCTGTAGCTGGCAACATGCTAAGCGTTCCAACATCATGGCGTGATGGCAGCTATTTGTCTGGGTTTTGGTGGTGAGTTTTCCCTTAAGCTAATTCAAGTTCAGGCATCTTAGAGGCTGAGCCCTCTTGGAGTTCAGGCTGATTCCTTCCTCCTTTACTCTCCAAAACCTTACCTTCCTAGAGCCTCTAATCTTCCCCCTGGCACAAGCCAGGTGGGCAAAATCCTAAATACCCTTTCCTTCTCCCTTCTTAATTTCTTTCCACTATATTAATTAAATCACCATAAATTTCCAGCTGACTTGGGTATTTTTTTTATTTGGAATATCCATGGCAACCAAATAATTAATATAATTTAGGTTGCAATGCTAAAATTATCCTTTACACTGTATGACCCTCGGCAAGTCGCTTAGTCCTGTTTGCCTAGCCCTTCCTATTCTTCTGTCACAGAATTGATACTAAGGTATGAGATAAGGTTTGGTTTAGTTTTTAAGTATTGATGTTTTTAAATTTTTTACAACACAGTAATTTCCAGGAATGCTGCTTTCCCCTTTCTCCCTCCCCATGAAGCCTTCCTTTATAACAAAAGGGGAGAAAGTGTGACCAAGTGGAAAATTATCCATGACTGACATCATGTGTAACATTTCTTTGTGTTTCATTTTTGAAGAAAGCTTTTTCTATTGGACTTTGGGAATTATAACCACTTAATGGTCATAATTACTATATTTTCATGGCTTTTTAAAGTGAATAGTAAAATCTAAAAAGTTAGATTTCGCTTCCACTTCAGGAAATTCAGATTTATAGGTCTCTGCCTCTATAAGACTCTCAGACATCAGAAGCAGTAGTGTTCATTCTTTTATTTTTATATTATTATTATTATATATTTTAAAACTCTTTAAAAATGTTATTTGAGTTTTGAATCCTCTTCTTGCCTCCTACCTCTCCTCCACCCTCTGAGAAGGTGGCACGAAATGTGATATCAATCATACATGTGAAATCATGCAGAACATATTTCCATATTAGCCATGTTGCAAAAAATGCAAGAAAAATAAAGAAAGTGAAAAAAATATGGTTTAGTGTGCCCTCAGACCCCACCAGTTCTCTCTCTGGAAGTAGAAAGCATTTTTTTAAAAATCACAAGTCCTTTGGAATTGTCTTAGATCACTGCAGTGGTCAGAATAACCAAGTTCATTCACACTTGATTATCATACAAAATTGCTGTTAGTATATATAATGTTCTCCTGGTTCTGCTCATCTCAGTCTGCATCAGCTCATATAAGTCTTCCCAGGTTTTTCTGAAACTATTCCACCTGTCATTACTTATAGCACAATAGTATTCCATCACAATTATTTGTGTTTATTTTAATCTGACTTAAATATCTAGGAATTGAAAATGAAGTTAAGAGGGGAGATGATAAGAGAGAGCAATTCCTTGTCAATAAGTACAAGTCACTTGGGCCAGGTTAACCAAATGAAAGAAAAGAGAGCTGAGATTCTGTCATTGATATTGAAAAAATACAGGGAATAAGAGATGTATTGTTAATGTTTTAATTTAAAAAAAGAAAAGGAAGAGAACAGAGTCCAAGTTTTTCTTATTGTAAACAGTGCTGTTACAAGTCCTTTTGTACAGATCAGCAGTTTGTCTGCTTGTTTTTGTTTTTTTTCCTGCAAATACCTCTTTATAGTCCTAATAGTGGTAACCTTGAGTTCAATAGTACAGGAGGGCATCTAGGTAACAGTGGATAAAGTACCAAACCTGGAGTTGGAAGACCTGCATTCAAATCTGGCCTCAGAAAGTTCCTAGTGGTCGAAGGCACTTAGCCCCAGTTGCCTAACCCTTGCCACTTTTCTTTCTTAGAATTGATACTAAGACTGACAGTAATGTTTAAAAAAAAGAATGAATACAGTATGTATATTTCTGAGACATTGTATTCATACTAGGAGTATATCTTGCAACCAGTAGTGGGTGGGTAGTTGGAGAGCAGTAATGACATTTCTTTCTTTTTTTTAAATATTTCACAGACTATACAAGATAGGAGTCTGAGTCCTAGCTTAGTGTTAAGGATGATAGTATGCAAATATATTTTACAAGCCACTTATGTTGTATGTTTTCATGGCATCATGAACTTCTAGGAGCAGAACCAAAAGAGGACCTGGGGCTTTTTTCTGTGTGCCTCCTCACCATTTCTAATGATCTTTTTGTTTTTAATTTTTGTAATTTCCCACTCTCCTCTCTTCTTTTTAGTTTAATCACCTAATGGAGTATTGATTTTGTTGGTCTAAAAAAAGTCCTTTATTTTATTTATTAATTCAATTACAGAACCACAGGGCCACAGAATATCTGCATTAGGAGGGATTTAAGTGGAGAGGAGACTTTTGCATCAATTAGCAAAGTTCCAGTCTTTCTTACAGTTAATGCATCAGTTCTGCCTACCTAGTTACCATTTATCCTTTCCTCC
The DNA here is from genome assembly GCF_027887165.1 of Monodelphis domestica. NCBI lineage: Eukaryota > Metazoa > Chordata > Mammalia > Didelphimorphia > Didelphidae > Monodelphis > Monodelphis domestica. Next base: position 124,887,134 of record NC_077231.1, read on the forward strand.
CATAGTAATGTGGGCAGGGAAGGATAATTCTTCACCTGGTATATCACAGGAGATCTGCCATCTCTCCACCTACCTACTCATCTATTTATCAAATCATGAAGGAGCTAATGCAAACTTATCAAGTTTATTTAACTGGACAACTTAACAAGTATAGTAAACTCATAAAGAGTTTATTATGTATGTATAACACATCATGCAAATACAAGAAATAGAACAGCAAGATCATCTATTCTCAAGGGGCTCCCAACATCCATATGAGATTTTAGCCATAAATGAGATTGAAAATTCCAGGTCTGTAGGATTCCTGTCTCTCCCTCAGGAGACTTTGCTGCTTTAACTAGGCAAGTACAATGGGACCACTATCTACTAGGGTTCTCTTCCCCTTACAACATGGCTTAAGCTAATTTTTCCTTGAAAGGCAAGAAATGCTATCATCAGAATTTGATGGGCACAATGGGCTCATAATCAAGATGTGTCTCCCTTAACGTCCCCTCCAAAGGGGTAAGGACCTTGTAGCCAAGGTATATCCCACTGGAGAAGGAATGAGAGAAGCCAGAAAGGCTCAGCCAGAGTTGTATCCCAAAGCAATCCATTTTCAACAGGTAAGCCTTTCTAGATACTGGATCCCAGAATCCACTAGACAAGACTTATTTCCTACCAGCTTGCACTCCTTGGACTGGATTCCATCATGTTCCCAAAAAATCTCATCATGGTGAAACCTGCCATCATATAAGATTTCCTTAGCTTTGATACCCTCACTTCATTAGTGTTTCTGCGCCTCTGAGAGGAGGGCTGGAGAGTGGACAGAAGAGCTCTTCTCAAAATTTCCAATTAAAGATGGCTCCCAGGCCAGCCATCTGTTCATTTTCTAGCAGCTGCTACTCCTTGGTTTATATTCCATCATGCCTCCTTGCCTAGGAAATTCTCTCTTCTTCCTTTTTTCAACTTCCTTTTGGGTATTGTCTTCCCAATAAGCTCCTTGAGGGTTAGACTGTCTTTCTTTTTAAAGTTCTATCCCCAGAACTTAATAGGGTGTCTGGCATATACTAGGAGCTTAATAAATCTTTACTGAATGTTTAATTGACAAGAGAACCCAACCCCTTCTCAGGATAATACTGATTTGTCACAGATATGGCTTCTCAAAGGCCTGACACTTAACTCAATCAATCAGATGTATAGTTATGTGACTGTTGATTAACAAGGGCAAACTTCTTGATCTGAGATTGGAGAATGCCATTTTACCCAGCTGGAGTCAGGTTGAGGGCCAACCAAGGGGGCAGTTCCAGGGTCTAGACTGGAGTCTTTAATCTCACTAACACTAGATTAACTTAGGCAAGCATGATTTCAAATGTACCATTTCCATTTTGCAGCAGAAGTTGCCCATAGAAGGTCTACCCATCTTGTTAGACCATTTTACATCACTCAATCCATAATAGGCAACTCTGGACAAAAGGTATGTCATATTTTCAGTAGCAACTGGGTCAGTAAGAGGCAAGCAACTGCTTTTCAAAAGCAATATAGGGTCCAGCTAGGTAGCATAGTAGAAGAGCATCAGTCCAGGAGTGGAGAGAATATGGGTTCAAATCTGGCCTCAAACACTTCCTAGCTGTGTGACCTTGGGCAAATCACTCACTTAACCCCCATTGCCTAGCCCTTACCACTCTTCTGCCTTAGAATTTATTTGACTTTATTCTTTAACTATTGGCAAAAGGCAAGATCTCATTGACCTTGAGATAGATTGTGCATCCTCAAGTGTAGTATGCCTTGATGGGGGAGGGGGACATGTAATGGGACATGTAAGAAACACACATGAGTAGAGAATACACATATAAGGCATGTATGATGAAGTACATGCTCCCTTGCTCTTGTGGAGAGTCCCAGTGTCTCTGTTGTCTTGTGATTGATTACAGAGTGTCTTTCTTTCAATACCTACTGGGTTTTACCTCTTCAGGCCCTCATCCCTTGTAGATCCTGGTATTCTAAGCTGACTGCAAAGGGAAGAGAACTTGACTGGAGCTCCACTAGACAGGTCTTCAGAAGCCATCGTTTCAGGGATGAAGCTTTGGGTTAGAACTTCTCTTACAACCACTTCAGGACCTATGTGGTTGAAATTTTTATGCCACTAAATTACCAAGAGGCTGAAACTAATTAGATCCCAAGGGCAGCTTTCTTTGGGGGAAAATCAACCAATATTGTGGATGTGAAGAAAGAAGTTGTCAGGGAAACTGATCCTTATTACAACCTTGAACCCTTGAACCCTTGAACCTAGGGTGGTTTTTCCAGATGGATGTTCATGTGTGTGTGTGCCCATGTGCTTAAACTAAGGGAAGGGGGGAATTCTAAGAGACAGAGTGAATTATAGGCATGAGGAGAATAGCCTGTGAAAAAATATGGAAATGGGAAATGGAATGTTATCTGAAAAAATGGCAAAAAGGCTTTTAACTGAATTTTACAGTGCATAAAGAGGAGCAATGTATTGTCAAGATAATTTTAAGGTTGTGACTTAAAATCTAGATTTAATTGGTTGCCAGGGAAAATCCCAAATAAAATACCCAAGTCAGTCTGGAAATTTATGGTAATTTAATTAATATAGAGGGAAGGAATTTAAGGAGAAGGAGGGAAGAGGATATAGGATTCCTCCTGCCTGGCCTGTGCCAGGGGGAGTTTAAAATTCCTGCCTCTAGGTCTCTGAAGAAGATTAGAGGCTTCTGGGGGGATAAAGTTGGAAAAGTAAAGGAGGAAGCTCAGCCAGAAGCTCACCACCAAACTGGACAAATAGCTTGTAGCCATGCTAAGGTGCCAGAAGGCTCAGCACATGGCTCTCAGCTAATTCTCCACCACCAATAAAGTGCCGGAGGGAGCAAAAATCCCAAATATATAGACCTTTCACCCTTGTGTCTCCTCCTCTAAATTTTCACATCTACCAATCATATCAAAGGCTTTTCTCCAGGACTGCCCATACTTTTAGTTCTCATTTTCTTTGATTTGATTATATTTTTAGAGTTACTGAACACTTCTCTGTTAAGTTCACCTTTTGTGAGTTACTTTACCTTTTTGTGATTAATTTAACCTTTATAGTTACTTAACACTTTTTTGTATTAAGATCTAAAAATAGACTTAGCTTAAAGATCTAGCTTCACTATAAGGTGAGAACTAAGTACCTTCATTGTTCAATCAGGAGATTACAACTTTATCTTCCCCTAAAGTACTGTCTAAGTAGGGTGGAGTAATTTAGAGTTCCCAAGACATTCTTGATTTTGTTAAACTAAGTATTTTCATTGTTACAAACAGGAAATAGCTAAATCCAATCTTCACAGTATACTAAACCTGGAAATAGAGACTGGATTTCAATTTGTATAAGTGAATCTTCCAGTCAAGATGATGGCTTAGAGACAACAAAAATTCAGACCTTCGTAAACCCTTCCTCACCAATCAAAAACATAGCACTTCCAGGGGACTGAAAACCAAATTGAACAACAGGACAGAGCTAGGGAACCCTCCTACTGGACCCAACTTAAAAGTCATGCCTCCCAAAAAGCCTGAACTCTAGAACATACAGGTTTAAGGGGAAGGAAAAAGGAAAGCCTCAGGATCCCTCCTCCACCTACAGTGCTGAACCTCCAGTGGTGGCTAGAATCTCTGGGCCAGCAAGGGCACTAGTCTGGCGGGAGAACCTTACCGGCAAAGCTGTGCCAGGCTCAGGGTATAGAACACGGGGAGCGTAGAGGCAACTGGAGGAGAAGCACAGAGCAGGCAGCCTAGTCTCAGCTTAAATGCTTCATCTTGCCCCCCACACACACCTCTTCTGGAGGTTTTGGCCTCAGGGCACAGCCAGATTTGCAGATCAACTCCTCCGCCCTATCTGAATCTCATCAATAAGGGCAGATAAGAAGCCTTCAGAAGGCAGAGAAGCTCAAGCTCCAACACTCCTCCCTCACAGACTCATCTGAGAGCCTCACTGACTGAGCTCCAAGGGGCAAAAGCAGCAATAAACTACAGGCAACAACCTTGACCACAGGGCAGGAAGTCCAGCTCCTTCTCAGCTTCTGCTTTCAGCTGGGGAAGATCAAACTACCTGACCTAACAGCAGAACAGCCCAAACTCACAGATCCAGCACAAAATGAGAGGAGCAAAACTACAGGCAACTACAGAGGGGGGAAAAAGGGGAAATATGAGTAAACAACAGAAAAAGAAAACAGAAATTACAACTATCAGCTTCTATCCAGGCAATGAACAAAGAGGAGGATCAAGGAACACCAAGCAAAAACACAGAAACTCCAGTGAATTGGACACAGGCTTTGGAAGAACTCAAAATACAATTCAAAAAACAATTAAGAGAGGCTGAAGACAACTGGGAAAAGAACTTAAAAGCAAAAGAAATAATCTGGAAACAGAAAATAGTGTCTTGAAAGCCAAAATTAATCAGCTTGAAAATGAGACAAAGGAGATGTATAATTGACTATCTGTTACCCTAAAAAAAGAACCACATTTCCTAGGAGCCCACTGACTTCCTGTCCTTACATATTTCCTGTAGATAGGGGATATTAGGCAAGGACATGAAGGGTCCCACCTCTTTACTTCCAGTCCCAAGCTTTATTTTAAGTACAAGAGGAGATCTATGGATTTTTTCAATCTTAATTTAAGAGATTCTATCCATGACTAGTTTTGATCAGTACCCTAATGGAAGTAACACAAGAATTCTTAAAGGTTATTTGGGCTAAAAAGGCCCATTTAAAAAAAGAGATAATTATGAGATATTTCAAAATACTTTGAGCTGGATGTTGGTAAGCATTTTTCTGCTTCAGGTCTCTCCCCTCTCTACTCTTACCCTTTTCCCACAGATGTCAGAGTGAATTTCCTTGGGGCATGGTATGACAAAGTTACCCCACTGCTCAGGGAACTTTAATGTCCCAATATTGACTCTAGGGTATGATACAAGTTCAACTATTTGGATTCTAAGACAAATTGAATGACCATACTTTCCCCAGCAAGAATATAGTCAGTTTTTCTGGGTAGTTGATTCTTGGTTGTAGACCTAGTTCCCTTGCTTTCTGGAATATCATATTCTATGCCTTTTGGTCCTTCAGTGTAGATGCAGCCAGATCCTGTGTTATCTTGACTGTAATTCCATGGTATCTGAATGACTTCTTAGCAGCTTGTAATATTTTTTCCTTGGTCTGGTAGTTCTTGAATTTGGCTATAACATTCCTGGGTGTTGTCAATTGGGTATTAAGTACAGGAGGTGATCTGTGGATTCTTTCAATCTCCACTTTTCTCTCTTGCTCTAGAATGTCAGGGCAGTTTTCTTGGATTATTTCCTGTAGAATGATGCCCAGCCTTTTTCTTTTGTCATGGTCTTCCAGTAGGCCAATAAATCTTAAGTTGTCTTTCCTGGAACTGTTTTCTAAATCTTTTGTTTTGTGGATGAGGTGTTTCATATTTTCCTCAATTTTTTCATTCTTTTGATTTTGCTTTATAGTTTTCTGCTGCCTTGTGAAGTTGCTTGATTCTCGTTGTTGTATTCTATTTTTTAAAGACTGAATTTCATCCCTGGCTTTTTGGTCATCCTTCTCCTTTTGGTTTGATTTTCTTTGAAGGTTACCTTTCATTTTCTTTGCCTCATCTTTCATCTCTGTAAAAGTAAAATTAAATCTCAATAATAAAAATATCACATATTTAAGAGATTGATGATCATTAGAAATCAAGGAATAAAGAACTTGGACTCCCTGCTCAACACCTTGAGATTGAATGAAGAAAGAGTCTGTAGGCAACGAAAGAATACAAGTTGATGTTGCTGATCAAACACAAGGTAAAGATCTAGACGATAATTCTTTTGGCTGTGATGGGATCGAAATTGGTATTCTGATAGGACTGACAGAGACTGGAGGGCTCTCCCTGCCACAGACAGCTTTGATGACTACCCTCCTCGAAGGGGTGATGATAGCTTTGGAGACAAGTTTTGTGATCTTTATGATTCAGACAAGTGCTGTGATGGTCTACTGGGGGATATGAATAGATCTGGAGGCTGGGGTTGCTGTTATGACAGGGGCAGCAGAAACTATGATAGAGGCTTTGATTCCAGGATTGGCAGTGGCAGAAGAGCATTCAGTAGTGGGGACTGTGGAAATGATGATTACAGAGGTTGAGGAAATTGCTATGAAGATAGATATGATAAATGAGATGATGGTTTATGGAACTCAAGAGACGATTACAGTCAGGATGATTTTAGGCTGGAAGACAGAGGTTCTCCCCAGAGACCCAAACTGAATCTGAAACCCAGGAGTACCCCCAAGGATGAAGATTCATCAGCTAGCACTTTCCAGTCTAGCCGAGCTGCCTCCATCTTCGGAGGAGCAAAGCTAGTGGATACAGTTGCTAGGGAACAAGAGGTAGAGGAACAACTATAGAAGGAGCAAGAGAAACTGCAGCCGCAAGTGGGGGAGCCAAAACTAGATAGACTGCCCCGGGAGATACACCCAAGTTGGCAAAGTGAGGAAACTTGGGAATGATCAAGGACGAGAAGTGAGTCTTCACAGACCAGGAATACTGTTACATCTGGCAGGATGGAGGGAGAATGAGAAATCTCTAGAAAATGAAATATTCAATAAGGAAGAGGACTCAGTCTCCAACTTCCAAGCCTTCTAAATCAGATCAACTTCCCTTACAGGTGATGCCTGAACCCCACTGAAGGAAAACACTTAGATAAAAAGAAGTTCCAATCCTCTTGCCCGATCTCAGAGCTCAGAGTGTTCAGAGGAACAGTCTCCTACAAGTGGTGGTGGAAAGGTAACTCCATCCCAGCAGTCTGGGGAAGGATCACATAATAAATCAATGAAAGATGAGAATAAGGTAGATGGGGAGACCATGTTGAAAGACCAAAGTGGGAACTCCAACCTTGGTCCAGTGGATGGAGGAAACAAACACCACTGGAAAGAGTCTGAGAGGAAAGATGGCAGAAAAGGTCAAGACTCCAGCCCTGCAGCTGAGCCAAAGAAACCTGAACAAAATCCAGCCTCTAAATTCTGTTCTACAAGCAAGTATGCAGCTCTCTCTGTGGATGGTAAAGATGAAAATAAGAGCGAAGACTACACTGAATAAACCTCCACGTCTTGGGCTTTCTCCCTGTCTCTTGCCAACCTGCAACATTTGAGAGCAAATCAAATCTCTATCCAGACAAGACAAATAAAACTCACCATCTCCTGGAGACCTTTCTTAACTTTTTTTATTTTTTTAGGAAAACAAAAAATTCTCTTGCATGCTGCTGTGGCCTTTAAAGTACTAAAATAACTGGAGAATTTCCAACTAGTATAGCCAGAGAGAGACTTACAGCTTTTTAAAAGGAAAAGTTTTGATGTATTTTAGCAGCACCATATAACTGCATGTATGATTAGTGTCTAAGGTCCTCCTGTTAGCAGAAACATTAATAATATTAATGAATTAGTTTCTGAAAACTGGTTGGACAATAGAACAGATACAAGGAAGGAGGCAGGTTTTCTCCCTTTTAACTCTTACTATCTTTATTATGACATATATAAATTCTGAAACATTAGAATAAAACTTCTATCCTTGAAGGTAGGATAACTAGTCTCTGAGGTTATTTTAGTCTCAAGGAGACTGTCAGCCCCTCCTCTCATTTATCCCAAGTTATTGGGGGTCAGTAACAGAGGGAAGTGTCATCCAGTTTTACCCCTCAAAGGGGTGGTTGGGAGTTGGCGTAGAGGGGCCAAGACATACTATTTGGTGACCAGATGCAGTGGGAAGGGAAATCTGGATCTGAGGGTAATGTGAATCCTTTTGGTCCAAACAACAGTGAGACATTAGAACCTCCAAGAAACAGATGAGCAATTATTTCTTGGAGCCTAGGAGGTATGGGAGCAGCGGAAACTTCTATATTCATCCATAATCTGTTGCAATCCTGAATCTTGGGAATTTCAGGCCTTAAGTACAGTTAAAGTGTAGATACTTCCCTCCTACCCTCATATGCAGTTTTCCAACTAACATCTTGTGTTTATGACAGGTCATTTCTTAGGCCTTAGATACCAGGAAGCTGTCAGGTGAGGAACTGAATTGCTTTTCTCAAGCAAAAGAATTGCCTGTTGTTATAACCCTCCTTACAACATTCCAGAATCTTTCCCTGTTGTTCTCATGCCTCTTTTCTTTCAAACCTTCATTTCCCTTATAACATTATTCAATTTGTAACTATGCTCAAAGGGCTTTAAAAGACAACCTTCCCTCTGATCTAGACATACCACTGCTGGGTTCATACCACAAAGTGATAATAAGGGAAAAGACTTGTACAAAAATATTTATAGCCACATGCTTTGTGGTAGCAACAAATTGGAAAATGAGGGGATGCCCTTCAATTGGGGAATGGCTGAACAAATTGTGGAATCTGTTCGTGGTGGATTACTATTGTGTTAAAAGGAATAATGAACTGGAGGAATTCCATGTAAACTGGAATGACTTCCAGGAAGTGATGCAGAGTGAAAAAAGCAGAACTAGGAGAACATAGTACACAGAAATGGATATGTTATGATACAATCGAACATAATGGACTTCTCTACTAGCAGCAATGCAATGGCCCAGGACAGTTCTAAGGGACTTATGAGAAAGAATGCTATCCACAACCAGAGAAAGAACTGTGGGAGTAGGAACACAGAAGGAAAACAATTGCTTGATCACATGATTCAATGGAGATATATTTGGAGATGTAGACTCTAAGCAATCACTCTATTGCAAATATTAATAATATAGAAATAGGTCTTGATCAATGATCATGTAAATTCCAGTGGAATTGCTCATTGGCTATAAGCTGGGGGAGGGGAGGGAAAGAATATGAATCATGTAACCATGGAAAAATATTCTTAATTAATTAATTAAAAAAATAAAAATAAAAAAGAACTGCCTATTGCTCCCACTTGCTAATCCTTGTTCCTCACCCTGGTCTGTGCCAGCACCAGCTTCCTTCATCCCTTGTGAGCACCAGCAAACTGGAAGAGGTGATCTTGGGAGGTGACTAAGGAATGGATTAACAAGAGCTATTCCACTGGGAAAGAGCCTTTCCCAGCCATTTTCTTCATTCCTTTTGATGATTATTTTTTTTAGGAGTTGTCCTTCTCTGCTGGCATCCCACATGAATATTCAGATTTATTATGTGGTATAAGGGTTAAATTAGGAGTTTTGACAAAATAAGAGAGCAACTTTTAATAAATTAAAATTTTTAGTTTAATTAAGATAGAGATAGTAAAAGAATATAGTAAAATGAATATAGTAAAGGAGAAAAATATAAGAAAGAGGAAGAGAAAAAAATTTCCTAATAACAACCACTCTACAAAGTTTCAACCCCATCCATCCCAGTCAAAACCAATCCAAACAGTGTTTAATCCAACCCCAATTAGGTCTGTCAACAAAGACAAGCCACCTTCCAAAAAGTTCAAGAAAGGGAAAAAAAAAACAAACTAACCACCCAAACCAAAAGCCAAAATGCCCTCTAAAGGCTAAAGCCAAAAAGTCCTCTCAGTAAGCTCAGGCCCACCTTTATATACCAGCAACTAAACACCAACCACCAACTTAACCCACACCCAATAGCAAGATGGTCTCTCTGCAACTACCAGCCCTGTCAGTAACTGACCAACTGACTAACTCATACTGGCCTCTTTTATCACTTTTTCCTACCTCACTTCCTGTCTCTGGTTTCTCCTTTCTGTCTCTATGGTTTCTACTTCCTGTCACTGTGGGCTGGTTAATCTCTACACATCTCTATGGTAAGAGGACCTCCAGGTCCTCTGTTAAATTAAAAAAGGAATAAAGAATTCCTTTTTACAGTGGCCTAAACCAGTGTGTAGCTTTTTATCTTCCCCTGAGAGGATAAATGATGATTGTAAAAGGAAAAAAAAATCTGATGTTCATGGTGATTACTCCAAGGTACTGCTGCAAGGTACAGAATAACCTCCTGAGCAATCAAATGAAGATTAAATTAGGCATATGAAATATGTGCTTTTAGAGTCTTATTCTTTGGAAATGTTAATTCAATTAAAAAAAACCTCGAAGTATCTATTAGGTGAAGAGCCTTGTTCTCACCACTGGCTTTACAAAGATAGGAACGGCAAGAGGCTGACAATCTACAGGAGGATATAAAATAGATATAAACAAATAAGATTGGTTGAAGGCAGGGTATGAAATGGGGCAAAAGAGACACCTGAATAAAGTTCTTTAGAAAAGTTTGAGGAGAAATAGGTCACTGTCAACCCAAGTTCATGTTGAATGTTTCCACCTGGAAGTCCCATCAGTGCCTCAAGTCCAACATGTCCCAAGCTGAACCCATCATTTTCCCCAATTACTCTGCTCATCCTCTCAAATTCCTTATTTCTGTTGTTCTCTACTACCCTCCTCTACCCAGACTTTTTGTCATCTTTGATTCTTTATTCTCCCTCACACCCATCCACCCAATCAATTGCTAAGCCTTGGTAATTATACCTTGAATTTTTCCTATCCTTCCTAGTTTTTTCCTATTCACACTACTATCATCCTAGTTTGGGTTCTCATCATGTTTCCCCCGAGTTATATTAACAGCACCCTAGCTAGTCAGTCTACCTCTAGTATCTTTCCAATTCACCTTTTACATTTGTTGTTGTTCAGTCTTTTTGGTCATGATTGACTCTTCATGACCCTACTTGGAGTTTTCCTGGCAAAGATACTGGACTAGGTTACCATTTCCTTTGCCAACTCATTTTACAGATGAAGTAACTGAGCCAAATAGAGTTAATAGAGTGGTCACACAGCTAGGAAGTATCTTCAGCTGGATTTGAACTGAAGTCTCGCTGTCTTTAGGTCTAGTGCTGTATCCACTAAGCCATCAGCTCCTGTATGAAGTAGGCAGTTAATAAAGGTTTATTCATTGATTAACATACTGTGTTGGTTGCCTGAGGTTTAGGCTAGCAAAATTCAGAGAGGCTTATCACTATGTAGGCCACAGGTTAAATGATTTGCTAAGATACTGAGACAATGATATGTATTACTTATATCATCACATAGCTGTATGACCCCGGGGAACTCATTTAACCCCAACAGCCTATCCCTTACTGCTCTTCTGCCTTGCAACTGATACTTAAGGTAAGGATTTTTTTAAATGTAAAAAAAAACCAAAAAACAAAAAAAAATCAAGCTTAAACAAAAATTTAAAGGTCTCTCTTTTGTTTCTAAACTTACAATTACTTAAATTACCAGTAGAACACTTTTAAATTGTGATGATTTATCATCATTGAAATAAATTGTTTTTCATTCAGTAGGTAAGCTTGATAAACAGTACATTTCCTAAGAACTTTTATCTATAGGTAACAATTCTTAGCTAACCAAAATATCCAGTTTACCAGAACATCCTATTCCCTGGCTCTTTGGAGTAAATAGAACAAGAATTCATTGTACAACAAAATACAAATGATCCACTTTAATTATTTGCTAGATAGAATTGAGTTTAATTTATCTGTAGATAAGAGAGAAACCATTTGGAAGTTAGAATCAACTTATTCTTTGAACAAGCATTAATTTAGCACATGTGCAGGTATTGACTTGTAGTTTTACCCAAATTGTTTAATAGGCTCATTCATTGTCTTATAACTGAAAGAGACCTTAGAGATCAGCTATCTAATCCCCACATTTTACAAATGACAAAACTGAGCTATAGTGAAGCCCAGTAACTCAATTTACTTCTTTTAAGGTCGTAAAGCCAAGATTTGAAATTGGGAATCTTTCTTTGATTCCACATTCAGTGATCATTCCACTATATTTGGTTTTTTAAAAGAAATTTGTATAAATTTTAACATAGTGACACCAACATTTTCCTGCTTGTCTGCCTTCATTTCTCACCAGGCTACAACCATCATCATTTCCCAGAAAACTCTTTATCCTGTAAATCATTTCATTCCTGGAATTCACAATATATAGAAGCACCCTCAGCCCATGAAACTCTTCCTTCAGGTTGGATAGCTCCCTTATTAACATATAAGATGTTAAAAAGAGAAGGTAACTCAATGATTGTGAAGTATAATGGTCTCAATTTACAGATGAGGGAAATGAAGGTAAATAGTAATTTGTCAAAGGTAGGATAATTAATAATTGGCAATATAAGGCAATGTTAAAAAATAATTGGCAGTAAGAGGCAATTTAAAAGCCCAAATCATTTGAATCTTAAGGTGAATGTTTTTCCATTATAACATACTGTATATGCCTATCAAGAGGACAGATTAATTCCTAATTAGAGCATGAACTCTTTGAGGGCAGGTATTGTTTTTAGTTTTTTTGTAACATCTACTCCTACTAAGGGGAAGAAGTAGAGACAGAACTGAGCTATGTGGTTTAAATTCAGAAGGAGAAACAATCCTGCTTGGCTGAGAGAATGATGAAGTCAATGCTATGTCATGGTATGAGTGACTTTTTTCAAGTGGCTCCAGACAGATTTGGAGAGAGGACTTCCAGGGAATAAAAGAAGAGAGCAATAGAGACAGAGACCAAGGCCAAGACATAGAGACAGAGAAAGAGAGACAGAGACAGACAGAAATAGAGAGACTGAGTAGAGAAAGAGAAAGACAGACACAGAAAGCTAGAAATGGACAGAAAGAGTACACAAACTTTTATTTGGTAGAACTATAGACACAGTTGAGAATCCAGGCCCCTTCAATCCCTTACCATCAAGACTTGCAACTTTAGAGACTTCTGAGAATACACTCCCTCAAGGTGAAAACATTATCTCTCCTGATTTGAGCTGAGATCTCTTTTGCTCTCAGCTAAAGAGTTCATTTACTTGGGACATTCTCTAGTATATTACAATCTCTAGAATTTCTCCAATATCTGTTTGCTATTTTGCTTAGTTAAGTGGATTTACTCATTATTTACTATTCCGGAGGGTCTTTTGTGTAATTAGCATTTATTTGGTGGCAAGAGGCTGAGCTGGAGAATATAAGAATTGTTAATGATACACCCTGACCCCATCCCAATGAAATTATGTTGCAGATGCTTAGTATTTATCTGTATTCACTTTGTTAACCCTCTCTATAAAACACCAGCTTCTTGAGGGCAAGTTCTGTTTTAAATTTTATCTTTGTATCTCTAACTCCCAGCAAAACTCCTAGGTGATTAATACATATTTAACATGTGTTATTCTTAGTTACAGTTCTCCCTGTATCACATTAGTGTATAATAAGTACCTTGCTATCTTCATTCTGAATACTTTGATACTGATCTCAATTTTCAGAGTTATTCCACCTTGGGAATACTTCTGTTAAAATTGGATTGTTGCTTGCAGTACTTGAAAATGCTGTTTGCTTGCAAAATCTAAGAAAGATTTTCTGTTAGCTTAACTACATCAAAAGACTCTATACGGCATCAGGGAAGGCAAAGATGAATATAAGAAAATATATAATAAGATGAATGTAAGAAAATATCTGGCAAGAAGAAATGAAATATTTTTAAAGGAAGTAGTACCTGCTGCCACCCTTCCTCCCATTGTGGAGGAGGGGGAAGAAAGGAGAAGAACACTTCTTCTAAACTTCTAAACAAAATAGTTTTTACTGAAAATTAACAAAGCCCTTCACTAAAGTTTCTTTTCATATATTTATGCATCTAATCAAATATTTTTGGGCTGCTATGCACTGAATTTTTTCATCTCTAATATTTAAGCTAAAAGTTTCCTGAATATCTAGCAAATTGGAACCTTATATATTTGAAAAAAAAAAAAAGTACTTTCCCCACCTCGATTGTCTGCTGTTTAATAATTACTTGTGATAGTGGAAGATGGAAGAAAAGCCCCTACTAGTATATATATAAATAGTGATACAACAATGTCACTATGCAGAATGATGCTGTAGCTATTTTGTCAGTCACTATTTTCAGGGGATTAAAAATTAGCTATGAAAATCTTTCTGTTAGAATATAGCTTAGAGGGGCAGCTAGGTAGCTCAGTGGATTGAGAGCCAGGCCTAGAGATGGGAGGTCCAAGGTTCAAATTTGGCCTCAGACACTTCCTAGCTGTGTGACCCTGAGCAAGTCACTTCACCCCCTTTGCCTAGCCCTTACCACTCTTCTGCTTTGGAACCAATATACAATATTGATTCCAAGACAGAAGGTAAGGGTTAAAAAAAAAAAGAATAGAGATTAGAAGTCTGAGAATATTATTTAGATACATTCCAGAGAGATCTCATTGATTATTCCAGTTAGATTTTTTAAATTATCATTATTATTCTGGTCAAAGTTTCCATTTATGCTGTTATTTTTAGGCATTTAAAATATTTTTAAAGAATGCTTACCTTTGATCTTAGAATTTTGATTCTGAAAATACTAAGTATTGGTTTCAAGGCAGAAGAGCAGTAAGGGCTAGGCAGTTGGGATTAAATGACTTGCCCAGGGTCATATGGCTAGAAGGTGTCTGAGGTCAAATTTGAACCGAGGACCTCTTTTTTCCAGGCCAAGCTCTCTAATCTCTAAGCCACCTAGCTGCCCTAGAACTTGAAGTATTGAATAATAAAATTTCTTCTTTTCATGCTTTGAACCTTTTTTTGTATACTTGTACTTGTTCAAGTTCAAGTTAAAATTATTTTAATGCTGTGTTTATAGTTGGAATAAATATACCCATGTACATATATATATATGTGTATATATATATATTAAGCTGTTCTTTTATATTTTCTCATGAGTGCTTTTTTTTAATCAGAAAATTACTTTGGATAGATGTAATCCCTATGGAGATATAAGGGAGGACATGAATGGAAGTTGCTGATGAAGAATAATCATGTATCATTTTACAGGAAATAATTTCTATAACATGTCAGATCTAACATTATATTAAGATATTTGTATATTTTTGCATTTCTATATAAAGATATATATATAAGGGAGAGTCAATAACTAAGGGGAATTTACATATATGTCAGGTACTCATTATTATATGCCATCATTACTGCATTTTTAAACACGTAACAGTTTTTTGACTTGTCTTTAACCAGAAAAAGAAGACCCCAGGGAATCATACTGAAGGATCGAGGAGGTGACTCTCAGTTGTTAATAGGATTGGATGTCCTTAATTTTCACACTGAGACATGCCTTTATAAATTGAATTCCTGACCTTCAGATCTGGTCCATAAAGCCTGGAACACAGAATGGACAATGTTTTTTCTATTTCTATGGTGGCCAGAACAGCTGGCATTAGAATGTGACACAGGATCCCCCTAGAATGTAAATGGTAGGTGGGTCCTAAAGACACAAGTCTTTTGAGGTCTCTTGGCCCTAACTTTCCCACCTATAACTTCTTCATGGTGAGCAAAGAAGTATTCCTTTGCTCATTCCTATCAGTGCTTCCCCCCAACCTCCCAATTACTCTGTCTCCTTAAGTCTCATAATCTATACTTTTTCTCCACCTTAGTTACACAGGTATAGTTACAGGGTGCTTTATTTGCTTATTTTCACGTTCATTTAAAATTTTTTTGAGTTCCAAATTTTCGCCCCCCTACAGTTATTCTCCACCCATTGAGAATAAAAACTATGATATCAATTATACATTTGAAGTCATGAAAAACATGGTGGTCACATTGTAAATCTCAACATCACCTACAGGTGTTCTGCTTCCTTAACTAAAAACTCCGACATTCCTATTGGCTGCATGGAAGGGCCTACTGGACCTAAAACAGCTATTGATTTGTACTCCATTTCCATCTTCTTTACAGGAATCTCTCCATGTCATTTCTTTAGGGTTATTGTTAATTATATTCTAAAATTGTGGAACTCATTTTGATGGGTTTATGTTTATTGTGGAACTAGAAATTCTCTTGATATTCCTTCATTTGGTTCCTTCAGTCAAAAGATTAGTAATGGTCTAAAGACCTTTATGAAAGAGTGGAATATCTATGTTTTGTGGCTCCCCATTTTCCCACTACCAAGAGTTATTTGGGAGTACCGATTCAATGGGAAGCCTCCCTTGTAGCTTCAAAGTTTATTTGCCTTTGAAGGGGAGGGATAGTCTAAATTGCAGATGGCATTATAAGTGTGGGCAGAGACCATATTGGTGTCTGGAAGAAAAACTCAATTCCCTTCTGAGGAGACTCATTTACTTCTGTGAATGTGTTTTCTGTTCTCATGGGCTTCTGTTATTTGTCTTCTGTATTTTCTATGGGCAACTGTTAGCTGGCACAGTGGATAGAGTGCCAGGCATGGAGTCAGGCAGACTCAGGGAAATTAGTTCAAATATGACCTCAGACACATACTAGCTGTGTGACTCTGGGCAAGTTACTTAACTCTGTTTGCCCCGACTTTCTCATTTGTAAAATAAGCTGGAGAAGAGAAAATGGCAGTGTCTTTGCCAAGTAAACCCCAAATGGGGTCACAAAAAATTGGACACGACTGAAAAGTAACTGAACAACATTGTCTGAGGAAAGAAGGGAATAAAAAGTACCCTATACTCAACACATATTTCTAGTACTTTTCATGCTTCTACGGGAACTGAAAACCATAATTACTTATATTTTTAGAAATCTAGACATGAGATTTATTTGAATATTTCCCAAAGTTGAAATACCAATATATCTGGCTGAGGGGAAAATTATTATTTTTTTTATCAGAACCTGAGATTGAACCAGCCCATGTGGGGCTGGAGCTTTGTGGAGGTTCTGGTCTAAATATTTTAACTTAAAGTACTTACAGACTTTTAAAGCATACTATAAATATCAATAATTATTACCTGCCCTTCATCCTAATATAACGTCTACTTGGACCTTTGTTTCAAACAACTGATTCTGAAACAACTACATGGAGATATATGTGTTTGTTCTATGTCTATTTTAACAATAAGGGTTTTTTGGAAGGGATGGGAGGAATAATACGTTATTGGGTACAATCCCCTTCTTGAAGTTGCTTCCCAGTGCCCAGCATACTTGACACATAACAGACTCTTGATGAATAGTTATTGATCGATTAATGATTGAGTAAAGAAATTATTCATGATCCTAGTATTAAAAGAGCCCTAGAATCACAGTATCTTGTATCTGAAAGAGGCCTCAGAAGGAGCCTGCAGTCCTGAGTAAGAAACCTCACAGTATACCCAACAAATGATTCAGTAATCTTTGCTTGAATTTATCTAGTAAGGGAGAGCTCATCATCTTCCATAATGGCCCATTCTACTTTCGGATAGCTCTGATTGTTGGAAAATTTTATTTATACTAAGTCTGTTTTCCTTTTTGAAACTTCAAACCATTGATCCTTGTCCTCCTCTCACAAGACTAAACAGAACAAGTCTAACTCCTCTTCCAAGTGATGGCCCTTTGAATACTTGAAGGCAGTTCCAATTTCTTGTTTCCTCTTCACTAAGCTAAAAATTCCCATTTTCTTCAATCTATCCCAAGAAGACATGGTGAGGTCATGCACTTTCCTAATCTCCTTCCCATCTCTAGATGTTCATCAAGTGCTTTGAATCCATTCAAACGTAGCCAGCTTTCTTCCTTTTTGTGGGGGAGTTGTGAGAGGGAGGGTGGGAATTACTAGGTACTCGTTCCAGCCAACATCTTTTGATTCCCTTCTTGAAGGGAATGGTAGTGAGCAGAGCTGTGTGATATTTAAAATGGTTGAGGTCTTAAACTGTAGTGATTAAAATAGTGGAAGATATAATTTGTGATAGATATAAGAGAGGGTGAGTAAATTTGACCGCAGAAAATATGTTTCACTATAGTGTCTTGGTTTTTAAATCAAATATAAGGTGGTTGCCAGGGAAATAGTCCCAATTATTCAAATACCCAAGTCAACTGGGTTTTATAGAGATTTTTAATTAATAATATAATGAGGAATTAGAGAAAGAGAGAAAGAGTAGGAAAGGAATAATTATGAAGGGCCTCAAGCCAATATGGCCTAGACCTGAGTCTTAAGAGAGAGAATCAGTCAGTCAGTCTTTTAACACTCACCACAAGGTCTGCCTAAACAAGGATTCTAGTGACACCAGGCCAGCTCCATCTCAGCTGACTTCACCAGAGAGAGCTCCAGTGAGACCTCCTTAGAGTTTGTACTCCAAGAGCTTCCCTTCTCCAGATCCTCTCTCAAGAGATTCTTCCCAAGTGATCCTCATCAGAGATCCTCCAAAAGGATTTCTCCAAAAGGATATCCCCTCAAGAGATTCTGCTTTTTCTTATATAGGGGTTTTTCTCCCATGTCACCTCCCCTAAGTCCCTACATCTACCAATCACTGTAGACGCTTTCCAAAGGACTGCCCACCTAAATTCCTGCTAAGTTGGCCAATCTCCTCAGTAAGTCTGAATCAGAAAAAATGCTGCTGTGTTGACCAATCTCCTCAGTAAGTCTGAATCAGAAAAAATGCTGCTGTGTCGACCAATCTCCTCAGTAAGTCTGAACTAGAGAAAACACAGCTGAGTCAACTAATCTCATCAAGAGAAAACTTGCCCGACCCTTTTAGGTACCTAGCATCCCATTGTATCAATTCTAAAAACAGGCCTGGCTCAAAGAACTCCTTGCCTTATAAGCATGGGTCCAAGTACTTTCATTGTTTAGCAAGGAGTTTTCTCTCCTAAAGCAGTCTTAAGTACAGGTAGAGTAGGGGTCCTCCCATTTCTGATCCTGGCGAGTTCTCACATCAAAATGGGGAATGTTTCTCAGTAGGGAATTTGTTCCAATTAAGAATTCCCTGATGGGGAAATTTTTAACATTCACAAGTCTGAGAGATTTCAAGATTTATAGCTGATCACAGTACCTCAGATGTGGTCTCACCAGGGCAGACTAGAGAGAGATTCCCTTCCTAGTCCTGGACACACTCTCTCTCTTACTGGAGCATAATGATTGATTGACTGTTTGTTTGTTTTGTCATATCACATTGTACAGTCACTAAAGCCCCATGCCTTTTTCAACATATTGCTTGCTATCTAGCATTCTCCACTCTTGTACTAATATAGCTAAGTTTCTTGAGTTCTTTTTTTTAAACCCTTACCTTCCACCTTAAAATCAATACTGTGCATTGGTTCCAAGGTAGAAGAATGGTAAGGGCTAGGCAATGGAGGTTAAGGGACATGTCCAGGGTCACACAGCTAGTAAATGTCTGAGAGAGGTAGAATTTAAATTCAGGTCTTACTGACTCCAGGCTCAGAGATCTAGTCATTGCTTCACCTAATTGCCTAATCATTTTAACCTTTCCCCAAAGGCAGGGAATATTGTTACCTCTATTATGATATCCCTCACAGTTCAGGCTTTTCAGTTGTACCTAAACTCTCTGTGATCCCCATTTAGGATTTTCTTAGCAAAGATACTGGAGTGGTTTGCCATTTCTTTCTCATTTTATAGATGAGGAAACTGAGGCAAACAGGGTTAAGTGAATTGCCCAGGATCACCCAACTAATAAGTGTCAGAGGCTGGATTTGAACTCAGGTCTTCCTGACTCAGGACCTGGCACTCTATCCACTATCACCTAGCTGCCCCTGGACTTACAGTTAGTTCTTAATAAATTGTTGGTGCACAAATGAAGGAAAGAATAAGACCAATTGCAGATATTGACTCTGAGCACACATTTATTCAACAAGATTTTATTTCTTTTTGGTGAAAGAAACCATCTTTTCTGGGTTGGGAAACCCAAAGCTTCTGAGTCTTGTGCTTACACATGGATCTTAAGCATTTCCGTGGTTTGAATCTGTGAGGAGAAGAGAGAAATAAGAAAGCCTCACTTGAGGTTTCAGAGGAATCAGGCAACTTCTCCAGTGGGAGAGGCTGGGAATGTCTTTAGCAGGCTATGGAGGGAAGCGTGATTCAACAACTCCACAAAGATATCAATCAATCACCTACTAGCCAGGCAGCTTGGTGGAGGGGGGGGGGGAGCAGGGGTGCATAAATAACTGTCATCAGAGATGCCCATCAGAGTTAGGGGCCCTCTCTCCATCAGCTGCACCTATGCATGTGCAATGACTGGTCAGTGGTTTATGAAGGAAATGTAAATGTTAAAGGAGACAGGATAAAAAAACCCCAAAACCTAGAGACTGAGAGCATAAACTACAAACGTGTGAGGACTTATACTTGAGTTTCTTACCTGTGCTGCAGGGAGCTTGGTACTCAGCAAAAGCCTTTTCATCTGAAAGAAACAAAGATAAAGGTTAGAAAAAGTAGAGACCTTACAGAGAGGAAGGCCATTTTCTTCCAATTAGGGGCATCAGGGAAGCCTTGGAAGAGGAGACAGATTCTGAGATGAGTATTAAAAATGGATATGGTCTGCATCCACAAAGAAGAGATGTCTTTCTTTCTCTTAGCACCCCTGATTATCTGGACTTTCTCTACAATGGTCCCACATAAATATTCCATTCTTTGCCTCACCTTCACTTTTCAGCTTTCTTTTATGTGCCTGGAAAATGTTGTCCGGTCATTTTTCAGTTGTGTCTGATGCTTCATGATCCCATTTTTGGGATTTTCTTGGCAAAGATACTAGAATGGTTTGCTGTTTCCTTCTCTGCTCTGGCTCATTTCATAAGTGAAACTGAGGCAAAGAGGTTTAAGCGACTTTCCCAGGGACACACAGCTAATAACGATCTGAGGCCACGCTTGAAGTCAGAAAGATGAGGCACTCTACCCACTGTGCCATCTACCTGCCACTTGGCAAACAGTAAGTGTTTAGTAAATGGTACTAAATGACTTGTGCCTAGGTTGAACTAAATTCAGCTAGAATTAATTAGAATATATCCTAGGAATTATCACTGCAATAGTAAGGGTAGGCAGGATTAGACTGACTCTTTGAGTGAATGCTTAGATCTGGGGCATTAGTATTGAAGTGGACACAGATTGGGGTTGTACAAGCCCACGATCAGGCAAACTTGGCACCCCAAAGTCAGAGATAATGGGAAATCCAAGGAGAGAGAAAGGTCTCTTAGGGCTCAGACAGGATTTAGACACTATGTTCTATATCACCTTCAAAGGCAGAAATAATAACTAATGGGTGGAAATTATAGGTGGGCAGATTTGGGGCAGCTAGGGGGTGCAGTGGATAGAATAATGAGCCTAGAATCAAGAAAATCTGAGTTCAAAACCAGGCTTAGATACTTACTACCTGGATGACCCTGGGCAAGTCACTTAATCCTACTTGCCTCAGTTTCCTCATTTGAAAAATGATCTGGAGAAGGAAATGGCAAACCACTATATTATCTTTACCAAGAAAAACCAAAAATGGGGTCATGAAGAGTTGGACATGATTGAGCCAACAATCATGGCTTAGAAAAAAAAATCCCAAATATTAGCACTGTACAAAAATGAAACAAGCTGACTTAGTAGATAATGACTTCTCTGTCACTCTACATATTCAAGCAGCAGCTAGATGGCCTTTGTCCTGGATGTTCTAGAAATAAAGATGTGGGATTTACTGTCTAAATTTGTTAATTACTTTTTCATGTGAATATGTCTTATATTCAGTCTAGATTATAAGCTCCTTGAAGGCAGGAGTAGGCCTTACATTTCAATTTGTAAAGGGGAAAAGGGGGAAATTATAAAAAGGTTGGACTGGATTATATTTAAATATAGGGTCTCCAAGAATTTATATTAATTCCAAAGAGATTTATTTACAATTTATTTACAAAATATAGAAAGAGTGAAGTAAGAAAATCAGAGAGAGTAGGGTAAGATGTCTAGCTTAAGCACTAAGTAATTTACTCCCAGCCTCTGACTCAACCTGGGCAGGGAGAGTTAGTCCTTAGGCCTTGGCAAAGCCGAGGACCTGGGGAAGTCTCTCTCAAGAGGTAAGTCTCTCCTGAGGCTTGTTTTTTTTGTTTTTTTGTTTTTTGTTTTTTTCAGAAAATCCAGCAGTTTAGAGTCAGCTTTTCACTCACCACGTGTCAGTCTAAAGGAAGATATTTTAGAACAGTCTTGGGTCCAGCCAGCAAATTCTCCACAAGCTTCCACTCCAAAGAATGAAGAACTGCCAGTAGAACTGCCTTCAGGAAGTTGTAACTCCCGTTTAAAGACGCTTCTTTTGCGTCACTTCCTGTGTCTTCCTCCACTTTTTATGCGAACAAATCATAGTCTAAAGTTGATTCTGATTCATCACCCACTATTATACACTTGGGTCACAAACCTCCCCCATTCAAGTATTAATGAGGTGTTTACCCCTTTGGTGATTAAATCTAAAAATGGGCAGGGGTTACAATTTAATCTTCATAATCAGGGGAGAGTTAATTAACTTCATTTTCACAATCAGGGAAGACCTAAATTTAATCTTCACAAATTAAAAAAACATCATTATTATGATCCCATTTTCATCTTTTCTAGGTAGAAATGGCCTTGGGACAAGTTGCTATTTACAATATTTCCTTTACATTCAATATTCAGGGGAAAGCTAGGTGGCCCAGAGTGCCAGGTCTGGAGTTGGAAAGACCTAGGTTCAAATCTGGCCTCAGACACTTTCTAGCTATGTGACCTGGGCAAGTTACTTAATTTAAGCCAATTTGCCTAACCCTTGCCCTTCTGTCCTGGAGTTGTCACTAAAGTAAGGGGTTTTTTTTTTTAGGTTCAACAAATTGTCATGTAGGTAACTAACGTAACTATTTTTTGGTGGTCAAATAAAAATATTAAGATGTAAGCTTTTCTCCCTTAGGCTCACAGAAAGCATCCTTGGAACTATTACTGGTACAACATCACTGGTGGAAAAGGCAATAGAGAACATGTTGACCATGTGATTCTAACATCAGATATCATTAAATGCAATTTTTCTCAACAAAAAATCATTTTCCTGTGATTTCTCTCAGCCAGATAGATATCCTTTGAACATTTTTTATTCCAAGTAGCTAGGAGATTATGAATATTTGGAATGACAACATCTGGGGTTTTTAAAACACCTACCTTCAGTCTTAGAATTAATACTGTGGATTGGTTCCAAGGCAGAAGAATGGTAAAAAGCTAGGCAATGGGGGTTATGTGACTTCCCTAGAGTCACACAGCTAGGAAGCATCTGAGGCTAGATTTGAACCCAGGATTTCCTGTCTTTGGGCCTGGCTCTCTATCCACTGACCCACCTAGCTGCCCCTTGGCAACATCTCTTTAAAATAGTGTTCTTAAATTTTTATTGGATTGGTATTAAATCTGGGCAACTGTTTGGTCTGAAAATGTTCTGTTTCTAGGGCTGTTTTTAGGTTGAGTTCCCAAGGACACAAGAAGTCTGACTGTATGTGTTCTGTGGAGATTTGCCATCTGTCAGTCCATGAACGACTGTGGGCTTCTGATGAAATATTTTAGCCTCCAGGTCAGGCCTTGCTAGGAATTTGGCCCAGGCTCTTCTATTTCCCTGCAAGCTAGTCTACATTGCTCACGAAGTCCAGCCGCCTTCAAAATAACCTTTCGGGAGTTTCTGGTAGCATGACTTGATTCTGAATTGCCATAATAAACCCCTCAATTTCTCCTAACAAGTCTGCATGACTCAGACATTTGTTCTACTTCAACATATTTTTGACTGAATTCCAAAAGTATTTCTGTAGCATTTGAGCCTCTGAATCATGCTCTAAGAATATCCCATCTCTTGCTTCCTCTTTTCTGATGTGGAAGGGCTCCTCTGTCTATAGCTGCCTTACAGTGTTGTTATTGTTGTTTTTTAACCCTTCCCTTCATCTTAGAATCAATATTGGTTCTAAGACAGAAGAGCAGTGAGGGCTAGGAAAGGAGGGTAGAGTCACTTGCCCAGCATCACACAGCCACGAAGTGTCTGAGGTCACATTTGAACTCAGAACCTCCTAGGATTCTATGACTCAAAGTTTAGCCCTAAATCCACTGAGCCGCCTAACTGCCCCCTTTATGTTTTGTTAATATTGAGGCAGCTAGGCGGAGTAGTGGATAGAGTTCTGGGCTTAGACTGTAAAGATTAAAATTTAGGGGAGAGACTGAAGACTCAGGAAAATTGGAGTTCAAATCCGGACTCAAACATTTATTAGCTAGCAAGTCACTTAACCTTTGTCTATCTCCCTTTCCTCAATTATAAAATAGGAATAATAACAGCACCTATCTCCCTGAGTATCAAATGAGATCATATTTATAAAGTGCCTCGTGTATCAATAAATCCTTAATAAGTGCTGGTTTCCTTTCTTGTATGGCTTTTTGTCAGGACACTTTCCAGATATATTAAGGTCTATTTCACAATTCTGAAAGTGTGCATTAAGCCTGGTATTCCATAGGTGTTAATTACTTTACATGAGTTCTTCCCATTCGACTTTGATGTTAAGATGCCAGGAATTTTCTCATTGTATTCAGTTATAGCCTAAAGAAGACTGAGGTGGCTGTCCTCAATCCACTGGTTCAATGGGACCTCTTGACTTAAGCTCAAAACCTTCAGAATCCATCTTCCCTTGGTATCTGCTAAGAATTTTACAGTCAATGAGTGCAAATGACATTTGGATTTCGTGGAACCCTAAAGCGTGATATCATCCATATTCACCACGTGGCTATAGTTAATGAGATGTCTGGTCCAACTTTTTGTAATGCGAAGAGAGAGTTCCGCTTAGAAGAGAGGAGAATGGATTTAAAGCAATGTAGAACCGTACTGGATTTCAATAAGTCTCCCAGAAAAGTAGCAAATCTTTTATGAATTGTTCTTGACATTACTGAGTTGGTGGCATGGTTAAATAGAGGATAATTTTCCACATGTGAGCAACAAATACTCTAGAATTCTCATTATACTTGGTTCAATGTTTTATGCAAATATAGTATAAGAATGAGGCAGTTAGGTGGCACAGTGGATAGAATGCCAGTCTGGAGTCAGGAAGACAGGTCTTACTGAGTTTAAATCTGGCTTTGGACACTGACTTGGGCAAGTCATTTAATCCTGTTTGCCTTAGAGTTCCTCATCTGTAAAATGAGCTAAAGAAGGAAATGTCAAACAACTCCAGTATCTTTGCCAAAAAATCCCCAATTGGGGTCATGAAGAGTCAGGCAGGACTGAAGAGCAATAAATGTACATGAATAAGCTAAGAACAAAGACTTTGGAACAGTCAACAAAGGTGATATATATGTTGTGGTATTTTGGAGAAGCTTCTTAATAATTGCTGAGTTGAAAATAAATTGTTCTTCATATGGTACTTTGGGGCAACTTTTTGCTCCTAAACCAATATATGATTTCTTATAAGTGATTATAGATTTTTTTCTTTGATGATTTAAGCTGTGAAGACATTGGATAAAGTACCCAATTCATGTAAGTGGCTAATATTTGAAGGGAAGGTCATTGGTGTTTGCATCTTTTGGTAATAGCTATGTGATGCTCTCTGTATAGAAAGGTGGGCTTTTATCTGAGTGGAAGGTGATGAAGGTCTTTATTAATAACTGATGCTCTGGGGGCAGCTGGGTGGCTCAGTGGATTGAGAGCCAGACCTAGAGATGGGAGGCCCTGGGTTCAAATGTGGCCTCAGACACTTCCTAGCCATAAAACCCTAGGCAAATTGCTTAATCCCAATTGCCCAGCCCTTACTGCTCTTTCACCTTGGAATCAGTACACAAGACCAAAGGCAAGGGTTTAAAATAAATAAATAACTACTGCTAGACAGTGGAGTATTTGAGTCAATAACTATGGATCTTATCCAGCCCTGACACTTTCCAGATTTTGCAAAGAAGCTAGAGTGAAGCATGTATGTAACTTTATGTAACTCTTTTTTATTATTTATTATATTATTTATTTATTTTATTATTAGTCTAAAGTGGATTATTTTATTTATTTATTACAGTATTATATTTATTATATTATTAGTCTAAAAGTCCCCAGGTTCTCATTTGATCCAACTTGTAATTTCCTTGTCTTGTGACAATATAGCTATAGACAACCAGAGATTTTCTACCTTCTCCTTTAGGGCTCTTTCTGACCCCAGATTTCTTCCCTTTTCAAACCTCCACAGTCACCTTTTGATTGCGGATGAATTATTTCTTCTTTGTATTGCTCTGATTCCCTTTCTTGCCTTTATCTTTTGCCTTTGCCTTTCATTTGTTGATTAAGGAAGCCTTGAATTTCTAATAGACTTTCATTTCAAAAGGGAGGAGTAAGGTGAAGCCAGTCTGGAAAGATAGATTGGGAGAGGGCTTTAACTAGGGTAATTGCCATGCCAGTAAAGAAAAGGCAATTGATGTGAGAGCTACCAAGGAAAAGAAATCAATAAGACTTGTCTACCTATTAGATATAAGGAGTAGGGGACAAGGAAGAGTCAAGGATGATACTTACGTTGCCAACCTGGATGAATGGGAAGACTACACTGTTATTTCAATTTAAAAGACATCAAATACCAACTATATGCCAAGCACTGGCACTGGGAAGAGTTTGAAGTTCTTCCTATGGCTAGTTCTCTGCCCTCTCCCTTGTCTTGTGGAAAGACCCCACCACCACCCTGAACCCCATCTTACAAGCAGTACCACATCTTTGAGTTTAACCATCTTGCATTAAAAACAAACAAACAAAACTCTAGCCTTCTGTCTTAGAATCAGTATCAGTTCCAAGGCAGAAGAGTAGTAAGGGTTAGGCAATATGGTTAAATGATTTGCTGAGAGTCAAACACCTAGGAAGTGTCTGAGGCCAGGTTGGAACCCAGAACCTC
Source organism: Monodelphis domestica (assembly GCF_027887165.1). Lineage (NCBI taxonomy): Eukaryota > Metazoa > Chordata > Mammalia > Didelphimorphia > Didelphidae > Monodelphis > Monodelphis domestica. Next base: position 124,913,698 of record NC_077231.1, read on the forward strand.
CCATCTCCAGACTTGGCTCTCTATCCATTGAGCCACATGGCTAAATTTGAACCATCTGGTCCAACTTCTCATATGTGTATGTCTGGTATTGGAGGTCTAGTATCGTTAGGACTTAAGGGCATGGAATGTAATAAAAATTTAACCTTATTTTTTTTTGTGGGGAAAATGCAAACATTTACTTTTATTTGCAAATGCAGTTTTCTACCAATAACTGGTGCTTATAAAACTTCTTAAGCTACAATAACTTTTAGTAAACTCAATGAATACTTTTTTAAATCCAGTGATAAATACAAGTATGTGTTGAATTTATAGCTTTTGTTTAACATTATACTGTTTTAAGCTGAACAAAGTTCTTTGCTTTCAAATAACCTTGTGGAACAACCCTATGGAGTTGGGATTGCACTATTATCATCATTTTAAAGCAGAGAAAGCTACATCAGAAAAATCAATTGACTTGTTCAAAGTCACAGGACTAGGAAGTATCCAAGTCTGGCTTCAAATTCAGGCATGCTGGCTCAAGTCCAGTGTCTTTTGCACCAGAATACTGACTTTTAAAATTTCTTGTACAATCAAAGGACTCCAGAACTTAAAGCAAGAAGAGAGCTTAGAAACCTCGTGTCCAATACTATCAGGAAATTGGGGTCCCACAGAAGAGGAAGAATAAAAATGAGTCAAGAAGAAATCAAGAAGTAGTGGAAAGAGCCAGGAGAACAATTTAAACACTGAAAACAATAGTGTAAGACTCGAAAGGCTTGAGAAATCTGATCAACACAATGACCAACCACAATTTTAGAAGACTCATAATGGAATATGCTACCCACCGATGGAGAATAAAATTGATATAGAGAATAGTCCATGCTCCTTAAGAGCTCAGAGTAGAGGCTGAGACTTATTTGGGGGTGGGGGAGGATGTGGCTAATGTGCAAATTTGTTTTGTTCGGCTCCATATTCTTGTAATAGGGGTTTTGTTTTTCTTGCTTCTCAATTCAAGAGAGAGGGTTGGGAGAGGGGCAGGGACAGAGGACAGATTTTTGTTTGAAAAAAAATTTTTTTTAAATTTAATTCAATAGACAAAAAGAAAAAAAAGAGAAAGAAAAAGGAGTGACCAAAGAGGGTCAAAGAGGTCGAAAGTTTAGTTTGCTTAGTGTTTTTAGGTCATACTCACTCGGTTCATAGTAATCATAGATCTCCACCACAGCTGGTTTCAGGTCTCTTACTGGAATATCTTGGGTCACAGCGAAGGAAAAGGACAGTGTCTCATTGGTCAACTAGAAGGGAAAATAGGTATAAGCAACAAATTACAGAACCTTCTTTCCCCTGCTTTGGGCAAGATCAGCCTTCCTCATTCTTCATCTTTTTGGTTGCCTTAACTTGTTTTATAGACAAAAGCGGGAATGCAGAAATGGAACCACAGAAGACCTAATGGGGATCTCTAAGATTCTGGGATTCTGTGAAGAGGCATTTGCTATCATGTTGGAATAAGCAAATCCATACACATGAAGAGATTGATAGAGACTTCACATGGGCCAACCATTGAAACTTAATATATTATAAACTGAGTCCTGTTCTTCAAAGAGATTTACCAAGTTAGGGACCATTGCTAGCTGACAGGAGAACTTCCAACTAGTTGAATAACCACCTATGAGCCCACATATGATTGAGATACAATGGGGGAGAGGAGAGAACTCTAAACTATTATATTCCTTGTAGGATGTCCTTTTCAATACATGAGAAAGTCCTCAAGCCATCTTCTATTGGCTGAATGACAATAGCTAATGATTATATATACAAACACACACACATATTGTATATATACCTACATATGAGTATATACATATATATACATACATTCACATATATAAACTTTATGGTTTGCAAAGTGCTTTTATACATCTCAGCTGATCCTTGAAACAACTTTAGGAAATAGGTGGCATGATTACCCCAATTTTTCAGATTAGGAAACTGAATCTGTAAAAAAATTAAATCACTTCCTAGAGTCACATAGCTAATAAGCATCAAAAACAGGATTTGAACTCAGGTCTTCCTGACTTCAAGTCCACCATCCTATCATATATTGTATGACTTAGCTGCTTATAATAGCTTGTATTTCTGTAGTCCTTTATTAATGTTTATAAGGTCTTGTACATGTGTTTTCTCATTTGATCCTCATAATGACCTTATGAGGATAAGAACAGGACTCAGTTCATAATATATTAAGTTTGGGGGGCAGCTGGGTGGCTCAGTGGATTGAGGTCCTGGGTTCAAAACTGGCCTCAGATACTTCCTAAATGTGTGACCCTGGGCAAGTCACTTAATCCCCATTGAGAGCCCTTGCCATTCTCTGCCTTCGAACCAATACACAGTATTGATTTTAAGATGGAAGGCAAGGGTTTTAAAAAAACCAACTATAATATATTAAGTTTCATTGGTTGGTCCATGCGAAGTAACCATCAATCACTTCATGTGTATTTGCTTACCCTATCATGATAGCAAGTGCCTCTTCAGAATCTTAGAAATCCCCATTAGGTCACCTAATTATAGAGATGAGGAACATAAAACCCTGACAGGTTGAGATTTCTTTCAGATCACACAGTTTAAGTGACTGAGGAGATGGTGCTGGTAGGTATTGCCTTCAGTTTCTTTCTTATTCCCCCAGAGGTGATCAATAAAATTCTTGGCAACCTGGCTGTGTTCACAGGGCAGCAAACTTTGGGGCAGAAAAGTGAAGATGGGTCAATCACCTGATATTTGGCACTGTACAAAATGAGACAAGAAAGGAACGCCACTGACTTTTATGTTTAGTTTATGAAAGTAGTCCGTTCACTTTAAAGTCACATAAAACATCTAGGCAAAGAGAATATTTTCGGTTTTTTTGTATGGATGCTTTAGGATGGGGAACAAAGTCATGGACTAACTCTTTGCTTTACTGCCCCTCTTTACTTAGTTCCTTAAAATGATTCATACAGTGAAGAAGCCATTGGCCATTCTAGGAAGAGTACCCCAAGAAGAACTATCACAGTAAAATGCCATATCCTAAATATGATATAAATTAATTCTCAGCAGACTGCAGAGAAGTTTGAAATGCTACAAAAGAGAAGAGAAAATATTCCAGTTTTCACATGGTGTTATAGCAGGTCACTCTCAAATTAAACCAGAACAGATCTGATTTCTCCAATTGAAAGAGGTTGTCCATCCTTGAGTAAGAGTGAGGAGGGACTCTCACCTTTTCCGCATAGAGCAAGACATGATTGCTGGTCACTTCTGTCTTGCTCAGGTAGCCGGATCTTACAAGCTGAGAAAAATAGAAAAATGGAGACATCACAAATGTTATTAAATAAATAACATCCCTAGAGACACTAGGAGCAATAAGCAAAGAGGAAGAGTTGGATTCCTCAAACCAGCCAGGGATTGAGGTCTCAAATGGGATTTTACTGTGAAAAGAGTATGATGAGGACAGGTGAGATATGCAATTCTTTCAAGTAATATTGGGGGGAACTGAATTGATTTTCCTGAGAATAGAAGCAACACAGGCCTTAGATACAGAATGATTTTCAATGGATTTGGATAAGGTTGCAGTTTTAGGATGAGTCCACGGATAACCTTCCTATCTAAGGTTTACTGTGCTCAAAATGTACCTACCATCTTCACGGATGATTTTTCAGGGATAAAACCTGACACCATCTTCACATCGATAATTGCCATGTTGGAGGAAGGACGATTTCCTTCATAACTACAGATGCATAGAAGAAAGGAATTAGGGCTTACAGTTATCTCTCCATCCTTTGGGGTCTAATTTAAATTCTGCTTGCTTCTGAAAGCTTTCCCAAACCACCCTCGCACAACAAGCTCTTCCTTTTCTGGATTATTAAAAGCTTATGAAAAGAAACAAAGCCCTTCCCCTTCTCAGATAATTTGAGTTGAAGACTGTGAATGATCACAGTACAAAATGGGGGCAAAAATGGATTCGATATAGTCTCATTCTACACAATCTGCACTATTCACATTTGAGAATACACTGTCCTTCCAATAGGTTTAATCTAAGAGCTTCCTTTCCTAGGATCATTGCATTAGATCTCCAGGGCATAGCAAAGTAGTGGAGGGCTCCCTCTCTCTGAGTCAAAAGGTAAAGACAGATGATTTTACCTGACATTAAATGAGATCTGGAAGGTTTTATGGGCTTTTGCAGAATCACAGGTTGGGGGAACGGTCTGCACTTGCAGATGAAATGGAGATTCCTCTTTCTTTATATGGACGTTGTACCTCAGAGATGTCTGTAGAATATTAAGAACAGTTTTGGTGTGTTCCCAGGATATTTATTTTATTATCTTCTTCCATCAGTTCTCCTTAAGACTTTCCATAAGGGGAAGGAGCACATCTCATAGGTAAGGTTGACTCTTCCCACTCTACCCTTTGGAGTCTCACCTTAAGATACACACATCCTTTCCCTTTCACACTTGCAGTGTACTCTCCAGGGACCTCTGGCAAGGAGATTTGCTGTAGGAGTAGGAGGTTGGCAGAATCCACTTGGAATTTTTGAGAAAAGTCTCCAGAAGACTGGACGGTCACCTCGACAGATTTTTCATGTTTACTGTAAGTGAGTGTTGCATATCGGGATATGGCTTGGAGTGCAATCACTGTGTCCTAGAAGAGATGAATGTGGGAGTCCCCAGTTGGGTAAATATCTCTTCCTTGAACTAGAGTCCCCCTTCACCAACTTGATATCTCTAACTGTATGTATAATAGGCATCTCAAACTCAACAATTCATTTCTCCCTCTCGGTTCTCCTCTCTTTCCCAACAGTTGCCAAATATCGCCATTTCTTCCTTTACATCTCCCATACATTATGCCTTCTCTCCATGTACACAGCCATCACCCTAGGTCACACTGTCACCAGTTCTTCCCTGGAATATTATCGTGATAACCTTCTAATTGATATGCCTGCCTCAAGTCTCTCTCAACTCCCATCCATCTTCTCCACTGCCAAAGTGATGTTTCTAAAGTGTAAGTCTGACCATGTCATCCTTATTCTCAATGAATCCCAATGGCTCCCTCTTGCCTCTGAGATCAATATTTTGCCTGGCATTTATAGCTCTTCCTATTCTTACTCCTTCACTCCATGTGGAACTCTACACACTGTAATTGCCTTAGACTTTCAAGGAAGAGCAAGAGGACCACCTTGTGCCTTTTCATCAGCGGACCCTCCTCCCTTCCATCTCTAAGTTTCTCTGGCTTCCTTCAAGATTCAAGTAAACCTTATTTTCTATCAGGTCTTTTCCCAGCTTCCCAGCTACTAGAACCCTTCTTCTGAAATTACCTTCCATCTACTTGATGTTTCTTGAATGTTCATGTATTTACATGAGTCTCCCTATTAGAATGTGAGATCTTTGAGGACAAACAGAGTGCTTTTACCTTTCTTTGAATTTCCAGAGCTTAGCCCAATGCCTGCCACAAAGTAAAAGCATAATAATAAATGGTTGTTACTGACACACTGTGGTACAATCGAAGGTGATGGACTTCTCCATTGGTGTCAATGCAATGTCCCTGAACAATCTGCAGGGATCTAAAAAACACTATCCACAAGCAGAGGATAAACTATGGGAGTAAAAACACCGAAGAAAAGCAACTGCTTGACTGCAGGGGGGGAGGGGATATGACTGAGGAGAGACTCTGAATGAACAATCTAGTGCAAATGCCAACAACATGGAAATGGGTTCAAAACAAGGACACATGTGATACCCAGTGGAATTGCACGTTGGCTATGGGAGAGGTGGTGAGGTGGGGGGGAAGAAAATGATCTTTGTCTCCAATGAATAATGTTTGGAAATGACCAAATGAAATAATGTTAAAAAAATAATAAATGGTTGTTGACTGACTAACTGATGCCAATCAACCACTCATAAAATGTTTATTAAGTACCTACTATGTGTCGGACACTGCATTATATAAAAAATTATGTGTGGTCTTGGCCACTAATTGCTCTACATACTTGGGTTGTACCCAAACTCTTACAGTCTCCTATTTGCCACAGTAGTTAAAATATGTCCAAGAAGAAGGAGACAAAGAATTCAAAATTATGATGAGAGGATAGGAAAAGTATAAGAAATGTGACTATAAAGTGTGAAGAATATCACTCTAAAATACAGAAAAAGTATAAATGAGGTACCTTCAGAGAAGCTGAAAGATTTTGAAGAAGAAAGGTTGAGAAAAAGAGAATGACTTGGAGGGATCAATTGTATGGACTATCATGAAGAATTTGGTTAAGGGGGACAGCTGGGTGGCTCAGTGGATGGAAAGCCAGGCCTAGAGATAGGAGGTCCTGAGTTCAAATCTGGACTCAGACACTTCCTAGCTATATGACCTGGGCAAGTCACTTAACCCCCACTGCCTAGCCCTTACCGCTCTTCTGCTTTGGAACCAATGCACAGTATTGATTCTAAGATGGAAGTTTTTAAGATGGAACCCTTTTAAGAAGGGCTTAAAATAATAATAATAATAAATTTAATTTAATTTTTAAAAAAGAATTTGGTTAAGACTCCTTAGTTCTTCCATGAGGGGAAGAGGAATTTCCCTCCTGAAATTTTCCATGATTTCATTTCCCTAGAGGAGACTACACTTGGGATTCTTGAAAATACAGACCTATCCTAAGACCCCATTATCCTGGTGAATAGTTTTAGTAAGTTATAAGGAAATGATCACTTATTAGCATTATGGAATAGGAAGTGGATCACCCTGTGGGACCTGATTATCACTCCCTGACTTTAATCAAAGAAATTAGTTTCCTTCCCAAAATACAATTCTCTCATTTCCTTTCCACCATTTCCCTTCTTCTGGTCACTTGCTTAGCCTTTGCTCCCTGATTGGGTAGCAGTACTGAAGGCTGCCCCACACCTGAGTAGAAGAGAATCCTCCATGCGCATTCTGCTGCTTGGCCAACCAGTTCACAATGCTAGATGCCACAATCAGATCCTCAGGAGATGGGGCAGGACGACCAGTGAGGAAAGCAAGGAGTACGTAGGAAGTCATCTCCACTTCAGCAGAGGGAGCCGGAGAGTGATAGGAGTAGACTCCTGCTGGCGCCTGGGGTCTCGCTGGGCGCTCCCAATGGACCGAGTTGTCTTCAGGGTAAGAAAAGAGAGGGAATCGGTACCTGTTAGTATTTAATAAGAAGCCCCCGTACAATTAGGCAATCTGATTAAAGCAGACGCAGAACTGCTGCCTGGTTTTAGCTATAGCGGCAATAATCAGCTCTCATCGATGGTCTCTTCTTTGTTTTGTGACTAGAAGTCCATCAGTGTAGGAACTTTCTCTTCCAATGCAGATGTAGAGAAGAAAGATCCTCTGGAAAGGCTCTAGAAAACGCTCACAGGCAGTGAGGTGGTGCCACTACAAGGCATCATGGGTCTCTCTGGACCAGGCGCCTCAGCGAGCTCCATCCTGGCCTCAGAGACTCATCGGCTGTCTGACCCTAGGCAAGTCGTTCCGTCTGTGCCTCAGTTTCAAGTAGGGGTAATATTAGTACCTTCCTCCCAGGGTTGTTGTGAGGATCAAATGAAATTTAATTTTTATTTATATAATTTATAAATTTTATTTATATAGTAATTGGCACAATGGCTGGCACATAAAAAGTGCTATATAAATGCAAGCTATGGGGGCAGCTGGGTAGCTCAGTGGATGGAGAGCCAGTCCTAGAGATGGGAGGTCCTAGGTTCAAATCTGGCCTCAGACACTTCCCAGCTGTGTGACCCTGGGCAAGTCACTTGACCCCCATTGCCTAGCCCTTACCACTCTTCTGCCTTGGAGCCAATACACAGTATTGACTCCAAACAAACAGAAGAGTTTGTAAAGAATGTGTGCTGCTTCATTGTTCTGTCGTTCCGGTTTCATCTGACTCTTTATGACCCTATTTGAGAATTTTTTGGCAAAGACATAGGAATGGTTTTCCAGTTCCTTCTCCAGCTCCTTTTACAAATGAGGGAACTGAGGCAAACAGAGTTAAGTGACTTGTCCAGGATCATACAGCTAGATTTGAACTCAGAAGGATGAGTCTTCCTACCTTCAAACCTGGGCTCTATCCACTGCACCAACTAGCTGCCATGCTGAAGATACTGTTAATACTATCTCTGTTAGATCTCTGTGTTCAATGTCCTGAGTTCAAGTCCAGTATTGTACAAGTGTGTGACCCTGGGAAGGTCACTTAACCACTGGGCGCACCAGGCACCTCCCAGCATCATAAGTTTCAGAGAAGGAGAGGACCTGAATGGGCAGAGGAAGCTTTCCATCGGAGCTCCCCATCCTGATTGCAGTCGCCCCTTTGGGCAAGATGAAATAAAATGGCCCCAGCGTGTGGGATGGTAGGAGCCCGATTCCCCTGCTGGGTGACACCCACCCATCCTCCCCCTGTACGAGGTGGGACCACAAGCAAGGCTTTGGGGTAAGAAGGACCCTGAGCCTGTCATGGGTGAGCCGATGAAGCAGTCCTGGACTTTGGAGAGCTCCCCAAGAGAGGCTGAGGCTCCGAACCCAGCACAGCCCAGGAGCTCCTTCTGCTTCCCCGCCGGAGGAGGGGATTCACGGGAGAAAAATCAGGAATGACTAGGACAATCCCCCAGAGAGCTTTCACCTTTCTTCACGGCGTCCCTGTCCAACGCCGCGAGCAGCTCTTTCCTTTTGGCCTCGTTTCCCGCCAGGGCAAAGGCGTAGGCCAACAAGGCTTTGGTGTAGACATTGTTTCCTTGGACTTCGTTTTGCTGTGTGTTCCAGCCTGTTTCCAGGCAGAAAAGTGCATTTCGAACAACAGAATGCTGTCAGGAGATGAAGAGAGTCTTTGAGATACGGGTTACTCTTGGGACAAAAAAAGGAGGAGTAGGACTGAAGCTGGATATAAGCCACAGAATATTGAGGGCAACTGGAGAAAGAACTGACCAGGGGCAGCTAGCTACGTGGCTTAGGGGACAGAGAGCCGGACCTGGAAACAGGAGGTCCTGGTTGAAATCTGGCCTCTAATCTGACACTTCCTAGCTGTGTGACCCTGGACAAGTCACTTGACCTCAAAGGCTTCACCCTTTACCACTCTTCTGCTTTGGAACAGATATTGATTTTAAGACAGAAGGTAAGGGCTAAAACAAATTGAAGACTTTCACAAATAATATTATTTAGTAACTAGTTCATATAGGAAAATGTCAAACCTAGTTAGTAACAGAAGATGAGAAATATGAAGATAATGATAATTTGGTACATACCATATGTTAAGGATTAATACTTAAAAAAAAAACCAAAACCTTCACCTTCTGTCTTAGAATCAATGATGTGTTTTGGTTCCAAGGCAGAAGAATAACAAGGGCTAAGCAATGAGGGTTAAGTGACTTGTTCAGGGTCACACAGCTAGGAAATATCTGAGGCTAAATTTGAACTCCGGACCTCCCATCTCTAGGCTTGGCTCTCAATCCACTGAGCCCCCCCCCCCCCAATGAGTACATTTGTGAAAATCTTAAATCCTTTTTAAAATGAACCTACATAGTACCAACTTGTTTTTAGCACTTTCCTTTATGCCTTGGGCTTAATTAAAAAAACTTTCTTTATCCATTTTCTGTGGGCAAAGCTACCAGTTGTCCATTTGGGGATGAATGGTGGTTACAAGGCTGTGCAAATATATGCAATGGGCACTGTCAACTTGACCCAGTCCCCTTCCCCCCCATCCTGTGGCTCCGTTCACATAAATGTTCTAGCGCCCGCATTCTACCCCAAATGCTCATAGTTTGGCCCTCAAAGGGTGGGACGCTATAATACCGATCATTCATTTTTATACAAGTAACTGGGTACGATGAGGGCACGTACAGTGACTGCAAGATTCGCTTCCAGCAGAGCGATGGTGATGTAGGCAGAGAGCATGAATTCATCTTCTACTCCACCCTGAAAAGGAGAGAGACGTAAGTGCTTAGTATTCAGATTTCCCAGGAGATGCCTCTCTCACCTTAATTGTCACCCCCTCCTCTCCTATTGCCCCATGGAAGTTCTTGCCATCTGGAGATATCCTGACCAGACTCGGTGTCACAACAAACCTCCATTCTTTTTCCTCATAAAGAGTGATGAATGAATGAATGAATGAATGAATGGAAAAAGTATTCATTGAGGGTAGCTAGGTGGCTCAATAAATTAAGAGACAGGTCTAGAGATGAGAGGTACTGGATTCAAATTTGACCTCAGATACTTCCTAGCTGTAGGTCCCTGGGCAAGTCACTTAACTCCCATTGCCTATCCCTTACTGTTCTTCTGCCTTGGAACCAATACACAGTATTGATTCTAAAATAGAAGGTAAAGTTTAAAAAAAAAACATTTGTTTAGAACTTGGGTTCCAAGCACTATGCTAATTATTGTGGATACAAACACAAAGCAACAATGACCAGGAGAATGATGTCTAGGACTTGTCTCTACCCTTGCTGACTATGGACAGCTTCCTCACATCTCATCCCAACAAGTCCCATGACCTTCCTTTTGTCTTTCCTTCCCTATTCCCTTCCTTCCTTCCTTTTTTCCCTCCCTCCCTTTATGCATCCCTTACTCCTTACATCTATCCCTCCCTTCCTCCCTTCTTCCTTCCTTCCCTCCGTCCATTCTTCCCTCCTTCCTTTCTTCACTCCCTTCTTCCTTCTTTCCCTCTCACCTTCCTTCCTTCTTTCCTTTCCTTCTTCTTTCCTTCCTTTCATCCATCATCTTTTTTTAACCCTTACCTTCCATCTTAGAATCACAACTGTGTATTGGTTCCCAGACAGAAAAGTAGTAAGGACTAGGTGATGGGAGCTAAGTGACTTGCCCAGGGTCACACAGTCAGGAAGTGTCTGAAACCCAATTTGAACCCAGGACCTCTCATCTCTAGCCCTGCTCTCTATCCACTGAGCCACCTGGCTGCTCCACTTCAGTCATCATTGATATGATCCATGCTAGGACTTAAATCTTCTATTTACCCCTGTGCTCCAGGGAACACATCACCTTAAGAGCATTGTTTAGTAGTGACCCAGAGCTTCGGAAACAGCCATTTTCTTTCTGTTGCTGTGACAGCCAGAGGAGAGATGCCTGGATATGAGCTTCATCTATGAAGATGTGTGACCGAGCCTGTGCAAAGGACTTGAGCACAAAGGCGGTAAGCCTGCCCAGGGAAAGAAACAGTAGAGAGTTGAAGCCTTTGTCTTGAGATGATGATTCCATAGTTTCTTTCTAGGCTTGGACTCCAACTGATCCCATAAAGCCCTTGAGGACCAGACATTAGTAGAGCTTAGAGCAGGATTTAGGGTTGGAGTTTCCTCTTCATTCTATTCCCATACCTTCTCCATTAAGCTACAATTAACGTCAATTCCATTTAAAAATTTGATGAAAGATCTACTGTGTATGAGATGTGCTTGGGATACAAGGACAAATGTAATGGTCTCTGCCCTAAAGGAACTTTCATTCCACTGAAGAATATAGCATGTACCCGGATAAATAAATAGGGGATAAATTTAGGGCATAGACAACTGGAATAATGAGAGGGCACATACAACTGAAGGTGAAGGTGGGGATCAGGCGGAGTTCACAAAAGAAGTGATAAAGTGAATAAAGTCTTGGAGGATGATAAAAGCTTCTGAGAGGAAGAGAAGAGGAAGGAGTTTCACTGACTGCCCTCAAAGCTTTTCCCCCTTCTCAGATCTGCCTCTTGGCTTCTTCAATTCCCAGCATCCTATTTGTGCAGGAAGTCTTTCCCAGTCTTCCTTCATCTTCCCCCTGAGACTACTCCAAATTTATCTCATGTAATATATTCTCTTGTTTGTACCCAATTGTTTTCGTATTCTCTCCCTCATTAGACTGTGAGCTCTTTGAGAGCAAGGAGGATTCCCCCATCCCTTTGACTCCCCAGTGCTTAGCACAGTGCCTGGTGCCTACTAGGCTTGTTGGTTTGACTTGGCTTCCTAATAAAGGGGCTTTCCAGTTCTGATTGTGCCTCTTCTTCCCTCTGATTCATTCTGTGAACCCAACTTTTGCTTCCTGTTTCTCCTTCTTAGGAATACAAAGGTCTGAGCTTCTGTTTTTTTCTAAGCTATTGAGGAAAATTTTTGCTGTCAGTTTCATTGCCAGTTTGACAATTCCATTTTATGTTTTGCATGTATTTCCAGGATAAAGGAAACCTTTCATTTATAGATCTTGCCATATGGATTGATCTCTTTCAATATCTACCTCAAAAATTTGAAGCTCCTTTCTCCTTCCCTGCCTACCTGTTACCCCTTAGCATTTTATTCTTTTCTCTGACTTCCTAGTTAGAATCCTAAAGTAGAAAATCCTCAAAGGTGACCCTCCCTTCCAAACGTTTATCCATTTTTCACTTGAAAACCTCTAATGGCAGAGAACTCACCTTAAATCACCTTATACCAGAGTATATACTTATACCAGAGTATATCAAACCTACCAGAGTATATCATACCATTTCTGGACAGCTTTAGTTATTAGAAGTTGTGTCATATTAAATTGAAATCTTCTCGCTCTGTCATTTCTGCCCTTTGGTTCTAACTCCATGCTTTTGGGTCAAGCATAATAAGTCTAATACTTCTTCAGTCTTGTTCAAGAATAATTGTTTTACTTAAGACAAATTGGTACGGTCTTGGAAAGTAATAATTTTTGCTTTTCTAGATTCTGTTCCCAGCATTTCTAGATAATGGACAAACAAGGGCACTGATTCAAACTATGACCCAAGGGTCAAATCATTCAGGGTGAGCTAAGAATGGTTTTTACATTCTTAAGTAAAATATTTTAAAATTTAAAAGTCACTCTGAGCTTGGGTTTAGACTGTGGGCCATAGTTTCCTTCCAAATTAGAGTAATCATAGAATTTCACAGTTGGAAGGGGTCCTAGGCCATAATATACTTTATTTTTAATTTTATTTATTTACTTTTTAAACCCTTATCTTCTGCCTTGGAACCAATACCAAGGCAGAAGAGTGGTAAAGGCTAGGCAATTAGGATTAAATGACTTGCCCAGGATCACACAGGCAGAAAGTATCTGAGGTCACATTTGAACCCAGGACCTTCTATCTTCAGGTTTGGCTATCTACTGAGCTACCTCACTGCCCTTCTAGTATATTTGATACCTGAGCAGGAATCCTCTTAAATAGACTTTCCACAGTGATGCTTCAAGCTTTGATGAAAGAACTCCCTTGATGGGGAATTCATTACGTTATCAGGTAGTCCATTTCATTTGTGGATCATTATAGTGGTTAGGAAATTTTTCTTAATAACCAGCTTGAAATCTGCTTCTCTGAAACTTTTACCCATTAGCCTAATTCTGCCATTTGGGGTGATGTAAAACTTATCTCATCTCACTTCTACGTGCCAAACTTTCAAGTAGTTGAAATCGATTATTACACCAATCCACCTCAAGTCTCCTTTTCTTTTGGATAATCAATACCACTTCCTTTACTCAATCCTTATCTGACATGATTTTGATGTTAGTGATCAGAGGAGGTCACTCTCCTCTGTACATATTCCAGCTTGGATCAATGTACTTCCTAAAACATGGGGGTTCAAAACTAAACAGATGTCCAAAAGCTAGAAAATAATGAGGAGGGACTATACTGGTTTTATTCTGGACATTATATTTCTAGAGTCTGAAATCACCTAATATTTTTTAGCTGCCATATTTCATTATTGAATCATGTTGATCTTGTAGTTCATTAAATTGGATCTTTTTCATAGGTCTCGTAATCTAACTATGTTTCCCCCACCCAAAGGCTAAACTCAGTTATCATGGAATTGGGAGTGATAATGGACACTAAAATAACTTACCAGGTATTACCCTCGTTATGGCGAAAGGTGCTGTAGGAGCCATCTGCGTGCTTATAGTTCAGCTGCCTCTGGTAACCTAAAATGTGATGTTATATCAGATCCATCATCAAAAATATTTTATGTCAACCCAAGCTTTGTCAGTATGGGTGAGATCAGAGAGGGCATTAAAGTGCATATGAATAGTGACAACTAATTCTATTGGATAGTATCTCTCAGGAAAGGTTATCATGACACCAGATGATTTCCAGGAAATTGCTAACTCAAACACAGTTGTGGAGGTGATAGCTGAGACCAGGGGTACAATTTCCTCTCCTTATCTTACCACTTTGGAGGAATCCAATTGCTTTGGCCTTGATCTCTGGTGTCAGCTGGTGTGTTTCATTCAGATAATTCAGGACATAAATGTTGGGAGCAAAAAGGGCCATATTCTGCTCTCCACAGCCATAGGGCATCTTGAGGAGATTTTGCGTGTCTTGTATTGCGGATCCAAGGATGTCACCTGTGAAATAAACAGCATGAGAATAGCGTTGAATAGCAGTATGCATCAAAGACAAGTAGTGAGGAAGAGGAAATGGGTCTAGGGAAAGTTAAGAGAGTATAGCAGTCCATCATGAATGATGGAGTAAGTGATAGTGGTAGTTCTCCATGGAGAACTTCAGAAAAAGTGAAGGTGAGGTGATGTGGGAGCAAGCTATACCAGACCTAAAAACTTAACAAAGAAAGTATGTATTGCTTGAAATCACTGGTATAATTGTGTTTGGTGGCGAGAAAAGGAAAGGGAAAAATCTGAATTCTAAAATGGTGGAAGACAATTGTCAAAAAATGATTCTATATGTAATTTTAAAAAAATAGAAACTTGCCAAGAGAATGGAAAGAGAGATAAATTGGTATTCTTACTTGAGCTAACATCCTTTTTGTTCAAGAGGTATAGAATTCCTGAATCTTCAGTCTTTGTTGTCTAGCAGTTGTCTTTAAATTTGATTTGGCTGGTAGTTTTGGCCCTATAAGTCTTCAGACTTCCTTAGTTCTCACAGGCATATTGAGCTCCCTAATCAGCAACCTTGAGTACCAATGCCATCTTTGGTCATACTTCTGATTACTGAACTCTATTTGCTGTTATGGCACCTCTCCCCCAGCCCCACTTCACACCCACACTCTATACTGGAATGATCCCACTAAAATCCCTTCCCTACTCTCCATCTCCACGAAAGGTCTTTGGTCAGAAACCATTGAATCCACATAGCTGCATGGACAGGGTCAGAGAGAAAAGACCATATGAGCAAGAGAAAAATGAAGGAGGATGGTCATGAATGATCAATTAAATATAGAGTTGAAAGAGATGGGTCACTCACCCAAAACTGAGAAATAGGCTCTGGCTGATCCATCCACAACACTTGGTGGGAGTTTCAGGGATATTTTTTCAGACAGCTCAGTATCTTGGAAAAGAAGTAAATAAAATATGAGGAAGAAAGCTTCCTGTTCGCATATATACCTGAAGAGAACTATGACTAGAGGCTGGAACAGTAGTCATTTATAAGAAGTCTTAATAATATTGATAGAATTATAGAATACAAAACTTGGAAGGACACTATTATTCAATGATTCTATTGACAGAGGCAGCTAGATGGTATAGTCAAAAAAGCATTGGACACTGGAGACAAAAATCTGAATTCAAATCCTCCCTCAGACACTGAGTGGTATTACCATGACAAATCACTTAAACTGTCTACCTCAATTTTCTCATCTGTAAAATGAGGATAAAAATGGTATCTATCTCCCAGAAATGTTGCAAAGGATAGTGTAATATGTATAAGATGCTTTGCAAACTTTAAAACTATATAAATGCTAGTTGTTGTTGTTGTTGTTATGTAGCTAGCTGATGCAGTAAATAGGATGCTGCCCTGGAATCAAGACTATCTTCAAGGGGCAGCTAAGTGGATCCGTGGATTGAAATCTAGGCCTAGAGATGGGAAGGTCCTAGGTCCAAATTTGGTCTCAGACACCTCCTAGCTGTGTGATCCTGGGCAAATCACTTAACCCACTTTGCCAAGCCCTTACCACTCTTCTGCACTGGAACTAATAGTTAGTATTAATTCCAAGATGGAAGGTAAGAGTTTAAAAAAAAAAAAGGTTAATCTTGAGTTCAAATGTAGCCTCGGAGACTTACTAGCTGTGTGATCCTAGGTAAGTCACCCCTTGAGTGAGATGTTGACTTTTTACATTGTCCCACCAAATCCTTTCCCATTTCTCAAGGTCATTGTAATTTAGTTTCTCCTGGACCCAACCCCTTTTTTGTTTGTTAGTTTTCATTATAAGTTATTTATTTAGTCAATTTAGAGCATTATTCCTTGGTTACAAGAATCCCATTCTTTCCCTCCCTTCCCTTTCCCCACCCTTCCCGTAGCTGACATGCAATTCCACTGGGGACCCAACCCCTTCTTAAAGATTAGCTATCGTCTACTATTGGCTCTTACCTGTTGGACAAAGCATGGAGTTGAAAGCCTCCTCTTTTTCAATCCCTTCAGGCTTTGAGAGGAGAAAAGAAGAATGCAAAAAATGAGAAGGGTCTGAGATTTCAAGGGAAGAAAGAATGAAAAGTCGAGGTGCAACTGAGGGCTTTTGCTTATTATTGAGCTTATGGGCTGGGTCAACTACTCCTATTAGCCCCTCACCTTGTTACTAGTTAGCTGCCTACGTGGGTTTTTGAGATTCCCTATTACCTCAAGGATCAAATATGAAAATCCTCTGTTTGGCTTAAAAAGCCCCCTATAACCTGGCCATTTCCTATCTTTCTAGTTTCCTTACACCTTATGTTCCACTGCCCAGTCCACCCTGACATGCTCTGCAATCCAGGGATACTGGTCTCCTTGCTGGTCCTCAGATACGATGCTCAATCTCCTAACTCAGGCATTTTCACTGGCTTCCCCCACATCCTTGGAATGCTCGCTCTCCTCATCTCTGTTTCCCAGCTTACCAGCCTAAGTCACAGTGTCCAGCTTTTTTACAAGAAGTCTTTCCCATTCCTTAACTTTAGTTACTTCCATCCAAGACTATACCCAATTTATTTTGGCTAGATTTTGTTTATAGATAACGGTTTTCATGTTGTCTCCCCACTTGGACTGTGACCTCTTTGAAAACAGGGATTGTCTCTGCCTTTCTCTGTATCTTCAGTGCTTGGCACAGTCAGTAAATGCTTATTGACTGACTGGCTAACCAACTAAATGGTCCTCCATTCTGGGAAGTAATATCAAAGGAGATTCCATTCTCTTAACTTTTTTGTTCATTCTTATCAAAGAAGAGAGAGAAAAAAAGAAAAAGGAGGAAAAAAGGGGAAAGTAATGGATAAAGGCCAAAGAAAATGAATAGGCTCTTAGTAAAACTGGGCCAACATTTAATCCATGAAAAAATAATAACAAAGGCAAGCTATAAACAAGATGTTTGTTCATTATTAGGAAATTTCTCTCCTATTAGGTTTTTCCTTTGTGCCATGTTCTGGTAAAATAGAAAGGGCATTTTGAAGTTGGAAGGAACATTAGAGATTATTAAGCCACAAACAATTATAGAATTTCTGAGTTGGAAGGGAGCTCAGAGCTGTCCAAACTATATCTAACCAACAATCCCTTCTAGAGCATCTCCAAAAAGTAGTTAACCAGTCTTTAACTTGGTAGTCAGCAAGATGGTGCATGGGTAGAGTGCAGGACCTGGAATCAGGAATATGTAAGTTCAAATCCAACTTTAGACAATTAAGAATTACATGTACCTAGGCAAGTTACTTTACCTCTCTCAGCCTGTAAAATGGGAATAACAATAGCACTTATCTCCCTGTTGGAAGGATCAAATGAAATAATATTTGTAAAACATTTGCAAACCTTAAAGTGCAACATAAGTACTCTCTATTATTATTATTTAATGATCATTAATGATCTATTATTATTATTTAACGATCATTAGGTAATAAGGAGAACCTTATTACCTCCTGAGGCAGTCTATTCCACTCTGTAATAATAATTGTAATAATACAGTTATTAGCAATTTCCTTCCCTTGGTCAAACCTAAATTACCTCTATACATTTTCTACTGTTTGTTCCTGGTTTTCCCCTCTGGAGTCAAGCAGAATAAATCATCACTGCTTAACATAATAACCCTTCAGATAAACCTTTCAAATATGTGAAATTGGTTCTCATATTTCACCATAGTCATTCCATCTATAGGATAAACATCTCCATTTCCTTATATGGTATAGTCTTTAGGTCCTTTACTATCTTAACTAACATCCTTGAGCCACTATTCCTTTTGCCAGTATTCCTACTAAAAATTTTTTTTTAATATTATTTTATTTGGTCGTTTTCATACATTATTCACTGGAAACAAAGATCGTTTTCTTTTCCTCCCTTCCCCTTCCCCCCCCCCCTACTAAAATTTGATGAGGAGATTGAACACAATATTCCAGTCCTAGTGTGATCAAGACAGAGTATAGTGGAACTATTATCTCCTTCATGCTGGACATTAGTCCACCTTTAAATCAGTCTAAGTTTTTAAGGGTTTTTTTGGGGGGGAGTCTAAGGAAGCTGTCCTGTCAAACTGTTGACATTGAACATGGAGTCTTCCCAAATTCCCAGACTTTTTTCCCACAAGAATTTCTTATTGGTAAAACTTCTCCTGTCTTGTACTTGTGCAAATGATTTTCCCCCCCTACATTTCATTTTATAATATTTGATTCATTATTCTAGCCAGCTGAGACAGAGACAAATACTTCTGGGAAAAAGTGAAAAGGATCCTGGCAGAAACAGGGTATGTGCCAGCATCTCATACCATATAAAAAGGTCCATGACTTAGACATAAAGGGTGACGTTATAAATTAGAGGGACAAAGAAGAAATTGCCTTCTGGCTCTGGGATGGGGAAGAGTTCATGAAAAAAAAAAACAAAGGGTAGAGAGGACCACAGAAGATAAAATGGACAATTTTATAGCCATTATTTTATTTGAGCCTTAAAACAACCCTGTGAGGTAGGTACTATAGATTTTTATTATCCCCAGTTTATAGATGAAGAAATTAAAGCTTGGAGATCTCTTAAGACCCCTTTTCTTCTTAGTTTTTATCTCAAAATCTTTCTTTCATTTTTTAGAGGATAACTAAGACTTGAAGAGTGTTCTATCAGTTCTTTTATTCTTTATATGAGGGAAACTGATCTTGACTTTGAACTTTCAAAGCAATTTGGCAATGGGAGAAAAACAAACACCATGTACTATGCAAGTCCCTGCAAAATTGTTCAACACCCCCTGAAAATAAAGTCCTTACTCCTCAGTTTTTCTTGTATCCAATTCTCTCTCCCTTCCTTTTATTCCTGAGGATATTCTTCTTAAAATTCCTATATAATGTAACTCAGTGACTAGGGAAGGAACTTTCTGCTTCATTCCTCTACCAAATGAAATTTAACTTCTCAATGCCTCAAGAAACCTTGATTTAGCCCAAAGGGCAATAAAAGACTGTCTACCCCTTTGATCCAGCCATAGCACTGCTGGGCTTGTACCCCAAAGAGATAATAAGGAAAAAGACTTGTACAAGAATATTCATAGCTGTGCTCTTTGTGGTGGCAAAAAATTGGAAAATGAGGAGATGCCCTTCAATAGGGGAATGGCTGAACAAATTGTGGTATATGTTGGTGATGGAATACTATTGTGCTCAAAGTAATAATAAAGTGGAGGAATTCCATGGGGACTGGAACAACCTCCAGGAAGTGATGCAGAGCGAAAGGAGCAGAACCAGGAAAACATTGTACACAGAGACTGAAACATTGTGGTACAATCAAATGTAATGAACTTCTCCATTAGTGGCAATGCAGTGTCCCTGAACAATCTGTAGGGATCTAAAAAACACTATCCACAAGCAGAGGATAAACTGTGGGAGTAAAAACACTGATGAAAAGCAACTGCTTGACTATAAGGTTTGAAGGGATATGACTGAGGAGAGACTCTGAATGAACATCCTAATGCAAATACCAACAACATGGAAATGGGTTTGAATCAAGAACACATGTGATACCCAGTGGAATCGTGTGTGGGCTATGGGAGAGGTGGTGGGAGGGTGGGGAGGCAAGAAAAGAAAATTATCTTTGTTTCCAATGAATAATGTTTGGAAATGACCAAATAAAAAAAAAGAAAGAAACCTTGATTTAATTAAATATCAATTAAACAAATATTAGTCAAATATCTATTGTATTATGTAGGGGATGAATCAGGGATCTACGGGGATAATACGTTTAGAGAAAGCACACCTTTATCTGGGCTCAAAGAGTTTATCTAATAGAATAATATGACACAACTATGTATATAATATACAAGTAACAGATATTTAATATGTAATAAATATGTTAAGTAATAGATAATAATAATAATTGCTAACAT
This sequence comes from Monodelphis domestica, assembly GCF_027887165.1. Taxonomy (NCBI): domain Eukaryota; kingdom Metazoa; phylum Chordata; class Mammalia; order Didelphimorphia; family Didelphidae; genus Monodelphis; species Monodelphis domestica. The sequence continues at coordinate 124,933,908 of NC_077231.1, forward strand.
CTATGTAGCACCTATTAAGTGCCAGACACTGTGTTTTACAGTTATCTCATTTGATCCCTATAACCACCCTGGGAGATAGGCACTATTAATAATAACTCCATTTTCTGGAGTAGGCAATTGAGGCAAACAGAAGTTAAGTGACTTGCTCAGTCACACATCTAGTAATTATTTGAGGCTGAGTTTGAACTTAGCTTTTCCTGAATCCAGACCCAGCTCTCAACATGTCCCGTGTACCACTAATCTGAAATCTGATTATTTAAAAATCTCTACCAATTTAGCAGAATAGGGAAGATTTTGAAGGGAATTATTTCATCATATTGTTTGGAAACCTTTATTTATTAATAGTTTGGACCTTGCTGGTTATGGCTGGAAATTAACTGACTTCAGGGATGCCCCAGCAAAGCCAGATAGCTGCAGGAAATGTTTGGATCCCACCCAAGTCTCCTAAAACATGAATATGTAGGCTTACTTTTCAATGGATAGTGCCAGGGAACAGATTAACCGCTATGTGCAGTTCCTGAGGGCATTCTTCTTAGAATCCCTATATATTCTAAACCTCCCAGAGGCTGAGGAAGGAACTTTCTTCCCTCTTTCCTCCTCTACAAAAGAACAAATAAATTTCTTTCTAAAACTATTTCAGAATTTAGGTTCATTCTCATGATTAACAATGATGGTGAACAGTAATGAGATTTCCCGGGTGGTCTTCCAGAGTAAACCTGAAAGCTTTCCAAGACCACAGAGGCTGAGTAACTAAGTCTCTAATTTTAGGATTAGCACAAAACAGATTGATCAACAAGGGATCAAATTGTATAGAGTAAGAACTTCCCAAGTCCCTTTGAATTCGGGTCAGACACAGCGAAGACCCCATATTAGGAAGATTAGGACTGAGGATTCTGGGTGTCCAGAAAATTATGGGGCTCTGTTTGGCCTTAACCTAGGGAAAGGCTCTGGAGGAGTTACACTTAGCCCAGGCTGCCCTAATCCTCAAACAAATAATCTCCTTTACTTGATCACAGAAGGATTTGGTAAGGATGGTGTGGAGAGAAAAGAATTAATTTGTTCTTCTCAGGGTGGGATTCCATTAGAGAAGGAAAACCTGTTTAGGAGTTCAGAATAACATCTCAAGGACATTTTGTTATTGCCATAGGCCCAGGGTTGAGAGATCTCTTATCTCAAAGAAAGCAAACCATTAGACTATCCTGCCTTCTCATCTCCTCTGACCTTTAGAAGTCAGAAGAGTCCCTCCTGAAGTCCACCTGCCCCGTGGAACTCCTGACAAGACTCTGTCTGTGAGGGGGTGGGAAGGTGCTCAGGCTATGTGACTTTTTGCTTTCTGATTGGGTAGTCTTTCACACCTAGATTGTAAATTCAGCCCCAGTCCACAGAGTGGGTGGGGGTTTGCGTCAGGAATCTATAAAGTGTCTGTATCTGCACCCATGTATTGGGCATCACCATTAGGGCGTGACTCCTCATGAGAAAGATTACTGCTTCTGTTCACTTAAAAGGTCTCTATTTCTTTAAGCCATGTCATCTCATACACATGGGTTAAAGAAATCTGGTTAAAATTAGATTGGTCTAATCTTTTCATAGAGCCCTTCTTTCCTTCCTCCCTTTTTTTCTTATCTTCCTTTCTTCCTGCCTCCCTCTTTTCCTCTTTCTTCCTTTCCTTCCTCCCTCTCTTCCTTTTTTCTTATCTTCCTTTCTTCCTGCCTCCCTCTTTTCCTCCTTTCTTCCTTTCCTTCCTCCCTCTCTTCCTTTTTTATCTTCCTTTCTTCCTGCCTCCCTCTTTTCCTCCTTTCTTTCTTTCCTCCCTCCCTCCCTTCCTTTTTTCTTATCTTCCTTTCTTCCTGCCTCCCTCTTTTTCTCTTTTCCTCCTTTCCTTCCTTTTTCTTTTTTCTCCTGTCTTTCTGAACCCTCTCATGATACTTGGTCTGTGACTGGCTGGTAGCCATCCTATATCCTGGTAAAGATGGGCATTAGTTTTACCCTCATTCACTTAGGCTGACTCTAATGCTAATGAGAGAAATTGTATTGGGCAGGCAGGAAGGTGGATTTGACCAGGGTTTCCACTTCAAAAATTCTTTAGCATGCACAAGGCCCCTATTGGAGAATTTTGAAGGGGAAATACCTAATCACCCATTAAAACTGCTATAAAAAAAAGCTCAGAAAGGGACCTTAGAAGGGGGGAAGATCAAAGATATGTCATATCTAAAACAGGTCTCCCAGCTAACTATAATATTGAGCAAGGGCTTATTCTTGTTGGCATTTTGGTTAGACATTCAAAGGGAGATAAGGAGGCAAATTTTGAGCACCTTCCGTTTTCTCTGCTTTTACAACCCTGGCCAGATTGGAGATTGAAAGCATAAAGATAGACAAGAAACGAAAGGAAATTTTTTTTCCTGATTTGTAGAAATTTATGGCATTATAAACTAATTAGAGATTAAAATTTGAAACTGAAAAGCAATATATTTACTGTGTGTAAGTTTCTAAATAATGGTTTAAAGATTTTTTTAACTGCTAAAACATCTTAGTGGATTTTAGGAGATGCACATCTAGGGTTAAGATTAAGCATGTAAAGCCTAGCATTCTCTCTCCTTCCTGGAGGGCAATCAAGGTATTTTTCTAATCAAAAGTGATTTCACTTACTGGACAACAAGAAGAACTGAAGCTCATTTGAAATGATTCAACAGAATTTAATTGTTTAGGGTAAATTAGTAGGAAAGTCTCCTAAGCAGACTATGCAACTTGAGAGATAAAAGTTAAGCAGTTAATTGGTACTGAATAAAGAAATTTGTTCAGTGGAGGGTTAGAGTAGAATAGGAATGGAAATAAGAGGAGATCTACTTAGAAAATAGCAAAAATAAAGCAAAGTGAGAAGTCAAGGTATAAGAGGAAAGGTACAGTTTTGAATTTGTAGGGTTTTGATCAAGTCCTGGGGAACTTTGGGGGGAAAACCCCAAAGAGAGATGCTGAAGTAAGTAGAGATAGAAAAGGAGGAGTAGAACCTTAAAGAAAGGTAGATCCTTTTGCACTGACTGCGAGTGGTGGGTAAAAATGGCAGGTGATGTACTTGGGGTTTAGAATTTTGAACAAAGTGGTTTGAGAAAAGTTTTTGTTATCATTGAGATAAGAAGAATATGAAAAACTTTTTGGAAAAATGCCTGTTAGCAGTTTCAAACAACCAATATTCTATATCAAGTTATATATAACATTTACGAAATGAAAACTATGGAAATAAATTACAGCATGGAATTGAGTGCAGTCTATTAAACTTCTGTCCTTGAAATACTATTGGAAGGGAATATCCCAATCTTTAGAGTTTCACGGGCCCTAATAGGAGGGGAATGAGAATATGAGACTGTTTTCATGAATCTTTTAAAGTGAGTTAACTGAAAGCAATGGACCCTATAATTTGAGGTGCTAGCAGCTTGGGAAAATTGAGATATTCAGTATTACCAGAGAATGAACTTCATTCAAGCAAGCCACAGAGAGCCACTGAAGGTATATGCTCAGAGAAATAATACCAAGATTAATCTGGGAGAGAGTCTTATTAGGAATCGATTGCAATAATCTAGATGGGCAATCATAGAAGCTTGTTCTAGAAATGTTATAAAAAAGGAGAAAGGAGATTTCCTGTACCTAACACACAATAAAACGAATGAATATCAAAGATATTGTGATAGACAAGACTTGACCACCAAGTGAATGGAAAAGATGAGCCAGAGAGAGGCTGCAAATTTCTCCAAGTTCTTAAAGCCGATTAGTGGCAGGGTTGTGGCTGCAAACATTATCCCTTCTTATTTAAAGGCTAAGTACATTAGCCAGGGATTTGTGGTCACCTTGATGCTTTCCCTAATATGACATAACCAATGGCAATATGCTATTGACATACCTCGACTAACAAATCTCTGATGACTGTATCCTTCTTTCCACTCTCAGGAACAATAGCCTTCTCATTATGACACAGTTCCTGGGATTCCACTGCTTCTGCACTTGTAGAGAACGCCATTTTTCCTTAGGGAAAAAAAGACAAATAGGGATGAACACATTACTATAACTGTATCACTTAATTCCCACAGTTCTCTGCCATGGGATCATTTTCTAGACTTGCTAAGATCCCAAGTTATATGACTATTATTGTTATTATTATCAACAACTCACTATGAGGTTTACAAAGCACTTTCCTTCCAAGGACACAGTGAGGTAGGTAAATGCAAGTACTGTAATCCCATTTTACTGATAATAAAAAGGAGGCTAGGAGTGATAAAAGGATTTGTCTATGCTAATTATTCTTGGATCTGGAATAACCTCTGGACTCTAAGCCCAGTATGCTTGTCAGTAAGCTCCTCTGTCTCTAAAAATAGTAACAACTTTCATTTCCATAGTCTATTTGGTATTCTACACTCATAGACCCACCACGACTCTGCAAAGAAGTGGAAGGAAAGACCTTCTCATGCTTTTCTTTGGGACCAAATACAATCACCAATTCCAAGCATTTTCTTTCAAATGCTCCTTTTTTTAAAAAGAGGAAATTGTGTAAAATTTGAAATTTAGGGATTTTTAAAACTTTGGGGCTTATCATAATGAGGTCTTAAGTGATAAATCATTAGTTTGGGTATAAATTTACTCTTTATCCCATGATATGGGAGGAACCGGAGTTGAAGTGATCAGTAACAGAGGTCAGAGGATGTTAAATCCCAGTGTAACGTGACAAGAAGAATGAAAAGATGGGGGGAAAGTCAGTTATGTAGATGGTGTCACTAATGAGTAATTGAAGGGGAGAACCAAAAGAAGAGGCTCCACATACTTATGATCTAGTACCCAGAGACAAACATCTCCTTTGCCTGGAGATTTCATTACCATCTCAAAGCCTGCTGATTTATACATCTACCTCTCTGACTCCCACCCCTCCATTGATCTCTAATCTCCAGCTGCTTTTCAGATATATCTCATAAACTCAGTAAGTCCAAAACAGATTTCCCTAAATCCTCCCTTGTTGGCACAATGAAGAAAATGCTGGTCCTGGGCTCATAAAAGACTCAGCTTTGTGAGTTCAAATCTGGCCACAGACACTAGCTAGGTGATCCTGGGCAAGACCCTTAACTCTCATTGCCTCAGTTTCCTCATCTGTAAAATAAACTGGGAAAGGAAATGACAAACCACTCCAGTACCATCCATGCCCAAAAAGGGGGGGGGGGTCATGACCCAAAGGGGCCATGAAGAGTCTGACAAAACTGAACAAATCCTCCCAATCTCCTACTTTCCTAGTACTGTAGAGGGCAGCTGAATCCAATCCCTCAGGCTCAAAATCTAGAAGCTGAAAAGGGCTATGATTTCACCTTTGTAACATCTTTCAAATATATACTCTAATCTCCTCTGACACTATCACCCATCTTGTGCAGGTCCTCACCTCACACTTAGGTTATTAGAGTACCCTGCTGGTGGGGTTCCCCACTTCAAATCTCTTCCCATTCCAATCCATTCTCCATTCAGTTACTAAAGTGATTTTCCCAAAATGCAGGTCTGACTATGTTATTCCTCTACTCAAGAAACTCCAGAGGCTCCATTTTGCCTGCAGAATCAAATACAAAATCCTCTGTTTGGTATCCAAAGCTCTTTGAACCCAGTACTTTCCTGCCTTTGTAGTCTTCTTACATCTTAGTCCCCAACATGTACTCTTTGATCTGTTGACAATGGAATTCCAGCTGTTCTGTGAACAAAATACTCCATCTCTCAACTTCAGACATTTTCTCTGGCTGGTTCTCATGCCTAGAATATCTTCCTCCTCAACTCTACCTACCAACTTCCCCAGCTTCCTCTAAATTTCAACTAAATTCCCATCTTTTAAAGGAAGCTTCCCGAACCTCTTTTAATTCTAGTGCCTTTCCTCTATTATTTCCTGTTTATCCTGGATATAACTTGTTTGTATATATTCACTTACATGTTGTCCTCCCATTAGACTGTGAGCTCCTTGAGAGCAAAGACTGTCTTTTGCCTCTTTTTGTATGCCCAGGGCTTAGCAGGATGCCTGGAATATGGTAGGTACTTAATAAATGCTCATTGACTGATGGGATGTTGACTCACTTACCTAATGATTTGGGAGTCACAGCCCATGAAAATGTTTGATGATTACTTCCACATATGCAGTGAGACTCTCCATTTTTTTCTTTGGGAACAGCCTCAAATGTGGAAGAGTCTTTCAGCTGTACTTTAACCTAACATCCATAGTAGGGTGGACAAACAGAGGAAATCAAAGCATTAAAAATAGAGAAGGAAAGTCAGATTTATGGTCAATGAAAAAGAATTATGGGGATTCGAGTTGGAGGAATACAAGCTTTAGAAATTTGTTGGGCTTTAGAATTCATAAGATTAGCCATTCTGTATAGCAATTTTGAACTATGCCTAAAGGGCTTCAAAAGACTGCCTGCCCTTTGATCTATCCATACCACTGCTGGGTTTACACCCCAAAGACATAATAAGGAAAAAAACTTGTACAAGAATATTCATAGCTGCGCTCTTTGTGGTGGTAAAAAATTGGAAAATGAGGGGATGCCCTTCAATTGGGGAATGGCTGAACAAATTGTGGTATATGTTGGTGATAGAATACTATTGTGCTCAAAGAAACAATGAACTGGAGGGATTCCATGTGAATTGGAACGACCTCTAGGAAGTGATGCAAAGTGAAAGGAGCAGAACCAGGAGAACCTTATACACAGAGACTGATACACTGTGGTATAATCAAATGTAATGAACTTCTCTACTAGCCGCAATGCAATGATCCAGAACTATTTGGAGGAACATATGAGAAAGAATGCTATCCACATCCAGACGAAGAACTGTGGGAAAAGAAATGCAGAAGAAAAACATCTCCTTGATCACATGGTTTGATGGGGACATAATTGAAGATGTAGACCCTAAATGATCATCCTAGTGCAAACATCAATAATATGGAAATAGGTCTTGATCAATGACTCATGTTAAACCCAGTTGAATTGCTCATTGGCTATGGGAGGGGGGTGAGAGGAGAGGATGGAAAGAACATGAATCATGGAACCATGGAAAAACATTCAAAATTAATTAATTAAATAAATTTCAACTCAATATAAATAAATAGGAATGCTTATACTCTTAAAAAAAGAATTCATAGGATTGCAAAAAGTATAATTGGAATAAATAACTGAAATAAATAATTTGTTCCTCATCCGTCTTTTAGGACTTCACCACCATGTTTCAACTGTATTCAGACCCTGGAACTTTCTTCTGCTCTCGTGGCCCCCTTGTCCCATTGGAGAATTCTTCTCAGAACTTCCATTTTGAGGAAGTTCTCCTCCATCTTCCATTCTACTACTGGCTTTGCTTTTGACACTCCAGATTTTACCACCATTCCCCAATCTCGGTATAAGCTCTATATTCTATCTACTCTGCATGCAGCCATTTTCAAAGGTATCTGACTCTTCATGACCCCTTTGGGGGTTTTCTTGGCAAAGATCCTAGAGTGGTTTGCCATTTCCTTCTCTGTCTCTTTTTACATATAAGGAAATAGAGTTAAGTCACTTGCCCAGGGTCACACTGCTAGTAAGTGTCTGAGGCTAGATTTGAATTCTGGAAGATGAATTTTTCTGACTCTAGACCCAGCACTCTTTCTACTGTACCACCTAGCTGCTCTTAGAGAGACCTGTGGTTGTTCAGTAGTTTAAATAATGTCTGACTCTTCCTGACTCCATTTGGGGTTTTCTTGGCAAATTAAAAAAAAATGGAGAGAAAGCCAGGCCTGGAGATAGGCCCCAGGTTAAAATCTGGTTTCAGACACTTGCTATCTGTTTGACTTTAGGGAAGTCACCTAAGCCCCATTGACTAGCCCTTACTGATCATCTGCCTTGGAATCAATAATTGTATTAATTCCAAGATGGAATGTAAGGTTTAAAAAACAAAATAAAAAAAAACATTAAGGAGCAATAAAATTGCCAAGAAAAGAACACACCAAAGAGATACAGGCAGAGAGCAAGCAGTGAATCACAATCAGAAGACCTTAGCTGGGGGCAACTGGGTGGCTCAGTGGATTGAGAGCCAGACCTAGAGATGGGAGGTCCTAGGTTCAAATTTGGCCTCAGACACTTCCTAGCTGTGATCACCTAGCCCTTACCACTCTTCTGCCTTAGAGCCAATACACGGTATTGATTCCAAGATGGAAGGTAAGGGTTTTAAGGGAAAAAAAAAAGGCCTTAGCTAAGTAATTATTTGGGAGCATAGAGGATTCTAGAAATTTATACAGTTAGATAGAGTTTGGGATTTAATACTTGCTCATTTAAGATTAGTTTATGCTTTTCATGCCATTTTCCCCTTTATTTCCTCCATGAGTTTTTTATTGTATTGTGATATGTGTCTTCTGTTATGGCACGAGCAATATAAAAATGTGCATTGCATGAAAACACTGGTATAAATTCTATCAAATTATATATTGCCTCGGGGGGAGAGGAGAATGGAGAGAGGGAGAAAATCTGAATCCTAAAATGTCAGAAAGCAATTGTCAAAAACTGTTTCTACATATAACTGAAAAAATAAATAAATAATTGAGGAAAAAAAGAGCATACACTTTTGACCAGTGTGGAAATATGTTTTGCATGATTGTACATGTATAAACTAGACCAAATTGCTTACCATCTCAGGAAAGGACAAAATTTGGAACTCAAAATTTTAAAAAAGAAATGTGAAAAATTGTTATTACAGATAATTGGAAAAAAGCAAAACTTATATGAAAAGAGCATATGATTTGTTTCTTGTTTCCTTCAAGAAAAATGTCTTTTGGGTTATTGCAAACTATGACTCCGGGTGGAGAGTCAGTGCCAGGATACGAGGAGATATTTAGAAAGCTTCCCAAAACATAGCCTTGCTCTTCACGATTTGAATATCTCTGACAAAGTCACACATGCTTATATAGACTATGGACTACCACATTGGAGCAAGAAGTATCACAATGTAGGAATGGGAAGGACTCAATATGAAAGTGGGAAGTCCTGGGATCCAGTATTATGTAGTGGTTGGTCCATGCTACCATTCATTCCCTCCACATTCTCCATTTGCCCTAATGAGGGGAAGTCCCTTACCCGGATACAGTGAGGCAGGTAGTTGAAGACAGTGGCCTTGAGTGTGAAAGCCTCTCCACGAATCACAGAATAGGGTAGGGTGAGAGACACAAAGAAAGGCTTGAAGGCTATGAGAGAGATTGGAGGGGAGAGGCCAAATCCCGTGTTGTCTGACAGGCAGAATGCTCCAGCCTTCCATTTAGTGATGGTATCAGGGACCTTCATTGCCACATCGATTTCACCTGTTGAACTAGAGAGAGGGAGCAATGAAGACAATGGGAAGTAGTTCATTAATAGGTTTGGGGAACCAGGATTTGAGGTAGGAAGCCAAGGGAAATTTAATTTCATTCCTTCTACGCTAACTCTGACCCTGATTGTCTGGTCTTTTCGTCTGGAAATCTAACTTTGTGATTAATGATGATCCCTAAATTCTTCTCTGGAAAATATGGTCCGGCGAAAAGAAATGTCTAAGGAGGGTGGATCAATGGAATAGAACTGGGGTAAATGACCTCAGTATGATACTGCACAATAAACCCAAAGATCCCAGCTTTTGGGACAAGAACCCACTATTTGACAAAAACTTCTGGGAAAATTAGAAAACAGTATGAGAGAGATTAGGTTTACATCAACATCTCACACCCTATACCAAGATCAGTTCAGAATGGGTAAATGACAAGTGTAAATAGGGAAATTATAAGTAAATTAGTTGAACATAGAATAGTATACCTGTCAGATTTATGGGAAAGGGAAAAATTTCAGGCCAGGCAAGAAATAGAGAATATTACAAAATGTAAAATGAATAATTGTGACTATGCTAAATTAAAAAGGCTTTGTACAAACAAAACCAATGCAAACAAAATTAGGAGGGAAGCAACAAATTGGGAAAAAATATTTATAACAAAAACTTCTGGGATCTAATTTCTCAAATTTATAAGGAACTAGGTCAATTCTACAAAAAAATCAAATCATTCACCAATTGACTAATGGTCAAGGGACATGAATGGGCAGTTTTTAGATAAATCAAAACTATCAATAAGGACATGAAATAGTGTTCTAAATCTCTCATAATCAGAGAAATGCAAATCAAAACAACTCTGAGGTATCACCTCACACTTAGCAGACTGACCAATATGGCAGCAAGGGAAAGTGATAAATGTTGGAGGGGATGTGGCAAAATTGGGACACTAATACACTGCTGGTGGAGTTATGAATTGATCCAACCATTCTGGAGGGCAATTTGGAACTATGGTCAAAGGGTTTTAAAAGAATGCCTGCAGGAGAACTGATAAACTGTGGTACAATCGAATGTAATGGACTTCTCCATTAGTGGCAATGCAGTGATTCTGAACAACCTGGAGGGATCTACGAGAAAGAATACTACCCACATTAAGAGGGGAAACTGTGGGAGTAGAAACACAGAAGAAAAACATGCTTGAATACATGGGTGGAGGGGATATGGCTGGGGATGTAGACTCTAAATGAACATTCTGATGCAAACACCAACAACATGGAAATAGGTTCTGATCAAGGACACATGTAGTACCGAATGAAATTGCATGTCAGCTGTGGGAAGGGTGGGTGGAGGGGAGGGAGGGAAATAATGTGATTATTGTAACCAAGGGATAATGTTCTAAATTGACTAAATAAATTAATTCAGAACAAAAAAAGTTAAAAAAATAAAACAATGCCTGCCCTTTGATCCAGTCATACCACTACTGGGTTTGTGCCCCCAAAGAGATAATAAGGAAAAAGACTTGTACAAAAATATTTATAGCTGTGCTCTTTGTGGTGGCAAAAAATTGGAAAATGAGGGGATGCCCTTCAATTGGGGAATGGCTGAACAAATTGTGATATCTGATGGTGATGGAATACTATTGTGCTGAAAGAAATGATGAACTGGAAGAATTCCACATGAACTGGAAAGACCTCCAGGAACTGATGCAGAGAGAAAGGGGCAAAACCAGGAGAACATTGTACACAGAGACAGATATATTATGGCACAATTGAATGTAATAGACTTTTCTACTAGCAGCAATGCAATGATCCAGGACAATTCTGAGGGACTTAGGAGAAAGAACACTATCCACATCCAGAGAAAGAACTGTGGGAGTAGAAATCTAGAAGAAAAACGTATGATCAATCACATGGTTCAAAGGGTATATGAGGGGAGATTTTGACTTTAAAGGATCACTCTATTACAAATATTAATAATATGGAAATAGGATTTGAGTGATAATCCATGTAATATCCAGGAGAATTGCTCGTCAACTCAGGGAGGGGGGAGAGAGGGGAAAAGGGAAAGAACATGAATCATGTAACCATGGGAAAATATTCCAAATAAATTCATTTAAAGAATAAATAAAAATAAAAGAAATGTCTCCAGGTTACCAGCATAGTTGGGCAACCTGATGAGGCTGATTCCATATTTGCTCTCAGCTTGTCAGTCATAGCAGAGCCCCTGAATTGTTTGGAATGGTGCAAAATTAGGTCAGATATGATCACTCGCTGGTAGAGCCATTACTAGCAATTTTTACACCCAGGACAAATGAGACAAATGCAGCCAAGATAGTAACTGGTAAGCCAGGATATGAACAAAGTACTTTGAAACCGACTTTTAAAAACACATGCAACTGAGCAGGAGCTAGGATACCTTCTTTGTTAGAGAGACAGCTCTTGCCCTTAAAGCTGGAAATGTCTTACCTGGGATGTGGCTTACTGGATTTAAAGAGGGAGAGATGAAACATGTCATCTGGTACTTCCTATTTTATCTAGTGATTCTTGCTAACAAGATACTAAGTACAGATTTTGTTTTGCTTTCCTACACTGCTGAACTCCCAGGGCTTTGAGACCTTTAAATTGGAGCTCCTTCCTCTAGTCACAGTTCTGATCCTCACATCTCTTTTCTGGGAGTTTGAGGCACTAAATTAATTCAGAATTGCTTATCTTGGAGGCAGGTAGATAATGAATCTGTAAGTGTTTAACTTGGATTTGTCCTGAGGAAGGTCAGGAACCGAGGAAATTTGTCCATGAATTAGAAATCTAGAACAATGCAAGTTCTTCATCCGAAAGAAATATAGTAAAAAAGAAACCACTTACTCTGGTACTACCAAGTTCCAGATCCAGGTCTCAGGGAAATGCTTTCTCACAGTCTCGACGGAGGAGTCCTGTTGTTCTTGCACAATTCGATTATTTGCACTGTATCTTGCAGAGTGTCTAAAATCTCCCTCACCTCCTGCTATTACTCCTGCAACAGGAACTTCCAATACAGATATTTTAGTCAAGTATGCATTCATTTAATGGATACTATGTCCTTCTAAGAATAATATCTGCTAAGTGTTGGGTGAGGCACAAGAGTGGGTCCTCTGAGATTTGAATGGAATATCTCTCTTCAAAGACCTAATAAGAGGGAACGTATATAACACAGATAATTCTCTTACAAATGCCAAAATGGGATACAATGTAGAATATAAAACACATATATATGATAAGAGATACAGAACAAAGCGGGTCGCAGGACTATAGATTTAGAGCCAGGAGGGACTTTAGAAGTCATTTAGCCCAACTCCTTTACTTTATAGATGAGGAAACTGAGATCTATACAAGTGAAGTGACTTGGACAAGCTCATACAGGAAGGAAACAGTGGAGATCAGATTTGAATGTGGGTATGAAGGAGAAGGATCTTAGTGGGGTCATAAAGATTCCATGCAGTTAATGACATATGAAGTGAAATTTGAAGAGCAATTAGAGAAATTTATAATCTAATCTATATAAAGGGATGCTCTCATTAATTAAAACTATTCTTTGGATCTCATGATATTGGCAAACACTTTCAGCAAGCATATTTCTCCCTATTTAATGCTTTCTCTGATATTAATTATTGGAAGATAGCTAGGTAGTTTAGTGAATAGAGAGCCAAGTCTGAAGACAGGAGGTCCTGGGTTCAAATCTGGCCTCAGACACTTCTTGGCTGTGTGACCCTGGGCAAGTCACTTAACTCCCATTGTCTAATCCTTGCTGCTCTTCTGCCCTGGAACCAAAACTTAGTATTAATTCTAAGACAGAAGGCGAGAGTTAAAAAAAAAAGGAAATAGTTGAATAAGGCTACCTCTCTAGATAAGAATCTTGAATATATATATTTTAATAAACCTTTACTTTCCATCTTAGAATCAATACTGTGTACTGTTTCCAAGGTCTGGCTCTCAATCCACTGAGTCACCCAGCTGCCCCACTCCCCAACCCAGTCTTAACTTTGAGTCCAGGAGGATGATGTTTTTGAGAATGAGAAATCTAAGTATGATTGTATGGGCATTGCTCTCAGAATTCCTGACCTCATCATCCTCATCATAACTGTCCCCTCTTGTGTATTTTTGATGTTTGTATGGAAAGCATCTTATTCTAAGAAATCATTAAAGAAGCATTATGCTTTGCCAAACTAAATGTGATTTAAAATACTGAATGAACAATAAATGCAATTTTTGCCTTTTTAATAAAAATTTTCTATTCTCTACACTTTTCAGACAATTTGGGAATGTTGGACATGGAAGCCTTTCTTTTCCTAGTATTATACCCATCAAGGGTGCCCTTGTTTTGCCTGAAGATAATTCTGATTAAAATTTTGTATAGAGGAAAAAGTTTCATTACATTTAAATTATATTATAATAATAAATGATATGTTTTATTACTGTAATCAGAGAGAAAGAACAATTTATATTGATGAGATATAATTCCTCAGTCATCTTTTGTTTAGAAAGTATGGAAGATGGAGATTGGAACAACCTCCAGGAAGTGATGCAGAGCGAAAGGAGCAGAACCAGGAAAACATTGTACACAGAGACTGATACACTGTGGTACAATCGAATGTAATGGACTTCTCCATTAGTGGCAATGCAGTGTCCCTGAACAATCTGCAGGGATCTAGGAGAAAAAACACTATCCACAAGCAGAGGACAAACTGTGGGAGTAAAAACACCAATGAAAAGCAACTGCTTGACTACAGGGGTGGAGACTGAGGAGAGACTCTAAATGAACACTCTAATGCAAATACCAACAACATGGAAATGGGTTCGAATCAAGAACACATGTGAAACCCAGTGGAATTGTGCGCCGTCTATGGGAGAGGTGGTGGGAGGGAGAGGGGGGAGGAAAAGAAAATGATCTTTGTCTCCAATGAATAATGTTTGGAAATTACCAAATAAAATGTTAAAAAAAAAAAAAAAGAATATCTTCTGGGAGACTACAGTACTAAAGAGAGTCCCTACCAAAAAAAAAAAGTATGGAAGATAGTAATATGATCTGAGATTTTTTTCCTCCACACCTTTGATATTTTCCCCTTCTTCAGATTCCTGGTGCATCAATCCCTCAATGCTGTACCAATCAATCATGTTGCCTCTAGCACTGTTTTCTGATACATCAGTTTTTTCCAGCTTTGTTCTTTCTCATGCTATTTCTACCCCCTCAATAAGCAAATCTCTGATGTAAGAGTACAAGTATAATCATCCCACTGTCTTTGATGGTGAAAACTATTTGCCAAAAAAATCTTTGCAGAGCTTTCCCATTTTTACTGTTTATTATCTTCCTTCTACTTTCACCCTAAAATACCCCCAAATGATTTTCCTTTAATCTTATACCAGTCAATCCTTAAAATGATGTTGCCCTTCACTACTTCTTTCTAGGGCAGCTAGGTAGTATAGTGGATACAGTGCCAGCCTTGAAGTCAAGAAGACTTGTTTTCCTGGGTTCAGGTCTGGACTCAGACACTTTGGTTGTGTGACCCTGGACAAATCACTTAGCCTTGTTTGCTTCAGTTCCTCGTATATAAAATGAACTGGAGAAGGAAATGGCAAATCATTGTAGTGTCTCTGCCAAGAAAACTCCAAATGGGGTCATGAAAATTGGAGCATGATTGAAATAACCGAACAAGAAACTCCTCTCTAGCTTCTGAGAAAAAATACTATTCAAAATTTTTCTCTATTCTTCTCTGCAAGATCCTCCAAACAGTTTATAATCTAAACCTGTGCAAATATGGGTTGCCCTATTTTTCTGATTACCATGTTAGTCAAGAGTTTACCGATTAAAATGCCTTTCAGTCTAATTTGGTATCTTTGTTATGATAAGTGATTTACAAAGGTTAACATTTTGTATGAAATTATTTTAATCGATGTCTCTATCCCTTTTGTCCATCCCTATCCTACTTTTTTTTAAAACCCTTACCTTTTGTCTTGGAGCCAATAAGGAGCCATTAAGCCAATCAGCCAATAAGAAGAGCAATAAGGACTAGGTAATGGGGGTCAAGTGATTTACCCAGGGTCACACAACTGGGAAGTGTATGAGGCCAGATTTGAACCTAGGACCTCCCATCTCTAGACCTGGATCTCAATCCACTGAGCCACCCAGCTGACCCCCCCCCATCCTATTTTTAAAACATCAATAACATTTAAAATAAGTGAGGATGAAATTGTTTTCATCACGTACCATAAATTTTTTTTATTTTTATCCTTTCTTCTAATGTTTTACTCATTTTGATCTTTGTACTAACAAGTTTGTGGTCTCACTCTACAGCATGTCCAAGATACATGATTTAGGAATGACTACTATGCCAGTAATGAATTGTGCCCTCTCTGCTAAAATATTATCAATCTTATTTGTTTTATGTGATGGTACTGATTGCATGCCATGTATCAGACCTTCTGATTCTTTTCTCCAGCAAAGGATTCACCATGCACAGGCACATGGCAAGTTTTTGTCCCTTCCTATTCCTGATCTATATTTTTCAACATATTTTTGGTCATCATAGACTATGCCCATCTTTTCACTGAAGTCAAAGTGTACCAAAATTTATGTTAATTTAATTTAAAAGTTCTTAACAGATGTTTGGAATACTTTTCTACTTCTTAATTATCCACAACAGATGTGTGTATGTGTTACACTTATTTTCCTGGTGATATTTCCAAAAATACTCATCCTGAGTTTAACAATACAAGATGACCATGAAATTTTCCATGAAATTTTATTCCCTGTTTCCTTTGGACACTCAACTCTACCAACTGTTATTTGCCTCCACACAACCTGGGAATTCAGTAACAATGAGAAACGGTTTAAGAAAGTCCAATTATATACTTAGTTAAATTATATGTCTAATGAGGTGATAGAAATTATATAATTTGTCCAATTATATTATGTAATTGTATAATTAGTTTAATTATATACAATTTTATCTTCTATATTTATGCCAGGGATTTATCTGACTTGTATGCCTATATCTGCTTCTATTAGCTCAATAATTTTTTTCTCCTTTCTTCTATCAAGACTGATAGCCCAGCAACCAGAGAAGTATAGGTAGATAACTGGAGATTATTAGGAAGGTGAAAAAAAGTGGGTCATTCTAATCTGATAAAAAGATTTTGTTCTAATTAGATAAAAAGCTTTGGTCTTATGATGTTGGATCTGCATAAATAACCCCTTACATGCTCCTAATTTGCCCTGTTAATTCCCAAGGAGGAAAGAAAGCTTTAGGGTTCCAGGAAATAATGGAGAATCTCAATAGTGGAAAAGACCTCTGTGAAGACCTAGTTGAATTCCTCCCAGACTAAGAACTCCCTTGAAAACATCCCTGACAAGGGATCATCCAGCTTTTAGAGCATGAATAAAAACAAAAACCAGAATTTTATATTCCATATTCCTGTGAGTTGATAATGAGTGGACAAATTGAGTTATTTTATCTCCATCCTACTGGAGAAGAACTGGATAGCAAAGAGCTAGAGCTAGAAGACCCGTGTTCAAAACCCAGCCCTTCCACTTAATGCCTTCATGATCTTAGGCAAAACCATGTAATCTCTTTGGATCTTGTTTCCTCATCTGTAAAATGAGAATGTTTAAAATGAGGTCACATTTTTTAATGGTACCTAAAGGGTCCCTATGATCTTACCACCATTGGTAGGTCAAAAGTAGCAAAGAGAAGGAGACAGACCTTTTAAGATAAACAAAGAGCAAAGTAATTGAGGAAATAAGAGTTTTTTCAATGGTTTCTTAGGAATTATCCTGCATGTTTCCATGTTTGCATGATCATTAATGGTTGGTATAAAACCATTAAAATGGAACAAGACAAAATTAATTTCATATAAATTGAAAAGCTCTACATCTTGATACTAAGTGAATATGATTCAACAAATAGTAGAAGGTGGTAATTTTCACCTCCTTCTTTTCCCAAGAGAAAAAGGAAGTCTTCTATGTGGTGGGGTAAGGGTTCTGGGGCATATTGGGAAGAAAATGGTGGTGAATGATGGGGGAGGAGATTAATATTATGGCACTGTGCCAAAATATCTGTTTTAAGTGATTTAAAAAAACCCTTTTAAAGCCCCTAATACAATTAATTAATTAATAATTAGGAAACATGATATAGCTAAAAAAAAAAAAAGCAATGACCTTGTAGTCAGAAGACTTGAATTCAAGTGTGTGGGCTGACACTTAAAGTTGGATAATGATGGGAAAGTCACTTAGCTTTTGCTTCTTTGAGACTATTCTCCATAAAGTAAGAGCAATAATACATGTGTGTGTGGCTTACTTTTCAGGGTCATTGTTAGGATAAGGTTTTATAAACTATAAAGCACTATATCAATTAAAGGCATTATTATGTCTTCTAATAAAAATCTGAGCTATTTTTTCTAAATTTGCTTTTATTACTTGTTAAAGTATGTTTATCTTGTGTCTTCTACTTAAATGTGAGATCCTCATGGTCTGGGACCATTATGTTCTGTTGTAATATCAGTTCTAAGATGGAAGAGCAGCAAGGAATAGGCAAATGGGGTTAAGTGACTTACCCAGGGTCACATAGGTAAGAAGTGTCTGAGGTCTGAGTTTGAACCCAGGCCTGTCTCTCTATCTACTATGCTGCCCAGCTGCCCCTCAGAATCACTCTTAATCATATTTTTGGACCAAAATTAGAAAAATAACTCTACATGATTGAGAACAAATTTTCTTCAACTCAAAACAAAGAATACATGTGTTGTTTTACCTGGGCGATCATATGATAGGTAAGCAACTGGGGGATGGGATAAGCACAAATGGGGCTTCTTGACCTTTGCATTAGTGAATACCTTTAAGCCCATCTCCTGGAAAAAAGAGTTAGAAATGCATCAATTCCCAAACATAATTGATATCTATTAAATTAATTTTGGTAGTAACTTTTACAGCTGTTTCTTCCTTGTGTTTATTCCCTTTAATGTTCAATAAAGGTGGAACCTCAGAACTTTTAATATCAGGCAGAAATTTGAGGAAATATTGGCTCTTGGGCCAAGTAAGAAGCCACCAGTGGTTCAACTTGGCTGTCCAAGCCCCAACTCCTTCAGACTCCTCACAGTCACATAAAAGTCTGTGGGGAGTGAGTGGATCTAGCAGGGAGCCTAGTGGTTACCCATGAAGAACAGGCATGGTCAGGATCAGGGTGCAAATATCACCAGGAACCAAAGGAGGTTATTATTCCTTCACATGATAGTGGGTAGAGTTACTCAACAGGCCAGATCTTGCAGAAATATATTCAAAAATCAACTTGACCTCAATAAACAGAATGACCCTTCAGAATGCTAGAATAAATAAATGATCATTACCAAGGGGATAAAACCTTTTGGAGTATTCCCTCCCTTTGTCAAGGCAGAGCCTTATATATAGC
Organism: Monodelphis domestica; assembly: GCF_027887165.1. Taxonomy (NCBI): domain Eukaryota; kingdom Metazoa; phylum Chordata; class Mammalia; order Didelphimorphia; family Didelphidae; genus Monodelphis; species Monodelphis domestica. The sequence continues at coordinate 124,952,656 of NC_077231.1, forward strand.
CCCATCTAAGTAGCAGGAAGAATGGTTGAACTGACATCATTCAATCAATTCCATATTATAGTTTTGAATGGCTACAGGAATAAACACAGTATAGGGCAAAGACATGAGGTTACATGTTAGAATATTCCTAATAGACTATTTAAATTTTGTTTTTTATATCTTGCATAATAACTCTGATGCTTTAAGAAATTTGTAACCAGACTTATAAAAAAGAATGCTATTCACATCTGTAGAAAGAACAGTGGGAGCAGAAATGCAAAAGAAAAACATATGACTGATCACATGGTTTGATGGGAATTTGATTAGGGATGTTGACTTTAAATGATCACTCTATTGCAAATAGTAATAATATGGAAATAGACTTTGAACAATGATACATGTAAAACCCAGTGGAATTGCTCATCAGATCTGGGAGTAGAGAGAGAGGAGTGGAGGAAAGAATATGAATCGTAAGCATGGAAAAATATTCTAAGTTAATTAATTAAATAAAACATGAAAAATAAATTAAAAGAAAAAAAAGAAATTTGTAACAAAATATGTGAACAGAAAAAAATGGATTTTACTTTTAGGAAGTTGTAAGTATCATCTTCTTCATTATTCATCACAGGGGCATAGCTGACTCCATCAATAAGGATATTCTTGAAATGGACACATTCTCCAGCATCCTCATCGTGCCCTTTTACACCTTGAGGGAATCCAGTAAGATCCTTCACAGATAGCAGCTCATATAGCTACAGGCAGAAAAAGAAAAGGGAAGAGCATTTCCTATTATTCTCTGATAATTGACAGGTGGAGTGATAGTCTCCACTCTCCTCTTCCAACTCATCTAGAAGAATCACCATAATGAAGATCAATCATAGGGGACAGCTACAGGGCACAGTGGATAGAGTGCCAGATCTGGAGCTGGAAGGTCCTAGGTTCAAATTTGACCTCAGATACTTCTTGGGTAAGTTACTTAATTCCATTTGCTAACCCTTGCCATTCTTCTATCTAAGAACCAATATCAAGAAAGGAAGAGAAGGAGTCAGAGAGAAAGAAAGAAAGGAAGGAAGGAAGGAAGAAAGAAAGAAAGAAAGAAAGGAACAAAGGAAGGAAGAGAGAGAGAGAAAGAGAAGGAGGGAAGGAGAGAGACACTGCTAAATCAGAAAGTCCTCCATAAATATCACTCTGTCTTATTAACATAAACACACCTGCAATTCTGAACTAACCTTTATCTATGCAGAGTAGAGCAAAGCTTTCCAAATAGTGAATTATTGAAAGAACATGATTAATGAAGAATTCATCTATAGAAGAGGGACTCTTTATTTGGACCAATGCAACTACATTCGTATGAATTCACAGAAAGACATGTAAAAGCTAATAGGAGGTGGGACACCTGGGTGACTCAGTGGATTGAGACCCAGGCCCAAAGATGGGAAGTCCTAGGTTCAAATCTGACCTCAGACAGACATTTCCTGACTGTGTGACCATGGGCAAATGACTAATCCCCAGTGCTCAAGCCTGACCACACTTCTGCCTTGGAATCAATACCAGTATTGATTCTAAGACATAAGAAAAATAAAAGCTAATAGGAGTACTGCTTTGCCTTGAAAGAAGCCTGGGATATGATAGACTAGAAGGATCAGACAAAAGGATTGTGATGCAAAGGAAATACACACCCAATATTAAAAAAGAAATTCTCCTGGGATCCCCCATTGCCACTCATCATGGGCTTAGTTCACTTAATAGGGGCCATATCCCTCTACTAGTCTAAAATCTCCATGAGGGAATATCTAGTTCTTTACTTACCTAGTGGTACCTGCATCCCTCCCCCAATTCACCTAAAATGTATAGAGTGAGAGTCATTTTTTTTAACTGTATTTCAGCTGACAAGTCATTTCTAATGGGGTCATATCCCAAGTACAGTCTCAAATTACTCAGTTATGTTGAAGAATGGTACCTTTCTCACTTTCCTTTCTCATTCTCCAATATAATGTTGAGTTTTTTACTTTAATTTTCTATGATTTCCAGAGCTCCTTATAGAGCTGGATCTCTATCTCTATAGAGCTCCTTGGGACTGCTGGTCCAAATTTCCTCACTGGCTATCATCCACCTTACTACCTAGTTCACATTTTCCTTGGGCTTTAAAAGAAACCTCTCATTTATCAAGGAAAGCTCAATGCATGGTAGGATGCAAGCTCCAAATCTGTTGTATCACCAGCATTTGAGAATCAGTTTAAAAAAGGTCACTCTCCTCTCCAATTGGGAAATGGCTGAACAAATTGTGGTATATGTTGGTGATGGAATACTATTGTGCCCAAAGGAATAATAAAGTGGAGGAATTCCATGGAGACTGGAACGACCTCCAGGAAGTGATGCAGAGCAAGAGGAGCAGAACCAGGAGAACATTGTACACAGAGATAGACACACTGTGGTACAATTGAACGTAATGGAGTTCTCTACTAGCAGCAATGCAATGATCGGGACAATTCTGAGGGACTTATGAGAAAGAATGCTATCCACATCCAGACAAAGAACAGAAACGCAGAAGAAAAACAACTGCTTGAGTACATGGGTCAAGGGGGATATGATTAGGAATGCTCATCCTAGTGCAAACATCAACAATATGGAAATAGGTTCTGATCAAGGACACATGTAAAACCCAGTGGAATTGTGCGTTGGCTATGGGAAGGGGTGGGGGGAGGAGAGGGAAAGAATAGGATTCTTGTAACCAAGGAATAATGTTCTAAATTGACTAATTAAATAACATTTAAAAAAAATAAAAAGGTCACCCTCAAAGATTACTTCTAATGGGGGGGGGGGCAGCTGGGTAGCTCAGTGGATTGAGAATCAGGCCTAGAGATGGAAGATCCTGGGTTCAAATCTGGCCTCAGACACTTCCTAGCTGTGTGACCCTGGGCAAGTCACTTGACCCCCATTGCCTAGCCCTTACCACTCTTCTGCCTTGGAGCCAATACACAGAATTGACTCCAAGACGGAAGGTAAAAGTTTAAAAAAAAAAGATGATTTCTAATGGGACTCTTTCCTTCTACGGCCTTAAAAATGCTTCCGGGGGCAGCTGGGTAGCTCAGTGTATTAAGAGCCAGGTCTATAGATTGGAAGTCCTAGGTTCAAATCTGGCCTCAGACACTTCCCAGCTGTGTGACCCTGGGCAAATCACTTGACCCCCATTACCTAGCCCTTTCCACTCTTCTGCCTTGGAACCAATACATAGTCTTGATTCCAAGATGGAAGGTAAGGGTTTAAAAAAATTGAGGCCATTCACAGTGAGTCTCCCCTCTTCTTCATCTCACATCATTCTGGCATCTTCTGCCACTTTCTCCTCATTCGTTCTTATCTCAGATAAAGAAGTAGCCCTTCTTCTTGCCAAGGTCAACCCCTCTATATGCACCTTTAATACCACAACCTCTCATCTTTTCAATCAGTTCATCATCACTACCATTTCCAATTTCTTTCATATCTTAAACCTATTCTTATCTACTGGTTCCTCTCTGATGAATACAAACATCCTAGGCTCCCCATCCTTAGAAAATTCTCATTTGAAATTGTTTTTACATGTAATTGCAGAGAAAACTAAATTAAAAAAAAATTTTAATCCTCACTTGATTGTACCATCCCTGCTGGCTATCATCATTTTTCTTTTTCTCCCCTTTATGGCTAAACTTTTTGAGGTCATCCATAATCGGTGCCTCTCCTTCCTCTTCTCTCACAGTATTTTACATCTTCATTATCCAACAGAAATTGCCCTCTCCAAAGTTACCATTCTGTCTCAATCTTCTTCCTTCTTGATCTCTTTACAACTTTTGATACTATTGATAACTTTTTTCTCCTAAATACTCCTCTCTTATCGAGGTTTTCATGATACTGCTCTCTCCTAGTTTTCCTAGCTCGCTGACCATTCCTTCAGTTGGAAGAGACTTTCTCTCTCCATTATGTCTCTTTGCTTAGCATCACCCCTCAGTTAATTTTAATTATTACATTTCTGAGTCTCCCTTGCTGGATATTCCTCTAAGTCATACCCACTAAAAATGGATCTAGCCAAGGCCATCTTCTCTTCTCTTACTATGCTATCTCACTTGGTGATCTCAACAGTTTCCCTGAGTTCAATTATGATCTCTATATATGTTGAATTTTTGTTGCAGATTATGAAAAATGGAATTGTGTAAAAAAAGGCCATAAAGGTATGTTGGAAGCAGGTTGTGAAGGGTCTTAAATACCAGACTGAGTAGTATTTAATTATGGGGACAATCACAGAAGTTTCTGAGTCATCCAGGGACAAGGTAACATCTGTGACTTAGGGATAGTCTCTGGAAGGCACTTAATAAATACTTGTTGATGGACTGAACAAAGATGAGAAGCATGAATAAAGAGAAGGAGGTGGATTCAAAAAATGGTGGAAAGTTCAAACCCACAGCACTTGGTTGGGTGTAAGAAGTGAGTAGGAGGTATGTGTCAAAGATGATTCCAAGATTTTGAGCCTTTGTGGTGGAGATGACAGAGAAGTTTGGAAGAAAGGAAGTTTTTGAAGAGAAGATGAGTTTACTTTTGGACAATGAGTTGAGTTTGGAAGACACCAAAATAGCAGTATCCTGTGGATAGATGAATATATGGGACTAAAGTTCATCAAAAGAGATAATAGGGCTAGATATATAGATTTGGAAGTCATCTTCATAATCAATAAGGGAGAGAGTACAGAGAAGACAGGAGAAAAGAGGACCGACAACAAAATTTTGAGCGACATCTACATTAAGGAAATAAAGTAGGACGGTAAACCTGTGATGAAAATTGAACAGAGGTCAGCAGATAGGAGGAGAACCAGGAGAGAGTACTGTTATGGAAGCCAAGATCATCAAAAGTACACAGTAGAAAGAGTTGGGCAATAGTGTTATATACTACTCAAAAGTCAAGGCCACTTGGTTTAGAAATTAAGAGGTTAAGGGTAACATTTGGTAAAGTAGTTTCAATAGAATAATATTGAGTTTGAAGCCATATTACAAGTAGTTAAAAAGTGAATGGGGAATGAAGAACTCAAAGCAGAACATAGATGAATCTTTCCCAGGATTTTATCCCAAATTGAGGTGAGAGTGGGGGATAGGATTTGAGTGGCTAATAAAGTAAAGGAAGTTTGTTTGTATTTTAAATATAGGATGGATCTAAATGTATTTATAGATAGTAAGAAAGAGTGAATAGATAAGAAGACACTGAGAATGATTCCAGTTTGTTCTCTCTTCAGTGCTTTATTAGCTTCCTAGTGGTTACTTGAAGCAACCAAATGGCAGTGTAGATAGAGTACAGAATGTGGAATAGGGAAGACTTAAATTCAAATCTAGTCTTGAAGGAAGTCAGAACAACCTCCCTCTGGGGGCCAGGAGTAAACTCTTGCCCAAGTCAGCATAACCATTCCAGCAGCTAAGCAGACACTCCCTGTATTGTGAACCCCTCAGCTAGCTGCAACTGCCAAATCACGACATCCTATTGTTCAACATTTCATGCTAGCCCCCTATACTATAAAAGGTGTTCCCCTAGCCAAGCCAGCATAGCTCCTTCTTTGGAGCAGCCCTAGCGAGGTAGCGCGCTAGAAATAAATGGTGATCCTTTGCTTACTTGCATTGGCTCCATGTCTCCATTCTTGGAGGATTTTCTCAAACTCTACATTTGGTGCATTGGCTGGGAATCCTCCATGAGTGGACCACCAGAACAGGGACACCAGGTTAGTGTGACTGTTGGTGGTAACATTGTGTGACTGTGACTTATGAGGAACTGATCACGGGATTAGGACATATGGCCTGGCCAGTCTCATCGCCTTTGGGGCTTATACAAAGGTGGCCTATTGTCAAGTCCAATTCTGTTGAGTGGTCTGGTTCCACCTGTGTGTGAGTGTGGACTGGCTTAGTACACGATTCCTTTGTCCCATGAGGGGCCAGGCTGGAAAGGCTGGGAAGTGATTTGGTGATCTGCCAGGAATTTTTGTCTGTGGCACCAAGAATTTCTGCCCAGAATATGAGGGGGCCAGAAATTTTTCTTTGTTGATTTTTGCCCGGAAGATTTCTGCCCAGAATATGGGGGGACAAGAAATTCTTGTTTGTTGTTTTCTGCCCGGAGGATTTCTGCCCAGAATATGGGGAGGCCAGAAATTCTTGTTTGTTGTTTTTTGCCCAGAGGATTTCTGCCCGGAATGCAGAGGAGCCAGGAATTCTTGTTTGGAACTTTTGCCTGGAACACAGGGAGTTAGAGTCCCTCTGCCTAGTTTGGAACTAGGGTATGGAGGTTGGACCTTGATTACAGGGGTTGGAGTCCCCTGGGGCTTGGAGTTTGTTTGTGAGGGATTAAAAATCCCCTGGGGCTTGGAGCCCAGCTGTGAGATTCTTAAATGTGTAGGAACTAGATTTCTAGGTTAACCCAGACTGGCAAACTGGGCCTCCTCAGTCAAACCAATACAATTGGGAGCAGACAAATAAGAGACCCTCATATTCTTCCTGTTTCTCTGGAGAACTTACTGTCTGTCTCTTTGTCTTGTTCTTTTTGTTATCTGTATCTCTGTAGCCCTAAAAATGGTCCAGGTTCTCTCTACTCCCCTGTCCCTAGTTTTAGCTCATTGGCCCGACTTTAAAGTCAGGGCTCACAGTCTCTCTGTGGAGATCAAAAGGGTTAAAATTCCAAACCTTTTGTGAGTTAGAATGGCCTCCCTCGGTGTCAGATGACTCAGGGGAGGGATCTGGAACATCTCTGGGTTTCTCCCTTCCCTTCCTCCAAATGCTAACGAGGCTGTGGCTGTAGCTGTGGCTGTGCAGCCAGAGGCGCCTCCACCACCTTCCCCCCTCCTGCACATCTGATGAGGGGAGGAGGCAGGCCCATTTCCCCTAACCCTGAGAACAACCCCCCTTCTTCCACAACAGCCCTTCCTGTCTGAATGGTCAGGCAGATGGTTCTGGGGTTTTTTGTTTGTTTGTCTTACCTGTTTTCTCTCATGTTAAATAGCTGAGCACCATCAAAAAAATTTTAGGAAATTGGCTTTTTGACACCCTAAATTTTAACACCAGGTGGCAATTGGACATACCTTACAAGAAAGAGGGCATAATATGGATAGAAGCCCCTTACTCTTTGCTTGGATTTTAAGGCAAGGACCCGCTGAGAAATCTAGGCAGAGATGATAAGAAAAACAGGCAACCTGGAAGCTATCAGTTCACTGATCAGATCTGCCTCCCTCCTCTGCTACAGGGAGGAGAAGGGTTGATTCTGAACAGACCACAGTTAAAGGCACTTTTCACTTAAGACTAATTCTAAGGGTTGATGCATACAACTTGGGAAGATTGCTAATGAATTTGATATGGTTCAAATGTAATTTCATGTATTGTGGTAACTGTCAATTAAATGTGAAATGTTAGCCAGATTTTCTTGAGCACAACAAAACTCATGGTTAGAAGTTTGTTTTGTTAGATCTTGCAATGCATAATGGTTTCAGTGAATTTGAGAATTGTCTAAAAGTGATTGATAGCCAGCCTGACACAGAGAGGGAATGTTTTATTCTATAAGGACAGAAATTGTACTGGCTATTTTATAGATGTAAAAGTTATCCAGAAAAAGTTGTTATGTTATTGAAAAGAACTTACTCTAGAGTTTAAACTTGGGATTTTTCAAATCAGATGTTATTTTAATGTATGTGCTATCAGAACTAGCAACAAGAAATCATATGACACACAAGCAGTTGTTAAAGTGGTTAATCTGGGCATGGGATTCAATAATACAAGTACTAGGAACTTGGTATTTTGCAAAAGAGGGAATTTCTTTGACTAAGGTTATATGAATTGTTTAAAAATGTGCAAAATGTATAGGAAGGAATTTGTGATCTAGAGATGAACATGTATTCAGATACAAATTATGTGTGCATTTGTACTATAGAGAGAATTATTTTCCACCTAAAAAGGTTAAGGGCATATGATATACAAAGTGTATGTCCATAACAAGACAAATTTGACCAGCCTTGAAATCAAGAAGGGCTTGTCATGAGGATTAAATACAATTCAGTACAGTTCTTTTCCTCTACTTACCATAATGGTAAAGAGGAAAAGCCAGAAGAAATAACTCCCACTGAATCCCCTTATGAGGATACGGTTGCATGAGGAAGATTCCTCATGCACAGTAGAAGAAGTGGGGAATAAAGGAGGTCAGAACAACCTCCCTCTGGGGGCCAGGAGTAAACTCTTGCCCAAGTCAGCATAACCATTCCAGTAGCTAAGCAGACACTCCCTGTATTGTGAATCCCTCAGCTAGCTGCAACTGCCAAATCATGACATCCTATTGTTCAACATTTCATGCTAGCCCCCTATACTATAAAAAGTGTTCCCCTAGCCAAACCAGTGTGGCTCCTTCTTTGGAGCAGCCGTAGTGCAGTTGCGTGCTAGAAATAAATGGTGATCCTTTGCTTACTTGCATTCTTGGAGGATTTTCTCAAACCCTACAGTCTCAGACATTTACTAGCTGTGTGACCCTAGGAAAGCCTAGGAAAGCTCTATCTTTTGCATATAAGTCTTCTCACATGAAAAAAAGAGGACAAAAATAGCATCTACCTTTCAGGATTGTTGTGAGGATAAAATGAAATAAAATTTGGAAAATGCTTTTAAAAACTAAAGTGCTATATAATTGCTAATTATTATTATTATTATCTCTTCCAAAAAATACAAACTCTTCAGCCTGGTACTTAACAACCTTCACAATCTATAATCTTTCTTCATAGCCTTGTTTTATATTACTCCCTTTAATGCACTGTACATTCCAACCAAAATGGAATACTAATTATTCCTGGAATTCAACATATGCTTCTTTCAACTTTGATTTGTGGATTCTGTCTGTGGCTAGAAGATATTCCCTCCTTATCTTTGTCTTCCAGAATCCTTCCTTTCATCAAGGTTCAGCTTAGATGCTACTTTTTCAATGAAGGACAAGAAGACAAGAAATAGAATCAAAGGAATGGATGGAAAGGTCCCCCCTTGCAAAAACAACCTTAAACTCTGAGATAAAAGGAAATAATGATAGTTGGGCATAAATGTACAGTGGTTTTGAGGTATTAAAGAAGGGTGAGATGAAGGAGCAAAGAATGGGTCTCAATTATCTTAGTCAAAAAGGAAGCAAGCTTATCTGCTGAAGGGTGGTGGTAAAGTTAGGGAGAATAGGTCTTAGGTTCTCTAGATCAGGTTTCGAATTTCAGCTATGATACCTTCTATCTGTGCAACCTCAGGCAAGTCATTTAACCTCTGTAGACTTTCATTTCCTTACCCTTAAATAAGGGAGTTGGATTAGATGATCCCTGAGATCTTTTCCTGCTGTTTGTGATCCTATTAACTCATTCTTTTTCCTTTTCCTCAACCAACAATTCACTAAAAATCTCTTGTCATTTCACAACTCTATGCTGCCTCTGACCCATCAAACTTGTGTCTATCAAAAAGGATTTGGAGATCCTTCTCTTCGTGGAAGAATATTATATTTTCTCAAGGATTTCTATTACTCAAGATTGTGTTAACCAGGTATTGGTAATTACTATTCATGGAAATGGGAAGTGTCTCCTTATAAGATCACACAATTCTCTGCTAAAAAGCAGGTTTTACTTTTGAAGCTATCTCATAGGATACTCTATGGATATGTTTGTTTGTTTTTTTACTAAGCAGAGGTCCTTCACTAGGATAATTCTTTCACTAGGGAAAAAAGGAGACTCTCATCAGCAACTGTGGATTTAACCATACAAATGACATCCATACCTACATATCCAACTCTCATCTCTGCCTTGGATGCAAGTTTTCCATCTCCAATTGCCTTTTTTTGACATGTCCATCTTGAGGTCCCATAGGAATCTCCAATTCTTCTTGTCTGAGATGTAACTCATTCATCATCTTTCCCTCTAAACCCATCTTAGTTAACCTATTTCTGTCTTTCTGATTAGCTCTTGTTCTACAGTGCTACACCACCTCTCCTATTCTTATGGTTATGCAAAATTTATTCCAATCAGGTGTTTGGAATCAATTTGGTATTCTCTGTACCTTTAAAGTGGTAGTATATAATTCCCATAATCTCAAAAATAACTGAAGTAAGAGAGAACTTCCTATTTCTTGATATATAATTATGACTTCGTTATGATAACAAGGCTGAGTTGGAACTTACCGAGTTGGAAGTAAGTTCCTTTTCAGGATGCAGGAGAAGGATACTCTCATCTACTGCCCGCAGAGCACAAAGGGACTGAGGAGAGGCTTTTACCTTCAGGTGGGTGACCGTGGATGGAAGGCTTTTTGGTGGCGAAAAGCTTAAATTTACCTGTTAAGGAAAAGGCAGAGGTTAATCAAGTAGCTTTTCTGCCAAGTCATTCCTGGAGTCAATATTGAAATGCAAGTCAAATAAATACCAGTCATGATGCAAGGCAGATGGCTCTGAGGCCCAAATCCTTCCTCCCTTCTCAGTTTGAGTTTTCATGGAATTTATTTATTCTCCATTGGCATATGAGCCTCTGAGAGATTAGATTCATTTATATATGGGAGCTGAGAATAATCCTAATGCATATTTTTTCTTTTTTACTTTGCTATTTAAAAAAAAATCATTTCCATTAAACACTTTGCTATTTGATTCATGGCTGTCATTTGGGGTATTGGGAGAATAAACATTGGAAGGGAGTTTCAACTATGTTTCCCTTATCAGTCCACCTTGAACCTAAGTTATCTGTGATTTCAGAGTTGAGTGGGATACTTCTTATACATGCTTTTACTCTTCTATGACATAAATCACCCACCTTGTTGGCAAAACAGGTTTCAATGTTAAACTTCTTAGAATCAGCAATAATCTCCCCATTTGGTAAAATAGTATAGACAAGAACCCGGGCAATAGGAGCAATGGCTGTTTCCACAAGGAAACTAAGAGAAAATGTTCCTTTGACTGTTGAGTAAAAAGAGTAAAAAGAAATAATTAGAGATCAAGAGACTGTTCTTGGTCATTTGGGGAGGCACAGCAGCTTTGGCAACATGTCTTCATCTTTAGGACATCAGGAAGTTTATTGATTTGTTGTTTTTCAGTTATGTTGGACTCTGTGACCCCATTTGGGTTGTTGTTTTTTTTTAAGCAGATATAATGGAGTGGTTTGCCATTTCCTTCTCTGGATCATTTTCCAGATGAGGAAACTAAGGGTGTGTGACTCTGGGCAACTCACTTAACCCCGTTTCCCTTAGTTTCCTCATCTGGAAAATGATCCAGAGAAGGAAATGGACTAGATTTGAATTTAGGAAGATGAGTCTTCCTGACTCCAGGCCCAGTACTCCATCCACTGTACCACCTAGCTGCCCTAGCCTATTGTTTAGCCAATGGTCATTGTAGTCAATAGATGAAATCATTGAGGTACGTTCTCCATCCAGAGCTCTAATTTCAGAGAAGGGGACTCATATGCTTCTGGTCCTGAGCATTTTCAACTTATTTTAAACCTGAGGTATCCTAAAATTGAAATAGAAAGAATGCTGTTATTAGAGGTGGAATGTTATAGATGAAAGTCACTTGACATTGGAAAAATCTGGGTTCCAGATTGAATTCTGCCACTTACTTGCTGTGTGATATTTAGCAAGTCATTTGCTCTCTTAGTTTTTCATCTATAATACAGCTCTGTTCTCAGAGTATCACGTTAGAGAATGTAAATAATTAAAAACTGTAAAAATGTACATAAATGTAATCTATTATTATTGCATCATGCCATGGGAAGACCCCTCTTCATTCATTATTCCACTGAAACCTCAGGTTGTATTTCAGTATTTCAAGGAGCCATGATTTAATCAGTGTAGGTATTTCTTCTACTAGAGCAGGTCACAGCTCCTCCATAACTGAGTAATTGATCTCAGAGAGTCATTATTGCCAAAATAATTTATCACTCTGTGGCCAACCTGGTGATGAACTACTGGTCCATTCTCAACACCTTTCTAGCTTAGTTCCTGCCATGAGTTTCTACCAGTAAATACCTCTTTGTATATGCTTCAAGAGCCTACACTCACCTCCATGCCACAATTGGGAGCGAGGAGGTGACTTTTATACAGACCTCAAACTAGGGAGAGTTGAGAGGGAAAATCTAGCACTTTACAATAATTTCTAAACCAATGATGAAACTTTAACACATTGTATAAAATTTAAGATTTCTCTCTATTTCGGGCCATTGGATAAGCATTTAGTAAACGTTAATACTAGTATATTAAAGGATAACCTAAGTAGAGGCTGGGGAAGTTGCCTTAAAAACTTTCAAAATTGGGTAATAGTAGCACCAGGTAGAAGCAGCTAGGGGAGAGCCCTGGACCTATCAGGCCTATCAGAAAGACTCATCTTCCTGAGTTCAAATCTGGCCTCAGACACTTATTAGATAAGAGATCACAGGCAAGTCACTTAATCTTATTTGCCTCAGTTTCTTCATCTCTAAAATGATCTGCAGAAGAAAATGGCAAACTATGCTATTATCTTTGCCAAGAAGACCCCAAATGGGGTCATGATAATTTGGACATGACTGAAAGGACTGAACAACACCAAAGCACCAGGAAAGGGACACATTCTTTATCCTTCAACCTAGATGCCAACTTGTGTTAAGGCCATTCCAACAAACAAAGGCAACCCAGGTACTTAGAGTAACCACATGAAACAGGGAGATGGTATATAAGAATTGGAAATCACATAAAAGTGAAGCTAGTCTAAGAGTGGTTCTCCCCTTTCTTCTTCATTTAAAAAACTCTTACCTTTTGTCTTGGGATCAATACTAGATGTTGGTTCCAAGGCAGAAAAACAATAAGGTCTAGGGACTAGAAGACTGGGGTTAAGTGACTTGCCCAAGGTCACATAGCTAGAAGTATTTGTGTCCAGATTTGAACCCAGGAGTTCTAGTCTCCAGGATTGTCTCTATTCTGTAATGGGGAAATTTAGGCCTCTGTGAGAGGGTTATAATATTGTAATGGCTAAAATGTGGCTACAGGATTTATGTAATATTAAACAATGGCCGCCAAGGAATTTACTTATGAAATTCCTAAAATGAACACTCAAGTCAGAATGGAGTTTATGGAGGTTTAATCACAACGGGAGTAGGGAAAAGGAGAGGGAGAGAAGGAGAGAAGAGAAAAGGGAAAAGGGGCTACTCAACCTCTGACCAAGGCAGAGGGAGTTTAGGCCTAAAGGCCCAGGTGGAAAGAATCAGTCCTTAACTCACGTGACCGATCTGAAGGAAAGCTGTCTGCGGGCGTCCTCTCTCTCCAAGCTCCTAACACCAACCCCCGTCTCGCTCTCTCCACAGGAAGTCTGCGAATTCCAGAGGTTGTTCCCTACCTCACTTCCTGTGTCTCACAAATCCAATGGTTGGCTCTAGCTTGGCTTAGGACAGCCCAGGTGGGCAGTTAGTTATTTCTGATTTGTCATTGACTAGCGCATGCCCGTGTAGGTGGGTGTGCACAATTTTTGGGTGCTAGACCAAGATGGAGACTTTTAAAATTCACAATCCCCCCTGATGATGATTGGGAGACTAGTCTCCCCAATTGATCACTAAACATAAGCATACTGCACCCCAAAAATTTCTAACTATAAGTGTATACAAATTTTTTCCACTAAGAGGACAATTATAATAGTTGTAAATATGGGGAAATAGAGGAGAGAGAAGGACAGCAAACCAATGTTTTGCTGGGCGCATTGACAAAAGCCAATTAGGGGGCAGTCCCCTTTGGCATAAGAGTGTACAATTAAAAAATTGAACCACCTCGCTACCCATCTCTCCCTTTTCTTCTTGCATGTCCTCCTATCATGGGCATTCAGCACAACATCAACAAATTACTTTGCTATTGGGAACGTGCTCCTTTGCTAATAAGAACTCTGATGTAGAACTTTGAAATTTGCCAAGAACTTTCTTCACATCACTTCTTAGAGGGACCTAGTTCAGGAATTATTATCTCCATCATGAAAGATGAGGACGCTGAGACTCACAGGGGTTATGAAACTTTCCTATAGTCACAAAAGTGAGTTGGAGTGGAGACTCAGAATCAGGTTTTCTGCATCTAAGATGAACACTCTTCCCACTACATTGGGCTTCTTCTAACCATGCTCTCGCTTTCTAGTTGGAATGAATTTTAAAGCAAGTACTCTCCAGGGTCACCAAGAAAGCAACCAGAAATTCTAGTTTGAGAGGAGGAATGGGGTTTATTTTTTTCTGATAAGGAGATGGACTGAATCTGAGATTCTATGGGTAAAGAGGATTCTCCAGTGAGGTTTCCCCTTTACCAATGCAGATAGCCTAATGCAAATTTACCTATAATGTTCTTCTTAGCCTTAGAGAACCAGCTAGGGCACTAAGAGGTTGTGCCTGGCTTAGGCTCATCCAGCCTGTCAAAGGCAGAGAAAAACTTAAATTCTCCTGGTTCCAAGATCAGTTCTCAATACTGCCTACTCAAGGAGAGAAATTCCCAAAGGACAATGCTTAGAGAGTCCAAAAGTACTGTTTAATATGAGCGGTCTGGGCACCTCATGGGTCCTGGCAAAGGTTCTTGTCACTGAACATCAGGGACCATGGAGGCTACGTTCTTTAGAGACCAGAAAGAGGGATTTGTTATTTCCCTATCTTGTCTTCTTGAGTGGAGCTCTTGGTTTATGGGTTAGATCGTCCTCTTTAGGGAATTTCATTAGTGATTTAAAAATCCTAATCCATCAGAGCCTAATTGTTACTGACATTCAGCAATAATAACACATGTTGTGGGATCACAAGCTTGATGTTAATCATTATGATTATGGTCATCACTCCCAGGCAAGTAATACTACATTAAAAGTCTGGAAGAATAACAAAAATGGAATGGGCCAATAAAGCATTTATAAGATCAGAAATGGAAACAGTGGCTATTCGAAACTGTGTTCTAATTCTAGCCTTCCCCCTACATGGCCTAAAGCTTTAAACCTGGAACAAACCAAAACTTTTGAAACTAGAAGTATTTTCTTATAGTTTTTAACTATAGTTTTATAGTTTTAAACTACATGAAAAGTTACCAAAGAGAAGCAGAAAATAACTTTGTTTTTTATCAAAAATTACAAATATTGAAAACTATGGTTTTCACAGCTAGGTGGCTCAGTGAAGAGTCAGGCCTGGAAACAGTAGGCCCTGGTTCAAATCTGGCCTTAGACACTTCCTAGCTGTGTGATCCTGGACAAGTCTCTTAATCCCCATTGCCTAGCTCTTACTGCTCCTCTGCCTTGAGACCAATGCTTAGTATAGATTGTAAGAAAGAAGGTAAAATTAAAAAGAAAAAGAAAACTATGGTATTCAATTGTTGGTTGTTGTCACTTCAAGCATTTATAAGATTTAGAAATTTTAATTTGTCATCATTCTTTATCTCTAAAGAAGTAGGAGTGAAGGGAAATATATGAGCATTTTAGTATCAATTGATAAAGACCTTCACTCATGCTTGGCTGGTCATGTAAGTTCTTTTTTTTTCTTTCTTTTTTTAAACCCTTACTTTCCATCTTATCTCCCAGTCTCTGGGCCTGACATTCAATCCACTAAGCCATGTTTATTTAGTTCTGATTGAATAAACAATAATTTCAATCATGTTCTGGGTATATTCATAAGGAGACCCCAATTTCCTGACTGCTAAAGCATATACTTTGTTCTCTCCTCTCAGTAAAAATTGTCATCACTGCCTAAAAACCCTCATTCTAAAATGAGATGAAGACTCTGGATATTTGTCATTGTAGGAAAATGTCTAGTCACGAAAAAATAAATCAGAGAAAAGAAAGAAACATAATGAAGTGGGGCATTGAGGAGCAGATGGCTTTTTTCTTTGCGCATTTCCACTATTTGGAGAGGTGGGAGCCTTCTCTCTAGGTGGGAAAATGTATGTCCCTAAGGCTGCTTGGGGTTACAAAGAGGTTGGGAGAGACCAGACTGGGAGCACTCACCATTACTGGGCTTTACAGGCTGCACAAGGGTCCCTGATCGAACAATAAATCCCTTGGCCATGACCTAGAGAAAGAAAAAACATTTTCTTTGATTTCCACCTATCTTATTTTCAATCTGGCTCTCATCTACCATCTTTGTTGTTGAGGTCCAGCTGTCAAAGCAAAGGAGTAAGATGGACATGAAGGGAAATGCAACAGTCCATTCTGGTTTCCGTTCTCACCAGATAATAGAAGGTGAGCTCCTCCAGTTCCTTCAAGGTCTGTTGGTTCAGGATGTAGTGGACCTGAATATTCTGGTTTTGTCCACAGGCCAAGGTGTCAAATATAGGTTCAATGTAGATGTAGCTCTTACTTAAGGAGAAAACGTGCTTCACAGTATGCTGTGTGGACCTGTATTGGGCTCTTCTCCACATGTATCCAAAGCATTGCATCTCATCTTTGTGTTTGGCCTAAGGAAACAGAAGGCAAAGGGGCAGTATTGGATTATCCGTGACTAAGAGCCAAAGCAACCAACCGAATAGGATTACTCTCTTGTCCAGTTGTGGTGTAGCTAGAGATATGTCCCTAAGTCAAAATTTGAGGACAGGCCCCTTATCCTAAAGCCACCCTATAATATAGGGTTACTTAACTCTAGAGACAAAAAGAAGGGGCCACTAGCCAGGGTGTCTTCATTTGCTCATGACTCTGCTACTTTGCAGGGCTTAACCAATGGAACATTAACTCTCAACAAGATGATTGTTGAATTTATAATTTCGAATACTAACTCCTTAACATGAGGGTGCCTCCTTTTAAGCTTAGAGGGTTTCTCCAAAATGAGTATTATTTGTAAATCTACATCCCACTTTTCTCAAGAGCTATTTTATTATTTTTTCCCCATCTAGTTCTGTCTTCCACAAAGTGCTCTTGTTTCTCATGAAAGGTCCATTAACAGGTAGAAAATAACCTAGTATAACTAATTAAATTAGTATACACTGATGTTTGCCATTCTAGATGCCAGACTTCCTACTATTATTCATATTTTGGTGACCCTGTGATTGCTAACATAATGGCAGCTCTAGGGCAGGAGAATAAGAGTCTGGATCTGCATAGGTTTATGGGATTGGAGGCTTTTCCCCCCATCATCTTCTGAGACAAGAATATATAATATTGCTTGAGACTAGGATGATACTAAAAAGAGAACTTGTGAAAAAGAGGAAGAGAGACTACTCTAAAATAGAGAGGCTACACCAGCCACCAACCTCAGCTCAGCTTTCCATGGCTTCTGCAGCTTTGTAGAGCCCCTGAACTTCTGGGGAAAGCCACAGGCTCATATTAGTCTCTCTTCAATTCCAAACAATGGGTCATTTCCTTGCCCCAGCAGATGATGGGCTTGGGGAGAGGGGACTCCAAATCCCATTAGTCCAGCCTATCTATACTTTCCCCCTCTAGAAGAGACATTAGACCAACCTCATTTCTGGTTAGAGGGACAGATCTTTCTTACTTACCAGGAGTCTGATGGAGGGAGAAGTGTAGTTGTCCGTGTCAAAAGAGAATTGGACCAGGCCTTGGTCGTTAGTGGTATAGTTTTTTACAAAGTCACCATTAGATTCTATTAGAGTGATGTAGATAACCTCATTTGGGATGGGAGCATCTTTCCCATCCACTAGGAGCACCTGAGGAATAAACCTGGGATTAGTCCTATGCATAGCGACCACTGGGTACCATTAGAGTGATATAGACATGCTCATTTGGGATGGGAGCATCTTTCCCATCCACTGGGTGCACCTGAGGAATAGACTTGGTCCTCTTTTAAGAATAAATTAGTCCTATGCCCAGGACAAACACACCTCATCCTTGCTTTCCTGTCAAGGTCAAACTCTCCTGATCTACTCTGAAACACGGATTCAGAATTAATCCCTTCATCCTAGTTAGAGTCTAACGAGAAAATCATGTAGCCTAGGCAGTGAAATTTAGGGAAATGAAACATATTAAGTGATTTTCACTTAATGTATCTGGAATCAAAATTACTCCAGTCCTAAACCATGTTATACAGCTCATTATAGAAGTCTTCAGTTGAGTTTTACCAGTTCTGATAATAAAGAGATGGCAGTATTCAAAGACACTGCCTTTTTTTGCTTTTCATGCCCTTAAAATGCATTTGTTCAAAAAGAGCAATGTAAAAAATTTACACATGAAAATCACTCTGTTCAGACTAATATAACATTCACCATTACTTCATGCCAAAAACCACTTATATTCTATGATCTCCATGGGAAGTCCATTAGACGGTAAGTCTGTGACTTTTATTGGAGTGTTGAGAAAGATTATATAGGAAATATCAGAACTGGAAGGAAGGAACTTTCTACCAAATCTATCTAGCTGCTGTCAAAAGCAGCTGGGCTAGCAGCAAAAAGAAGAGAAAAAGCTATGATGTTTTTAACACTTTGAAATTTTTGTTAAAATTTCATAGGTAAGGGGGCACTAGGTGATAGAAAGTGGATAGAAAGCCAAGACTAGAAATGAGAAGTCCTGGGTTCAAATTTGACCTTTCACATTTCCTGGCTGTATGACCCTGGGAAAGTCACTTAACCCCCATTGCCTATCCCTTACCACTCTTCTGCCTCAGAACTCATACTTAGCATCAATTATAAGACAGAAGATAAGGTTTTAAAAATATAATAAAAATAGGAGGTAGCTGGGTATCTTAGTGGATTGAGAGCCAGGCCTAGAGATGGGAGGTCCTGGGTTTAAATCTGGCCTCAGACACTTCCCAGCTCAGTGACCAGTGACCCTGGGCAAGTCACTTGACCCCCATTGCCTAGCCCTTACCACTCACTCTTCTGCCTTGGAACAAATACTCAGTATTGATTCTAAGACAGAAGGTAAGGGTTTTAATTTAAATTTATATATATATATATATATACATATATATATATAACAAAAATAAAAAAGATTTCATACATAAGAATTATAAGGGAAAGGACTCAAGGAATCTTTTTTTGGTGGTTTTTATTAAAAAAATACAATGTTTCAAGTTGTAAGGGGAAACTAAGATCCAAAGAGATTATTAAGAGACTTTCCCAAAGTCATGTAATTAATTAGTAGAACAGCTGCAGCTCAAATCCAGAATCTTAGCCTAATGACTTTGAAATATGATCGCAATGATGATTAACCAAGTAATCTCATAAGCTGTAGATATTCCATATTTATTAGGTGTTCCTACAAAATCTACTGTGCTGAAGATACCCTACCTGCCCAAAGAAAGGGAGTCCATGCCTGTAATGGGAATCCACATTCACAAAAGAGACTTTGCTTATGACATCTGTGATTTCACTGGATCCAGTTCCAGTCAATTCCACTTCTAAAAGGGAAGGAAGCAAAATGTGATCTCTCTTGGAAGAGAATTTTTTCTTAAAATCTGGATGCTGTGTCCACATGTCCGCAATTTCACCTTATCGTCATCACTTATATCCCACATTCATATGACATACGAACCTGTTCCATCCTCTGTGATCTTGGCAGTTGTTTGAAGGCTCATCTGTAAGTCGTCTTTCTTCAATTGGAAAACCTTGGTTTTTAATTTTTGGGAGGTGCAACCTGAACCATCTAGCTGAAAGTAAAGAAAAGATAAGGATTTTGAAATGTCATATTGGGTCAGACTAAGAAGGAACCAGCAGATATGGATAATTAATAGGACCTGTAGTATATCATAAACTTGAGTAGAAACTTTGGGTTAGCCTGGCTGCTCAAACTGTCCTCTTCCAACGACAGGGAGTTCACTACTGCTAACAGTCAATTGGATTTTTCATAATACTCTTTCTGCCTTTTTCAAATGGGCTACTGGAATAGTCCACTAATGGTTCTCCTTAATTTCACTCTCTCTCTCTTCTCCAATCCATTTCCTTCCAAGCTGCCAAAATGCTTGCCCAAGGCCCTGCTCAAAAGTCTTCAGCAGCTCCCTAGAGTCTTTAATACACTCTAAATGAACATCCTAGTGCAAACATCAACAGCATGGAAATAGGTTCTGATCAAGGACACATGTAATACCCAATGAAATTGCGTGATGCTGCAGGAAGGGTGGGTGGAGGGGAGGGAGGGATAGAATGTGATTTTTATAACCAAGGAATAATGTTTGAAATTGACCAAATAAATTTAAAAAAAAATAAATAGAGTCTTTAACACAAAATATAAATTCCTCAGTTCAGAGATTAAAACCTTCTGCAAACATTCTGAGTCCTACCCTAATTGGGCTACAAAGTTGTTGCCCAAATTCTCTCTTGCCTCTGTGCATTTACACAAGCTATTCCCCAGACCTGGAATGTTGCCTCCTCACTACTTCTCGGAATCTTAATTTTTCTTTCAAAGTTCATTTCAGCTATTATCTTCTCCATGAAGTTTTCCCACTCTGAAGATTTATGAGTCCTGTCCCAGTCCCCAAACACGTGCACACATATCCTGTTATTGTCTCTTCCTTTACAGACTACCTT
Organism: Monodelphis domestica; assembly: GCF_027887165.1. NCBI lineage: Eukaryota > Metazoa > Chordata > Mammalia > Didelphimorphia > Didelphidae > Monodelphis > Monodelphis domestica. Next base: position 124,973,046 of record NC_077231.1, read on the forward strand.
TAATCTACTTATTTGTTCATATATTGCATCCCCTCAATTAATCGACATTTATTAAGCCCTTGGATCCACTCAGTAGACTTGAAGGTGTGGCAGGTGAAAGACGAAATGACCAAGGAAACAAAAGTTTGATCTCCTGAGCATTTTAATTTATTAAACAATGCACGTCAACTGCCCAACAAATGGAGATCAACAGCCTTATGCAGCTTAGGACAAAGGGGAAGGCAGACTTTTAAAACAATTAATGACATAAGACTGATTAATTAAAAGGAAATATTGAGAATATTGGTCATCTGATTTCTAATTGGAGGAAATATTGGGGATTTTCCAAACTGCCTTCCAACTTGGGAGAGTGCAATTCTCTGAATTCAGAAAAAAACACTGTCCCACTCTTCTCAAGTGTCTGCATACAATCAAAGGAATATGGAAATAATAACTGGTTAGATCAGTATGGGGCTGGTTTTCAGATAAGACGCTTGGGTTTGCTTGAGATGTACAATTATGAGAAAGCTCCTTACATCAGTCTTTGGATCTGACCAGTTTCTGGTCAGCTTAACCTAGGTCTTTAGTTAAGGGTCTCTAAACAGCAGGTAGGAATGGTCCAACTTTCCAGCCATGCAGGACTAGGTTCAAACAATGCAATAAGGTTTTCTCCCAGTTCCCACAATTGAATAACTTGTCTCACAAGACAGAAGTTGGACTATACCCATAAATGAAAAGAAAGGAGCTGAGCTAGCTCCAGAATTGAATTACAAGATGGTGTCAGTGTGGTTCACTCAACTCCCACAATGAATCACTTGTCCTAATCCTCTCGATTTCCTCAAAGAGATAAACTTTCATTTTTGTCTTTGCATCCCAAGTATGCCACATAATCTCTGGGAAGGAAGCTAGGTGATACAGTGGCTAGAATGCGGAACTTGGAATCAAGAAAAGCTGAGTTCAAATCCTACTTCAGGCACTATGTGACTAGCTGGGCAAATCAAAGAATTCCTTTGAAACCATTTCCTCATTTATAAAATGACATGTTAGACTAGGTGGCCTCCAAGACTAGAGTCTGGATCCTTTCCAGATCTAAATCTATTATACTATTATCTTATTAAATTAAATTAAACCTGTTAGTTTCCTAATAAAAACATCTTCTTCCACTTACCTGCTTGCTGAATTCTTCACAGATACTCTCTGACTCTTTGCCATAGCAGCCATAATTTTGTGAGTATTTCCTGCACACTTTCACAGTTGCCAGACCTGAAACAGGCTCCCCATAAGTGTATCTGTAACCAGAAAGAAAACACAGAAAACAAATTCATTAGTAATAGAAACAGAGGTTTCCTAGACTAATTTTTTTGTTTATATCTACTTTCTTTTTTTAATTTTATTTTTATTTATTTTATTTTTTTTTAACATTATTTTATTTGGTCGTTTCCATACATTATTCACTGGAAACAAAGATCATTTTCTTTTCCTCCCCTCCCCCCCCCCCACCTTTCCCTCTCCCATAGCCGACGCACGATTCCACTGGTTATCACATGTGTTCTTGACTCGAACCCATTTCCCTGTTGTTGGAATTTGCATTATAGTGTTCATTTAGAGTCTCTCCTCAGTCTTATCCCCTCCAACCCTGTAGTCAAGCGGTTGCTTTTCCTCGTTGTTTTTACTCCCACAGTTTATTCTCTGATTGTGGGTAGTATTTTTTAGATCCCTGCAGACTGTTCAGGTATATCTACTTTCTATCCCTAGCCAGCCAGAGTGAGCTTAATCAGGTTCTCTGGAAATCTTTTAATCTTTAGGTTTCCTACTAAATAGAATTTGGGTTCAACCAAGTGAACCCATCTGATCAAATCTCTGATCTCTATAAGAAAGAATTCTACACAAATATAGAGGTAAATGGACAAAGACGATGGAAGAGGATATAGTTAGTAAGTTGTTTTCTAATAACAATATTGAAAATTATTTTATTTTTTTTAAATCCCTCACCTTCTGTCTTGGAATCAATACTATTTATTGGCTCCAAGGCAGAAGAGTGGTAAGGGCTAAGCAATGGGGGTTAAATGACTTGCCCAGGGTCACATAGCTGGGAAGTATCTGAGGTCAGATTTGAACCTAGGACCTCCCATCTCTAGGCCTGACTCTCAATCCACTGAGCCACCCAGCTGCCCCCTATTGAAGATTATTTTAAATATTTTAATTAGTACTAAATACTCATTTGTTTTGCTCTTGTCAGAAGTTAAATTTTTAATGAATTACTTCTTTTTTTTTAAGTAAAGAAATATATTCCACTGGACCCTCTGAAATCCAGCCTTTTTGCTGTCCTTCCATCTTTGCTTTCTTTGGATTCTTCTCTATTTTTTCTTTGGTTTGCTTTTAGTGATAGGCATTCTATTTTTGGTCCATTAACTCTCCACAAGCCTATTTCAATTGATGTCTCCCCAATACCTAACCATAGAATCATAATTCCATCATATTGATTCCTCTCTGGCTTCTCTCTTCAAAGACCATCATGTCTATAGCAAGTCGTCAGTTAAACTGGTCAGAGAATGCCCTGACCATTATCAAGACAGAACTAAAAGGGTACTTGTTGAGACCTACCTGGTACTTCAAAAGAAACAATTTCTTGTGGCTATCACTATCAAGATTACCCCCTCAAGGGACATGACTGAGGAGAGACTCTAAATGAACACTCTAATGCAAATACCAACAACATGAAATGGGTTTGGATCAAGGGCACAGTGGAATCGCGTGTTGGCTTGGGGGGGGAGGAGGAAAAGAAAATGATCCTTTTTTTCCAATGAATAATGTTTGAAAATGACCAAATAAAATCATGTTTAAAAGGAAAAAAAAAAGATGACCCCCCTCAAGGATGCCCATTAATTGGGAAATTGCTGAACAAGTTGTGATATATAATTGTGATGGAATGTTGTGCTTCAGATGTATCCAACACTTTGTGACCCCATTTGGGATTTTCCTGGTAGTGCTCCTGGAGTAGCTTGCCATTTCCTTCTTCAATTCTTTTTACAGTTGAGGAAACTGAGGCAAACAGGATTAAGTGACTTGTCTAGGGTTACACAGCCTGCAAGTATCTAAGGTTAGATTTGAATTCAAGAAGATGAGACTTCCTAACTCAGAGTCAAACGTTCTATCCACTGAGACATCTAGCTGCCTTTTGATAGAATACTATTGTGCTATAAGAAATGACAAACAGAATGCTTTCAGAAAAACATGGAAAACTACTGGGTCTGTATACAAAAGATCATAAAAAAGGGGAAATGCTCTACTTATACAATAATATTTGTAGCAGCTCTTTTTTGTGGTGACGAAAAACTAAAAATTGAGGGGATGTCCATAAATTGAGGAATGGCTGAAAAAAATTATAGTATGTGTTGGTGATGGAATGCTACTGGGCTGTAAGAAATGATAAGCGAGATGATTTCAGAAAAAGCTGGGAAGATCTGCAGGAACTGATACTGAGAAAACTAAGTAGATCTGGGAGAACAGTGTACACAGTAACAGCAATATTGTAGAATGGACAAATGTGATAGGTTCAGCTTTTAGCAGCAATACGATGATCCAGGACAATTCTGAAGGACTTTTGACAAAGAAGGCTCTCCACCTCCGGAGAAAGAACTGTTGGAGTCAGATGCAGATCAAAGCACACTATCTTTCACATTAGTTTATGACAAATGCATAAGGACATTTTGGACCCATTGAAGCAAAAGCAGCCAGAAAAGACACATTTGCAGATCTACCTCAAGACTCTGTCAAGGACCAGTCTGACCTTGCAGGTCTACAAATCACTATCTAAAGAACACCTTAATGGGCTCAGAACATCCTGACCAGTTAACTTATTATCACAAACCTTGAGCTCTGTCTCTGGGACAAGTGCTTTTGTACTTCTAAAGAAATCCTTATTTCTCTAGCGATGACAGACCAAAGAGGACTTTGAAGATTGCTATTGATGAAGTGTATGTACTCCTCAATGCAGGTGATGCCTGTGTATTCTAATTGGCAGCCAGGATGTATGCCCTTAATATATCATTTCCCTTTGATCATAGAGTGTACAAACTGTATAAATATATGCTCAATAAAATGGAATCTATGACCCCATTCACGACCCCCTTGACCCTCTCAATTTCTCATCCATGCAGGATTTCTCTCTCTTCTCCCTTCTCCCCTGGACTGGTCTCCAGAGAGAACCAGATCTTATCAAGTTTATTTACAGTTTAGTTTTGGAGTTTGGGTTTTATACGAGTATTCTCTTACAACAATGACCAATACAGAAGTATGCTTTGCATGTTAATATATGTATAACTCAAATTAAATTGATTATCATCTCCAAGGGGGGGACAGAAGAGAGGGATCTTATAATTCCAGAAAACATGTTGAAAATCATTATAACATTTAATTGGGAAAACAAAATATCTTTGAATAAGTAAAAAAACTAAATAGAAAAAATAAAGAAAAACCTGGAAATACTTATATGGACTGATGCAAAGTGAAATGAGAAGAACCAGGAGAACACTGTACACAGTGTTCACAGTTCACAGTAACAGCAATATTGTACAATGCTCAACTGTCAATGACTTAGTTATTCTCAGCAATACAGAGATCCAAGACAATTCTGAAGGGTGATGATGATGAAAATTTCTACCCACTTCCAGAGGGAGAGATGATGGTGTCTGAATGCAGATTGAAGTCTACACTTTTATTTATTTGGGTTGGGGAGATCTGTTTTCTTCTACCACATGACTCATATAGACATATGTTTTGTATACACATGTATTACCTATATCAAATTGTTGCCTTCTCAATGAGAAGGAAGTAGAAGGAGGAAGGGAGAAAATTTGGAACTCAAATTTCTTTAAAATGCTTTACATGTAATTGGAAAAAAATTTTTTTAAGATCACCTCTCAGCTTTGTAGTAGAAGGTATTCAACTTCTAGTATGGCACGAAGATGGAAAAAATGGTACAAAAAATGATCTACAGGAGAGGAAAAGGCTTGGATCCATTTAGCAATGTCTTAGTATTAGAGAAACCATGAAATAACTTCCATTCTATTAGAGTTTCCTTTTACTAAGGTTCAAACTGGAGAAGAAAAAATAATCTACTCACTTTCCACAGACTGATACGGTAAGGTCTTCATCTGTGATGATGATTTTTTTTGGCATCTTGACCTGCACCTCAAATTTGGGCAATACTGTTGAGAAAATGGGGAAAACGTGACAATCTAACACACTCTTTACAAACCAGTTGTCATCTTTGTTTGAACTCTGCAGAAGTGCCTTCAATAACATCTTAGTCATTTTCAAAGGGCAATTCGATGTCCTCAAGTATCTAATTAATTCACAGATGTCAACTTGAGCTATCAGAAATCTAACTAATGAAATGGCCTGGCCAGATCTTCATAGCTCTAACAGGAAATGAAACAATTTTACTGACAGGAGAATTTGTATGTTCACAGAGTCACTTGTACCTAGAGCCCCCACTTCATTCTCTTTGATTCTTCTTCCAGTTAATCAATCCTATTTATTAACTGCCTCCTTCTTTGCATTTCCATTCTCCCCACCCTAGAACAGGTGTGTATGACTCTTAGTAACCATGCATAACCAACCCTCCTAATTTTCGCTTTATTTTCCAGGGTCTGCCCTTCCTAATCCATTTTTCAAACTGCTCCACAGTTCTGATCATGTCCTTCCTCCAAACTGTTTAGTCTCCCTATTGCCATTTCCCCCCTGCTAAAACCCTTACTTTCTACTTTAGTAACAATTCTAGAAAGAATGGCAAGAGGTAGGCAAACAGGGATAAGTGATTTGCCCAGCGTCACACAGCTGAAAGTGTATGAAGCCACATTTGAACCCAGATCCTCCTGACTCTAAGCCTACCTCCCTATCCACTGTACCATCTAGATGACCATCCCTTATTGCCTTCTAAATGAAGCCCACACTCCTCAGCCTCCTTGGAGATGATGTGATTCATCCTTGCTCCAGCCTTCAACAGACCTCCAAATAACTTTCCCATCTTTCTGAATGACTTTAACACCTGGATTACAATCTTCCTCTTTGTCCCATTCCCTACCTGTTGAAATCCAACTCATCCTTCAAAGACTAGCTCAAATGACTCTTCTTTCATGAAGACATTTACTGATGTTCATCAGTTGGGAAATGGCTGAACAAGCTGTGGTATGTGATTGTGATGGCATGTTGTTCAGTCATTTCTATAGAGTCCAACTCTTCATGACCCCATTTGGGGTTTTCTTGACAGAGATAATAGAGCAGTTTGCCATTTCCTTTTCCAATTCATTTTCCAGATGAGCAAACTGAGGCAACAGAGTAAAGTGACTTGCCCACGGTCATACAGCTAGAAAGTAAGAAAGTAATCCCCCCAACTAGTGGAAATTTTCTTTTTAATGTGTTTCTATCAATGAGTTTATGAAAAAAGCATTTTTTAAAGCACCTACTGTGTGCCCTATATCATGCTAAGCTTCAAGGATACAAATACCAAAAATGACATAGTCTACCCTCAAGAAGTTTCGCTTCTATGGATAGATATTACTTTTTATAAATAAATAAGTGGAACGTGATTTTAGATGGGGGGCACTTATAACCAAGGGAATCAGAACATACCTCTTGAGGGAGTTGACATTTAAGCTGAACCTTGAAGAGAGTTAAAGGTTCCAAATGCAAAGATGAAGAGGCAGAACATTCATTCCAGGCATGGGAGACATGTGCAAAGGTGTTAAGATGAGAGATGTGATGTCATATGTAGAGAATGGTAAATTAGCCAATTTGGCTGAACTATAAAGTGAACAAAGAGTGAATTATGTAATAGGTCAGAAAAAATAGGCTAGAACCAGATTATAAAGGCCTTCAAATTCCAAGCAGAGCAATTTGTTTTTTGTCCCAAGAGCAATGTGGATTCATTTGAGATTCTTGGGCAAGGAAGTAACATGATCATAACTGTGCTTTGAAAATACCCATCTGGCAGCTGTGTATAGAGCAGACTGGATCAAAGAGAACAGTTATAGAGTATTACAATAGCGTAGACAAGAAGTGATAAGGGCTTAGATTGGCGTGCTTGTGGTTTTAGTAGAGAACAAAGGAAAGATTCGTGTTGAAGAAGTAGAACTGGTAAGACAACAACTGATTGGATGGGAGATACAAATGAGAATGAAAAGTTGGGTATCATTTCTAGGTTGTGAACCTGGATGGCTGAAAGAGCAATGACACTCTTAACCAAAATGAGGAACTGAGGAAGAAAGGTAGACTTGTGGCAGGAAAGGAGAGATAACAAGTTCTCTTTTGGGTATGTTCACTTTGAGAGGGGAAGTCTGTTTGGAAGTACTCGGTTGGCAATGGCTGTGTATGTCTAGAACTCAGGGACCAGAATAGGGCTAGATAGATGGATCTGAGAGTCATCTGCATAGAGATGATGGCAGAAGCAATGGCAACTAAAAGAAAATGTTCAGAGAAGGATAAGAAGAGAATCTAGGTAAGAGTCTTAAGGCATAACCATAGTCAGAGGGTGAAACATGGATTACAATCCATCCATGGAGTCTAAGAAGGAGTGGTCAGAAAGGTAGAAAATAAACCAAAAAATGGGAAAAACCATAGTTTTATGAAAATTCATGGAGAAGTGGTTAACCTAGTCAAATGTAGCACAAAAGCCAAGAAAGAGGAGTATCAAGAAAAGATCATTGTGTTTAAGAGAATATCATTGACCATTAAAAAAATACAATTGGGAGGTGGGGATAGAAGCAAGGAATTGAGAAGTAAAAATCAAAAGATGAGAATGGGGGAATGGGGTGGGGGAATGTGTGAAGGAAGCTTCTTCTAGGACTCTAGCCATGGAAGAGCTAAAAAGGAAAATAGAACAGGAGGAAAACTTAACAGGATCTGTAAGGTGAAAGTTTTTTTAAGGATGAAGTGGAAGCATTTTTTTTAAACCCTTACCTTCCATCTTGGAGTCAATACTGTGTATTGGCTCCAAGGCAGAAGAGTGGTAAGGGCTAGGCAATGGGAGTCAAGTGACTTGCCCAGGGTCACACAGCTGGGAAGTGTCTGAGGCCAAATTTGAACCTAGGACCTCCCATCTCTAGGCCTGGCTCTCAATCCACTGAGCTACCCAGCTGCCCCCGGAAGCATTTTTAAGGCCGTAGAAGGAAAGAGTCAACAGAAACTGAAAATGACGAAAAGAAAGATAGCAATCAAAGGGTCAAGTTCATGGAGAAGATAAGAGAAGATGGCAATTGAGGGCACAAGTAGAGGAGTTGTTAAAATGTATTATCTCAGGGGTAGCTAGGTGGTTCAGTGGATTGACAGCAAGGTCCTAGGTTCAAAATCTGGCATCAGACACTTCTCAGCTGTGTGACCCTGGGCAAGTCACTTAACCCCCATAGCCTAGCCCTTAGCATCTTCTGCCTCAGAACCAATATACAGTATTGATTCTAAAAAAGAAAATAAGGGTTTAAATAAATAACTAATTTTTAAAGAAGTATCTTATCCTCCAATACTGGAACAAAAGAAGAGAATACATAGAGCTGTCACTTAACCCCAAATGCCTCATTCTTGACCACCCTTCTGCTTTGGAACCAATATACAGTATTGATTCTAAGATGGAAAGTAAGGATTAAAATAAATAATTTTTAAAAGAAGCATCAGGCTCCTCCTCCCTTCGCAGCCCCAAGCGGGCCTGAGAGGCTGCATAGCTAGAGCAGCAACAGCGCCAGGAGCGTGCAATAGCAGCAGCAGCTGTAGCACCTCAAGTCCTTTTATGAAAAACCTCCTCCTGCACATATTAAGGAAGATGAGACTAAGCCAGAAGGCTGTATCCCAGATGTACCAGGCAATGAACATGCCAGAGAATTTCTGGCTCATGCTCCGACTAAAGGACTCTGGATGCCCCTGGGGAAGGAAATCACGGTTATGCAATGCTGGCGCTGTAAACAGCATGGACCCAGAACAGGTGACAAGAATGCCCATTCTTTATCAAAGGCAATCAGAAATTAGAACAATTCAGAGTGGCACACGAAGATCCCACGTATGACATCATAAGAGAGAATAAGCGGCATGGAAAGGATGGGAGGATACAGCAGTTAAAGCAGCTACTAGAAGATTCTACCTCAGATGAAGATGGCACTAGTTCCAGCTCTTCAGAATGTAAGGAGAAGCATAAGAGAGAGAAAAAGAAAGAGAAACATAAGAAAAGGAAAAAGAAGAAAAAGAGAAAGAAAGAGAAAGAGAAACATAAGAAAAGGAAAAAGAAGAAAAAGAGAAAGAAAAAGAAAGAGAAACATAAGAAAAGGAAAAAGAAGAAAAAGAGAAAGAAAAAGAAAAAAAGCGCAAATTGAAATCAAATGAGAGTTCAGACTCTGACTAAAAAGTCATTTCCTTTGAATCCACCTTGTCACTCCAGAATCATAGCTGAATGTCAGAGGTAAAGAAGAAGTAGCCACAAAAGGGCGTCCGTTGTCAGAGAAAAAGGAACCAAAAAACTTGCATAGTTAGCATCCCCCCATGGCATTTTGCCCTCACTGCCAACAGTGATGAATTCACTATGATGGTGAGTTTCTTATCAGCCTCACTGCTGGATTCTCATCCTCCTCCTTCCTGTGTACTGTCGTTTGTGATTAGTTTTGAAAAAAAAAATCAAGCCTAAGATACAAAAATGTTCTAGGTGTTTCCAAGAGAGATTCCCCTAGAAGATCAGAGGGTTAGTGGGGTAGAAGGATGACTTGAGAAGTTGAGATCCTCAGCAGTTACAAGTGCATTCTAGTGAGTGATGAATAATAAAACTCCATCATTTCTGACTTAAAAGTGAATATCCTTGCTGTATACTTGCAAAATCTAATGGTGGAAAAATGGAAAAGGAGGCAGCTATATGAAATATCTTATCTCCATTGTAATCATTTTGTTGTAGAATCTGGCGCTCCACAAAGTAACTGATCCACTAAGATTTTTAGGAAAAAAAATTTTTTGTCAGCAGAAAATCCTTCCTTTCCTTCCCAGTACAATCTACTCCCCAATTCAGAACAACAGCAAAAGAAAACCCCATAAAAATGTGAACTGATAAAAAAAATAAAGAAGCATCAGTTCATCCTCTAAGACTGGAGCAAAAGAAGAGAATGCATGGAGTTATTGTATTGAGTTGGTTTGAAATGTGAAATTGAGGCAGAAGGGAAGCTTGGACTGAATGGCTCCAAATTTTTCAGGGTGATGTGAGGTCCTCTATGAGAAGGAAGGGAAGGAGATTTGAGGAAAGAAGAGCAGGCTGAAAACAGCTGCTGGGGGAATATGATAGAGAGCAGAGTAAAGAATAATAAAAAAGATTGGAGGGCAGAAGTGAAGGCTCAGTTGACACTGGGTGACATAAATTTGTCATAGACCCAGACAGGACAGTTGTGCAATTTTCTCTAATGGCTTTCAACTGAAGGAAAGAAACCAGAAGCAGAAAAGGTCGATGAAGGCTAAGGATAATTCATAGATGGGTTTGTAAGCTCCTTCAAAATAGGGACTATGAGGAGGCAGCTGGGTGGCTCAGTGGACTGAGAACCAGGCCCAGAAATGGGAGGTCCTGGACTCAAATGGGGCCTCAGACACTTCCTAGCTGTGTGACCCTGGGCAAGTCATTTGACCCCTATTGCCTAGCCCTTACCATCCTTCTACCTTGAAACCAATACATGGTAGTGATTCTAAGATGGAAGGTGAGGATAAAAAAAAAATAGGGACCATAAATTAATTATTTATGTACTTCTCCTAGCTAGTGCTTAATAAATAGGTCTTGAATGAATGTTTTGCTCTGGAATATCACCGTTTTCACACAACTCACTCTAGTGATGATTCTGGCTGGAATGAAATGTAGTAAGTTTGCCTCCTAGCCCACCCTAATCTATGAAAAATGGAGAGAATCTAAATGACTTAAGATCAAAGCCCAAGTTCCCAATGCCCTTCCTTCCAGTTGGAGGTCCATACCAAATTCATCCACAGTAAAGAAGCGTGATATCTTTCTTCCTGACTTCTCTACCACCACTTTGTAGGAGCCATAGATGGGTTCCGATGAGAGGGTGAAGGACTGCTGCTTGAGACCTCTCTCTAAATTGAGATTCTGCCATTGCATGATACGATTCCTTTGGGGGTCCTATAAAAAGGAACAAGAAAGCTATAGGACAAAGAGGAGAAATGTGAGGACCCCTGGATGACTCAAAGTAGTCTGAAGGGTCTTTAGCATTGCTCTCTTCCAAGATGGAAAAGGAAGCAATGAGCTACAACAGACTGAGGCTCTGGGAATAGGAAGAACTTTGGGATGAAGGCTTCTCTTTTTTTTCTTTTTTTTTAATTAAATGAATTTATTTAAATTAATTAATTTAGAATAGTTTTCCATGGTTATAAGACTCAAATTCTTTCCTCTCCTCCCCCCCTTCCTGTAGCTGATGCACAATTCCTCTGGGTTTTACTTGTGTCATTGATCAAGACCTATTTCCAAATTATTGATATTTGCTGTAGAGTAATTGTTTAGCATCTACGAGAACCTTGGGATGAAGGCTTCTCTTGCTAGCTCCTATCTCTGAAGTGACAAGGAAGGGTCCTACATATGAACATGTTCCCTGTATTTACTGATTCCCCAAGATTTGAAACACTTCTTTCTACTCACCTCGACATACACCAGTGGAAACTGGAAGAAAAAAATGGAAAAACATATGAGTCTAAAATTGCTTCTTAAGTCAGAAAATTCAGACAAATCTACAGAGCTGAACATGGTTATATTTGCAGTAAAACGTATTCTGGACAGAAGCTTCTCAGAACTATTATTAGGTGTATGTATACATACAGATGCTTATAGGGCTACTAGGCAGCGCTGGACCTGGTGTCAGGACAACCTGAGTTAAAATTCAGCCTCAGCCATTTACAAGCTCTGTAGCCTTGGACAAGTCATTTAACCCTGTTTGCCTCAGTTTCTTCATCTGTAAAATGTAGATAATACTAGCATATAACTCTTCAGGGTTGTTTTGAGGGTCAATTGAAATAATACTTGTAAAGCATTTCACACAGTGTACGAAATGCCCATGGTAGGTGCCATAACAATGTTAGCTGTGGTGATGATGATAATGTATTTACACAAAAATACACATTTTCATTCACTTAGAAATTGAGATTCTCTGACATTGTTAATGATTATAATCCTCATCAAAATCATCACAATGTGATGTCCTTTTACAAACTTGGAGACAGGCTCTAGTAGAGTCATTCATCACTGAATCTAAAGAATGACTCACAACCTCCACTCATGAGGGAGGTGGACAAAAAATACCCCTTCTGGCCTCATCCAATGCTCAGCCTCCCATCAAGAGGATTTATTTATCTTGCAGCCTACCCAAAATATCAGATGTTACTCTTGAAAGAAGGAAACTTGGTTAGCCAAACCAATTGCTCAATCTGGTTCCATAGAAGATTAACAGGAAAATATGAACAAAAGAAAAGTGAATCATTGTAGAAAATTAATTCTAAGCATGTCAAGGAGGTCTAAAACCATAAATCAGGATCATAGATTTAGAGCCAGAGAGGTCTTTGGTATTTATATAGTTTGACTCTCATTTTATGGATGAGGAAACTGAGGCATTTGGAGATGAAATGACTGGTTTCAAATCAATCAGGTAGTGAGTGATGGAGCTAATGGTCCTAATCTCTCATCTTTTGATTCCACATCCAACACTGTTACCCCTCTATGCCTCCACTTCCCTTTTGTTTCCCATGAAGGTTTCCCATGAAGGGTTATCTATATAGTAGATGCTTAATAAGGAAAAGAATATCCTTTTCTTCTTTTCCCTCTTATAATGCTTCATATTGGAAATCTTATCCTGAGATGGGACTGGAAGCCGGTGCTACTGTTCTCAGCTCCCCAGAGACATGCCCCTCACTGTTAGGATCCCACGACAGTTTTGACATGGCTGTTAAGGTGACTTACCGTCTCATTCTGGGGGTGAAAATTTTCATCCACAGCAACAATACGAAAGCGAACTGAAACAAAGAAGTATCACCCATGAGACTCCAAATCCCTATTCTAGTCACTCAGGACAGTGATCTAGAAGACCATGGGGAAAAGAAAACTGCAATTTTTCAGAAGGAAAATAATGGGGATGAGGCTCACCCTTTTTTGAAGTTGCCCCTGACCCTCACAGCCTCCATACCTTGCTGTTTTGGCTTGTAGATGGGTTTGTCTGTTTGCATAAAAACCAAACTCCTTGGGTTCTTCACCAGCACTGTCTTCCGTTTATTGAACGTTTGTGTTGGACCCATCACTTGAACAGTGAAGAATGCCACCTCTGAGGATGAAGATAACCTTGGGATCTGGGAAATACAAATATTTTTCATAATTTATGCTGCTTATTCACTTTGGAGATCTCATCCCTCAACATAAACTTCCTTCCTCTTTCAGTCTTACTAAAGAAAATTGGTAAGGTGCATGGAATATTTTTTCCTTCTTTTTTTTACAAATTGAGATGAGAGTAAAAAGACTTAATTTATCATATGCCTTCCTTCTGCATGTGTCTGTCTTGCTACTTTTACTTCTCTTATCTATTTCTCTATTGTCTATTAAAGTCCAACATTCTTGGCCAGTACTTCAAAACATGGTGCTTACCTTTATGACACATCAGCTTTCTGTTACTCTTAATAAATGTTGATTGACTGATGGACTGACTTTTTCAACATCCATCTCTCATTATAGTCCCTACCCTGGCTATATTCAAGAAACTGGACTATTAGTCTTCCCCAAATACCTAGTGTTTTCCTACCATTCAGCATTTGTTTACACAGGTGAAGAAGTTGGCACCCATTAGGGCTGTTGGTTTTTAGAACCTGTTTTATGAAGACTTATGAGATGATATCCCTCATACTTACCCCCTCAGTGAGATCATTCCCTCTCTCCTTAGTTTAACTAAGGTGAGTCACCTTCCAGTCCAAGAATTCCCCTTCTGTTATATATTCCTTGTTCTAGTCTAATCTGTAGAACTTCTCCAATTTCTGTTTGTGGTTTTGCTTGGATAAATGTGTTTAACTGATATTTGCTATTCATGATGATCTTTTGTGTGACCAGCATTTGATAGAAAGGAAGCAAGTTGGCCAATATAAATTAAAGGGTACCTTTCTTTTTGAGAGGAATCAGGGAAATGGCTTTCATTCTGAACCTATCATACCTGCCAGACTAGAGATATTTGAAGGACTGAAGAAAAATGTAATTCTAATCTTAGAGATAGAAGAAATTGCCCTGTCTCGAAGTTTTTAGGTCCTACCTGTCTTCTCACCCCCAGCTAGACTGCTGCTAGTATAAGGATGGCCCTTCTACTTTTTTGCAAAGTTGAAATGTGAATTCCAAATCATATCTATCCCTGCAATCCACAAACTACATCATATATCCTTATTGGCGAACCTATGGCACACATGTGGATGGGGCTACTCCCTTCCCTCTCTCCATGAGCCTGAGGACTTTCCTCCCATCACCTGCCCCTCTGCCCAGCAACCCAATGGAAGTGCTTCCTCCTTCCCTTGTCTAAGGTAAGGCAGGGGACTTACATGTAGCATGAGGGTTGCAGTTTGGGCACTCGATCTCTAAAAGGTTCACCATCACTGTCATGTATAAACATGCATACACACATATGTGTATGTATTGAGGATATATGTTATACACATATATATTATACTCATATTCATGTTAGACTAGACTTTGTTCCCATATTTCTCCACATTCTTTATACTCATCATTTTTTATAGTGCAGAATATTCTATTACATTCATATACCACTATGTGTTTAGTGATTCCTCAAACTATAAGGCATTTACTTACCTATTTTGTACCCAGTTTCTTGATTACTCAAAAAAGTGCTGCTATGAATATTTTGGTATATTTGAAACCTTACTTTCTATCTTTTAATTCCTTGGGGTATATATCTACCAATGAGATCTCTGGGTCAACATTAATATTTTAGTCATTTTTTAGGCATAATTTAAAAATACTTTCCAGAGTGATTGGATCAGCTTACAGTTCTTCTTTGGGACCAAGCTTTGTCACTGTAATTCCAGTGTTTAGTTTGGAATGTTTTGTTCTTTCCACTTGAACTTTCTTCTTATGGTTATTATGAGCACCTCAAAGGGAGATGAGTAAATGTTCCATGAAATGACAGAGTACAACTAACTTGGCTCCTTTCTTTGTTCCTTCAAAGAGAACCTGTGAGCTATCCTTCTTTTTCTCTAAATTTATTTTATCTTCTATTTTTATTATTACAAAAATATGAAAATAAATATGGTTCAGTTCTTTTAATTTACTTTTGATTTCAGTTCTTCAGTCTTTGGATTTATTGGTCACTGGGCAAGGATCTCACTGAATCAGAAGCAATAGTTAAATAAGTATTAATAAATATCCTAAAAACTAAAATTCTTAGTACTCTTTAACTTTTCATCATTTTCCACTAAAGGAAGGGAAGGAAACTGCACCTGCAGACCATTTTGTAGTTTTCTTAATTTCCAGGGTTCTTTCCTCTTCTGCTGTCACCATCATGACACAGACCCTCCTCCCCTTGAGCTTGGAATGCTACAATAGTCTGTTGATTGTTCCCCCTGCCTCAACTTTCTCCTCTCTCAAACCCATTCTCCACTCTGCTTTCCTACTCATCTTTCTAAAGGACAGGTGTGACCATGTCACACACACACACACCATTCCATAAACTCCAATGGCTTCCTATTACCTCCAGGATTAAATAGAAAATCCTTTTTGGCTTTTAAAGTCTTTCAAAATTGGATCCCCTCTTACTTTTCAGTCTACTTACACACACACGGTGATCTGGTAACACTGGTCCCCTTTTTTGTTCCTTGAACCAGACATTCCATTTCCTGGCTCCTATTATTTTCACTCTGTATCCCCCCATGCCTGGAATTCTCTCCATCCTCATCTCCGCCTCCTAACTTCCTTCAAGTCTTATCTAAAATCCCCCCTTCCAAAAGAAGTCTGTTTTGATCACCTTTAATGCTGGTGCCTTTTCTTTGCAATTATCTACAGTTTATCCTACATGCAGCTTTGAAGATAAAATGAGATATTTGTAAAGTGCTTATTGCAGTGTCTGGCACGTAACAAACTTTATATAGATGGTAGTTATCATTAATATTGTTATTTGTGCATAATTGTTTGAATTCTCCCTCCTTTGAGACTCTGAGATCCTTGAGAATGAAAACATTTTTTCAGTTGTATTCCCTGGTGCTTAGCACAATGCCTGCCATATAGCAGGCACTTAATAAATGTTTGGTGAAAAGGTAGCTAGGTGGCTCAATAAATGGAGAGCCTGGCCTAGAGATGGGAGGTCCGAGGTTCAAATCTGCCCTCAGACACTTCCCAGCTGTGGGACCCTGTACAAGTCACTTGACCCCCATTGCCTAGCCCTTACCGCTCTTCTGCCTTGGAGCCAATACACAGTATTGATTCTAAGAGGGAAAGTATGGGTTTTAAAAAAAATGCTTGCTGACTAGAATGCAGTAGCCAAATAAGCCACCCCACAATAGAACAAGTTAACTCATAATGACGATCTTTGTACTTAGACTAATCTTTGGAAAACATATTTTCTATTTCTGAAACAAAGTCTTGGCAGCACAGTGGAACCTTTCAGAAGTTTTGCTCTGCTGAAACATCCTTCAAGAATTTAAAGTCACTTCCCTATCATGAAGAATTGTTGGACTAGGACTTTGTGGAGAGGTGCCTGTTTGTGTATGTATGCATTTCAACATAAAAGCATGGATTAAAGCCACAAAGGACCCTGTCGGTCATGTATTATTGTCCTTTTGTTTTCAGGTGAAGGAACAAACCCAGGAAGTTTAAATGAAATTCCCAAGGTCATAGAAATCATAACGAGGAGTCCAAGCCCAAGTCTTCTGACTCCAAATTCAGCAAGCTCTCTGATATAGTATATATACTATGTTATTATCATGTCCTCTCTCTCTCTCTCCCCCTCTTCCGCTTCTCCCCCCTCTCCCTTTCTCTCCTTCTCCCCCTTCTCTCTCTCTCCCCCTCTCCCCTTCTGTCTCTCTCTTTCTTTTTCTCTCTCTTTTTCTCCCTTCCTCACAGACACATAGAAGGATTTCAAGATTCCTATGCCCACTGTAGTCTGAGCATCTGCCTGCTTGCCTGCCTCTATTAAAGACCCCTCTAGGCCAGAGAACTGAGCACAAAATGGGGAGGGGAGCCTTGACAGAGCAAATTCTGGAGGAGATTTCCCCCACTGGGTCTGCTGACTCAGAGTTTAAATGATAGATCACTTTACAACAGAAGATGAACTGGAGTCAGAGGCATGTGGCAGAATTAGAGACATCATCTGGGTTTAGGACAACTTCTTTCCATTCAAGATTCAGATTGCTATCAGGCAAGCAATACCAGGAACATGGAAGAGTAGATATATAGCAGTTATCACCCAAGAGTTTATAAGAACTACAAATGACTAATAAATTCCTCCCTAGAACTTGAAGAGACAAAATGGGAAACTGTGTCCCTTCCTGCATTTCTTTATTCCTGAGACTGAGATGGAGTGAAAACCATTCCTTTCTATTTCTTTGTATAAGACTTGGGTTTAGGGGGCAGCTGGGTGGCTCAGTGGATTGAGAGCCAGGCCTAGAGACGGGGGAGGTCCTAGGTTCAAATCTGGCCTCAGACACCTCCCAGCTGTGTGACCCTGAGCAAGTTGTTTAACCTCCATTGCCTAGCTCTTACCACTCTTCTGCCTTGGAACCTATATACACTATTGATTCCAAGATGGAAGGTAAGGGTTTAAAGCTCAGGAACTTTTTTCTTCTGAGGGTCAGAGAGAGATAAAGAAAGAGGCATTTGTAGGGTGGTATAATCAGTTGTGACTGTCTCTGTTTTAGTGCAAGAGTTATTTTGCCTATTTTTTTAAATTTTTGTTTCATGCACAATATAAACCTGCCACAATTGCATATTGTACATCAAAATCTATGGGTCCTTGAGGGAGCAGGGTGGTATAGAGGACAGAGAGCCAGGCCTGGACTGTGGGGGACCCAGATTCTAAAGTATCCCCTGTTTATTTATTTTTTATTTTTTTAAGACCCTTACCTTCCATCTTAGAATCAATAAAATTGGTTACAAAGGCAGAAGAATGGTAAGGGCTAGGCAATGGGGGTCAAGTGACTCATCCAGGGTCCCACAGCTGGGAAGTGTCTGAGGCCATATTTGAACCCAGGACCTCCCATCTCTGGGCTTGGCTCTCCATCCACTGAGTTACCCAGCTATCTTCAAGTACCCCCTGTTTAAAGAAAACGAGAGCATCCAGCCCCTCCAGAAGGATGGGTGCCCATCTTAGAAGTCAATGTGAGGAGCGCTGTAGTCAATCAGACAGGCTCAGATGAGCGGTACTCACCTTGAAGGGAAGGCAGAGGAATGCATCTTTTGTGTTCACCTGATGAGTAAATATGGTGCTGCCATTAGCAGCAGGTCTGATGAACTCCAAGGTAGCACTGGCAGTCACTGACTCGTTCAGGTGGTTCATAAACAGACAGGCTTTTTGAGTGATCCCAGTCTGAAGCAGGGAGGGGACCAGCACCATGTAGTGACTAGAAAGAGAAGAAACCCAACCAGACAGTCACTCAATGAGCATCTACTGGGTGCTTTTGCTCTGGGTTGCCACCATGACTGTGTTTCCGGCACCATCCCAGCTACCACCGACAGCTAGGAAGTGGGTCTACTGCTGTGACATCCTGGAAGGAGTTGCTTTCCTTCTCTCTCCCCCAAGTCAGGAGAATAATCATGCATGGGAAGGAGCCCTCAGGGGTGTTGCTGTTTCACAGACAGACTTCACTTAAGGAGACATCTGAATTAGCCATCATATTCATATGAACACAAAAGTCAATTAAGTTGTTATTCTTTTTTTACTTTACGAAGCTTAGCAACCAGGAAAGCAGTTATTTAATACAAGAGCATACTTGACGTGCTTGACTTTTTAGTTGTGTCTGATGCTTCATGACCCCATTTGGGGTTTTCTTGGCAAAGATACTGGAGTGGTTTGCCATTTCCTTCTTCAGTTCATTTTACAGATGAAGAAACTGAGGCAAACAGAGTTAAATGATTTGCCCAGGGTCACACAGCGAATAAGTGTTGGATGCTAGATTTGAACTCAAGAAGAAGAGTCTTCAGGCTCAGGGTTCTTATCTACTGTGCTATCTAGCTTCCCTGTTCTGGACGAGGAGTCAGAGAAATCTAGTTCAGTCCAACTCTATACTCATCGTGTGACACTAGAAAGGTCACAATCTCTCTCATTGCCAATTTCCTCATCAACAAAATGGGTTTGATTATATCTGAACCTCTTATCTTACAGCAATACTACAAGAGTGGAATGCAACAACAGTTGAAGTATTGTTCTGATGCCAGTTGTTAAATGATGCATATAACATTTTACATTTGAAAATTTAAAACATACACAACTTCCCCAGGAATATATCTATTGTATAAACAAGCTACGTGTAGCCCCAGTGTTACTGATACTTTCGGGAATGTAAGCATTTGAACCTTTTATGATACCAAAATTCTTTATATAATTTTGGGCACTTGCCCCAGGGTCATAGTACATATGAGATCATAGGGTAATAACAGCAACTTGCATTCATGCAGTACTTTGAGGTTTATAAAGTGCCTTCCTCACAATTATGTGAGGAAATTTGTGTGTGATCCCATTTTCCAGATTAGAAGAGTTAGGCTCAGCTTACATAGCTGCCCCAAGACAAAGCTGGGACTAGAGTATTATGAAGAAATGCCCTTCAAATTATTGAAGGAGAAGAGAAAAAACATGAACACATTTTCTATTTCTGTCAAGTTCCCTTAGGTTATATAAAAGCAGTGATTGTTGATCCTTTTTCATTGGCAAGAGGAATAGCTGTTTTCAAAGGTTAAGAGCAAGGCTTTCAAGAGGGTTATGCTGTGGCAAGATAAGCAAAGCAAACAATATTATTCCCTGGACATGGGAGTCCTGGGCTCAAATCTGGGGTCAAACACTTTCTAGCTTTGTGACCCTAGAGAAGTCACTGAATTCCAATTGCCTAACCCTTACCACTCTTCTGGCTTGGAAATGATGTTTAGTATCAATTCTAAAACAGAAGGTAAGGGTTTTACATTTTTTTTAATTAGATTATTACTTTGAACAAAGTCAAAAATAGAATAGCCTACTAACTAGACAATGAATTAAAAGTACCATATTTAGGAAATATGCTTTGCATGATAATACATGAAATCCAGATCAAATTGCTTGCCAGCTCTTGGAAGGAGGAGGAAATGAAGGCAGGACAATAATTTGGATCATATGACTTTGGAAAATTTATTACATGTAATTGGCAAATAAATAAATAAATTTTAAAAAAGAAAAAATAAATTAAAAGTACTATATCTAAACTGTCTTCGAGTTAGGAATTCCAGAGTTCAGAATCTTGTCTCTAATATAATATAATATGATATGTATTATTATTACATTACATATTATTATATTACATGTTATTACATGTATTATTATATTATACACATTAAAGTATATATATTATTACACGCATTATTATTTTATGCCTGTTTTATTATATATATTATCAGGTGTATTCTGTTATACACATATGCATTATTATAATATTATTCATATTATATGTATTATGCATATTCTATATCTCATAAGTATAATTGATATACATATTATATTATAGAATGCATATTATTATATGTATTATTATATTCTATATTATCACATGTATTATTCTATGTATCTCATATTATAAGTATAATGTATATTATACATATATTGTACATAGTATATGTACTACATGATACATTATCATATGTATCATTAGTGTACTATTTGTATATTGTACATGTTGTTGCATGTAATAATTATGTGTGTTATATGATGGAATATATTCTTATACATATTAAAAGTATAATATATAAATAATACATATAAATAGCATTACAAATCTTAAAGCCTTATATATTAGCTATTCATTTCTTTAAAAGAATCTAAATGAGGGGCAGCTGGGTGGCTCAGTGTATTGAGTCAGGCCTAGAGATTGGAGGTCCTGGGTTCAAATCTGACCTCAGACACATCCCAGCTGTGTGATCCTGGGCAAGTCACAACCTCCATTGCCTAGCCCTTACCACTCTTCTGCCTTGGAGCCAATACACAGTATTGACTCCAAGATGGAAGGTAAAGATTAAAAAAAAAAAGAATCTAAATCTTCTCCTTGTCTTCCCAGGCACCTTAAGCCCATGTGGAATTGCAGTGGCCTGAATGTGGGATTCTGCTCATTCTCCCTGGTTATAGTGAGGGCCAAAGGCAGAATTCTTGGGACACCTAAAAATAGTCATCATTATTTCCCAGAAGTTGGGAGTGTGGAGGAGACTCTCTGGAAAGGACAGCTGAGAGGGGAGCTGAAGAGCCAGACCTTTCAAAACAAGACAGACATATTATGTTAACATTGTAACAAGCAGCTACATCCAGGATTATTTCAAATTGTAATACTTTTAAGATGTCACATAATTTTCCCATTTTCCCCACACTGGCTGTTTTCCAACTTCTGTGGCAACTCCTTTGGCAGCAACAGAGGCAAAAGATTAGGGGATTAGTGGGAGGCAGCATTTTAATTTGTTTGTCCTGACTGTAGAGGAAAAAAAAAAGTAGATTCTGGGTTGTGGCAGCAACTGGGAGAAAGGATTATGGCTAAACCCTGGGGCCTGGACAAAGGAAGAAGCAGAATTGAAAGGGCAGAGACTGAGAAATAACAGGAATCAACAGTGGCGGGAGGTCCAGTGAAACTGACCCAACTGTGAAATAAGCAAATAAAGTGCCCTTCCACCTTCCGCTTCCTAGCAATCTGATCCTTTATGTTGCCAGCCACCTCATTCCACCCAAGCCTTCCATTCCCCAGAAAGTAGGCAGTGCTTCCCCAACTCTCTTTCCCAATCTACCCTCATCAAAACTCCCATCTCCTGCCTTTTTCAATCTTAGCAATTGTGCCAAAAAAGCAATCTGCTAAAAAACCAAAACCAAACCAAACCATGTCCTATTAGGTGTTAAGAAGTGATCATCTTTTGGGCAGGGAATTTTTGCTTAAAAACACCCACACACATGCATTTGGAAGGGCAATCAATCTCTTAAATCCAAAGGAATGAATTTCTAAAAGCAGAATAACAGGTAACTAAAGAAGGAATTGGGGGACAGTGAACTTTCCTGGCTTGTAAATCACCCCAAGCCTCTCCCCAGATTTTTTCCTGCATCTAAGTTTGGCCCTGGCTAAAGGAAATGATTTCCAAAACTGTGAGAAGAACAGATGATCAAAACAGAAGAAAAGAGGTAGAGAGGGGCCAGATAAGTAAACAAAACTTTAAAAAACGAGAAAGCAAAAAGGATGGGTCATTAGGAAGAAAGCAAAAGCTTAAGGTGGGACAAGGGGCAAGGTCTGGCTTGCTGCTCCCCTTCCAAACTAGCTCCTTTTTTTTTTTTTTTAATATCCAGTTTTCTCGGAAAACTTACGGTTCTCCATTGATCCCAGTGACCAAGGTGAGGAGCCACAGGACAAGACCTGCATGAAGCAGCCAATCTTTCCCCATTGTGCTGGAGAAGAAAGGCAGACTGGGAGGTCACACTAACTGGTTTCCTGGTCCTTGCACTGTGAACTGTTCCTAAATCCTCTGGGTTTTATGCTCCGCATTCTGCAAACAAGAAGCCCTGCCCACACAACCTAGACTCTTACAAAAGGTCATTGCTCTCTGGGATTGCCTCATTGCAGCCAAGGCTAATTTTTGGTAAATTCGGGAGCCTGCTGCTGAGATAACATCTCCATTTGAAATCAAGCCAGCTTCCCAGTTTAACTAGAAAACTTTAAACCCCCTTCCTTGATGCCTAACAGAGCGACTGGGCAGAGCTTGATTTGAGGGATCACTGCCATTGCTTCAAACATCTTCCTTTCTATCCAGCACAGGGTCAGAAACGTTTCTTGGCAGAGACTCGACTGGTTTGCTTTTCCTTCTCCAGCTCATTTTAGAGATGAGGAACTGAGACTTGCCCAGGATCACCCAACCCGTATGGAAGATGAGTGGTCCTGACTCCACATCCTGCACTCTCTCCACAGTGCCACCTGGCTACCCCAAAAGGAATAGTAGTTATCTCTCATCTAATCCCCAATAAAGATTATTTGTGAATTGGTGGAGATCAAGGTTTAGGGAGGAGATTGGTCAGGGGTGGATGTGGGTTGTGATTTATGGTAGAGGAAGGAAGGAGGGTATCAAATACAAATTGGATTACTTTATAATTTTGTCCAGAGCTGGAACTAATTGCCCCTATCACCTTCCACATCAAAGAAAGCCTCCTTTTCCCATCTGCACCAAGTCTTTTAAGTCCTAATCCTATGATCCTAAGGATCATTGAATAATCTGTGGATTGTAATTCAATTCTGTCCATGCCCACCCCCATACACACCTAGCCATATCCTTTCACCAAGTGTCTCTCCTTTGGAGTAAGAAAAGACAAAACAGGAAAAGAAGCTGTGAATTAGGAAGCATATAATATAAAATGAGAGCCCTGCTTACGGTCTGGTCAAGATCAGTGATATAGAGTATGTAGAGGGATTTTAAACTATGGAAGACACATTATTATTATTTGTAATGGTCAAATTAAGGAACAACAGAAAGTCTTCTTTAAGTTTCAGCACAGTTGAGTAATTGATATGATATTATTATATAGAATAGTATTATAGGACATTATAATAATTATTATACAATTTATAATTATTCATTTTAAATAATATTGCATAATTGTTTATTAAATATATGATTATTATACTATCAAGCCTTTCTATAGGTTAGATAGAAGAGTTGCCAAGCACTTTATGCATATCTCACAGCAACCCTGGGTGGTAGATGCAATTATTATCCTTATTTTACATAAAGAGGAACTTCAGGCAGACAGAGGGTAAGTAACGTGCTCAGAGTCAGAAACTAGTTGGTGTGTGAGGCAGGATTTGAACTCAGATCTTTCAGACTTCTGATCCAATTCTTTGTCCACTACAATCTGGGTCACAATGGGTCTATCTAACTTTGAGATTATTTAGTATTCCAAAGCAGAAAGAGACAAATCATAAAAGAAGTAATGCAAGAAAAAGGAGGACAAGAACCCGGGAAAGATATGGCAAGAAGCATGAAGCAAATATTTTACATTTCAAATCAGTTAAGAATTATTCAGTGAGTCAACTATAAATGAATTTTCTAGAGGAAATATCCACTTTCTTTTTGCAGCTAGGTAATGAAGTGGATGGAGTTCTGGTGTAAAGCCAGGAAGACTCATCCTCTTAAGTTTAAATCCAGCCTTAGACACTTACTAGCTAGATTACCCTGGGCAAATCACTTTTTGCCTCAGTTTCCTCATCTGGAAAATGAGCTAGAGAAAGAAATGACAAACCACTCTAGGATCTGTGCCAAGAAAATCCCAAATAGGGGTCCCAAAGAATCCAATATGACTAAGAACAAATGCAGTTTGGCAAGCACTGAAAGTAATTCTCCCTTCTCCATAAACCTTTACATTTTAAAAAATTCTGTCTAAAGAAATAGCTGAATTCTTCATTTCACCACTTTTCTTCCCAAAATAACAGGACTTTAAGGCTACGTGTTCTGTGAGCATAGATTATGGAGAACATTTCTGCTAGTTACATATTAATCATCCTCCAGCACAGTTACTGGATGTGACCAAATCTATCCTGTGAGCAGTTCTGTTATTTCAACTAGTCATAGCCTGCCTCCCATTAGCCAAATTTCACAGGACATAAATCTATATAAATTCTTATGATCTCAGAGTGATCTTCTCTGTCAACTCCCAGAATACCTGGTACAATAGCTGGTCTGTCCATAGAAGAGAATTCATAAATACTTGCTTCTTTGATTAAGAATATTCATTCCTAATTTTTAATTAGAAAGTGGCCTGATGTAAAAGTATATATAAAAAAAGATTACTGAGCAATTGCCATCTAAATCCAGGCACCCACTTCTTGTTGTTCAGTAATTTTCAGTCCTGTTCAACTCTTCATGACTTCATTTGGGGTTTTTTTGTCAATAATACTAGAATGGCTTGCCATTTCCTCTTCCAGCTCATTTTATAGATGAAGAAGCCGAAGCAAACAGGACTAAGCAACTTGTCCAGAGTCAAACACAAACATATTTTAAATAGAATTCTTCAGTAAAGTTCCCCTTCTTCTGATAAAGACATCCCCTCCAATGTGCCTATCCGTGCCTTCCTATCACTGGGAACTCACATGTTCTTCCTTTAATCTACAACAGAGCATCCCCCAAACGTGCTGGGCATCTTCTTTGCATTCTCTTGACATTCTGAGGATATCGTTGGAGTTCTTGCTATGGGATCAGCCCTTCTTCTCTTTTTCTTTCTTTACTCTGTTCTTGCTGGATAAATTGTTGTTTGGTATGTGTGGCAGCTTGCTCACACCCATGGAACAGATGCTTCCATTGCCTTTCTGTCACTCTCAGTTTTGATTCTTTGGAAGCCTTATGACACAGCTGCCCATACAAAACCTAAGGAAGGGCATTGTTTAAAAGAGATAGACCTTTGTTTGAGGGGGACTCTTGAGGTCATTAAAGGAATTTTGCTATTTCTTAAAGGTGATTGACATAATGTCAACCAGCCAAGGGGAGGTCACGAAGACTTTACCACCTCTGGAGTTTCTTCTTCAACTTGAATTCTATACTTGATTTCCTCCATAACAGAATCCAGCAGCTTTGAAGATTGGGTATTTCCCTGTTTTATTCTTTGCTTGGTATTAATAATCACAGGGGCCTCAAACAAGGTACCCTCAAAGCATTGAAGGAGGAAGCCAAAAGGAAGACAAAAAGCAGATTAAAAAAAAGGAAAAGACCTGTTAACATTTGTAACGCATATTCTTTTTCACTGTCAAGAACCATGGAACACTCAGATTCACCCATCACAATTCTGGTTGTCTTTTGTTTTATTTTTTTCTTTGTATTGTCAACATCTGGCATACAGGATCTCAGGATCATAGATTGAGAACTGGAAGGGACAGTAGAAGACATCTATTCCAATCTTCTCATTTTCCAGATGAAAAAACAGGTTGAGTGGAATCGTGGGTTGGCTATGGGAGGGGTGGTGGGAGGTGGGGGGGAAGAAAAGAAAATGATCTTTGTTTCCAATGAATAATGTTTGAAAATGAAAAAAAATTAAGTTAAATTAAAAACAAAAAAGAAAAAGAAAGAACAGGTTGAGAAAGGTCAAGTTACTCACACAGAGTAAGTAGTAGAGTTGATATCTGAACTCAGTTCCTTTGACTAAGTTATACTTCTTTCTATTGTACCAAATTAAAGTCAAAATGGCACTGAAGGTTGGGGAAAAAAAGACTAGATAAAACCAAGTAGATATAGAGGTTTATATTGGAAGTTCTCAAGGTAACCAAAGGAGAGGAAAATTCTAAGGCATGGAGAGAAGTTTCAAATTTTAATTAAAAAAAAAAAGAAAGAAAACTTCAATATTATCAACCCATATATTTACTTTTCTTTCTTTTTTTAAATGTCTATCTTATTTTTCTACATTCCCATCTATTTAAAATTCTAATGAGGGGGCAGCTGGGTAGCTCAGTGGATTGAGAGCCAGGCCTAGAGATGAGGTCCTAGGTTCAAATCTGGCCTCAGACACTTCCCAGCTGTGTGACCCTGGGCAAGTCACTTGACCTCCTATTGCTTAGCCCTTACCACTCTTCTGCCTTGGAGCCAATACACAGTATTGACTCCAAGATGGAAGGTAAGGGTTTTAAAAATAAATAAATGAAATAAAATAAAATTCTAATGAATAATCTATACATACATCTAGGGCATTCTTGGTGAAGATATAAGGAGAGAAAGGGCAGTTTTCATAAATAATAGCTCACAATAGAGCACATCTTTATCATCATATGATTGACAAAAGGAGAATTAGGAAAGTGGCCTTACACAATGCTACCCTTAAAAAAAAAGGCATTTTCTGCAGGGATCTAAAAAACACTATCCACAAGCAGAGGATAAACTGTGGGAGTAAAAACACCGAGGAAAAGCAACTGCTTGACTACAGGGGTGGAGGGGATATGACTGAGGAGAGACTGTAAATGAACACTCTAATGCAGATACCAACAACATGGAAATGGGTTGGGATCAAGGACACATGTGATACTCAGTGGAATTGTGCGTCGGCTTTGGGAGAGGTGGTGGGAAGGGCGGGGGGGGGGGGGGGGGGGGGAGGGGGGGGAGGAAAAGAAAATGATCTTTGTTTCCAATGAATAATGTTTGGAAATGACCAAATAAAATAATGTTTAAAGTGAAAAAAATGTCATTTAATTCAGTAGAGTGACATAACATTTTAAAGGCTTTCTTCCAACAAGGTGTCTCCCATGTATATGTTCAAATTATAAAAATTTCTTGAAGGATGTAGCAACCAAGATAACCTTGTTTAATGACCCATTCATTATTCTAGAAAACAGAAAAAAAAATTAGGGGGGGGGGGTAGTACTTCTAATCCAATCCTCTCATTTTATAGATTGGAAAACAATTGAGGTCTGCTAAGGTTAAGCAACTTGTCCAAGTTCTCAAATAGGTAGTAAGTATTTGACCCCAAAGTTTCTGACTCATCAAAACCCTTCTTCCCTTCTCTTTCTTCTCCTTCCTTATCTTTCCTTTCTTTCATTTTTCCTTTCCTTCTCTTTTCCTTCCTTCTCTTCTCTTTCTTTTTTCTGTCCTTCTCCCAGTGAGGAAACTCCCTCTATCTAATCAGACTGTTAAGTAATTTCCTCAAATTACAGTGCTGAAGATTTATATAGGGCAAAGAGTTTAAATGATTTATCTATGGTCACACAGCCAATACACACCAGAAGCAGGACTTGAATACAAGTCTTCTTGACTTCAAATCTGGCTTTCCATTCACTGTATTTCCCTGCCTCTTCATCTTATCTATAAAATGAAGAAATGGGTCTAGATCAAGGTTAGAAGGCTGCATGCCACTGGGTGCAAACCATACCATATTAAAAGGTAATTGTTAATATTTAATTAAATAAATGGAAATACAATAAAAGATGAATAATATTAATATGTGGTTTTCTAAGTCAACATGCAGCCTGCCAAGATCATTGTTATTGTTTAATGATCCTTTTTCTGGTTGAATTTGGCAGCACTGGATTAAATGCCTCCAATAATCCCTTCTAATTTTAAAACAGTATAGGTTCACCTCCTGTTTCTTATCTGATAAAGAATAAGAGCAGTTCAGTTTCTCTTTAAGAACAGGAAAAACATCTAACAGAGATATATCATTTATGAGGATGTCAGTCAGTAACAAAAGTCCTTAAGTGAAAAATCTCTTGACTCTTGAAATCCGGAGAGGTGTGTAACTAAACTATGATCTTTCGTTTGTTTTGATTTGTAAAAACAAACACAGTAAATTAAACAAACTATTGCATTGTACGGAAATATCTTCACTGTTACAGATGAAAATCAATTGTATTTACCTTTTTGTGATCAGGGCCTTCAAAATCTGCCAAAAGACCTAAAGTTCTCTCCCAATCCAACTTTATTAGGAGGTATATTTTCTGAGTGTTTGAGTAAAAATAGGCATTTGAATAATTAAAACAAATGTTCCAAAAATCCTAATAAAAGTAAAATTTTCATAACATGTTTCCAGCATAAAAATGATAACACCTGATTCTAAGAAGAGGATTGTTTGCAAAGTGTTGAGCAATTTTAAGTGGGAGTAAAATGGTTGGTGTACTAGAAAGGGCACTGGATGAGGAGTCAGAAGAAGATACAGGTTGTAGCACCTCCCCTGCCACTAATTTTATCACCTTGGATATTTCACTTAAT
Source organism: Monodelphis domestica (assembly GCF_027887165.1). Classification (NCBI taxonomy): domain Eukaryota; kingdom Metazoa; phylum Chordata; class Mammalia; order Didelphimorphia; family Didelphidae; genus Monodelphis; species Monodelphis domestica. The sequence continues at coordinate 125,001,946 of NC_077231.1, forward strand.
CATTCTGGCGCTCATTTTTCATTATTAACATAAAGAGGGATTGACTAGATAATCTCTAAATTTATAATAGCTTTCAAAGTCTACAATTCTTGAGAGAAGGCAGACTATATGCATAGTCTGTTCTACTAGTTGCCCTTCGACTTCCAGAAAAGAATATGAAGTGGCTGCAAGCTTCCATTTGAGTGGTTGGCAAGCCTTAAAAAATCTGGAAAAAATATAAGGAATGCATGAAATAATTTAGGACAGTAGTTGGGAAGCCTTAAAAAACAAATAGACCCTTTAATCAAAAACACCAATAAAGAACAGAACAAAGATATGAGACAGGAAAAACAGAGAATATATGAGATATCTACAACAAAAACCAACTGTCTTGGAAAACAAAACATGAAGAGATAATATAAGAATTATCAGTCTCCCAGAAAATTACCCAAAATTAATACAATGAAACAAACAAACAAACAAAAAACCTGAGTACCAAATATTTCAAGAAATTATCAAAAAAATTGTCCAGAAAAACCTGAACCACAGGACAGATAGGTAGAACATGAAGGTCCACATCAAAGAGAAATCTCAGGTAAAAACATACTCTAAATACCAAAAATCCCAGGTCAAAAAAATATATTTTTCAAACAGTCAAAAGTGAGAAATCACATACAAAGGAACATTAATTAAACACTGGATTATGTTTCAAAAATAGCAAATTTTAAAACATTATTATATCCATATATTGGAAGGAAAGGATACAGGCTTTGTACCCAAGAATGAATTATCCTAAAAGACTGAACATCACTTTAAAGAGGGTTTAAAAAGTAACTTTTAGCAGAATCAATTACTTTCAGACATTGTGCCTGAGAAAACCAGAGCAGGACAGAATCTTCCAAAGACACACCCAGCAGAAAAAAGAAACATTAGAAAAGTAAAGGAACTGAAACAACTAAGAAGGGCAAAGTGATAAGTACTTAGACAATGAAAAAAGGGAGAGGGAAACTATTGTCCTGCCAGAATTCTAATAGCCAGGAAGGTTAAAAAAAACAGCCATGCAAAAATTACCAAACTTTAATGAACTAAAAACAAACAAACAAAAAAACTCTTAACAAAGGAGAAAGGAAGAACATAATATTTATGGGCACTGGGAAAACACAGAAAAATATTATTCACTGATAAGCTGGAGAGTATCCATGGAGGAAGACATGCCACCAGAACTCAGAGATGCCTCCATCGTAGCCCTATACAAGAACAAAGGCTCACGAGCAGCCTGTGACAACTACAGAGGCATCTCACTACTCTCCACTGCTGGAAAGATCCTCGCCCGTGTTATACTCAACAGACTCCTGTCATCTGTTTCAGAGCAGAACCTGCCTGAATCACAATGTGGCTTCCGACCAGATCGCAGCACCATCGACATGGTCTTCACGGTGAGGCAAATGCAGGAAAAATGCCTTGAGCAGAACCTGAGTCTCTACATTGTCTTCATAGACCTGACAAAGGCGTTCGACACAGTGAACAGGGACACATTGTGGGTGATCCTCAGCAAGCTCGGTTGCCCAGCAAAATTCGTCAAACTGATCCAGCTCTTTCATGTCGACATGACAGGGGAAGTCCTATGTGGTGGAGAGACTTCCGATCGCTTCAACATCTCCAATGGCGTGAAACAAGGCTGTGTCCTTGCTCAGGTACTATTCAACCTATACTTTGTGGACAAGGAAATCACTTTAAAAGACTGATATATATTAATTTTAAGGTCGCCAAGGAATTCAGCTATGTAATTCCTAAATGAAAACTCAAGTCAGCAGTCAACCTTTTATGGAGTTTTTAATTACAAACAGGAGGAAGAAAGGTATGAGAGAGAGAGAGAGAGAGAGAGAGAGAGAGAGAGAGAGAGAGAGAGAGAGAGAGAGAGAGAAGGGAATAGGGCTTAAATACCCCCCTCTGTTTAGGCTGGGCCAAAAGGCCCAAGCCCTTAGATAGCTGAGGCAAAGAAAAGAGATCAGTCCCTATCACTCATGTGACCAAAATGGAGAAACAGTCTCAGGGGCCTCCACCTTCAGCCTCCTTCAGAGCAAGCTTCTCAGAGCACAACCTCTCAGAGCAAAACCTCTTGAACCCCCCCTAGTCCTCAGACCCCCTCTATCTTTAAGGAAACCATCTAAGTTCCCTCCCCTCAGTTCTCACATCTACCAATCACTGTCCATGTCTTCCCTGTGCCAATGGTGGCTCTAGCTTAACCCAGGACCGCCCAGAGGTCTGCCCCTTTGCACATGTCTGTTGAAGGTCATATTCTCAAATAATTAAATCTTGATCCTTGCCGCAGCCCTTCCTAAATCCTGTTAGACTGAGTAGGGTAGAGATTGTAGTTTCAAGACCTGGTTCTGTCATTCCAAGTATCTCTATTGTATCAATTCTAAAATCAATCATGACTCAAAGAACTTCCTGTTCTATGCTTAAGCATAGGTCAAAGCCCTTTCCATTGTTTAGCAAAAGGTTTATGTCCTAAAGTAGTCTTAGGTAGGGAGGAGAAGGATCCTCCCATGCCCGGGGGTTTCACATTCCAATAGAGTTCTTACTATCAGTAGGAAATTTTTTCCTACTGATTCATCCATTCATAAGTCTAAGAAATTTTAAGGTTTACAACTTCACCCAAGTATTATGACATGCTGTGATGGATCTAGACCTGTGTGTCTACATCAAATACCGACTCGATGGCTTACTATTCGACCTTTGCCGCCTGACTGCAAAAACAAAGACAACAGAGAGACTCATCCTGGAAGCTCTCTTTGCAGATGACTGTGCTCTCATGGCCCACCAAGAAAATCATCTCCAAACCATTGTGGACAGGTTCTCCACTGCAACAAAACTGTTTGGCCTGACTATCAGTCTCAGCAAAACAGAGGTGCTATTCCAACCTGCACCAGGGAGGCCAACGAACCAGCCGTGCATTACAATCGATGGCACGCAGCTTTCTAACGTCAACACTTCCAAGTACCTGGGCAGCACCATCACCAACGATGGGTCCCTAGACCATGAGATCAATGCCAGGATCCAAAAGGCCAGCCAGGCACTCGGGCGGCTGCGCTCCAAAGTCCTCCAACACAGCGGTGTAAGCACTGCGACGAAGCTCAAAGTGTACAACGCAGTGGTCTTCAGCTTGCTCCTGTATGGTTGTGAAACATGGACACTGTACCAGAAGCACATGAAATAGCTGGAGCAATTCCACCAATGCTCCCTCCAGTCAGATGTGTATAGTCCCTCCATGTGTCCCCTCATTTCCAACTTTTCTCTCTAGAGACTTAGGAGAATTTGATCTTAGTTGAGATTGGGACTATTCTCCATTGAGCTAAAATATCTTGCTCACAATAAAAGAGCTCATTTGCTTCTCTGATTTCTGTTTTTAATCTGCATGGATGAATGAGTTTATTCATTATTTGTGAAGATCTTTTGTGTAGTACCAAGCCTTTTGACATAAGCTACACTCCCTTCTTTAAGGTTTGTTCCTCAAAATAATTTCCCCTGGTTTAATATATTTAGAGAAGCTGATAGATATAATTCTAATCCAATATCTCCTTTTAAAGGGGAGTAAAGTGGTCAATCTCATAATCCTTTCTCCAGCTCCACTCCAAGCAGGAAGCAAAGTCTCTCTTAGAAAGAGGTAGATAATATCCCAGAGAAAACTATTTATGCCTCCCCATGAGTCATACTCTCCTATACCTCACCAAAAAGGAACTAAGGCAGACTTCCTACTTTGTGTTAGAAATTACAATCTACAACTGAAATTTTATGAAATGTGCAGCTCAGTGGATAGAGTTCCAAGCCTGGAGCCAGGAAGACCTGAGTTTAAATCTTCACTCAGACACTCACTAACTGGGAATGTGAACTATGAATTTTTATTATTTTTTTATTTTATTATTGTTTTTCTTTTTATTTGCAATATGATAAGTTTAAAATATCCATTAACCCTAATATCTATGCATAACCAAAAGCTTTAAACTATGGAAACCTGCCATTGTTAAATATCATGGGGCTGTTACTAATAATAATTGCATCTAATTTCAGAAAGAAGGGATCACAAAAGAGACACTGTACAGTGCTGAGAAGCACAAGGTCAAAGAGACCAACTAATACCTATGGGATTGATGAGAATCTGTACCAAGACAGAGGACTTGTTTTGAGGTTCAAGGAAATGGCTGTTTGACAACATCAGATGAAGGATTTTCCTGTGCCAGATTTCCAACAAGTACCTTAGTTTGACTGTCATTTTGGCTCCCCTATCCCTGAGATGGAAGGTAAAATCAGACCAGGGAATCATACTTCCCTTTTACTTCAATATCTAGTCCCTTTTCTCCCTTTATAGTATGGCAATTTTCAGTAGTCCTGGCTATCAATGGGTAAGTGCTATATTGTTACAATTGTCCTACAGGCTTATGGGACATAAATCACTTTAATTGGGCCCTGATTCAAGGCCATGTTATGGGCTTATTCTTGCTTTCTTAGAATTTTTATATACATAGAGTTTGAGTTTTATTCCCAAAATTTAATTTTTAAAATTTTTCTTCTATTTGTTTTTTTTTCTGTTTTTGGTTTTTCTTTTGAGAATGATTCATATACCCCATAACTCAATCATGTATCCTGAGTTGATCCAGGTGTTGGTCAACACCCTTCTCATGGGGGTATTATATTATTTTCATAAAATTCAGGATTTAAATTTTTTTTTGAGAGAAATTTCAGGAAAATAAATTCACTAACTCCCTGAACCAAGAAGTGAACTGTTTGGAGAAGGCACCATAAAGAAGTCTACAGAAACTACACACTACATCAGAAGATCCAGAATGAACTTTGGGATGTAGTGAATTATAAGGAATATTTAGTAATTAAGTAAGCAATAAGAGATTTTGGATAGATTATGGTAGAGGCAGATAAATATAGATGACTGAGTGAGCTGGATTCCTTTAAGTCAGAGTGGAATTTTCAAAGAGGATAATGGGAAAAAAGAATTCCCCAGAGGTTCTTGGGAAGGACAGTTGGACCAACAAACTCATTCTTTGAACAGTCCTGAATAAGGAAGGTAGTTCAGGGAGCCTGCTCTGTGAGTTGAGAGAAGATCTGGTGATATTATTTCTTGAAACCATCATAGCAGACAAGAGTAGAGCTACAGTTCCCGTTTGCTCACCAATAGGTGGCAGGATACTGTCGAAGCTGAGTGAAGGTGTCTGTGAAAGAATTTGACAGCCTGTCTGTGTTACAATCTGAGCTGAGAGAAGAAATCTGGTTTATTCTATTTTTGTTTATAAAAATTATAATTTAGATTTAGGATAGAAAGGCAGATATTTGGGGAGTTTAGTTAAATAGTGTAGAGTAAGTAGAATCACTCTTAATGATCATGAAGACTTCCTTCATGGGAAAGATTTGGTTTGGGACTTATTTAGAATTTATTAGTTGTAGGGAATATTTTCTTATCAATATCTATTTTTCCTTTTACTTTCCCTTTTATACCAACTTTTATTAGCTATAATAAATAGGGCTTTATGTAACTGGCTTGAGCAGGAGTTTTTCTTCAACTGCTTAAGCAGACATTTTTTTCTCAACTGCAAAACCTAAGATCAACTCAAGAGCCGGTCCATATCAGTATCAACTATTGGTAATACCAATACCAGTAATTAATAAGGGTCAATATCCCTTATAACAAAATTGAACTGAAGGGGGTTGAACACATTTACTTGGAATGTAAACTCTTATGCCAAAGGAGACTGCCCCCTAATTGGTTTTTTGTCAATGCACCAACCAATCATTGTTTTTGCTCTCTTTCTCTTTTATTTCTCTCTTATCCCCACATTATTGTAATTTCTTTTTAGAAAGTACAATATTGTATGTACCTCTAGTAGGAGAATCTTTATTTTTCTTTTTTTAATTTTTTAAAAATTTTATTTAATTGATTAAGAAAATAGGAAACTGTTATATTAAAATAGCATTAGTGACTCTATTTTGCATTTATCTACCATTATGTGAAGTGAAGTTTCGGCTGCTTCTGAGTGCTCTAACTCTGACTTTGGAGAAGTCACATGATTACTTCTCCTCCCAAAGGCCACCCAATTTATGGAATGTCACAAACCAACTCTCTCTCTCTCATCCCAGTGTCTCCTGATTCTCTCCACCAATAAAAAATCAGTTGTCTCAATTTCTATAATACTATTTTCCATTTTACAATCTCTCAAAATTATATATTAACTGTGTAGAAACCAAGGTTCTGTGTCCTTGACTTCCAAGACCTTTAGATCCAATTTGTTTCCACAATGGTGTCTATTGCTAAATAAATCATTGTCTAGATGTAACTATTGTGAAGATGGGATTAACTCTTCCCCTGCCCATTTTTATTTTTATTTTTTTTTAAACCCTTACCTTCCATGTTGGAGTCAATACTGTGTATTAGCTCCAAGGCAGAAGAGTGGCAAGGGCTAGGCAATGGGGGTTAAGTGACTTGCCCAGGGTCACACAGCTGGGAAGTGTCTGAGGTCAGATTTGAACCTAGGACCTCCCGTATCTAGGCCTGACTCTCAATCTACTGAGCTACCCAGCTGCCCCCTCCCTGCCCATTTTTAGATTTAATCACCAGAAGCATATACACCCCATTCACACTTGAGTGGGGGAGGTCTGTGACCCATGTGTGTGAAAGTGGATGATGAATCAAAAACCACTGACTATACTCTGGGCAGTCCTAAGCAGAACTATAGACTTAATTTGTCCATGTAAAAAGTAGAGGAGGCACATGAAGTGACACAAAGAAGCATCTTTAAAAGGAGTTACTGTTAAGGTCCGGGATTTCACCCACCACCATGGAAGTCCATGAACAATGCAAACTGGCAGAGAGGAGCCATTTATTGAACTGATACGCACATCAGTGGGAACCTCTATCCTCAGAGTTCCGAGTTGCTTCTGACAGGCTGGGCTTTTTATACTTTTCTGTAGGCACCTTATCTACTATATACCATCCTTGGAATTTTGCCTGCATGTATGGCTCTTATCGGCTTCCTACTATTCTTGGAACTTTGACAATTCTATATTATTGGGGTCTTCCTGGCCTGTTGCTTGATATATTTATTGGGGTCCTCCTGGCCTTTATCTGGTACCTACTGCAGCTGGCGGTTTGGCATATTTATGGTTCTGACAAGTTTCTCAAGGCTGACCAGCTCATTAGGCCTTCCTGCTAGGATTTGGTATATTTACGGTTCTGACAGGTCAACTTGTTAGGCCTTCCTGTTTTCTCAAGTTTGGCCATTTTCCAGCCTCCCTCATTACAACTTCTTGTGAGGCAGTTCTTCATTCTTCAGAGTTCTCAGTTCAAGTTGGAGGCTGGTGAAGAATCTGATTACTGGACCTGGGACCTTGGACTTGGTAAAACTGTTCTTAAATCTCTCCCTATGAACTACCATGTAGATGAGTGAAAAAGGCTGACTCCTTTCCTGGATTTTCTGAAGGGATTAGCCTCAGGAGAGGCCTCCCTCTTGAGAGAGGCCTTGTGACTCAAGCTCTTGCTTTATTCCTCCCTGGACCCTCAGGCTCAAGGTAGAGACCCTTCCAGCTAAGGACTAATTAGCCCTGCATGGGTTGAGCCAGATAGATATCTTACCCTAAACTCTCTCTGATTTTCTTACTTTTACTCTTTCTATATTTTATCAATAAATTGCTAAAATATCATTTGGAACTGATTAAATTCCTGGTGACCATAATCTTAAATAATCTAGTCTAACCCCTTACATTTATTTCTTTTTTTTTTTAGATATTTAAGGTGTTGCTTTTTTTTTTAGTCAATTTAGAATATTTTTCCTTGGTTACAAGAATCATGTTCTTTCCCTCCCCTCTCCTTACCCCCTCCTGTAGCCGATGCACAATTCCACTGCAACCCCTTACATTTCTGCCCCATACACTACTCAGTATCTACTCCACTGTAATAAAACTATGCCTATATTTCATTGGAAAAATTTAAGCTATCCAATATGAGTTCCCTCTTCTATATTCATCCTCATCTCATAAAATTCAGATGCTCTCATGCTACCATCTCCTTCTTCACTCCTGTCTCAATAAAAAGATAGACCTTCTTGAAAAGACAAATGCCTTTACATACACATCCCATCTCCTCCAGTAGACTAACCCTTCCATTCCATACACATTCTCTGCAGCTTTTGACAGTGTTGATCACTGTCTTCTCCTGGATACTCTTCTCTCTAAGTGTTTATGATGCTGCCCTCTTCTGGTTCTTCCTCTACTTGTCTCACATCTCTTCAATCTCCTTTGCTGGATCTGTAGGTCATGCCTACTAAAAATGGTGGATGTTCCCAAGACAATGTCTTGGGTTCTCTTCTCCTCTCTTTCTATGCTATTTTCTTGGTGATCACATGAGCTCGCAAAAATTCAGCTATCATCTCTAAGCAGATGATTCTGAAATCTATTTGTCTAATCCTAACCTCTTTCCTGATTTCTAATCTCACATCTCCCATTACCTGTTGCACAACCTGAAGTAGATATTATGATATATCTTAAACTCAACATGTCCACAAATGAACTTATTACCTTTTCCTGGAAACTTGCCCTGTTCCCTAACTTCCCTATTACTATTGAGGGCACCAGCAGCCTCCCAGTCCCCCACGTTTGTAACCCAGACTTGCTCTCATTCCCCCATATCCAATTAGTTACCAAGGCCTACAAATTTCACCTTTGCATCTCTTGCATTCACTCCCTTCTCTCCTCTTCCCCTGCCACCATCCTGGAATGGGCCCACATTGTCTCACTCCTCATCATATCACACATAATATTTTATTATTTCTTATGGCATAGTAGTATTCTATCATAGTCATATGCACAATTTGTTTAGCCATCCCCAATTGATAGACATTTTCTTAATTTTCAGTTCTTTGTCACCACAAAGAGAGCTGTCATAAATATTTTGGAACACGTAGATCCTTTTCCTTTTTCCCTGATCTTCTTGGAAAATAGAACCAGCAATGGTATTGCTGGGTCTAAGGGTATATACAGTTTTATAGCTCTCTGGAGGATGAATCATATCTTTTTTCTTCTTTCTTTTTCTTGTCCCCCCCCCCAGAATATGGTCAACATGGAAATATATTTTATTTTGTTTTTTTAACCCTTACCTTTGTCTTAGAATCAATATTGGTTCGAAGGCAAAAAGAGAAGTAAAGGCTAGAAAATTAGAGTTCAATGACTTGCACAGATAGGAAGTGTCTGAGGTCAAATTTGAACTCAGGACCTCTCATCTCTAGGCCAGGCTCTCAATCTACTGAGTCACCCAGATGTCCCATGTTACAGGTGTAATGGTCATTCTTTTCTGGCCTTCTCAATAGGTGGCAAAAGTGGGGAGGGAGGAAGAGAATTTGGAACTAAAAACAGAACTTTAAAATTTTATTAAGAAAAATAAATTCCAGTTATTGTGCTGAAAGGAATAGTGAACTGGAGGGATTCCATGTGAATTGGAAAAACCTCCAGGAATTGATGCAGAGTGAAAGGAGCAGAACCAGAGGAATCTTATACACAGAAATTAATACACCGTGGTACAATCAAATGTAATGGACTTCTCTACTAGCAGCAATGCAATGATCCAGGACAATTCTGAGGGACTTATGAGAAAGATACTATCCACATCCAGAGAAAGAGCTGTGGGAACAGAAGTGCAGAAGTAAAACATCGGATTGATCATGAAGTGCAATAGGGATGTGGTTAGGGTTTTGATGTTAAAAAGATCACTCTATTGCAAATAGGAATAACATGGAAATAGGTTTTGAACAATGATACATGTATAAGCCAGTAGAACTACTTGTTGGCTTTGGTGGGATGGGGGAAGGATCATGAATCATGTAACCATGGGAAAATATTTTAAATAAAAAAAGAGGGGGAAATATTTTTAAAATTTTAAATAAAATAAAATAAATTCTGGGGCAACTGGGTAGCTCTGTAGATTGAGAGTCAGGCCTAAAGATGGAAGGTCCTAGATTCAAATCTGGCCTCAGACACTTCCCAGCTGTGTGACCCTGGGCAAGTCACTTAACCCTCATTGCCTAGCCCTTGCCACTCTTTTGCTTTGGAACCAATACACAGTATTGATTCCAAGATGGAAGGTAAGAGTTTTGTTTGTTTTTTTTTGTTTTTTTTTAAACCCTTACCTTCTGTCTTGGAGTCAATACTGTGTATTGGATCCAAGGCAGAAGAGTGGTAAGGGCTAGGCAATGGGGGTCAAGTGACTTGCCCAGGGTCACACAGCTGGGAAGTGGCTGAGGCCAGATTTGAACCTAGGACCTCCTGTCTCTAGGGCTGACTCTTAATCCACTGAGCTACCCAGCTGCCCCCAAGAGTTTTTTAAAAAAGAATTACTTTGATACTTTAAAAGAGTAAGAGACAGAGAGAGCGAGAGAGAGACAGAGAGACAGAGAGAGAGAGAGAAAGAGAGAGAGAGAGAGACATAGAGAGACAGAGAGATTGAGGTCGAGTTGAGTATAATGGAACGAAATAAAATAATAATAAAATAGACTAGGAAAAGGTAAAATGAAACAATTATTTCATATAAAAGAGGAATGAGTGGAAGAACTTCAACAGACAAGGGAAAAAAGGGATGGAGCGCTGGTAGTATTAGAACCCTACTCTCATCAGTTCTGGGTTAATGAGAGAACAGCAGATTTGACTTAATGCATAGAGAAACAGGAGAGGAAGGGGATTTCCTCCTTAAGTGACTAAGAGACTAAGATAAAGGATAAAGAGAAAGAAGTGCAAGGGGATAAGAAAATGGAGGGGTACCTAGAAAGAGTATATTAAGAAATAGAGGAGTAAGGTGAGGGGATATGGAAGGGACACAGGACAAGATAAAGGAGGGATTTTTAGAACTGAACTCATAAAAAGTAAAAGGGTACAGTTGAGGGAGATAACAAAGGAAATTTTGGAAAGGTAGATAGAATAGAAACTAAAAGGTAAGGGGGAAGGGGCAAGGGAGGGACCTTTAGAAAGGTGAGCCAATTTGGAACTAGAAGGACCAGGGGAGGGAAAAGGGAAGGTTTCTAAGAAGGAAGTTTGAATCAAAGAGGTGGTGGACAGAAGAAATTGGACATCTAAGGAGGGATATAGAAGAAAAAGAAGCTCAAGCCATGAGTAAAGACAGAATGAAGAGAAAAATACACCTAGTAATTATGTCTTTGAATGTGAATAGGATGAACTCACCCATAAAATGAAGATTGATAGCAGAATGGATCAAAAACCAAAACCTGAAAATAAGTTGTTTTCAAGAAACCCACTTAAAAATGAGAGACACACATAGAGTAAAAATGAAGGAATTGGGGCAGAATATACTATGCCTCAGCTGATACAAAGAAAGAAGGGGTGTCGTGATCTCTGACAAAGATAAAACTAACATAGATATAATCAAAAGAGATAAACAGGGAAACTATATTATGTCAAAAGGTATCATAGATAATGAAACATTTTTAATATTAAACCTATATGTACCAAATGTTATAGCATCCAATTATAAAAGAAAAAACTAAAATGAGTTACAGAAGGAAATATATAACAAAACAATAATAGTGAGGGGACCTTAATTTTTCCCTCTCAGAACTAGATAAATCTAACCAAAAACTAAATAAGAAAAAAGTCAAGGTGTTGAATAGACTCTTAGATAGGAGAAATGTGATAGATATCTGAAAAGAATTGAATGGAAACAGAAAAGAATATGACTTTTTCTCAATGGTACAGGGCATTTTTATACTTTTACAAAATTGGCCATATATTAGTAACAAACACATTATAGTCAAGTATAGAAAGGAAGAAATATTAAATGCACCCTTTTCAGGCCATAATACAGTAAAGATTATATACAATAAAGGACCAGGGAAGCAAAAAGTAAAATCTATTTGGAGAGTAATAGCTTAATCTTAAAATATGTGTGGGTAAAAAAAATATTTAGCAACAATAATTTCCTTAAAGAGAATGAAAATAATGAGACAATATACCAAAACCCATGGGATACAGCAGAAGCAATACTTAGAGGAAATTTTGTATCTCTAAATGTCTATATTAATAAAATGGAGAAAGTAAAGATCACTGAATTGGAAATAAAACTAAAAAAAAAAAACTAGGAAAAGAACAAATTTTAAATCCTAAACTAAACACCAAATTAGGAATCCAAAAAGTTAAAGGTGAGGTCAGTAAAATTAAATGTAAGAAAACTATTGAATGAAAAAATCTAGCAGTTGATTTTTTTATTGAAATTTTTTATTTAATTAATTAATTTAGAATATTTTTCCATGGTTATACATGATTCATGTTCTTTCTCTCCCCTCTTCCCTCACCCCCCCTCAGCCAATGAGTAGTTCCACTGGGTTTTACATGTATTATTGATCAAGACCTATTTCTATATTGTTAATATTTGCATTAGGGTGATGGCTTAGAGTCTACATCCCCTGTCATATCCCCATCAAACCATGTGATCAAGCAGTTGTGTTTCTTCTGTGTTTCTACTCCCACAGTTCTTTCTCTGGATGTGAATAACATTCTTTCTCACAAGTCCCTTAGAATTGTCCTGGATTATTTCATTGCTGCCAGTAAAGAAGTCCATAATATTTGATTGTGCCACAGTGTATCAGTCTCTGTGTATAAGGTTCTCCTGGTTCTGCTCCTTTTACTCTGCATCAATTCCTGGAGGTAGTTCCAGTTCACATGGAATTCCTCCAGTCCATTATTCCTTTTAGCACAATAGTATTCCATCACCAACATACACCACAATTTGTTCAACCATTCCCTGTGGAAGAGGAGAGGTTTACAAAAGATCACAGAGATTTTGTGGAAATGAAAAGAGCAAAGGTTCCAGCAGCAGCAGGGGATGGGCTGGAGAGATTTGGAATCTTGAAGGAAGAAAGGAATCCAGGCAGTAAGTAGTTGGGACTCTGAATCTGAGACACTCTCTCTCTCTCTGGCTCTGAGACAGCTGAGGAGAAGTCTAGTCTTGGCTGAACTGATCCCAAGAAAACCTTCCTTTCCTGAAATCCTGATTTCCATCCTCTCAAAACCCCCACAAGTGGATGAAGACAGAAAAAGAAAAGGCCATAAAAAGAATCTCCATATTCTCCACACTTGAATTGAAGTTCTTGATGGGCAGGGCTGAAATCAAGGTTTAAGCATCTGAACTCTTTCTGGGACTTGAGGACATTGAGCCCAAGTTATCCATAACTTTAGGGGGAAGGAGAATTTAGACAGTTAGGGACCCCTCTTTCCTTTTTCCTTTGCCTCAACTTACCCCCCTTTCCTCATTCCACCTTGTTTTATTATCCCATTAGAATAAACTTGTGATCTTGTATTAACAGGCTGAAGACTGAGTAAGGGACATCTTAAACTGAGTTGGGAGTAAAGTGACCTCTTTTCCCCTAGGAAGAGGGGCTTGCTGAATAGTAACAAAGTGATAGAGGCTAGATGAGGGGCCATAATTAGGGAAGGTTGAAGGGGAAAACAAACAGATTCACCCTCCTCCTTCTGGGTCAACCTTAACAATAGAGATACTTCCTTTGCCTTGTATTGAGGTGGGAGAGCACTCTATTCTCTTTATCTGATTCTTTACCACCTGGAAAATGCTCCTCTATTACAAGTGGCACCCCAGATGGGACTCTGTGTTACATGTTGATGAATCTGGTTTTTGTATATTTATGTCTTCCTGTGGATCTGTTATCGTGTTGTTTAAATGCAGTTTCCCCAATATCTTTTGTTTCTTCTTGCCCCTTAATGTGTTGTGAGTTTGTATAATCTTGCAATGCTTCTGGTTTCTCTTGTGTTAAATTATCATCCATCCCCCATTGATTCTTCCCGTCTCCACTGTAATGTAAGGTAATTGCCTTTCAGGACCTTAGACAGCTCTGTGCTGTTGACAAGTTGTCTGCATGGGGTCAGAGAGGGTTTTTGCATTTAGATTTTTCCAGGGTACTGTTTCAAAGCTGTTGAAAGATTGCCTGTCTGTATAGCTTATCTCTTGCTCTTTTACCCATCTCTTCAGATTTTGTTTCAGCTTCTGGTTCAGGGGATAGCCTGTCTTTGGTGACTTGGCATTGACAAGTGCTAACCCCTTCCCCAAGTCTGTTATCCTTGAGTGGTATAGAGTTATTGATGTGATCTTGTGGGTAAAATTCTTTTGCTTTTATGTTTAAACTAGCTTTCCTTTCATTGCGTTTTACTCCCTCTCCTTGATACTTAATTGTAACAGCTTGCATCTGTCCTGTACTTTGGGCATTTTAATGGTGGGGTCTGTGTATTCAGCATTCAATTTACTTGTAACAGTGGTCTTCCCTGTTACATTGTTAGTGTGATCTGGAGAATTGTAGTGTTGCTTGTAGGATTTACTAGTCTCCTTTCTTTGTACAATCAAAGGGCATCTGCTGGGGGCCATCAAGCCATGATGTCTTGACATGGTCACATTTGGAGGCTAGGAAGAAGTGGCTGCTTGGCAGGATGGAAACACCACTCAGCCCCCCTCTCTGTGACTTCTCTCACTAACATCCCTTATTTCTAGAATTGCTATAATTATTGTTCTCTCCTTGGCTTCAGGAAAAATAATATAAAAGCAAATACTTACACATTATTCCCCCAGAATACCACCAAAAGATCATACTCACAAAACCAAACTCAAAAGACTATCATGGGTTAACTCTTGCTTAGGCATATAACTCCTAACAAAAGCTGTGCCCAGAAATCCCCTATTCCTATGCACAGAAACAAATTCTTCTAAGTCAGTACATAAATCATGATGGGGAGAGGCTTGTACACTATGCCTTAGTACATCATGCCTCAGTGACTCGATTTACCAACCAAAACCCATCTTGGAAACTCCCCAACGAAACTTGGAAAAATGATTAGTCTAATATTAAATCTGAATTGTGTTTCTAATACCCCTTTGATCTCTCAACTTGACTACTATGATTGTCGATTATCTCTAGAACTTCTAATTGATTATCTATTCTTATTAAAAGTAACAAATGATTTTCTTTGATTGTCCATAAGACAAGCACCTCACAAGTTAATGAAAAACTGACCTCTAGTTATGCCACCTGTGATGAACTCATTTGCACAAACCTTTGTGTGTCTTGTTAAGAATCAATAGTAACAATATAAGTGTATAAAATTATCACAGAATGTTAATCAAACAATTTGTCAAAAGTTAATGTGTCACTCAATTACCTGCATTTGAACATGTATGTTGAATATGTATTCATTAGGGTATAAAAATAAACCAAACCTGGGCCTAGTAGAAGCAGTTTGTATAAATGGAGATTTTGAACCTTAAACTTCATTCCCCAGAAGTCCTTGGTATTTCCCAGAATTCCCTATGATCTCTCCTGTGTCTCTATGTTGGCAAGATCACATTATTGGTATTTAACTGGCAGTAGCACCTACCACATCCTCTCTTCTTGCATGATGTAGCATCAGCAGTGTCGGTGGCAAGGTGGGGATGGCTGAAATGTCTAACCAGCCATGAGCACATGGTTTTTATTTTGTATCCTCTTTATTCCTTAATTTCTAATGAGCCTTAATAAACCTCATAAAATATAATATTTTTATTATTAGAGATATAATTTAAATTTTAGAATTTTGGCAACCACTGGTCGTACAAGAAGTTCTCAATTTTTTTTAAGATAGCCTAGATAATTTTTTTTTAAGCCACATTTCTCCTGCCAAGGCTTTTCGCCCACCCTCACAATGTGGCTTCTCCTGATTCAGGCCACTCCTGCTGCTAAATCCCAGCAGCTTGCTGCTGCCCGCTCCTGCCTCCAGCCATACACTCCTGACCTTCTTGACCCAGATCACTCACCCAGCCTCAGCCCCAAACCCAGCTTCAGGCCCCAGCAACTCTATTCCTGATCTCTAGCCTCTGATCCAGATTGCTCATCCAACCCCAGGCCCATCCCCAGGACCCAGGCTGCTGGTAGCTGCTCCTGTATCTTCTTTGGAATCACAAACCAACTGGTAAAAACTGGGGTGTTCTTTCCTTAACCAAAAATTAGCCTCCACATGGTGGGGGAGGCCAAGGGGGGAGACAAGGAGAAGGAAGAGACTTTTCTAAGCAGGAAGTTGATTATAAGCATAGTGTATTCTATGAGAGAGCACTGCATTGCCTATTTCAAACAGCTTCCAGCTTTAGGATGTTTTTTCATGAGTGCACTGATCATTTTACTTATCTTGCCTGAGATTCAAGGAAGAAATTCATCTCCCTACAACAACCCTTTGCCATTTGGTCTTGCCCAGTTTGGGATTCCTAAAACCCATGTTCTCCCTCGCTATGGGAAATACCACAGTACTGACAAAAGGAATCTCAATAGATAAAAAAAGGAAGTGTAGGTGAAATTTTTAAGACTTTTCAGACTACAATGTTTTATAAAAGCCTCTGCATTCTTTTAGTATTTTCCTGATTGTTTTGTTTAAGATTTAATTTTGTGGTTTTAAGTTCATATATTAATGTATTCGATACTATTCTGTTACACTGAATCATTTTAATGTACTGGGTTTTAAATACTGTTACATTCTGTTGCTTTCCCCCTATAACTATACTGAACAAATATTATTGAATAAGTCCATATAAAAACATTTTTTTTTCTATTTTGGCTTTGTATTGTAACTTGTTACATAGAGAATGGATGGATTTCATCAAACTGGTTACAATTGTATAACAACCTTTGGAAAATTTAATGAGCTAAATATCTCAAATTGATTTTGAGAGGTCTTTAGACATGATTTTTAGATTTTTTTCAACAACTCTGATCATTTTGCCTGCCTCTAACAGGAGATAAAGTCCATTTTAGTAGCTGAAGTGAAGTACAATTATAATCCCCACCTCCCAATGGGACATTACAGTCTCATACCTGTGAATTTTAGATTTACTTCACCCTGCTTAGTCTAACAAACAGGAATGTCTACACCCATACTTAAGGATTAAGAGTTGAGAAGGATGGCCTGTGACAGACATGTGCTAGCAAATGACAAATCAGAAACAACTGACAGACCACCTGGGCTGTCTTAAATCAAGTTTAAGCTACCATTGGTACAGGTGAGATGCAGGAAATGATGTAAAAAACAGTCTATATATTTCACATCACTTCCTCTCTCCAATCTCTTTTCATGGAGAGGTGGCTCTGGCTCTCTTTGGGCAGTGGGGGCATCTTGGCATGGCTGCAGCTATTGTTGGGTTTGGTGGTGAGCGTCCTTGATACAGTACTGGAAGAAGTTTAGTAGCATGGTACAGGTGAGGCGGCTTCCCTGAGCTCTCTCAGAGCTTAGGCTGATTCCTTTTTCCCTTTACCTTTCTTTCTTAAAAACACCATCCTTCTAGGAGGCCCCTCATCTCAGAGGAGGCCTCGTGGCTGGAAGGTCTCTGAACTCCCCTTGGCTCAGGCCAGGCTGGAGAAGTCTTATACCCCTTTCCCTCTCTCTTCTTCTTAATTCCTTCCCTCTATATTAATAAAATCACCATAAAAATTCCCAAACTGACTTGAGATTTTTATTGGGATTTGAATTAATCCCTGGGGACCATAAGGATAATATATTGGTCAAAACTCCTAAATTTACCCCTTACATACCAAAGGAGTTGGGAAGTTGATCCCAGGGCATGGTACCCCTGGATGGCTCCCAAAAGAGGAGCACCTCTCATTTATAACTCCTCAGCTCACTTTACCCTTTCACCAGAATGATCTCTAGATTCTTGGTGACATTTTTAGACCCAACATCAACAATACAGAGGTTTGGTTTTTTCTAGACTCCTCTGCCACATTTTTGTAATGATGACAGTAATAGATTTAAAAAATACATATATATCTCAGCAAAGGTTGAAACATTACTACACCTGAAAACTTGTGACAAGTATCCTTTAGCTTCTAAGTTTTTTTTTCTTTAAATGTCATATAGCAGGCTCATGTAAAATATGATAGTGGGTTTGTTTGCTATTGTCATTAAATGGACTATTATAACTTTGGGGATTTTGATACTTTTTGAATGTGCATTACATGTTGTACTATTGTTCTTTATAAAAAAATATTACTTTGTGAAAATCATTTGCTTGTACTCACAGTGGATCATGGCCAGGTTTGAAAAAGAAATGGATCTCATTTTTTGGTGAGAAACCTTTGTATTCTACATTTCCTTAGCTGACACAGTATGTCATTGATTATAAGCTATATATTTTTTGTTTTTCAAAACTCTTATTACTATTTTTTCTTGCATGTGCAATATACTATTTCAGTTTTTTTTATATTTTCTCTCCTTTTTGTATTTGAAGCACATGTTACTAGTGTTGAGAAAATTTTCTTTAACTTTTTTGATTTTACAGTAATATAAGTTTAAAATATATTTGCTATAATGTCAATGCATACCCAAAAAGCTTTAGACTATAAAAATGATGACATTGATTATTTTAAAAAATTATGGGACTTTGCTTAATGATTCTGTCTGATTCCAGTACAAGAGAATACAAAAAAGCCATTGCACAGTGCCAAAGAAGCACAAAGCTAAACTGCATAGTGCCAATCGAGCACAAGGTCAAAGAGACCAACCAATCCCAATGGGATTGATAAAAATTTTGAGCCATGACAACAGAACTTGAACTTGTTTGGGGTTCAAGGTTGCTGCTATTTAACATGTGTTAAAAGCAGGTCTTCCTTGTCCCAAATTCAAATATCTCAAATTTGGTTCCTACCTAGCTCCTAAAAATCTAGTCCCTATTCTATCTTTCATAATGTGGCAACTTTCTGTAGTCCTGGCTACTGATTGGGTAAATGCATAATTGCTTAAATCATTTTAATTGGACCCTGATTCAAGGACCTGTTATAGATTTATTTTTCCTTTACTTAGAATTTTTACACATGAGACTTTGATAGTCTATATTTCATCCAGAAATCATTTTTTTATTTGGATTTTTTAAAATATTTTTTGTTTCTCTTTCCAATTGATTCATATACCCCACAACTCAGCCATGCATCCCTAAGTGATCCCTGTGTTTTTCAATCACCCTCTTCAGGGGTGTATGTATAATTATTATTATTTTAAATTGCAAAGTGTCAATTCCTTTTGAGAGTAATTTTAGGTTAAGAAACATGCTACCTCTCCAAATCCAAAAAGTGAACTGTTTGGAGAAGGCATCATGAAGATGCCTCCACAGACCACACGCTGCACCAGAAGATACAGAGTGAACTTTGGGATGTGGTGATTTGAACTGTGTGGGGTTGAATGCATTTGTTTTGTATGTATACTCTTATGCCAAAGGGAACTGCCCCCTAACTGGCTTTTTGTCAATGCACCTAGCAATTATTGGTTTTGTTCCCTTTTCCTCTTATCCTCAAATTATTGTAATTTCATAGTTGGTATGTTTACAAGACCCACTAGAGAGGCCAGTCTTCCATGGGTCTCAGGGGGGATGTATAAATGGAGATTTTGAAGCTTAGACTTCATTCCCCAGAAGTTCTTGGTATTTCCCAGAATTCCCTATAATCTCTCATGTGACTCCATGTTGGCAAGATCACGTTATTGGTATTTAACTGGCAGTAACGCTTACCATGTCCTCTCTTCTTGCATGATGTAGCATCAGCAGTGTCGGTGGTAAGGTGGGAATGGCTGAAATGGCTAACCAGCCATGGGCACATGATTTTTATTTTGTATCCTTTTTTATTCCTTCATTAATAATGATCCTTAATAAACCTCATGAAATATAATATTTTATTATAAGAGAATATAATTTAATTTTTACAAGTTCTATACAAAGTTTGGCCCCAGGCTGACACAAATATAGCTGTCTTTCATCACTCATTTCCATCATCACCACACCAGGGCTGGGAATCCCTGAAGCTGTGAGCAAGGTAGACCCTGAGCTCGTGGCAGGCATCCCCTCATTTTCCAATTTTTTGCCACCACAAAGAGTGTGTCTATAAATATTTTTGTACAAGTCTCTTTTATTATCTCTTTGGGATATAAACCCAGTAATGGTATGACTGGATCAAAGGGCAGACAGTCTTTTAGCACCCTTTGGGAATAGTTCCAAATTGCCATCCAGAATGGTTGAATCAATTCACATCTCCACCATCAATAGCAGTTGATTTCCTGAAAAAAAACAACAAAATTAATAAATCATTGGTTAATATAATTCAAAAGAGAAAAGAAAATCAATTCTCTAACATTAAAGATAAGAAGGGTGAATATATTACCAATAAAGATGAAATTAAAGCAATTATTAGGAATTAGTTTGCTCAATTATATGATAACAAATTTAACAATGGAAGAAAAATGGAAGAATACTTACCAAAAAATAAAATGTCTAGAATATCAGAGCAAGAAATAGATTATCTAAATGAAGCTATTTTAGAAAAATAAATTGGACAGGCTATAAATGAACTTCCTAAGAAATAAGCATCAGAGGGGGAAGCTGAGTGGCTCAGTAAATTGAGAATCAGGTCCAGAGACAGGAGGTCCTGGGTTCAAACCTGACCTCAGACCCTTCCCAGCTGTGTGACCCTGGGCAAGTCACTTGACCCCCATTGCCTAGCCCTTACCACTCTTCTGCCTTGGAACCAATACATAGTATTGATTCCAAGACAGAAGGTAAGGGTTTAAAAAAAAAAAAGAAGAAGCATCAGAACCAGATAGATTTACAAGTGGATTCTATATAACATTTGAGGATCAACTGATTAGCACTCTTAAAGTTAACAAAGTGCTATACATATGCTAAAGTAGCTTGGTAGATCCTAGGCCTGGAGTCAGAAGACTTAAATTCAAACCCAAACTCAAAAACTTACTAGCTGTATAACCCTGGACAAATCACTCAAATTCTGCTTTAATCCACTGGAAAAAGAAATGGCAAACCAATTGTATATCTTTACCAAGAAAATCCCATGGATAGCATTGCTGTGGCCTAGTCTATAGAATTATAAAGAGTTGGACACAACTGAATAACAACAAATACATATGTCATCTCATTTGATCCTTACAACCACCCTGTGGGGTTAGTTGCTATTATTATTCCCATTTTATAGATGACATAACTGAGTTTGAACAAGATTAAGTGACTTTCCCTGGGTCACACTATAAATGTACAAGATTTAGTTTTTGAACTAAAGTCTTCCTGATGATAAATCTAGCACTTTTACCCCACTATTCTTTGCTTTAAGAGACATTTATTATTTTCCACTATCCTTCTCTAGAAAGTTGTGGAAATGGTTTATTTCCTAAACTAGTTTTGCCCTTAGGTGCCAAGCCTTATAGATGACTAGGAAACAGAGACATTTTGGGCTGAGATGATATGTAGGCATTTTTTACCTTGGTTTGATGATTTGATGATTGCATTACTAAAAGTTTTGTAGAGCAACCCAATGAAGAAATAAATGTCTGGTGGACACAAGGAGGCTATAGTCTCTTGCCAGAGATAACAAAGATATTATATAGGAAAAGTAGAATCAGATAAGTGGACTGATCATAGGCAGTCTGAGTTCTAAGAGTTACACATGAAATAATAAAACATCAAAAAGAAGATATCTCGTGTTAGAGGTAAACCTTCTGTGACATATTTTTGGAGGACATAGACACCGTAATGCATGTGATGATCACAGATTTCTTGGGATATGTATCAATAGATGGAGTACTCACATTAATCATAACATGAATAAATACTTCATGCTTTGTACTATTTATTACTGTAGAAAGTGTCTTTTTAGATAATTAATTTCTAATCTATGTTCTAAATTTTGTTTTAAATTATTTTCAGTCCTCAAATTTGTTGGCTTCTTTTCAGCTACAATATTCCCAGAAGATATTCTCAACTTCTTGTTGTTTTTATCTGTACCTTTTTGTACATAAATTTGAGAATGTATGGGTCTGTTTTCCTCTAATATTTTGGAATAAACTGGTAATGATTTGACTGTCATCAGTCTTTTTAAAAAATCCATCATCCCCCCAAAAAGTTATTATCTCTCTTTGACTTGCAACCCCAGTCCAGAGTTCATCACCATATGAAGCAAGAAGAGTAGAGAGGGAATTTCTCCCTTTCCCATGCCCTAGGAGTGGAAATGGTGGTTGTAGGATTACAATTTTTATCACTGCTGTGATTTTGGGTCAATAATTTTTTATTTAAACTAGTCACACAAGAATTATTTCTCTATAAAGTAAATACCATTTTGCTGAACACCCATAAGCCTGTTGCTCAAGAGAGAAAGGTTACTGGGCAACTGTTCAAGGTCTGCTTGCATTATTCACACATCACCACGTAAGTGTGAGGAGCAAATTTTTGTGTTGTCAAAAGGTCACTTTTTTCAAACGAGTGACAAGAAACTTACTTGGTGAACAGCAACTCATTGTGTCCACCAAGGAAAACATGAGAAAACTGTCTAATGTGGGTCTTGAAGCCTAGAAGCTTATTTTGAGCCACATTATACATAACAAGAGCAGGAATGTGTAAGGAAAGATTGTGATGACTAAGGGACTGATTCCAGTTCTTGGCTTCTCTCTTTCATTTGCTTAGGGAAGTCAATGCTGTTGTTAGCTGTAATTGTTATTGTTACTCCTTCTTTGCAAAAAGGACTAGTGTCTCTGGTGTGAGGTCTTGCCTTTTTCAGGGCTGCTCATCCACCTTTGGGGTCCACCTTTCACCCAGCTCTCGCCTGTGGTCCCAGGAAGCTATAGCCTGCACAGTGGACACATTACAGCAAAACCATCTGGGCAGGTGGGCTAAACCAGGTTAAGGGTAACCCAAAGGCCTTGAATTTGTCAGTGAGTTAGAGAGAAATGTCTCTCCCAAGCATGTGAAGACTTTGCCCTCCACACTGGGCAGATAAGAATAATTTGTTCCAGTGACTAAAAAGGCAGCCGAAGCAGTTGACTACAGAGTACGTAGAGCTTGGTCAGACATCAAAGACCAACTTTGTCAACCACTGCATTCTAAGTCATCACCAATTGTCCTGACAGCAGGCTTTGATGAGCACTAATTAGATGAGGAACAATAAGGCCAGTTTCGATGAGTTAAAATGTAGGAGCCTGAAATATTTGAGGGCTCTGCTTAGGTTGCTGTCTATTCTATAATTTTTTAAACCCTTAACTTCTGTTTCGGAACCAAAACTAAGGATCAGTTCCAAGGCAGAAGAGCAGTAAGCTCTAGGTAACTGATGTCAAGTGACTTGGTGTGGGTCACACTCTTAGGAAGAACCTAAGGTCAAATTTGAACCCAGAACCTCCCATCTCTGGGCCTGGCTCTGTATCCACTGAGCCATCTACCTGCCCCTAGTTGTACCCTGAATGTTCTATATTACAAAAAAGGTTTGGCAATTGGAGCTAGAAAACTTTCTTAAAGAGAGAGAGAAGTAGCTGACTATTTTTTCTAGTCTGATACTAGGTATGAGGAGGTCCTACTGACCTCACTGAAAGAATTGAAGATTGTTCCTGGATAGATGGAAAGATATACAGACAAACAGATTGATTGATAGATGGATAGATAGATAAATAGATGATAGATAGAATGATTGATAGATGATGGATAGATAGCTAGATGATAAATGATCAATAGAATGATGGATTGATAGAGTTTAGATTGATAGATGGATAGATAAATAAATGAATGGATGGATGGACAGACAGATAGATGGATAGGTAGACAGATGAATGGATGGACAGATGGGTGGATGCATAAATATAGATAAATGAACTGATGGATGGATTGATGGATGAACAAATAGATGGATAGATAGGTAGATGGATTGGATGGATAGATAGATTGATGGATAGATGGACAGAAGGAAGGATGGATAGATAGATAGATAGATAGATAGATAGATAGATAGATAGATAGATAGATAGATAGATGGACTGATGGCTAATGGACAGAAGATGGATGAACAGATGGATAGACAAATAGATACATAGAAAGCTAGGCAGACAGATAGATGGATGGACAGCCAGATAAATACAGAGATAGCTAGGTGCATAGACTAATTGATGGATAAATCAATAGGTCACTTACTAAGTCCTTATTCTGTACCAGGCACTATACTAAATGCTGGGTACTGAAATAGTAGATTGAAATAGTGAAACACTGAGGTATATGGATGATACCTCAGTCCCCTTTTAGTGCAATAAAGCAGTCTGTTGTAAAAACTAACAGGTTTATTGATAAATAAGAGGGAGGGAGGGAGGACTTAGTATTGAAAATGCCCTAATCACTAATTCTCTCACTTCCCACTTCCTCTAAGTCCACTGTGAAGTGGATGCTTCTGTTTCTTGAGGCTCCCTATAAAATCTCCCTGCTTCTGGCTAATACCCCAAAAAGCCCTCTCTATTCTTCCTAACACTATAAATCCTCTCTGGTCAGTTTATCAGGATGTAACAGGTTTCAAGATAAAAGGATAAACTCTGGATGTTGGAGTTCAACCCAGTTGGACTAGGTCTGAAGTTGACCCTCAGCCCTCCCACCAACAACAGCCTCTGGATCACGATATTCTTTGTCAGGGTTAGGGTTAGGGTTAGGGTTAGGGTTAGGGTTAGAGAATCTGTAGGATCTTCTTCAGAATGGTTCCTTCCAGTGAGGAAAGGTTCTCTTAATGAAATCCTAAGGTTTCCCTTCTCACACTCACAGGCTGGTAGAAACAGGATCAGCAGAGAAAAGCTCCTTCCTCTCTCAGCTTCAACAAGAAGAGCAGGGTTGGTAGTTGCTCCTTCAAAATCCATCCTTCCACATTCCAGAATCTCTCTAGCATATGGTCATGCTAGCCTCTTCAAACCAACTTTTAACTATACATAAATTCATTTATATTTCTGTAATTTCTACCATAATAGTATACAAATATGAGAAAACAAGACAGTATTCTCTAGGAACTTACAGAAAACAAACATTTTCTAAAAAATAGTTGATAGTGGAAGAAATGGAGAAAGGCATTGGGAAAGAAAGTAAACAACTGACCTGACAATGGATCAACCTAGAGGATGAGTATAGCCTGAATTAGGCTTTGCGGTGATATGGAGGCTCCCAGCAGGGACCAATCACTGAGTGTTCCTCAGTATGGAGCCACCTGTAAATCTTGAAATTTCTCAGATTTGTGAATGTTAAAAATTTCCACATTGAGGAATCCTCCATTGGAACAAATTCCCTACTGGAAACATTCCCCATTTTGATGTGAGATCTCGCCAGGATCAGAAATGGGAGGACCTCTACTCCACCGGTAGTTAAGACTGCTTTAGGGGGGAAAACTTCTTGCTAAACAATGAAAGTACTTGGACCCATGCTTATGATGAGGCAAGGAGTTCTTTGAGCCATGCCTATTTTTAGAATTGATACAATGGGATGCTAGGTACCTATAAAGGTCGGGCAGGTTTTCTCTTAATGAGATTAGTCGACTCAGCTGTGTTTTCTCTGGTTCAGACCTACTGAGGGGATTAATCGACACAGCAGCATTTTCTCTGGTTCAGATTTACTGAGGAGATTAGTCAATTTAGCAGGAATTCAGATGGGCAGTCCTTTGGAAAATGTCTACAGTGATTGGTAGATGTAAGGACTTAGGGGAGGTGACATAGGAGAAAAACCCCTATATAAGAAAAAGCAGAATCTCTTGGGAAGAAATCCTTTTGGAGGATCTCTGATGAGGATCACTTGGGAAGAATCTCTTGAGAGAGGTTCTGGAGAAGGGAAGTTCTTGGAGGACAATCTCTAAGGAGGTCTCGCTGGAGCTCCTCTGAGGGGACTCTATCCCTCTGGAGGCTCTGGAGAGAGGCCCTTTGGAACAGTCTCTGGCTGGAAGGCTCTTTGAGGAGGACACTGGCTGGAACTCTCTCTGGTGAAGTCAGCTGAGATGGAGCTGGCCTGCTGTCACTAGAATCCTTGCTTAGACAGACCTTGTGGTGAGTGATAAAAGACTGACTGATCTCTCTCTCTTAAGACTCAGGTCTAGGCCATGTTGGCTTAAGGCCCTTCATACTTATTTCCTTTTTCTCTCTTTCCTTTAATTACTTATTGTATTATTAATTAAATTCTCTAAAAAACCCAGTTGACTTGGGCATATTCATAATTTGGGAATATATTCCCTGGCGACCACCTTATATTTGATTTAAAAACCAAGACACTGTAGTGAAACAAATATTTTCTGTGGTCAAATTTACTCACCCTCTCTCATATCTTATCACAATTTATATCTTCCATCATTTTAACTCACTACAGTTTACAACATCAACCATTTTAATTATAACAGTTTATGCCCTTAACTCTTTTAACTACTTACAATTTATGACCCACAACTATTTTAATTATTACAGTTTAAGCCATATACTATTTTAAATATTACACACCTCCCAAGGGAGCAGCAGTTATAAGAAATAGTAGAGGGGGCAGCGGGGTGGCTTAATGGATTGAGAATCAGGTCTAGAGACAGGAGGTCCTAGGTTCAAATCTGGCCTCAGACACTTCCCAGCTGTGTGACCCTGGGCAAGTCACTTAACCCCCATTACCAAGCCCTTACCACTCTTTTGCCTTGGAGCCAATACATAGTATTGTCTCCAAGATGGAAGGTAAGGGTTAAAAAAAATAAATAGTAGAGCCTACTCTTCCACTAGGGAAGAGACAGTATCTTATGGAGGAGGACAGTGGGCTAATCCCTCTCTGTATCCAAAGTCACCAAGGGGAAGCAGATAAAAAACATCACACTACTATGAGCTCAGCAGAACTGTGCCTTGCAGGAATGATGAGAATAGCTCCTAGCAGCAACCACAGAACAGCAGTAACTACACATGACACCCACATGCCTAACTCTGTACTTGGCAGAGAGGGCCCATCACATAAGATCAGTGAGAAACAGCCCACAAGAGAAACACTGCAAAGAGACATGAACCACCACCTCTCCACGTACATGCCCCAGCCATGTGCCATTCTCACCCCTTCATGTATGTTCTTTAGGCATATCCACTCTTCCCACAGGTGATGTGTTGTATGTGTCAAGATTATAGCCTAAAGGGCAACTAGATGGCTCAAGGAATAGAAAACTACTCCTGAAGATGGTAGGTTCTAGGTCCAAATCTGGCCTCAGACACTTCCTAGCTGTGTGACCCTGGGCAAGTCACTTAACCCCCATTGCCTAGCCCTTACTGCCCTTCTGCCTTAGAACTGATATTTTGTATTGATTCTAAAATGGAAAGTAAGGTTTTAAAAAAAGATTATAGCCTACATTTCAGCATGAAATCTATCATTAGTTTTCTTTTTTTATCACTAGTTTTCTTAACTGATAATTTATTATATAAGTGGTGTGGTTCACTTGGTGCTACAGAAGCAATTTAGCAATCCATATTTGGATCTTCACCTCCTTCCTATACCTACAGAAAAGCAAGTTTTCTCTTACTTAATCAAATAATTTTCTAGTACAAAAAACATTTTTTTCACTTGATAAGTACTTTTTTCTCTCCCAACACCTAAATCTTTGGGGAAACATAAACTAAACCCAAATAGGAATAGTCAAGTAAGACAAATTCCCAATTGGCCAGGTCCAAAAATGTTTCTTTCTGCATTTGAGGCCTCCTCTCTCCTGGGCCTTGTATTTTTTCTCACTCCTCCCTTTCTATCACTGGTCTTCCAGAATCCCAGTTGGTCATTGTATTAGTAAAAGTTTTTAAGTAAAGTATCCCTTTCACAACCCAACTTTCCCATCACATAGGACAATCTTTGTGTTTTTGTTTTTTTAATTCCTCCTTTTCTGAGCTTTCCATGACATGGATGGCTGGTTCCAATACAATAATAATATAAGGGCATGAAAACAGTATATCATTCAGAAGCAATGAAATTTTGGGAATCTCACAACAGCCCTGTGAGATGGGTTCTAGGCTTTGTTTGTTTTTTTTAGGGGGGTACCAAACTAAGACTGACAGAAGTTGAATGATTTTCCCTGACTCACATAGCCTGAAAGTTTGAACTCAGGTCTTTTTGATTCTAAATCCAACCCTCTAGCCACTCTGCTACCCAACTGCCTAGCTGAGAAAGCCCCAGCGTGGTCATAATGGCCAAGGGTTGTGTGCCTGTAATCTCATGGAATAGCAGAAGGCAGCAACAACCGGGGCAGTGCTGACCAGCACAATGTCAAAGCATTCAAACCAACACAGACTAGGCCAGGGGTGCTCCAGAGCCCCTGAAGCTGTCCTGAAATACCAGAGAGGGCATTGAAGATCAATGCTGGATCTCAAAGATCCAGGACAGCCTAATCCTGTGAGGTGGAGAAGGACACGAGAACTCAGGTAACTCAGGATGAGGACGGGCAGAGCCAACCACCATACTCAGAAGCAGAGCAGAGGGCAGAGTCTGGCCCTTGCACAAAGCCCCAATTCAGTAACTAAAACTGGTGAGATGAGTAAACCAAAGAAAACACCAACCAGTACCAACTATTATTACAAATCTAACACCATTATAATTGTAAACAAGACTCCAAATAAAAAACTAGAGATTTTATAACAAGAAACTAGTGTTTATTCCTCACTGGTTATGGGTGTTCAACTTCCTTCATCAGATAAGTATATTAATTCTAGAATATTGTATTTGGAAAAGATGAACATTGTGTTTTTAAAAGAGGGAGAGATTCCTGGGCAAGTCACTTAACCCCAGTTGCCCAACTCTTGCTGCTCTTCTGCCTTGTCACCAATACTTATTATTGATTAGAAGTCAGAAAGGAAGGGTTTAAAATAAATGAAAATAATTACAGGGTTTAGCTGAATGACTCAGTGGATTAAGAGCCACATCTAGAAACAGGAGGTCCTAGGTTCAAATGTGACCTCAGACACTTCCTAACTGTGTGACCCTGGGCAAGTCACTTAACCCCTTTGCCTAGTCCTTACCACTCTTCTGCTTTGGAACCAATATCCAGCATTGATTCTAAGACAGAAAGTAAGGGTTTAAAAAAAATAGAGTGAGAGATTATTTCTTTTTTTAAAAAACTTTTACTTTCTGTTTTAGTAACATCTCTAAGGCAGAAGAGTAGCAAGGGATAGCCAATTGGAGTTGTGACTTAGCCAGGGTCATACAGATAGAAAGTATCTAAGACTGGATTTGAACCCAGGTCCTCCCAACTTCAGACCTGGCACTCTATCCAATGTGCCACCTATCTGCCCCTAAGAGGTCACTTCTAGCTAGGAAAACCAAAGAGGCATCATGAGAAAGTAGCAGTTGATTTGGTACTTTTCATCCATAGTTAGGCATGAAAGATATTGGTTCTACACTCCAGCTATAGGGAGCAAAGTCTCAGAGTAAAGAAATCATATTTATCCAATTTGATTAGAATATAGGGTAAATGTAATATAATGGGGAAGAAGGATGACTGTCGTTTAAAACAAAATATAGATGTCTTTGAATGCCAACCACTGGACTTTGATATTTATTCTATAGGTAATAGAGATGTAGTGGATATCTCTAAGACTCGAAATGTGATCAAATTAGTATAATTATCTCCAAAGTTTAATTTGCCCTTTCCATGGCTGGCTTGGCTAGGGGAGGAACTAGAGATACAAAGACCACATGAGAAGCTTGAAGAGGCATATAAAGGAGGAGGCAGAATTAGTTTAAGCATAAACATTATTTAGTGGGAAATTTAGTAATAGTGTTCAACATAGTTGCAATGTTGCTGATGAGCATTTACAAAAATAAGTATCAAAAACAAGTCATTGAAAACTTTTGTGCCAACTTTTGTTCATAGGATGAGATTCAGAGAATTTATAAGAAATTCATAAGATATTCCAATTAAATCAATTTATGTTTTGATATTTTATTTCAAAGCAAAGGTAAGCTTAGGGAAAGACCATGAAAGCTATGTAGGAGAAAATGATTTATCAGGAAGAAATGAAAGAATTCAATGCCATTAATTCAGCAAACATTTCTTAAGCACCTACTATGTACAAGACATTGTGCTGGATGGCAAAAATGCAAATATAGAAAAAGAACTTCTGCCTTTAAATTTATTTTCTGCTAAAGAAGTGTTTGCAGCCTATGCAGAAACGTCCTATGTCTGTCATGAATACTTTCTTAAGAAGAGAGTTAAATGTCATTGGAATTAGTGAACATAATTTTTAGAAGTAAAATAAAATTGATTTTATTTTCATGCATAGGAAATGACATTACTCATGTGGGAATCAATTTTTAAAGGTACTGAGGAATTGATTCTCAAGGTATACAAAAGAAGAGGATAACAAAGGTTTAAAAAATGTTAGATCTATTACCAACTAAGAGTATTTCAATAACTATCAATCCATATGCTTATTTCCTATTAGAGTAAAATTTTTGTAAAAATAATCTACTTTTATTAAGGAGGACTTTTGGATAGGTAATCTATTTTCTTTTTTTTTTTAATTAACTAAAATCACCACCAAAAAGCAATTGGGGAAGCAAATTCATAAAAAGGATTATGTACAAGATCAGACTCACATTGTTTACAACTTGTTTAAAAGTATGTAAATTATATATGTGTGCTAAGATAACATCCTCTGTTTTTGAATTCCCTTTGGATTTGTTTACTTATATACTTTTTTCTTTATTTTGTGGCTGCAAATTTTTTAATGTAATCATGACATATATTATTCTTATTTTCTTTTCCTCAGTTTCCATCTCTTCATATATTTCCCTTATTTTCTTTCTATTTCCAATATTTATCATTTCTTTTAACATAATATGATCCATTAAATTCAAATATTACAATCTATTCAGCCATTTCTCCTGTTCATTGTAGTTGTTTTTTCCAGTTATTTTATCATAATAAGCAAAGCTTCCAGGAATATTTTCATGTGTACACAGCTTTTTATCCTCTCATTAATAAATATCCTTAGGGCTTACCCCTACTATTGAGATCTCAAGGTCTATGAGCATGAACAGCTTTATAGCTCTTAATGTATAATTCCATCTAGTCTTAAAAAAAATTCACAGATGCTCTAGCAATGTAATATTAGGCCTGTTTTTCCATGTTCCTATTAGCATTTAAGTTTATTACTTTAGCCCATCTGGTTCTCATTTAACATATATTACCAGGACCATATTTGGCTAGATTGGTCCTTAGGCAGCAGACACAATCTGTTGTCAAAAACATACTCTTTCTCAAATAAGTCTTTCCCAGCTTGGTCATACCCAGTGGAACTTTTGTTCTAGTTCCACAACCCTTCAGGGATGAGAACTATCTCCATAGTATGACAACTGTTAAGGTAACACTTTTATAGAATACTTAAACCAGTGGTGACAAGCCTATGGTACGGGTGCCAAAGATGGCTCACAGAGCACTTTCTGTGGGCACATGACCCCACCCACCTACCCACCCAGAGTTTGTTACTAGAAAGGTAGAGGGACTCCAAAAGAACTGCTCCCCTCCCCCTCTCCACTGTGCCTGATGACATTTTTTCACATCCTGTCCCTCTGCCCAGCAGCTCAATGGGAGTGAATGGGGGAGTAAGGTGGACAGCACAGGAACAGAACTGGAAAGGAGTAGAGCATTTGGACCATTCCCCTTCCCCTCTCTACACTTGCTGAGAACATTCCTCAGTTCACCTGCCCCTCTACCCAGCAGCCCAATGGGAGCCCTTTCTCCCTCCCCTTTGTGGAGTAAGAGAGGGGCATACCCACCACTAGCTATGGAGGTGGGGTCTGGCACTCCATCTCCAAAAGGTTCACCATCACTGACTTATACTCTCTAAGCCATTGTTGAACCACCAGAAACTGTATTTGCACTCAATGTCATAGTTACTAGCTGTGTATTTCCATTTACTCCATTCCTCCTCACAGTGTGTCCTCCCCTTCCTTTCTTTCTGGCATATCCCTCCTCAGATGTCTAATTTCCTTTGACTAATACCTCTCCTATTCACCCCCTTCTCAAAAATCCTCCCTTCTCCTCTCCCCTTGCTTTCCTAGTTCCAAATTGACCCACCTTTCCAAAAGTCCCTCCCTTATCCCTTACTTTTTATTTCTTATTCTATCCATATTTCCCCAGATCCTTTCCTTATTCCCCAACTCTGTCCTCCTACTTCTCGATTCCCTTATCTGGATGGGTAATTTAGAGAGCTCATTTAATCAATGCATATAGCTTTGGCAGACTGCATATTTAATTCAGTTCAATTCAACAGGCATGTATTAAGCACTTACAATATATAAGAGATTATGCTAGGTCCTAGGGGAAAAAAAGGCAAAAATGAAATAGTTCCTGTCCTCAAAGAGTTTACATTCTCCTGGGTGAAATAACATGTACACAGATGATAATGCATAGATAAGTAAAGATAGATAGATACCTAGACAGACATGAAACAAATTGAAAGTAACTTTGGCATAGTGAAAATACTAAGTGGACTGGCAGGAGAGAGATAATACCTTTCCCATATAGCTCAGAGGGTCAGTTTTGGAAGAATCAGTGAGATCATAGGTTTCAGAGTGATTTGTGAAGCTATCAATGAGCTACAATGTCAATTAATTAATTAGTTTATTAATGAGCTATTTTGTTAATTAATCCTTATTAAAACTAAGATAATGAAATAATGTCTACTTTCAATCTATCTCATGGTGATTAACAAAGAGAAAGTCTCAAAGAGATTTCTTTTCTAAAGCTTTTCATGGTCCTGACAGTGAGTTATTTATATTTGTACCTACTTGGTTTTAATGTGGTCTTTTAAAATAAATGATTAGATCTATACCTTATATGAGTGATGAATGACCAATCCAAGACAGTTTTCAAAGACGGTCTACTTTTCCTTGAGTCCATTGGTAATGCTCAAGATAGCCAGTAGAGAGCGGTATGATCAAGGGAAGTAAAATGTAATCCTACTACTCACTGTACAGAGTCAGCTAAAATGGACATAGAAAAGGGCTGGGCAAGGGCTCATCCTCCTCTCCCCCCCCACCCCCCATTGCTGTGTGAGAATCCTGGCAAGAGTTGATAGATAGAATGAAACCAAAAGGCTGTTTGAGCTGCTTTGCCCAGTGAGCAGAAGTCAGTCATTACGCTGACTTTCCAGGTCACAACCAAGGATGACTCAGAACAAGAACTAAAGAACACGTCTTCTGGATCACCTAGTTTAATGAGATTTTAGAATTGCTCATCCCTCCTTACCTCAGGCTCACAGAATCCCTGTCTTCCTTGGAGACACAACTCAATCACCATTTTCTGCAGGTCAGCTTTCCAGATCCCCTTCCCCCCAATTGCTAATGTTCTTCCTCCCAAACTATCTTATATTTAATGACTTGGCTTATATTTGTATTTATTCAAGCCTATGCCTCCTGTTTTACAGATAAGGAATCTAATCAAGATTCTAATCAAGAGAAACAAATCATTAGCCCATGGTCACTGTGCAAAAGCTGAGATAGACCCCAGCAAGCAATCATGTATCATTTTAGAACAATGATAGACATTCAAATGGAGAACAAAATGGCAAACTACTGCGGTATCTTTGCCAAGAAAACCCCAAATGGGGTCACCAAGAGTCAGACATGACTCAGATGATGACTAATAACAAGAAGATATTCAATATTCTCCACATTTCTGTGATTCATTGTGCAACTGTATGATCTTGTGCAAGACGTTTCATTTACCTTAGAAAGGAGAGAACTGCACTAAACAATTTCCAAGGTCCTGACAAGCCTTAAGAATATGTTATTTGATAACACTATCCTTTGGTCAAAGCCACACTATACATTAAATTCAAATCTCAGTCACCTTTAATCCCCATCTTTATACTTTTCTACTAGGAAGCACTGCCTAATAGTATGAATTTTGCAATTATTTGTTAATTTGACTCAACAAAAGAAAAAGTCCTTTATGAAAAATAAATTCTCATTATTTTAAAATTCATCCTCATTTCTTCCTTTCTCTCTCAGAGAGCCCTATTTTTTTTTTAAACTCTCACTTCACCTTCTGTCTCAGAATCAATCCTGGGTACTGGTTCCAAGGCAGAAAAGCAGTAAGGACTAGGCAATGGGGGTTAAGTGACTTGCCCAGGGTCACACAGCTAAGAAGAGTCCAAGGTCATATTTGAACCCAGGATCTCCCATCTCTAGGCCTGGCTCTCAATCCACTGAGCAACCCAGCTGCCCCCATCCTTTTTTTTTTTCAAATATTTTTTCAAAGAAAAAAATGGAAATGTCCTCTAAAGAAAGTATTAAGAAGAGATGGTGTAAGGAGAATATTAGAAAGATATTTTTGTCTTCCCTTGTTTTTGTCTAAAATGTAATCCCAGAGTTCAATTCAGGCAGCTGGATGGTGCAGTGGTTAGAGCACTGGACCTGGAATTAGGAAGACCTGAGCTTAAATCTTACCTCTCAGATAGTTATGTGATCCTATTCAAGTCACTTAACCTCTGTCTGCCTCTGTTTCCCCAAATATAAAAGGGGAATATGAGTAGCATCTTTTCTGTGAGGTTGTTATGAGGATCAAATGAAATAATATTTGTGAAGAGCTTAGCATAGTTCCTGGTACCTTTGCTGTTGTTATTCAACTGTTTTGCCATGTGTGATTCTGTGCCTGGTACATATTAAACACTTAATAAATGCTTATTTCCCACAACTCCTACAATGTGAAACTCCCAAATCCTCCTTTAAAGAGAGTATTTTTCTATTTTTCAAACAGAAGAATTTAAAAATTAAAATGTGTCAATCACTGGTTACCAAATTGTGAAATAGAATTTTTTACATTCATCCTCAAATTTAATATACTGCAATGTGATTCAACAGATTTATTAAGGTTCTAGCAAACGAAGATGTAACAAGGACTCAGATCCACTTTTTAAGGCTCCAATTGACCTTGTGGGAGCTTTGGGATCATCTTCAGGCCCTGGGTGACCCAGGGCTAAAAGGTTTACACTCAAGAGTTGAAGAGTCTCCCTTATTGACTGCTGAGCCAGAAGAGTAGATGAATCAGCAGATCTCTAGGCTTTGACTCACCAGGAGCTGTGAGGAAAGACAAATCCTTGTCTATCTCAGTATTATGGCAACTCCACAATCTCCCATGTAAATTATGGACCCAACTAGGCTGGAGCCTAGTTGGCTGAGAGTGACCCATTTGTTAGTCATTCTCTTTCCCCCAAGTAAATATAAGGCAACAGTTGGGAGGATAAGGAAAGGTCTTCTGTAAGAAGTGGCTCTTCAACTGATGTTTGAAGGAAGCTAGAGGCTTGAAACTAAGCTATGTCAATGCTGTTTGTCCTTCATCTTTCTTTTCTTTCATTTTAAACTCCGTTTCTATCTTAGTAATAACTATAAAACAGGAGAAATGTAAGGGCTAGACAAACAGAGTTAAGTGACTTGCCCAGGGTCATATAGCTAGGAGTGGCTAAAGTCGGATTCAAACCCAGGTCCTCCGACTCCAGACCTGATGCTCTAGCCACTGAGCAACCTAGCAATCCCCATCCTTTTTTTTTTTAAGACTTCTTGACTTGTGTGTGAATTGGATTTAAGTGAGGTAGAATTGCATAAAGTATCTCACTCTCTTTCAGAGTCATCAAGGTCCAGTGGCAAGACAAAAGTTAAAATGACTAATGATGGCCCAGAATGCTAGAGGATGATCTTGGCATCTTTGATATCTGATCAAGCTCTAACTGCTATATAGCATCTTCTTTAGCCATAGCTACCCTCATAGATGTTAGAAAAATTGTTGTCATCCACTTGTTCCACCCATTATGCTATGATGAGGTAAAAGATTTAGAATCTATTCATAGATTTCCAAGGAAAACAGTATGAATGCTGATGAAATAGATACCTTGGCGATTCCTGCTCTGCAGAATCTATAATTCTGTTTACATGCTCGAGAGGAACAGCATTCATTCATCAAGTATTTATTAATCTCCTATTACTTGCCAGGCAAAGATACAGTATCTCACTTAAGTCTTACGACAACTCTGCAGGTTGATGCTACAGGTATTATTTTTATTTCCATTTTACAGCTAAAAAGAAACTAAGACTTCATGAGGTTGTAATTTCTCCAAGATTGTGTTAGGTGGGAAATTTCATAGATGAGATTACAAACAACCTAGGTCTTCAGAGGCAGAACCAATATGGCAGACTATCAGGAAGTACAGAGAGCTCCTCCAAATAGGTTCACAAAATATATCAGATCTAACACTGATCAGGAAATCAAAAAGAAAAAAAAAATCACAGTAAGCCAGTTGTCCTGCTGATATCCATATACAGAAACGAAGAGGTCTGCAAATATTGGGGATAGAATATGGTCAGAGGGATCTGCTATAAGAGCATTCTGGTGTAGAATGAGGCTAAGCACCAGGGCAAGAAGTTCCAAATCCCCCATTATGGAGTTTAAATCTGTGTAGGTTAAAGGATCAGGTTCCAATTGGAAACTCCATTATTTACTATCTGGTCATCATTATAAAGTATCAGAGAACTTGGGATATGATATTCCAGAAAGCAAAGGATATATAGGCTTATAACAAAAAATAATAATTTACACAACAAAATGAATAATTTTTTAATGAAATAGAGGATTCCCAAACATTCTAGAGTTGGATACTTAAAGGAGTCAAGAAAAACATATTTAAAGGTAAATATGAGCAAAGACTTGTAAGGGACTAAAACATTTACATTCTAATACTGGGAAATGATAATGATAACCCCTCCAAACCTCATCATCAGGGGTCATAGAGGGAGTCTGATTAAATAGAGAACCTCAGACTGGTTCAGTAATATCTTCAAGATCTTTAAAAAGGAATGCAAAGGGAAAGAAAGAGGAATACACTAGATGGAAAAAAGGAAAGTAAGGATGGGGAAATTATCTCAGGTAATTGGGTTGTACAAGAAGAAATCCTGAAGGAATGGATGGGATGAAAAAATGAATGATACCTGAACTTCATTCTCATCTGAATTGGTCAAAGGAGGGAAGAATACATACATACATACATATATATATATATATATATATAATGTATATATGTGTGTGTGTATGTATGTATACAGTTGGATACAGAAATAAATGTCATTAAACAGAGAAAAATAGGAGGTAAAAGGGAAAGGAAAAGGAAGAAATAAAATGTAACATGGATTAAGGGAAAGATTAGGCCTAAGTAAAAACTAAGAATGCCCCCCAAAATTATTGCAGATCTTTTTACAGTGGCAAAGATTTAGAAGCTGACAAACTGCTTATTAATTGAGAAATGGTTGAATACGTGAGTGTGATAGAATACTACCGTGTTATAAGGAATGATGAAGGGGTGGTCTCAGAAAAATCTGGGAAGGCTTACAAATAATGATATAAGAATGAGATGAGCAGAACCAAAGCAATTTATACAATGACAGAAATATTACAAAAACAAAATTTGAAAGACTTGGGAATTATAATCAATGCCATGGCCAACCAAATTCCAGAGGATGCATAATGAGTCTGACTACACATTTTCCAATTGAGAAGTGAAAGATTTTGAGTATGAAGATTGAAGCTTATGTTTTGGGGATATTGACCAACACAGAAATTTGTTTTCTTTGACTAGATATCTTTGTAGCATTAATTTTGTCTTTCTTTCTTTCTCAATTTGGGGGTGGGAATTGTGGTTGGAGAGAAAGAAGATAGATTATTGCTGATGAAAAAATAAAATTAAAATAACCCAGGTCTTCCTCACTTCAATTCTAACATTTCAGCCACACTCAGGACTGCCTAAATCAACATACATTCAGCTTAGTGAAAAACAAAGCCTGGGGGCAGCTGGGTAGCTCAGTGGATTGAAAGCCAGACCTAGAGATGGGAGGTCCTAGGTTCAAATCTGGCCTCAGACACTTCCCAGCTGTGTGACCCTGGGCAAGTCACTTAACCCCCATTGCCTAGCGCTTACCACTCTTCTGCCTTGGAGCCAATACTCAGTATTGACTCCAAGATGGAAGGTAAGGGTTTAATTAAAAAAAAAACAAAAAACAAAGCCAGTCTGTCTGATTTGTTTTTCATATAGAAACTGTATTTCTATTTGAGAAAATGCATAAAAAAGCATTTTTCAAATCTTTACGAACCATGTTAGTGTTGGTAATTATTGTTATTATCGCTGCCTTTTTTTCTCCAAAAGAAAGGGCTGATCTGATTAAATATTTTATTGGTAAAAGATCTCAGCATGGCAATATTCCTATAGAGTTGATCAAGAGAGTTACTAAGTGACCAGATAAGGTCATTGGAAGAAATACTTTGTTTGGGACGTGGCTATATCTTCCCGTAGTTCCCATCTGGTCTCAGTTCTGCAAGACTTGTTCAACTGTGGGTACCTCCTAATATTTTCTGATTTTCAGAGTGGAACCTTCTTTGGAATGCCATCTCTACTTCACATTCAAAGGTCAGTTCCCCTGAGAGACAACTCTCCCAGGTTTAAGGCCCTCTGTGAGCCCACAATCCTAAAACTATTGCTTATGAGTCCCTACCAATGGCTCTACTTTCAACAGCTATTTAGTTGGTATAAGTAGTTCAAGGTAAATGCATTTAATTGACTTGTTTAGTAAGAAAAATAGTAATAGCACAGCATCTCCCTCATAGACCTGGCTTCTACTACACTGAAAATACACACAGTGCCAGTAGGAAAAGTGAATGCCAATAGAATTCACATGTAGAGGAGTATACATATAGGAACGCTTGTGTTAAAATGTGGGCAATAAGAGATAACTCCTTGAATGCTGCTTGGAAATAGTCATAGATGCTTGGCATTATTATTGATAACTGGTCTTGCCCTCTTGACCGGATGTTGCTATTCCTTTACATTAGTTACTCTGCCTCCAGTTTGGGATTCTGTTGACATACTGATAGTGTACTGTTATTCACTCTAGGGCAGTGATGGCAAACCGATGGCATGGGTACCAAAGGTGGCACAGAAAGTAATCTCTGTAGGCACAGCCACCCTCCCTCTCCACCCCCCCCCCCCAGAGTTCATTACTAAAAAGGCAGAAGGACTTGGGTGGAGCTGACCCCTTCTTCCTCTCCACCATGCCTAACAACATTTTCTCACATCACCTGCCTCTCTGCCCAGCAGCCCAGTGGGAGCACAGAGCTGGAGGGGAGCAGAGTGCTCTGGCCACTCCCCTCCCCTCTCTCTACACTTGCTGAGGATATTCCTCACTTCACCCACCCCCCTGCCCAGCAGACCAATGGGAGTGTTTTCTCCCTTTCCTGTGTGGGGGAAGGAGGAAAGGGCAGGGCCAGCAGTCAGTGGTGGAGAGGGGCATAGCACTCAGTCTGGTGGGTGGGGTGAGGGCAGGGATGGCACTCAGTCTGGTGGGTGAGGTGGGGGCAGGGCCTGGCACTCCATCTCTAAAAGGTTGGCCATCACTGCTCTAGGGAATAACCAGAATCTACACACCGAAACCAGCAGCAGTCTTGGTTCTTACCTTTGCTATTTCCCAGGCAGTATCCAAGCTCTGGATCTGAGACTCTCTCTCTCATTGGCTCTTGTCAACCCCCTTGACATTGCTGCGCAAAATGAGAATAACCCATCCTTTACACAGAAGGTTCTGATGGAGAAAACAAAACTTTCAAATTCTTCTTTTAGGCTCCATTCAAACAGATTTCCTCTGGCTACATAATTTGCATAGATAATATGGCTAATATGGTGTGGTTCTCAACTCATGACATTTACTGCATTCAAGGCACTCTATACAACTGAAATTCAAGTCTCATGACATAAAGATAGATTAGATACATAGATACCCAGAGAGATGGATACACAGATAAACACACAGATAGATTCGTGATGGATACATAGAGATGGAGAGAGAGAGAGAGAGAGATGGAGAGAGAGATAGTTACCAAATATGTGGGTCATATGCTAAAACATACCACATGCATATTCTACACAACACAGCATAACAACACATATTAAGGAAACATATATTGGTAGTTGGTACAGAGAGCATCCTCACACAAACATGCCTATCAACACTATATTCACATTAATGAAACAATGGTTGGATGTCATAACTCTCCCACCACAAGTTCTTCTTCTTTTTTTTTTTAAACCCTTACCTTCCGTCTTGGAGTCAATACTGTGTATTGTCTCCAAGGCAGAAGAGTGGTAAGGGCTAGGCAATGGGG
The DNA here is from genome assembly GCF_027887165.1 of Monodelphis domestica. Lineage (NCBI taxonomy): Eukaryota > Metazoa > Chordata > Mammalia > Didelphimorphia > Didelphidae > Monodelphis > Monodelphis domestica. Next base: position 125,041,974 of record NC_077231.1, read on the forward strand.
GTCAAGTGACTTGCCCAGGGTCACACAGCTGGGCAGTGTCAGAGGTCAAATTTGAATATAGGACCTCCGGTCTCTAGGCCTGGCACTCAATCCACCAAGTTCTTATTCTAAGTCAGACTAACACTCAGATTTTGAGCAGCTGGATGCACAGGAGATATTTTTATTTCTCCAAATTTGCTTTCACTGGTAAAAAAAAAAGGCTCAGCTTGAGTGTTATCTCTTACAAGGTTACACCTCCATCATCATTTTATATTTATTTTGTATATCTATAGCTTGTGTTTACTGATCTGTGGACACCTAAGTACCACAAGGGAGAGATCACCTGTCCAGGACCCTGGAAGACTCATCTTTATTAGTTCAAATGTGACCTCAGTGACCCAGGGTACTTTACCAAACCCTGTTGTCCTCAGTTTACTCATCTGTAAAATAAGCTGAAGAAGAAATTGGCAAACCACTCCAGTACCTTTGCCAAGAAAAGCACAAATGGGGACAGCTGGGTGGCCCAGTGGATTCAGAGCCAGACCTAGAGATGAGAGGTCCTAGATTCAAATCCAACCTAAGACACTTCCCAGCTGTGTGACCCTGGGCAAGTCACTTACCCCCCACTGCCTAGCCCTTACCACTCTTCTGCCTTGGAATCAATACACAGTATTGATTCTAAGATGGAAGGTAAGGGTTGTCAACATGGAATCTAGGAACCCCAAACTTGTGGCCTACAGGGATCTGATGAACCCCAAGTTTCAGGACTAACTTATAGGTTGGACACCCCAAATCTTGTCCTTGTTCCCTGTTCCCATGGGAATCTACCCTGTAGGGAATCCCAGACTAACAGTTTCAGACTGAGTGGGAGACCCTCAGGGGAATGACAATACAGTTCAGGTGGGATTTGGGGCAAGATGAAGGTAGATCCTAACCTCAAAAGGAGGGTGTTATATACTGGGAAAGGCTTCTGGAGACAAAAGAGCTACTTGACTTCCGGATGGGGTCTACCTCACCTGAAGTGGATGTCACCTTCCCTTAAGGGGAAACCTCTCCGGTGACAAGGTCAAAACCTGGAGTTTCTACCCTCAAACTAAATAAACTGGGGACTTCTAGATTTCCATGTTGACCGGTCTTAGCTCCCACCTGAAGTGGACTGTCATTCCCCTGAGGGTCTCCCACTCAGTCTGAAACTGCTAGTCTGGGATTCCCTTCAGGGTAGATTCCCATGGGAACAGGGAACAAGGACAAGTTTTGGGGTCTCCAACCTATAATCTAGTCCTGAAACCTGGGGTTCATTAGACCAACTGAACAACAGCCTTTTATTTCTCTCAGACCCTCATTCATAGAATGCAAGTTCAGTGAAGGCAGACATTGTCCCAGTTTTGAATCTGAATCCCCAGAGCCTACCACTGTGCCAGGTGTATGCACCATAAGCACTTACTAAACGTTTATGGATTGGCAGCCAAGAAAAATAAGCCAGGGGCTGGGGAGTGGAGGAGAGAGTGATTTAAAGAAAAATGAATGCACTGGACTTCCCAAACTGGAAAAAGGAGGGTGAATTGGAAGAGGTATCCTTCTCCACTTTGCCAAAAAGGGGAGCTAAGATGTGGAGAATTGTAGGATTCAGGTCACTCCAGCAGACAGTTGGGGAGGCAGGGAAAAATTCAAGAAGAGACAGAGGACTAAAAGAGCAGAAGTGAGGAAAGCACAAGGAAGAAAGTGGGGAAAGAATGGATCCAGATCCAGAAGAAAGCAGAGGCAAAAGTTAGCCTTGGAGTGGGTGCAGATGGAAAAGGGTCCCTGGGGTTAACCTGCAGTCTCAGACTCCACCCATTCTGCCCCTGCTTCCCACCCCACCCCCACAGCCCTCCCCTAGACCCTCTTAACCAAGCTCAAGAGTGGTCTTTGCTCATTCAGGAGGCTCCGCTACCAGATCTAATGCCCCATAACCTAGCTGCAAACTTTAGGAGTTTTAGGAGTTCCCAGCAGAAGTCAGAGGATTTATTTTTTAGACGTTCATTACAAACTTAAATCCTGGGATTGGAGCGTCCCAAAACGTTTCCGATGCATGCTACCTCCGAGAAGTATTGCTGCTGCACTGGACTGCCCAGATATGTATTTGCCAAGCAAAGCAAAGCAAAGCAAAGCAAATGCTCCCAGCACAGTACAGGGGAAGGTGGAAAACAAGACCAAAAAGAAGTTCCGGTCAACCAGAATCTTCAAGTCTAGCTATAATACACATCCCTGGGTCACAAGTCCATAAGGAATTTGCAAAACAAAGTAGCACTATGTGAGGTCAGAGGAGGAAGGTCAGGTGGAGGACTTATGGGGAGAGGGGGAGGAAAGGTAGCTTAATGAATGGGTAGGAATTCTGTGAAAGTGGCGGTGGAATGGGGGTGGAGAAGAGCTGGACCTGGAATTATAAGAGCTCCGGCACTTTTGAGGGTTAGAAAGCAATTGTTTGGGTTTTTTTTTTCTTTCTGGAATGTGGGGAGGAATACTGGGGAGCAACATGAGACTCAAGAGTGACACCAGTCTGGACTTTCTCTGCTGGTCAATTGGAAGCCATTGGACATTTTTCCACAGAGTGATTGACCAGATCCCTGAAAAAGATTATTTTGCTATCTGTATAAATATTGGGTTGGAGGGAGGAAAAGTCCTAAGATCCAAATTGCTGGGTTTAGCATCTAAGCACTTTGTCACTCAGCGGAAGCCCAGGTTTCCAGGTTTGTTGCTAAGTAATTGGAAAACAGGGGCGGAGCCCTAGAGGGCTGAACTTGGAACCTGAAAGACATGGGTTCAAATCCAAAAAATAAAAATAAGGATAGCACCTATCTCACCAGGTCCCAGTGAACATTAAATGATGGAAAGCCCTTTGAAAAGTAATACATTAAATAGATAATAGCCATTATTGTTAATGCACACACTTTTCCCAATGAAACTGGCCTGCTTTCTGTTCTTTGAACATAATAGTCTCTGTCTAATCTCCATGTAATGCAAAGACTATTCCTGGGTGCCTAGAAAATTCGCCCCCTCAAAACCGACCCCTTAGGGGATCCAGGCTAGTTCATGCCAACCTAGAGGTCTCCCCACGGGAAAAAAAATCTTTGTATTTATTCTGCATACCTTGTGTGTTTGTTGTCTCCTGAAAGGTTCAGTCCTAAGAGAATCCAAGTTCCCAGAGGTCATCAGCTGTTAGGTGGTTTTTCCCATTTCTCCAGAGTTTAACCCAATACCTAGCACTTAAGATGTTCTTCAAATGCTTATGAAGAAATTCTCCATTGTGCACATGAGGGGGTTATGGCACAGATGTAACAAGCAATTTGATCTGGTTTTTCTGCCACTCTGTGCCAGTAAGTGCTGCGGAGCAAATGAGTAGAAAAATGAAGATGGTTGAAGGGAAAAGGAAGAAATAAAAGTGGTACAGGATAAGGGAGGTGCTTAAGGCCAGTTTAGTCCCTAAATTGTTTGTCCTACAAGATGTCAGGGTAAAAATTCAAAAGGAATTGACATGGGATAGTTGGGTAGCTCAAAGGATTGAAAGCCATGTCCAGAGAGGTACTGGGTTCAAACTGAACTTCAGACACTCCCTTGATGTGTGATTCAGAGCAAGTTATTGAATCCCAATATATATGAGTATATATGAGATATGAGAGAGAAGGAAGGAAGGAAGGAAGGAAGGAAGGAAGGAAGGAAGGAAGGAAGGAAGGAAGGAAGGAAGGAAGGAAGGAAGGAAGGAAGGAAGGAAGGAAGGAAGGAAGGAAGGAAGGAAGGAAGGAAGGAAGGAAGGAAGGAAGGAAGGAAGGAAGGAAGGAAGAATTGATAGTTTGTGACTTTTTTGTTTCAAATTGGGAGCTTTTTGTTCTCTTTTAATTTACCTTTAACCAGGATTGTTTCTATTCACACCTTTCAGTCTAAGAGTTTTGGGGGAGGGAAGAGGCCAGAAGATCTATAGGCGGTGATAGAGCAGAAAAGTGGAATTTGAGGAAAAGAGAAGCCTTTCTAAATTTCTAAGTCTTCCGGTCCTAGGTTCCCAGGGACCTTACTCCTACAGCTTCATTCCCACCAACCTAAAAAGTGTCGGCCTCTGACCCCACCTTTTCTACCAATCGCCCGTTTATTTTCATGATAATGGCCTTGGGGAGCCCAGCGGGCAGGATTTAGCCTGTGGGGGCAGGGATATAAAGAGGCCTCTCCACGGCTGGGAGTTCACACCCTCTCGTTTAGCCTAGGGTTCCTAGGTCCCCAAAATCTTTTGTCATTTTCCAGTCTCTTCCAGTTTTTAACCCAAAGACTTCCTTCTGTGTAGAGCATTTTCTACTTTGTCCACCTTACTTACTTCCACTGCCCAGGTCGGACAGCTTCCTTCCAGCATCTCCTCTAAAACATGAGCTCCTGCTCTCACTCTCAGCAATGCCAGTCTTGCCGGCCCAAAGGTGATGCCAGCCGCCCTTACTACACTTGGATCTCCGCGTCCCAGCCAGAGTCACTTACTTCCCCAAGCCGTTACTCTAATTGCCACATACAAAGTCCGGGAAAGGTCCAGCCAAACACAGGTGAGCTCCCTCTCCCAAGGGCCCCAGCCCCAACCCCGGCAGCCTAAGTTCTTTTGCCCTAGGACAAGGACAAAATACATGGCTTCCCTTTCCTTTATCCCTCCCTTTGGAGAATGATTTCAACCCAAGGAGTAGGAGTAGAATCTCCCTTCTCTCCCCGTGTGAAGAATTAGATGGGATCTCAAGTTACTTTCTGCAGTGACAAGGTCTCAACTTCTGTATGGGTGGCCTCTTTATCTGAGGGCTGGTGCTTGTAGAGATCCTGGGTTCTAGCATCAAGCTAGATAGAGGCACAACCTGATATGCTTTTGGGGCATGTCTTTCGGCTCCGGTTAGTGTGGTATGGAATACAATCAATACTCGGAAGTAGGCATTTCTTTTTCTTTGTATTTGACACCTAGTGCAGCACTATGCTTGCTTGACTGAAAAAGGAGCTGAAAAGAATCCCTATTGATTTGGATGACAAGGAGGGAGGAAATAAGGCCTCCTTTTACCAATAATCTGTTTCCATTCATTTGCTCTACTTATGATTATTTCTCTTTGGGCTGGTCAAGCTGGCTCCAGTTTAAGTGGGGGGAGAGAAAGAAGGCAACTAGCATTTATTAAGCACCTAATATGTACCAGGTGCTGGGCTAAGCGCAAAGAACTGGAACTGGTGGGTGCCACCTTCCCCTCTCCCCCCCTCCCCAAATGCTATAACGATCATTTTCCCAATCACCTTGGGAATCAGATAGAGCTAATATCTTTCTAACAATTTTCTCCGGTGTTTGAGTGTTGTTCTTTCTCATTTCATATATTAGTCACATATAAATTCAGTAAGACTTTAAAAACTCTTTACTTTGAGACGAATTTAGTTGCTTAGGATGGACCTTACAGGTCATCTTGGTCACCATCCCCTATTTTACCCCGAAGGACACTGAAGGTAATATAGTGCCATGACTTGCTCAGTTACACAGGCAGTAAATAAGTGGCATAGTCCATGCCTGAGGATTCCAGAGGCAGCCCCTTTTTCATTACACCATGCCACATTGTTTATTGTAATGAGAATGCTACTATTTAGTAAGACATGGAAAGATCTACAAGAAATTATGAACTTGAGAACATCATATACACTAACAGAAATACTGTTTGAAGAATGACTGTGTCCATCTCCAGAGAAAGAACTGCTAAATAGAAACATGCATGATATGATTTGATGTATACATTGGGGGGGGGGGCTAGGAAGGGTTATTAGATGATATTCTTGGATGTAGCTGTTTAAGTTTTCCTTAGGTCTACTAGCAAGAGGTAAGAAGTGGTGCAGCCCCCAAAAATCTGATTAACTATCCCTAAATAGGAAGGACAATGCAAGGAAACTGAGAAATCCTGGACCTGTTCAAATTAGGATAGTAAGGTGTGTGAAAAGCTGTTCTTGGAGTCAGGAAGAATAGACTCAAGATCTGCTTTTAACCCGAGTCACTTGGGGGGGGGGGGGAGGAAAAGAAAATGATCTATGTCTTTAACGAATAATGCTTGGAAATGATCAAATAAAATATATTTAACCCGAGTCACTTAACTCCAATTGCCCAAGTTGCCTCTCAGTAAGAGACTCTAATTTGGAAATGGTATGAGTCCACTGTGGTTGAGAAATGACTTCCCACTGAAAGTTACAAGGTCTGACGCAGATTTAAGTCCGGTAGTAACTCATTAATGGCCAAAGACTGTCAAAGAGCTGGGATAGAGCGAAAGAAAAATTCTCTTTGGGGAGAAGTAGTAAGAGGTTTGTTGGAGGAAGAATTTGGGAACTTTGCTTGGGGGGGATTTGATCCAAGCTATCCAAAGATTAAATGGAATCGTGTTATCTGATAGAAAAATAAAATTTGAGGCTTGTTATGCATTCCACTTGTTCCTGCAACAACTTCAAGTTATTAAACCATATTTATCTAGGATTTTTAAGAAGAGTTTAAAAATAAATTTTATTCATTCTTTGAAGATTAGTTTAATTGTGAGTGATGAATATTTTAAAAAGTGTATAAGATATAATGATATTGTATTATGTATAAGATATAATAATTTCTGTCAGTGACAAATTCCGGTTTTGCTTTCTCTCACCATTCAGCAATTTCTCCTGCTCCTTCATCCATGGATAAATGTATTCAAGACACTCCTGATTCTGCCACTAGCCCTACTTCAAATAGCCTTTCCTCCCAGAACAAGCCTAAGACCCATCAGGGAAAAGATCAAAGCCCCATCAAAAAACCTAAGATGAGAACAGTGTTCTCTCAGGCTCAACTGAATGTACTCAACAGCAGATTTGTAGAGCAGAAATACCTAAGCCCACAGCAGATCCGAAATGTGGCTGAGAATTTGAACCTTACTTACAAACAGGTAAGTCTTGGAGGAAATAGTGGGATAGATCAGTCAATCAAGAGGCATCTCCTGTGGGCCAGGCACTATGCTGAGCTTAGTTGGGGATACAGAGGCAAAAGACAAACTCCCAGCTTTCAAGAACTTCACAAGAATTGGAGGACATGACACACAGAAATATGCAGAGATAATAAATTGGGGAAAGACATTAGCTTAAGGGGAATGAAAACAGTTAAGCTTTAGAGTCAGGAAATAAATGGATGAAGGTCCAGCTTTGCATCCATGGACTATAGATATTTCCTGAAAATATTTCCTGTTCCATTCAAATCTAATGTAATGTACTGTTAGAGGAAGCTACCAGAATTTTTTTATTTCAAGAAAATAATACTTGCCTCTCCTTTATTTAGGTCAAGACCTGGTTTCAGAACCAGAGAATGAAATCAAAGAGATGGCAGAAAGATACCATGTGGACAAAGAACGGCAACCGTAATGTTCAGGTAATGGGGGGATGGGGGGGACCTTGTCCCTTTAGCATGTTGTTTTTTGGGGCTCCTACCATTTATTGCCTATTCATGATGGTGCCCACATGAACCCAAATACTGTTAAAATGTTTTATTGGGGGTAGCTGGTGGACTGAAAGCCAGGCCTAGAGATTCTGGGTTCAAAAAAAAAGTCCTGGGTTCAAATTTGGCCTCAGACACTTCCCAGCTGTGTGACCCTGGGCAAGTCACTTAACCCCCACTGCCTACCCCTTACCGCTCTTCTGCCTTGGAACCAATACACAGTATTGATTCCAAGATAAAAGGTAAGGTTTTAAAATAAATAAATAAAATAAAATGTTTTACTGATGATTGTAAATGTACTTGTACACACAACTTGTGTGATTTCTCTGTCTCTCTTGTCACCCTCTCTCCTCTTTCCCTTCCTCCCTTCCCCACCTTCCTTTGATGGAAAATAAAGGGTATGTTAAAAGCTAAAGTTTTAATAATAGCTGAGGACACCTTTCTTCTGTACCTGTAACACCTTTTGCAGTGTTATATACTTATTAATTCTCTTGTTTCTTGGGTATTGATCAATGTTCTGAAATCAAAGTATTATTTCATAAGGATCCAAAGATATTTCACAATTAAATTCATCTCCTTCTTCTTTCAGAATGGATCAGCTCTTGGGGAGTACATAAGTCTCTACTCTCCATTTCACCAGGACTATATGGTTAGTTCTTCTGGAACTCTTCCAGTATGGAGCAACCAGACTTGGAATAATCAGTTCCAGAATAGTGGTGAGGGCTCCTATCAGCATCAGATATTTCAGCACTCTTACCCTGCCAGTGACTTGGGGGCTACCTTTGGAAATAACACTGGTGGGGCTTATTCCATGAAATCACAGACTTCTTTGAGTTTTAATACTCCCTACCCCATGGAATATCTCCCAAGCTACTCCATGAACATGCAGCTGACCCACAGCAAGTCAGAAGAGGACTATGATTATCGGCAGGCCAGTGATGCTCAAACGCAATTCTTAGATCCCAGTGTGGTACCTGTATTCCAGTCATAATCTGGGCAGTTAATTTTTCCTCCTAGAAAAAGTACTCTTTCCAGGGCTCCTTATCACTGGTTTCTTTCCCCTCCTTTTTATTGTCTTTGTTATGTGATTGTTGTGGTTGCTTGGTTTATATGAGTGACAGATGTCTTTCTTACATACAAGTAGAGGGTCTCTATCCTCTGTTTTTCTGGCTGGCTCCAGGTTTAAGCAAGGTTGGACTATATAGAAAGTCCATAAATTTCAGAATCCTGGTCTAAGTGACAGGATGAAACCCCACATCACTGGGGGAAGAAAGGTATTAAAGAAATGTAATGGGAAAGGACTTGTTGGGATTTCAATGGCTTTGTGTTTTGTTTTGTTTTTTAACTTAGGGTTTTGGTGAAATATTATGGATACAGTAAATTAAAGCTAGTTATCTTTCTGGATTTTTAACCTTAATATATTCCTTTAATAGAAACATAAAGAAGTTCGTGCTAGTGTTTTCCCTCTGAGATTATTCCCCAATTTATCCCTTATATGTTATCTGTCTGTACTTAATTGGTTGCATGTTCTGTCTCCTGTTAGATTGTAAGCTCACTTGAGAGCAGAACTGTCTTTTGCTTTTCTTTGTACTTACAGTGCTTGGCACAGTGCCTGGTAATATATCCTAGGCTCCTTAATAAATACTTGCTCACTTCACTTGCTTTGGCTTTTACCTTTCCAGGACAAGAAACTAAAAAAATATACAGGAGTTTAGCATTGGTGTTTTCCCTACTGGGACATGAATTTGATTGAAAATTTTTTTAATGAAGAAGTTATTTGAAATCTTGATGCTCATTTTTTCTTGTTGCAAGATGATGAGAACTGATCAATTAAGGGTTATAAGTATAAATATTGTCTCTTAACTTTTAGATGTCTGTGCTGTCACAAGTTCAATGGATAATATCTTGATAACTAGCCCAGGAAGTCCTACTTTGTTTTAAGAACCAGTTACGTCTTTCTTTGGTGTGCTAGACACTCCAAACATTGAGGAACTGTTTATGTTGATAATGTTAAGTCAGACTCAAGAGAAGAATAAAGGGAAGTAAAATAGACTGCCCCCCAAGGAGGAGGGTTAGTGTGGTGCTGTGGAAGCCAGGAAGAAGTCTTCCAGGCTCACCTTTGCACCATCCTGGCTTGGGTGACAGCAAAATCTCTGAATTCCACCATGCTCTAGACAACTGTACCTCCACCGAAAGCCTGGCCTGACCTAGGAGTTTTCCTCATTTGGAAATTAGCCATGAAATCCAAGGGCCATTCCCTGTCTGAATTGTGAATGCCCATCTCCTCTGCAGTCCTACAGCTTTCATTCGAACATGTTAATAATAGATGCACAAAGAGCCCATCTCTTTGGAGTCATAAACTTTCATTGGACATGTCTAGTGGGTTGCATTATGCATCCCAATCTCTCCATAATTTTTATTTGTACATTTCTAATTGGTTCATTTTAGGTAGTCATTGCTTCCAGAGCAGTGCCTCTCAGAGCTTTGAATAGCAACTTCTCCAGATTCCTTACACAGCTATTTCCCAGGAAAAAGGCCTCCTTCAATCTACATGACAAATGTCCCAACTGGGCTCACCCAAACAGCTTCCCCACAAAGAAAAGCTGCTCAGACTTGACAAGATTTCCCAATTTTACCCCAGCCATTCAAGCCATTCCTATGTTAATTGGTGTTTGTTTGCTTTTATGCTATATTCTGAGTTGTCTGTCTCCTTTCTTTTTTTAAACTCTGCTGCACTACCATTCTTCCTTTGGGCAAAGGGCATAAAATTAAAATAGCAGGCATCTCGCTTCAGAAAACCAGATTAAATTTTCCTATTTTAAGTCAGGTGCCCTGAATTTTGTTGGTCTGGCTCTCAAGTAGACCAGATGCAATTGTTACTATATTAGAGGCTGTGAACCTCTCATTTTATTCCCCAGGACACAAACCTAGAGTGAGAAAATAACTTGATCCAGGTCAAATGGCTATTTAATGGCAGTCTAGAGCAGAAACTAGAATAACAGACTCTTCCCCATTCAATGCTCTTGCATCTGAGAGGGCCACACCAATACTGACCACTTTGAATCCTTCTACATAATAAAACTCCAAACCTGGCACCTGGGCCAGGAGCCAAAGTGATACTGAAAGGCTAGAAAAATCAGGATCACCCCCAACCTCCCCAGAAAATAATGTAAATATAGAAAAGCAAATGAAAGAGCTTAAAGAAGACTATGCTGAGTACACAGGACACATCAACACTTGAGATCCTATTTACACAGTTGAAGCAAGTATTAAAGAGGAATACATTGGAACCACTAAAGATTGTGTTTTGCAATTACAGTACTTAATTGGGTTTTCTAATATATAATCCTAAAACTGCAAGGGAAAATAAAATGAGGCTAAATGAAGAGAAGTTGGTTTAAAAACACCTTTGATTATTCAATGTGGTACTCTAAAGCAATGCAAAAGGTTACCAGCAGTTAGCACTGAGGGCTTTCTGGGAAGTGTGCAAATGGAGAGAAAATGAGATGGGTGGGTGAGCCTGGATCTTGAAACTGACCTACTCACATGTTTATTGAGTGACCTCTGGTGAGGATAGTTGGTTCTCCCAGCAACTCTTTCAAAAAACTAGAAGAAAAGCTTATGAGAAGTCATGGATTCTTAAATCTATATATAGAGTAAAAGTTCCATGCAATACTTCCAGGAAGTTTTGTGTTGAATAGCTGAATGTCACAATCCTTCATTTAGATGGCACAGAGCTGTGGATTCACTGGGCTCTTAAGGCTATTAGTCTGGCAGCTGCTACCTATGTGCTTAGCCACAAACACTCCAATATTGGTCTTTTCCCCCACTTCTTTTTCTTCTGACATCCATCACCATCTTCCAACACTTCCACTCAATTCCCCATTTCTTTGGCCAGAGGATGAGAGATCACTGCCTCCTTAGTAGTTAACTTTTAGGTACTAATTGTATGTGTGGAGTAGCTGATGCTAAATATCCCTCTATTTAACAAGAAAACATACAAAGGGATTTCTCACCTTAGAAAAATATGCCTTGGAAGAGGAGAGTAAGAAGCTTGGCTAGCATTGAAAACAGCTTTGGCAATTAACATCAATCCTTGGTTAGTATCTGTAAAATGGGGTTATTTATTGATTGTACCTATTTCACAGTTATAAAGTATAGGAATGGTTCTTTTAAAATGGTCTTATAGTTTACTCATAAGTCAGTAGAAATTTAGAGCCAGTGGGGTGGAATAGAGACAAATCTAGAAGATGGGGACTATAACAGCAAATCACTTCTGATCATTTCTTCAACTTTCTTCATCTGTGTTGTGAGGAAAGCACATGTCAAATTCTCATAATGTAGCTCTGTTCTGAGAGGTCCCAGTACTTTAAAGAGACCACCTGAGATCAAACACTTTTATCTCTGCCTAAGAGGACAGAACTTGTACTTTTAAGGTTATAGATTGAGATTCCTTTTCCACCCCAACCGGTAAAGACCAGATTTTTCTTACTAAATAGTCTGTCCTCTAAATAATCACCAAAAATGTGTTGTTCTTTTGTAGTTCTCAGTTTTACCTGGTTTATTTTGGCTCCTGCTAGGAGAAAAGAAAAATTAAGGCATAAGTTTATTCTAAAGAAAGAAAACAACTATCTCAAATTTTGTGAAATTCGTTTGATTTGTTGGCCAGTGATTTGACCTTCAAATACATCATTAGCACTTGATCACAATTATATAATACCTTATGACAACCCAGTGATAAAGCTTGAGCTTTATTTATTATATTTATGTATTCATTTATAATTCATTTATTAATATTTAATTATTAGTTAATTTATTTATTATATAACTCATACATCATGTATAATAAATATTTTATTATAATTCTATATTATGTAATTATAAATTACACAATAATTTAATTATTGTTGATATTTATTCTATATAATATTCTATAAATATTTATTTATTGGTCCAATTTTCTATATAAAAAACTTGAGGTTTAGAGGTTGTAACAACAAGGAGCTCATAATGTTTTTATCTAACTTAGATTAGGTAAATCAAGACGATTGATTTTCATTAAAGTTGGACTGAAAGGGGTGCTAGTGAATGATAGTTCCCATCAGACTATCCCTGGGTTGAGACCAAGAAATGCCACAAATAAAGTCACAGAGATAGAAAAAATCATTCTTAGACCTGGGAAACAAAAGAGAAATTCACTTCCCAAAATCACATCAAGTGATTCAATTGAGATTCCCACCCAGGTTCTTATTAAGCATAAGTAGGCGACATTCATGTCTAATATGCAAAAATGAAGAGAGAGTATTTTTTTCAAAGTTACCATAACTGGCCTCCTTCCTGTTTCAAATACCTGACTTCAAGTTTCACTAGTCCTCTTCACATAGGCACTTGCCTTACTGACTTCAAAATAGGGTACCTGACTTGAGAATTCTAAAAGAATCTAAATGATTTCCTTTAACTTTCCCTCTCCGTTCCCTTCCTCCAGCCTTCTTCCTACCTGCTACAATGAAGCCAGCTATGGGACAGTGAATGAATTCAGGATCAACCTTGGAGTAAGGAAAAGCTTGATTCAAATCTCACTGAATTAAATCATCTCACCTCAGTGCCTTGGTTTCCCTTTCTGTAAAATGAGGGGATTGGACTGCACTTCCAAGTTCTCTTACTTATACACTAGGTATGTCTTTTGAGCATATATAATTTTGTGTGTGTGTCTCCAGAATGAAAATTTGAGCTTGGGAGCAGGGACCATGTTTTTGTCTATTTCCCCAGCACTGTGGTCATTTCTGGGCACACAGAGCCTAATAGCTGACAGACCTTCCAGCTCCAGATACCTGAATTTATGAACAATTTGAGGTGGCATAAGGTGGGAATAAGGCTTTTCAGGTTTGGGGGAAGGACCTATGATTTTTATTGGTGATGAGAGTTTCCTCAGAGAAAACTCACCGAAGCAGATTTTAAAAAAACAACTTCTTACCTTTTGTCTTAGAATCAGTACTAATCAGTATCTATGAATGGTAAGGGCTAGGCAATTGGGGTTAAGTGACTTGCCCAGGATCACACAGCTAGAGCAGATTTGAACCCAGATCCTCCCTCCTGGACCCAGTTCTCTATACATTATGCTACCTAGCTGCCTGTCCCATCAAAACTTTTGTCCATACTAATTAATGTACTGTTATTTAATGTAGGGATGAGAGAGAAAAAAAGGGCTTTAGTATATAGTGGAAAACACATGGATCTCGATTCAGGAAAGAAGAGAATCTGCCACTGATAGTAGTTGTGTGATGGTGGGCAAATGACTGAACCTCTAAACCTCAGTTTCCTCATCTATAAAATGGGGATAATAATTGTAGCTGAAATTTACGTACTGCTTATAAGTTTGCATTCTAGTACCTGCAGATGGGGTTGTATTAAAGATCAAATGAGATGTTTATAAAATTACATAACTCATAGCTACTATGTTTGCCCATATTTTATGAACCCAAAATTAATGCTTTCTGACAAGTTACTCCTTTTTTTTAACTTCATTGAAATTTTTTTTTCTTGAAATTGGTCCTAGCCTGGAAAACTGAGGGATTAGGATAACTGTAGGTAAACTGGAAGAGAGCATTGCCTGGAGTTGGAAGGGAGCATCAGAGTGAATTCTGTCCTCATCTAGGCCACTTAGTAGCCTGGGACCTTGGTCATTCAACCTACAGACATCATTTTCCCACCATAAAAAAATAAAAAGCTGTGGCTTTCTTATGCCCAGGAGATTGTTCTGATGATCAGACAAGATGAAGGAGGTGAACATGCTTTGAAAATTGTGACACAGAAATAATGTGCTCCTGGGTATTTTAGTTTCAATTAAACAATTATGCATAAGACTCATTATGTACTGAGAGACCAAAGAAAAATGACACTGACTTCAGAGAATTTATAATCCAGTGGGAAACATAAAATAAACACCCAAGAGACCGGGAATGCATAAGTGTGCCCCTATGCTAGGAGAATTCAAGGAGGGAGAAAAGATTTCTGGTTAGAGAAATCAATGGAAGGCTTCCTGAAAACAATGGCCTTCTGGCTAAGTCCTAAAAGGATTGTTAGAAATAAGGGACTAGAGGAAAGGGGGGAAAGCTGCCATTAAAAAAAAAAAGCCTTCAATCTTTAAATTTAGCATCAGCCTAAAACAGAAGAGTGGTAAATCATCCAGGGCTAAGAGACTTCCCCAGGGTCACACAGCTAGGAAGTGTCTGAGGTTGGAACTTCGGACCTCCAGATTCCAAGCCTGGTGCTCTATGCACTGTGCAACCTAGCTGTCCCCTATTCTTAAAGCTCTTTCTGTACTTATCTCACTTGAACCAAATAATTCTTTTTTTAATATAATTTTTATTTTTATTTATTTTAAAATATTTTTCCATGGTAACATGATTCATGTTGTCTCTTTCCTTTTTTCTCTCCCCCCTTCCTGGAGCTGACAGGCAATTCCACTGGGTTATACATGTACTAAATAATAATTCTGAGAGGGAATATAGGGATAGTCCAGGTATTAACCCTATTTTGTGGATGAGAATACTGAGGCTAAGAGAAATTAAATGGTTTACTCTTCTAATAGGTAAGAGAGGATTTACTTAAGTCCTGAGGGATTCTAGATGGCTTCTTAATGGCTACATATGTCCCAGTAAGGTAAGTGGACCCCAGAATTGCAGGGGGAGAGGGTTATTCCATAGATGTAATAAGACCAGTCAGATCTGGGTTCTCTTCTCATACCACCTGGATTAAATTATTTTTTCCCAGAAAGGCAACAAAATTTCCTCCAGACTTGAATTGACTTTAGGGATTAAAACTCAGGCTGCACCTCTTTTGTTGCAGATTCCTATAGCCTCTAGTTGTGTGGATGGAGCTTCCTGGCTACCCAAGGGCATTAAAAAGACCCATCCTCCATGACCCAGGCACCTTCCCACTTGGCAGATGTGCCAAGACCATACTGGTCATGGAGAGGTGAGGGGGAGGGAAGGCTGTTTCTATCCAAACAAGTGCTTTATTCTTCTTGTTGAATATCCTTTCTAGGCTCCAGCTAAGTGAACTTCCTCTTGTTAACTATTGAATGACCTACAAAGGTCTCGTTTCATTCCAAGACTGAACCTGAACTAATAGTGTGCTAAGATGAATGGGGTTTGTCCATCACTATAGGTCAATAGAAGGAGAAAGCTGAATTAGAGAAGAACACTGAGGGGCACCTTGCTAGCTCAGTACATAGAAGGTCAGGCCTGGATATGGGGGGGGGGGGTGTTCTGGGTTCAAATTCGACCTCAGACACTTCCTAGAGTTCTATGACTCTGGGCAAGCCACTTCATCCCAAATGCTTAGCCCTCACCACTCTTCTGCCTTGGGACCAATACATGGTATTGATTCTAAGATGTAAGGCAAGAGTTGTTGGGTTTTTTTAAAGAGAGAGAATAGGACTGAAGTTATTCAAGAAATTAACACATTTAAGAGGAAAATAGAAAAGGTGCCATTTTCTAGGAACTGTGAGAGTCCTACAAGCACCAGGTGCATAACATATGACTCAGCAAAAGGAAAAGACCAAAAGAACATCAATATACAGAACAGAGAAGCCATGGGAAAGATTGGCTGTTCTATGGGCCTCTGCAAAATGGTTTGTTCACTGCTGAGTACTTGTCATTTCTATGGGCTCTATTTTTTTCACTGTAAATAAATATATAGCTATAAATAAGTATATCCTATAAATAAATTGTTCTGTCCTAAAGGGATTTGGTAACCATGTGAGGGTTCATGTCAGGCTGAGGAGCAGTGAAGAATTCATAGAAGTGTACCCAGGACCTTTGTGTCAAGAAAAGCCTGACTTCACTTCTTCTACAACACGACCAATAAGGGAATATGTTTTACATGATCACGCATGTATAGCCTAGATTAAACTGCTTGCCCTTCTGGGGAAGGAGGAAGCAAAAAAGAGAGGGAGAGAATGTGGGACTCAAGATTTTAGAAAACAAATGTTAGGAATTGTTTTTACCTGTAGTGGGGAAAAAAATAAAATATTATATATTTTTAAAAACTTGACTTAAGAATTAAGTATCATCCCACTTTCAGAGTACCAAGAAGTAAGGAAAAGATGGAATTGGTCATGAGGAAATGAAGGAAAAAGCATTTATAAAGCACTGTGCCAAGTGGTGAGAATACAAAAAGAAAAGTAAGACAATTCCCATTCAAGGAACCCACATTATAATAGGGGAGGGAAGGGAACATTTATTTAATGCCTACCATATGTCAAGCACCATGCTAAGTGCTTTACAAATATCTCATTTGATGCCCATGACAACTCCAGGAAGCAGGTACTGTCATTATTCCCTATTTTATAGTTGAGGAAATTGAGGTCATAAATTTCAGTAACATGCCCAAAATCACATAGCTAGTATCTGAGGCTGGATCTGAACTCTTCTTCCAGCTCTCCTTGCACCACTTAACTATCAAAACACTTAGAAGGTCTCAGCTGTTATGCCCAGAGGACCCAGGTTCATGTCTGGCCTCAGACATTTCCTAGCTGTGTGACCCTGGGCAAGTCACTTAACCCTCATTGCCTAGCCCTTGCTGCTCTTCTGTCTTAGAACTGAAAAAAAAAATGGTCTCATGGTCCTTAGGATGCAACAGTATGATAGATGGCAATCTGTCTTCTGTTTCATTTCTATTAGTAAAACCATATCAGCTTCTGATGCCGAATGGATTATAAACTTTGGAAAATTTGCCTTCTCCTTCACAGGTCATATTGTCAACTTGTTGTGGGGTGTAGAGGGGCACCCCTGGGGTTCAAGAAGGAAACCTTTCTGAAAGAATGTAAGACTCCAAAACAGCTTTAAAATAAAAAGAGAAATTTGTTAATTTAGAAAGTAATGTTGAGAAGGGCCAGGAGGATAGTACAGGTGGAACAGCAAGATGGAAGGCTGCTCCTAGAATCTATCAATTCTGGGGATTTTATACTCTTACAATAGATGCTGTGTCAAGGTGTGGACATGACTCTAAAGTGGTAGCCACTCAGGCATTCCATGGAGGGTTTAGTCATCTGACTAGGTCTGCCTGGAGACATAGGGAATGACCCTCATGAGATTCCTTAGTTTTAGGTGACAGACAAATGTCTGAGATGTAGCCTGATAGAATCAAGGTGTAACCTGGAGGTGCATCTCTCTGCCCATCTTAAATCTAAAGGAGGATCAAAGGAGGACAGTCATCTCAGAGACCTACAGGGGTCATTGGATGTTTTTAGGCTAGGAGTCCCGAGGATGTAAGGGAGCAAAGGAATTTCCCTGATAATAGTTTGCCTGAGTTTCTGGGGGTACAATGCCCATGTCAAGCTGAGTTCTGCTGATGCTATTTCCATCATATTTTTCTGTTCCCATTGCAACCTTCCTGATGCAGTAGCTACCTGGATATAATCCTAATCGAACATTGACCTAGATCTCATTGTGCCAATCCTCTTCCAATATGTCATTAGTCAGCTCAGCCTCTTTAAGTGCTCTAGAAGTTGGCTGGTCCAATGAGAGAGGGCTACCAAGTCTTTTTAGACTGTAAATGTGCTAGGCTGATAGTCACTTTACTCAGTGAATGACTCCTACCTGATAGGGAACTTCACCCAGTATATATTTGTCCTGCTGCAGAGAAAAAGAAGGCTGTGGGGGAGGGAGGGGTGTATGGGTGGTGTGCTGGTAAATGTTTAACAACCAGCTCTCAAAACTTGTACCCAGGAAATGTTTAAAATTTTATTTATTTGTTTGTTTGTTTGTTTGTTTAATTTAGAATATTTTCCCATGGTTAACACGATTCATGTTTTTTCCCTTCCCCTCATCCAGTCCCCCTTCATAGCTGACACACAATTCCACTGGGTTTTACTTGTGTACTTGATCAGTGGATCAAGACCTATTTCCATATTATTGATATTTGCACCAGGGTGATCGTTTAGAGTTTATATTCTCAATCATTTCCCCATCGCCCCATGTGATCAAGGAGATGTTTTTCTTTTGTGAAATGTTTAAATTTAATGTGATCTGCATTATTAACATTTTCTCCAACACTTTCTGAAATCCAGAGGTGGCCATATCTAGCCCGAGGCCAGTTTTTGGAAGGGTTTTTCAAAATGAAGCTTTATTGTATTTAAAAATGTAATAAACGACATTCTTTGCTCCCAGGTAGTACAGAGCCAGACCCCTGGCCAGATATGGTCCTGGGGCTAGAGGTCTCTGACCTCTGACTGACCACCCAGAAAGCAACAACAAGCCCTAGTTTGGAGCATTCGGATTTCTTTGTTGTAGATGCTCACACTGAAATTTTAACCTTGGGCTCTCCTGCTTGGGTTAGAGGGGTCTCCAGTAGTGACTTTGTTTAGGGAATTCATAAGCTACTGTAGCCATTTCACTGAACCCCACAAAACATCCATACTTTTAGCACAGAGATCTCCCTGCCAGGCATCTAGCCCTAAGAAGGTGAAAGGTTGAAAGAAAAGTGGCACATACCCAACATGGTCATGGTAGCACTTCCTGGAAACAAAGAGATAGGAATCAGCTGGGGAAGGGACTGAACAAATCCTGGTATACAAATAGAATAGAATAGAGTTGGGTTATCGACAGCCTTGAAGAGCAGAAACATAAGGGAAACCCATATAGGAACTGATTAGAGATAAGCAGAACCAGGAAATCAAAAACCACAGTGAACTTTTTTTTTAACCCCTTTCTTCTGTCTTATAATCAATACTATGTATGGGTTCTAAGGCAGAAAAACTGTAAGAACTAGGCAATTGGGCTTGGGAATCACCCAGCGGAAGTGTCCAAGACTAATTTTGAATCCAGCATTTCCTGTCTCCAGGCCAGGTTTCTCTATGTACTGAGCCACCTACCTGGTCCTGAAATTGTAGTGAAAAGAAAAATGGTACAAAGTTGAATACAGATTTGTGAAGTGAGAGATTGGTGATTTGTTCTCAAATATATTAGCAATCTCCAAAATGAATATGCCTGGGACCTCAGTAGGTATTAGTAAGCAGGTCTCTCTCCAAGATGGCATCTCTTGCCAGACAAGATTGCCCCACCCCACCCCAATCAGAATACAATGGTCTCTTAATTACCTTTGGCCTGAGTGAAACAGAACAACTGATGTCTTTTCTATCAGTGTCTTTACTAAACAAAGTATTTTAGGGATGTCTTTTGAGTTCGTCCTTTAAAACTGTCCAAAATGGAGTCTAGTGGTTTAGGAATAAGTTTTATGAATCCCAGGCTAGGCTAATAGCCTCTTCCCAGGTCTATAGCCCTCTTCCAGAGTTCCTTTCACAAGCAACCCTTGGGGGCTTTACTTTGCATCCTTAGTCACCTCACCTCTTACTAGCCCAGCCTGTGCACTTTGCATTCAAAGGGGTTCCAGGCAGAAAGAATGGTGGGCTAGAAGCTCTGGAAAACACAATAGTGTCTTGCTTGGCAGAGGTAGCAATCTCCCAATAAGCCCAGCACCCAAAATGTATCATAAACTTTCTGGGTTTGTATGTAGATTAGAACCTGACTTCATTCCTAGACCATTTGCTAAAAAAGGCTAATTAGGAGGACACCCCCTTCTGGAAGGCTGGAATGTCCTGAGGGTTGTATAAGGAGGTTTTGTTTTTTTTTTTTAATTTTATAATATTTTATTTGATCATTTCCATGCATTATTCATTAAAGAAAAAGATCATTTTCTTTTCCTCCCCCCACTCCACCTCTCCCAAAGCTGACGCGCGATTCCACTGGGTGTCACATGTGTTCTTGATTCGAACCCATTGCCATGTTGTTAATATTTGCATTAGAGTTTCGTTTAGAGTCTCTCCTCTGTCATGTCCCCTCAACCGCTGTAGTCAGGCAGTTGCTTTTCCTCGGTGTTTCTATTCCCACAGTTTGTCCTCTGCTTGTGGATAGTGTTTTTTAGATCCCTGCAGATTGTTCAGAGACATTGTGTTGTCCCTAGTGGAGAAGTCCATTACGTTCGATTATACCACGGTGTTTCAGTCTCTGTGTACAATGTTCTCCTGGTTCTGCTCCTTTCATTCTGCATCACTTCCTGGAGGTCGTTCCAGTCTCCATGGAATTCCTCCACTTTATTATTCCTTTGAGCACAATAGTATTCCATCACCAACATTATACCACAATTTGTTCAGCCATTCCCCAATTGATGGGCTTCCCATAAGGGGGTTTTCTGTAAGCTAAAGTGTTGTTTTTTTTGGAGCGCTCTCTCTCTCCTTCTCTCTCTCTCTCTCTCTCTCTCTCTCTCTCTCTCTCTCTCTCTCTCTCTCTCTCTCTCTCTCTCAAGCAGTTCCCAGTTCCTTGAATACTGACTAAACAGGGTAAACCTTGATATTTTCAAGGTCCTCTTAAACTTCCACTTCAACTGAAACAAAGTAAATAAATGGGTCTTTCTCCTTTTTTGGGGTGGACAGCATGTCTGAGATATTGACAATACTGAAATTTGACATCTAATGTGTTAGTTGGTTTTAATGAACCTTATTTTTCTCCCTTGTTACAAGGGAAGACATACTTGAGGGAGGATAATTTATATATCTGGAAATGACTTTACCAATGAAACTTTTTTTTCCCCAAAAATAAACTCCGGGCAGTTGGGTAGCTCAGTGGATTGAGAGTCAGGCCTAGAGACAGGAGGTCCTAGGCTCAAGTATGGCCTCAGACACTTACTTGCTGTGTGACCCTGGGCAAGTCACTTAACCCCCATTGCCTAGCCCTTACCACTTTTCTGCCTTGGAGCCAATACACAATATCGATTCTAAGACAGAAGGTGAGGGTTTTTAATTAAAATAATAATAATAAATAAAAGAAGATTTACATTATTAGAGAGATAATTCATTGCACATGGTTGAGCTACATTAATATAATAAAAATGATACTGCCTTAACTGGCTTGGGGGCAATTAGGTGGCAAAGTAGAAAAAGCACTAGGCTTGGAATCAGAAAGATTCATCTTCATGTGTTTAAATTTGGCCTCAGACATTAAATGAGTGGCCCTAGTCAAGTCACTTAACCTTGTTTGCTTCAATTCCTCATCTATAAAATGAGCTAGAGAAGGAAGTGGCAAACCACTTCAATATCCTTGCCAAGAAAATTCTAAATGGGATCATAGAGAGTTGGACATAATTGAACTAAACTAATCTATACATTTAATTCTATGCCAATCAAAGTATAGGGTATTATCAAAGTTTATAGTGATAGAGAAAATAATTTATTTGGAAAAGCAAAAGGTTCAGAATCTCATCTAAAATAATGAAAAAATACAGTAGGAATGAAAGTGGCATAGGGACAGGCTTCCCTAGACACCCCCAAACCCCAGATTGTGTCCCAGTCAGAAGAGTGTATAAAAGACCCATTTTCCTTGCATTAAGGTGACTTTGAGATCCTTTGGCCTCTCCCTTTATTCTTTTTTTTTAAAACCCTTACCTTCTGTCTTGGAATCAATACTGTGTATTGGCTCCAAGGCAGAAGAGTGGTAAGGGCTAGGCAATGAGGGTTAAGTGACTTGCCCAGGGTCACACAGCTGGGAAGTGTCTGAGGCCAGATTTGAACCTAGGACCTCATGTCTCTAGGCCTGGCACTCAATCCACTGAGCTACCCAGCTGTTCCCTCTCCCTTTATTCTTGATGATCACAGATAGGCACATCACATCCCAGCTTGCTTCTGATAAACATCTACTTTTTATCCCAGATATCTCATTATCCTCTAACCTGGACAATTCACTCCTTTTTGACTTTGAGGCATAGGTCATAACCACATGACCCATCTCAGGTACCAGAGATCCAGGAACATGCCATCATCATCCTTTCTCTAGGCACATAGACCATGTTGTCAAAAGGATACATAAAGCCCAGAATCCATCTCCTGGAGGAGTCAGTATCTACCCTTGCACACTGTCTCCTGGCCATTTCAACATGAATTCCATGTTTATAAATTTCTATTTTTATTTTTAAGTAAATCTTTGGAGTCTTGCACTCTTGCAAAGGGTAATCTGTCACCAACCTTGGATCCAGACTTCAATCTATATTGTGATCCAATAATGATCTAAACTCTTTGATTACCAGTTAAAAAGAAAAGTAAATAAGTGAAACAGACAGATAAGCAAGAATCAAAAGCAAATAGACCCACCACAGTTCACTGTCCCCATTTAACAAGAACAGCTAGGAAAACTGCAAATTAGTGTGATAGAACTTGGGTTTAGATCAGCATCTTATATCAAAATGCACAATTAACTCTAAATAATTAGCCTACATATAGGAAGCCATGCCAGAAAAAGAGATCAGAAGAGGGTACTTTTCACAATCTTAGTTAAAGGGGAAATACTTAACCAATCCTTTTATAAAGTAGTCCATTTTGATGACATAAAACTTTAAAAGCTTTTATCCAAACCAATTTAGTTAGAAAAGAAACTTTAAAAGTTAAAACATCTTTGCCTCAAATAGGGATAGCCAAGATACATACAGATGTGTGTAAGTATATAAGACAAAGAGTTATTTCTCAATAGATTAAATAGGCAATGGAAATGAATATCTTTCAGAAGAAAAAATGCAAATGAACATTTTCCCAAAAAACCTAATAATAAAGAAATGGGAACTGGAACTCAGGTCTTAACTATATACCCAGAAATTTGGCAAAGATGATAAAAGACTAAAATAGTTAATGTCAAGGACTTTTGGAATTTATATACATTAATACACTGTTATTAGAGCTATGAATTGATCTACCTATTCTGGAAACATATTCAGTTCATTCAGAATATTATTTACTCTATACTTTTTAGTCCAGCCATACCACTGCTAGTCAGATACTCCAAGAGAGTCAACAACAGAAAGAAAAATCTCAGGTCAAGATCGTTGTCTTGATCAGAATAGCTACATCTTTCACCATATTGTTACAATATTACTGTATACTCTTGGTTATGCTCTCTTTATTTTCCTAGAGTTTATCTAAGGCTTTCCAGGTTTTTCTGAAACCATCCTGCTTGTTATTTTCTATAGCATGATAGCATTCTATCATAATCATGTACTACAACTAGTTCAGTCATTCTCCAATTGATGGGCATTCCCTCAATTTCCAATTCTGTGCCAAATTCCATGCCCTTTTTGGGGATAGCTTGGTAGCTTAATGAATTGAGAGCCAAGCTTAGAGATGCAAGGTCCTGGGTTCAAATGTGTCCTCATACTGTATGACCCTGGAGAAGTCATTTAACCCCCGTTGCCTAGCCCTTACTGCTCTTCCTTCTTGGAACCACACAATACACAGTATCAATTCTAAGATGGAAGGGAAGAATTTTTTTAAGGTTTTTTTTTTTGTCCATTTCTTTGATCTATTTGGGATATAGACTTATGCAGAGTCTTATAGCCCTTTGGGAATAGTTCCAAATTGTTCTCCAGAATGGTTAAACCAGTCAACAACTCCACTAATAGTACATTAGCATCCCTATTTTTCCACATCTCCTCCAGCATTTGTGATTTTCCTTTTCTGGCATGTTAGCTAATCTAGCAGGTGTGAGGTCATACCTCAGAGTTGTTTGAATGCATTTCTCCAATTTGTAGTGATTTAGAGCATTTTTTCATTTGACTATTAATAGTTTTGATTCTTCTTAAAACTGCCTGTTCACATTCTTTGACCATTTAGCAGTTGAGGATTGGCTCCTATTTTTGGTTCAGGACCCTAACATACGTGGGAAATGAGGCCTTTATCAGAAAAACTTGTAAAAATGTTTTCTCACCTCTCTGTTTTCCTTCTAATTTTGATTGTTCAAAACCTTTTAAATGCCACATAATCATAATTGTTCCTTTTACATTCCATGATTGTGATCCTTTGTATCTCATCTGGTCATAAATTGAGAGGATAGATTTTTAAACAAGAAACAATGTATGGAAATAACTGGAGGAGCAGCAAAGGCAAGGAAAAAAATGCTAACTATGGCAGAAAAATTGGGAGTCACAATCTGGCTTTTGCCTAGCTCTTTATCCTCCAGTTTTCCACATATTCTTTAGATTATACCCCAGAATTTATCCAGGGAGAGTATATCCAGGGAAGCACACCATGCTGATTGTTGTTCAAATTGGTGCTAATAAATAGGATTCTGATTCTGTCTAGCTACTCTGGCTTCCTCCTGAAAGTAATAAAATTTTGAGAAAATGATTTGACGGATAAAGAACTCTTCAGAAAAAAATCTACTATATGAAATGGGAAAATGGTCAAAAACAAATGTGGTACATTCTATGTTTTCTAATTTATTCCTTCAGTTATCTACCAGGGCCATTGTTTTCTGTTTAGACCTTTGGTCTTAGAAACAATACTGTAAATTGGTTCCAAGGCAGAAGCAAAGTAACAACTAGGCAATGGGGGTTAAGTGACTTGCCCAGAGTCACATGGCTAGAGATCACATTTGAACCCAAGATCTTCATCTCTAGGCCTGGCTCACTGAGTCACCTAGCTGCCCCCCAACTCCAGACTTTGGTATTATAGGATCTAATGAACTAGTTGGAGAGACAAAGCATGCACATGGTATATAATTAATGCCATAATGTCTCAAATTACTATTTTAGTGTCAAAATGAATGCTCTTGCCATTGTGTGCTATAGGTGTTCAGAGAAGAGGATGTCAACATGGAATCTAGAAACTCCAAACTTGTAGCCTAGTAAGATCTGATGAACTCCAAGTTTCAGGACTAGATTGTGTAAGTTGGAGACCCCAAAGTTTGTACTTGTTCCCTGTTCCTATGGGAATCTACCCTGAAGGGTTAGCAGTTTCAGACTGAATAATGGATCCTATTGCATCAGAGCCCCTTTCCCAAGAAGACCTGCACCTGGGCAGGAACCATCCTTTAGTATACATTGTAAGTAGCCCCTTCCCTTACACCCTAGCCCCTAGTTCTGATTCTTTTCCCAAGCTTGATTGTATCCTGCCTATGTAGTTTGAACACTCCCATTTTCCTTGTAGATATAGCAATGTCAATCATCTTTCCCTGCCCCTGGATCCCCCAAATGGTATGTAGGTTCCCCAAATTCTTTTGTTCCTTGGAGTCATCTTCTAGCACAGTGGCACTCCCAGAGATCATATCCCCAGAGTCCAGGGTGTAGACCCAGTAAAAATTGTGGCGCCAGACTCTGAGTAAAGGGCCAAATATTGGACTTATCCCTATCCTGATCAAAGACTTAGGTTTTCTGACTACTTTGGTAGTTCTGCCTTATTTCTGTGTTAACAAGGACTAGAGTGGACTACAGTTAGAGAGATCATTCTAGACTGAGTGATCAGTTTGAACACTGTGAATCCCCAAGGAGGAGAAGTTGCTGAATGATGGTGGTAGGGTTAATTCAGGAGGTTTTGCCCTGACACTCCATCACAACTGGTAAGTCAGGGTGCATATATGAATGAAAGTGCACCCCAGACTCTTGTATTTATTACATATCAGATCTAATTAACTAGTTGGAGAGAGAAAGCAGATACACAGTATATCATTAATACCATGCTGTCTTGAGTTGTTATTTTGGTGCAAGGAGGGCTAGAAATAGTGGTCAGGGCTGCAGCGTCTTCAGGCGCAGATGCCAGAAGATAGAAGTGAGAAAGGAAAAGGCTTAAAATGAAAGCAAGTCTTCACAAAATTGTCCTTTTTCAGGGTGTACCATTTTACTGTGTTCCTTGTAGAATACTAATGCTGCCTTTCCTCCATGTGTCTGGTGTGTTCTCAGCTCTGGATGAAAACACCGCTGATGGCTGTTCCAGGGATACTGGGAATATACCCAAGGGGAAGTCCAAATTTTCCCAAAACCTTGAAGTTAGCAAGGTCATTCTCTGGTCATGGGAAGGGGAAGAGACAGGGACTCTCTCCTTTCATCCTCACTCCCACTCCCCATGAGATTCCTTCTCAGAGTCTTGCCTGGAACCACTTCCATTACTGGGCTGGCCAATCATGGGAATGCTTGTGCTCCAGCTAGCCTGTTATTTTTATACAAGTGCCACAGGTCATGATTGAGGTTCTTCAACTAATCCCAATACACTTCCTGTGCAGCCTCATTTTGTTTCCTCCATTGGCTTTTTTTTTTAACTCTTACTGTTTGTCTTAGTAACAACTCTTTAACAGAGTAAGCAGGGGCTAGGCAAACAGAATTTAATGACTTATCCAGAGTCACAGAGCTACTTAAGTGTTTGAGGCTAGATTTGAACCCTGATCTTCCCAACTTCAGGTCCTGTGCCACCTACCTTCCTCCTATTATCCACTAGCATTGACTCCTTCCAAATGAAGTGTTTTCTTCCACACTTATTAGAATTGATTCAATAGATGTGTTCTCATGTAATGAAGGTACCAGGGCATAATATCTTATTGGTTTGGGGTTAGGGTGATCAACAAACTGAATGACTCAGTCAATCCCCTGTATAAGAATAACACCATAAAAAGTTAAAGGAGAATGGAAAATTGTATATTGCTGTGGCTAGAGCACTGAATTCAAATGTAGATACTTACTAGTTGTATGACCTTGAGCAAGTCATTTAACCTTTGCTTGCTTCAGTTTCCTTATCCATAAAATGGGAATAGTAATAGCACCTACCTTGCAAGGTTGTTAGGAGGATCAAATGAGATAATAATTGCAAAACCCTTAGCATAAGTGCTACATCAGTGTTAGCTATTATTATTATATATATTTTTTAAACCCTTACCTTCCGTCTTGGAGTCAATACTGTGTATTGGCTCCAAGGCAGAAGAGTGATAAGGGCTAGGCAATGGGGGTCAAGTGACTTGCCCAGGATCACACAGCTGGGAAGTGTCTGAGGCCAGATTTGAACCTAGGACCTCCCGTCTCTAGGTCTAGCTCTCAACACACCGAGCTACCCAGCTGCCCCCTGTTAGCTATTATTATTAAATAGATCTATAATCTCTTCAGTGTGGACGCTCCTTCTAACAATGCAAAGTACTGCCCATCAGTTCATCACAGGAGGTTCACTCAAAAGGCTAGCCATCTTCCTTGATTTCTCTTGATTGTCTCAAGAATACCAACAGAGCACTCAGGTAGTCCCTTGCCTTCACAGAGCGGCTTATTAATTTCCTCCTCTTGTCAGCTATTTTCCTGATGATATTTTAGACTCTTTTTTTTTTAAGTTCCTCATTGGATTATACAGGGCATTAAATCCCTTGTGACTCTCCTAAATCTCTTCAAAAATTGATGTGTTCTGTATCTCATAGACTTACGTTAGTATTGAAATATGGGCCTTTGTTTCCAGAGGAGACTTGGGACCATTAAAAAAGTTTTGCAATTTCCTGATGACAAACTCTTCCTCTTTAAGTGTGGGTCCAACTCATTGTTCATTTGTTCTGTTTGTCCTGTACATGACTGATAGACAATCTCTATAGGTTGGTTGACCTTCCAATGGGCTGACAATTCTTGATAGATGTTATAATAGCAATAGACATTCATAATCTACTTAGGCTTTCCTGTACAAACTGTAAGGCCAAATTCTTAAGTGTTTATAGATCTTCCGGGAGGCTCTGTAATATTTCCGGACCTCATACAACTAGTTTAATGGCAAACAGGAGCTTTGCATTCATAGAGAGCCCCTCTTCAACCCAACTCTGCAGTGAATCTCCTCCATTATTGCCACAAACATGGCAAACATTTTTAATGAATAGGCAACTTCTTGCTTTATGTTTTGCCAAATAGTTATGTTCAGAGGAGTCATTTAAAAGAGTTATTTCTATTGTTATGTCTTTCAAAGAATCTTAAATAATTGTGATGTATGGATAGGAGAAACCTTGTTGACTATGAATGAGTCTTTAGGTGCTTTATTGAATCCAATGCTTTTTTCAAAAGCAAAGAACACAGATCTTGGTTTTTTTTTAAATATCCTTTAGTCAGTTGTGAGTAGGTAAAAATGGAGTCCATTATTGAATGTTGTATGAGAAAAATCTACTTCTTTCCTTATCCAGAATGTCCTCTATTTGTGTATAGATAAGTTTTATAAAGATTCTGTATAGATGGGAAAGTGGGCATCTACATAGGTAATTGTTGACCCTTTCCCCTCTTTTTTTTTATATTAGTAAAGTCTGTGGTTTTTCCATCCCTTTGTTTTTCTTCTCCTTCACACACCTTGTGAGTCAATCCCTTAAAACTCTCACAATTTTGTTGTGTCCAGCATGAATTTTTTTCTATGTATCCTTAAAAAAATAAAAAATGGGAAGAAACTTTACCTTCTGTCTTAGAATTGATAATAAGTATTGATTCCAAAAGAGAAGAATAATAAGGGCTAGGCTACTGGGGTTAAGTGGACTGCCCACTGGCCACACAGTTAGGAAGTATCTGAGTCTAAATTTGAACCCAGGACCAAGTCTTGTCTTCAGGTCTGGCTCTTTATCCACTGAGTCACCTAACTGCTCTTTTTACTTTTCTCTCTTTTCTTTCTTTCTTTTTTTAAGTTGCAACAAAGATTTAATGAGAAGCCCTCAAGTGGACAGATCCAGGAATTTCCCAGGGGGCCATTTTGCATCAAAGGAAGCTTTCTCTCAATGGACCTCCAGGGGACATCACCTCTTTATTTTTTTAATTATTCATTTATTTATTTTACTGCCTTTTTTCTTCTATCTATCCTTGCTCCATTCTAACTGTTTTTCCTATATTTTTTCTCTTTGGTACCAATTTTACTTCCTCTTTAAGAACATCTGGGACTGTGATGTTAGAGCCCCAGTGTGGTGGCTCCATTGTCCTTATTGGTAAATATTAAGTACGTTTAGGTTACTTGAGAAGGGCATTGGAGAGTTGCCCCATAATTCTAATGTTTGCCTACGGTATTCTTTCTAATTCCTAAGAATTAAAGCCTGATTCCCTCCATTACCTAAGCACTCTAGAATCTGGCTTTGAGTTTAAAGAGCCTAGGTCAGGTGACAACCAGGTTATCACCAAAAGACTCCCCCTTCTGAATAGGCCTTCACATCTGGATTTATGCACAAGGAACTGCTTGAAGCTGGGATGATACTGTGAAAGGAGAATGTAAAGGAGAATAAGATGAACTGAAGTTAGACTCCCAAAAATTATTACTCAGAGGTTTGAGGATGGAGAATGGGGAAATGTAAATATGAGGAACAAAATAATTCTACAGTATTTGTGTTCCTGAAACTCCCTCCATTTGTTGTTTAGTCATTTCAGTCCTGTCTGACTCTTTGTGACCCCTCTTGGGGTTTTCTTGGCAAAGATACTGTGTCGGTTTGCCATTTCCTTCCCCAGCTCATTTTTTCAGAGAAAACTGAAGCAATTAGTGTTAAGTCTTACCTCAGAGTCACACAGCTAGTCTATTTCTGAGGCTGATTTGAATTCAGAAGATGAGTCCTTTTGGCTTCAGGCCCATTGCTCCTTCCATTGTGCCACCTAGTTGCCAACTCCCTCCATTCGGAATCTTAAAGTTCTTTGACAATGGGATTAGTTCAAATTTCTACCTCATCTTTTTACCTCAAAGAGAAATATCTGAAAACCGTTTCTTGCCATGGAAAACCAATTATACCTCCAGTAAACCAAAGTAGCTGCCTTCTCTCCTGTTGCCTTCTTTGAGTCATGGTTCTGGAAGTGTTTCAAAACTCATCCCCAAGTGTGAACTCCATCTCACCGAAGTGTTTCTTTTTAGTTCTCCTTATTCTTATAAAGGATCCTGGAAAGAGAGAAGCATATATACATATATGTAAGGGAACCTGAGAAGCCATCTATTGTTTAAGTCCCTTGTTGAGGCGCAGGGAGGTAGGCTTTAGAATATCTGCCTCATTTTTTTTCTGGTCCAGCACACAACTAACCTCCATTCTGTTTTCCATTTATCCTACTTTTCTAAAAGAAGTGGATGGCATGTTGGAGGAGCCTGAGGCACAGTCCCCTTTCATTAGTTCTGAAGTACCTAGTGTACCAAGCTGCATGAGGGAGACACTGGGTATCAGAGGACCAATTTTTCAGCCTAATAGGTAGATGCAGGGTACAGATTCACAAGAGATTTAGTGAGATTGGATGTGACAACTAATGAGGGTACCTAAGAAATAAAGGGAGTACTTAATAGACTAGACATGATGAAAAAGGAGTGAACTGGCAATTGCTAGAGCTTTAAATGGCTTAGGAAAGGTCATTAGATTCTGGATTGGTTGTGGAAAGAAATCAAAATAATACAATTGGGGTTCCAGGAAGGAGAAAGAATTAAAGAACACATTGCGTTTGACAAAGGAGCTGGTGCTTCTCTTCTGGAGAAACTTGGGACTTCCGGATCTGAGTTTCTAAGGTCTGATTCTAGTTTTCGGAACCTAAATCCAGTCTGGGAAGCCTCTGGTTAAAGGGAATATTGCCTAAAGGCTGCACCTGTTCCTTTGCCCCTTATTCAGCTAGCTCTTCACCAGGGAGTCTATTCTCATTCCCAGAAGCCAGTATCCCCAGTCCCAGTGGCTTCCTGTGTCAGAAGCTTTTGTGTGCTCTAATGAGAGTCATTGTTTAGCAAGTTTCCCTAAGCTCCGGTTTCAGGTTAGACTCTCCTACGGGCTCAAACAATGCGCCCCAGGACATCTGCAGTATTTTCAGAAAGCCATCCCTCCTCCTACTGTCTGGAAAATGTCTGTCTGTCCCAGTGGTAGGTGGCACTGGGATTTCTGTAGCCCAGTTGTTTATTAGCATCCTACACAGAAATAGAAAACTTCACCTGAGACACTGATTAGTTAGTAACTACATGCATGTACGGAATAATGACTGCCTCCTTAAGGGGCCCTCCCCCTCACCCCACATTCTTACTCCTTCCCTTTATTCAACTCCTCCTAGCTTTAGTCTGCATTGTGAAGCTCCCAAGCCATAGGAACCAAAGACAAGCTCAAATAGGAGTGATTTTTTCCCATCACTCTCAATTCATATTCTGATTGGATGGCTGCTGAGATTATTTGTAGTTTTCAGTCCACACTGTGTTCACATCATGCTTCTTCACCCTCTAAAGTCACCCAGAACTTCTCTATTAAAAGCAATGCAATGATCCAGGACAATTCTGAGGGTCTTCTGAGAAAGAACACTATCCATATTCAGAGGAAGAACTGTGGGAGTAGAAACACAGGAGAAAAACAAATGCTTGATTACACGGATCCATGGGGATATGATTGGGGATGTAGACTTTAAGCAATAACCCTAGTGCAAATATCAACAATATGGAAATAGATCTTGATCAAGGATACATGTATACCCAGTGGAATTGTGAGTCGGCTAAGGGCTAAGGAAGAGGGGTGGGGGAAGGGGGGAAAGAACATGAATCTTGTAACCATGGAAAAATATTCTAAATTAATAATTAAAATTTTCAAAAGAAAAAAAAAATAAAGTCACCCTGACCCCATCCTAAGAGAGGTGCATTTTCTTGCTAATACTCTGAGTTTAAGTTGGGGGGGGGAGTTAAAGTTGTTAAATTATTGTACTCCTTAGAATGGTGATACTTGTTCCCCTAAGAAGTTCCCATTGTCCCTTGTATCCTGTTAATGTGGGAAGCCATTGACTAAGAGAAGACATTCTAAGTGTTTGATAGAAGCTGTGGACCAGAGGTTCCTAACCCATGGTCCATACACTTTTTGTAAATTTGTTATTTTATTTTAATAACAAATTTCCACATAAGTTTTCCAAAGTCATATGATCCATATTGTCTCCCTTCCTTCTTCCCTTCCTCCTTACAGAGCTGACAAGCAATTCAATCTGGGATATAAGTCCATGAACTTGAAAAAACATTTTTTATAATTATATTTCACTGCAAATTTCCTTTGTAAACTCTACATATTTTATTTAGTGCATTTAAAAACATGGTGCTATGAAGGGGATTATATGCTTTAACAGATCGCCAAAGGGATTCAGGAAATACTCTACCTTACTCTAGAGTCTAAAGAAATACACTATTCTAGAGTCACATATTTTTATTTTGAACAATATTCCATGACACCTACTAGATAAGTTACTGTGCAGGCTGGCCAGCACCACCGAAAGAAGTTATGCTTTTCTGCAGTGGTGGGAATGGATAATAGACCAGATATTCTCAGGGGGTGGAGGCAAGTGGCGGTATTGGTGCTTTTAGGGAGACTGAACTGTGTATTGCCAGAGAGCAATAGAATTGAAGTAATGGGGTTGGTAGCTCTAGAAGAGAGCCACCTCGTGGAAATGTCAGATATTTCACTTCTTTGCTGGATCATTAATAGGGTGACATATTGCCCTTCTAAAGATTTGAAGAAGGCAGTAAATTAGCCATTTTGGACTGCTGCTGTCAGCGAGGTACAGGTGTCTAATGGTGTATATACAATATGGCACTATCACGATTATCTAAGATAGAGCATCAAAAAGCAAAGGCTTTAAGATGATGACCTCGTAACTGTTTAAAGAACCAAATACATTTAGGACTCAATGTTACTAAAGCTAATGGTTTCAATTCAACTCATCTTCCTGAGTTGAAATCTGAGCTCTGACACTTCTAGCTGGGTGACCCTGAGTGAGTCATTTAACCCTGCTTGCCTCAGTCTCCTCATCTGTTAAAGGAGCTGGAGAAGAAAATGGAAACTAGTATCTTTGCCAAGTAAACTTCAAATGGAGTTACAAAGAGTCGGATATGATTAAAACAGGAAAGGAAGGGAAAGGAGTATGATAGCTTAGTGGATAGAAGGGCTCCTTTGGAATCAATAAGAATTGGGTTTTGGTTCTACCTTTGACATATAACAGCTGTGTGACTAGGGTCTAGTTGCTTATCTTCTCAGATCATAGCAAGGCGGGAATTTCCAAAGAATATTTTCCAGACTGAAAAGAAAAAAAATCACAAGTACTTTCTTCAGAAAACTTCTGTATTTTTATGGATCTCAGTTTCCTCATCTGTAAAATGAGAACGTGGATCAGATGATCTTCAAGGTCTAGATCTCCAAGATTTTTCAGCTCTATATCCATTGAAATCTTTGATTCCAACAGCCCCAGCAAATGCTGTAGATTACATTTAGAGGGGTGAGGATTTTCTCAAGATTACCTTCATCTGGAAGTCAATAGTAAGAACACTTGTGGAGTACTATGTACTGGTCCATTTCCTCAGTTGCTGATAGATACTAAAGAGAATGATAAAATTGTAAAGAGTGTAAAGAATATTAGATATTCCTTCAGGCTTTCAGTTGAACCACAACCAGCATTAGTGTAGGAGTAGTAAGGTAGTACCCAACATGGCAGTCTCCCCAGGGTTTTTCCTTATTGGGGGAACTTCCAAGATCATGACTCCACCCACTCACCAACTGCAACATATTCTAGCCTTCAAGCTGCCTTCCTCCTGTGCCCTTTATCCCCTGCCAACCACATGAACTTCCTGGCCTGAAAACCCCCACTGCTAGAGGTCTCAAATTAATCTGAAATTAGTGCAAAGGCAGCTGGGAAATGTGATTCAGTGCCAGCTTCTCCAGCCAGTGGTGCCTGCCATGACAGTAAATTCTCTCATGTTCCTTCCCTAGTCAGTATCCTCTTATCCTTTTCCTTTCCACTCTGTGATAGATTTTCTCTGTTGTGACAGTCATAACCCAAGAGTTAAAGGACCTAAATTTAAGACCTGGCTCTTTCCTTGCCACCAAAGTAATTTATAGCAAATAACTTTACCCATTGCTTCACAGAGGGAAGGCTTAGAGGAAGCTTAAAGGTCAGTTAGTCAGTCAAAAAGCATTTTTAAACAAATATTTTGTTTTAATCAGTCAAAATCTGCCTTCTCCTCCTCCCCTTCCCCCTCGATTGAGAACACAAGAGAAACATAGTCCATTACAAACACGTAGTGTCACTCGAAAGAAATTTCCATAGGTTTTGAACAATGACATATGTACAACCCAATGGAACTGCTTGTCAGCTCTGGGAGGGGGGAGCAAAGAGGGGAGGAAAAGAACATGAATCCTGTAACTATGGGAAAATATTCTAAATAATTTTTTTTAATTTCCACATTGACCAGCTCCAAAAAATATTTGTTTCATTCTGCATTCTGAGTCCCTTCCCTCTCTCTATCAGGAAGAAGATATGGGAGCAGGTTTCATCATCAGTCCTCTGGAATCCTCTGGTAAGAATTCAACACAACAGTATGCCACCACCTTTATATAGCATCACTTGTGCATCTACTCCTCAGCACATGGATACCCCTTCAGATTCCTATTCTTTGCCACCTCAAAAAAAGATATTCACAGGAGATAATCACATTGAGAAGGTTACTAAAAATCAGGAAAGCTTCCTGTAGGTGATGGGACTTTATCTGGGACTTGAAAGAAGCTAGTGAAGATGAGATGGGGATGAGGGAGGAGAGAATTCTAGGCACAGGGACAGCTAGTCAAAGTGCATCATCAAGGGCAGACAGAAAGGCAAGGAAGCCCATGTCATGGGTTTGCAGAGTGTATGAGGAATAGTAACATGTAATGTGACTGGGAAAGTAGGAGGGTGTCAGGTTATGAAGGGCTTTAAAAGCCTTTCTAAAAAAAGAGGAATTTAGATTTGATCTGAAGGGTAATAGAAAGCCACCAAAGTTTATTGAATATATAGTGTGGAGGGGACAGAGATTTAAGGCAGGAAGACCAGCCAGAAAGGCTATTATAAGAATTCAGATGTGAGGTGATGGAGTCCTGTATCAGGGCAGTGTCAGAGAAGAGGCAAGAGATACTACCAAGGTAGAATCCCTAGGAGTTGGCAACTGGTCAGAGATGTGAAGTATAGAGGGGAAGAAGGGGGAAGGAGAAGGGAATGAGTACTTATATAGTACCTACTATGTGTCAGGCACATGCTTTACAGATCTGATCTCATTTGATCATAGGTGAGATAGGCTTCAAGACTGGGTGAATGGTACCTGTGATAATAAGTAATAAGAAAGTTAGAAAGAGAGGAAGACTTTGCATAAAAGAAGAATTAACTTTTGGACATATTGAGTTTAAGATACCTACAGATCATTTACTTAGAAATGTCCATTAAATAGGCGGATGGAAATATAAGAATGGAGATCAGGAAAGAGGTAAGGGCTGGATAAATAGATCTGAGAATCATCTGAATAGAAATTACCATAGAATCCACTGATTCTGATGAGATCTTCAAGGGCAATACCTTTGAGGGTATAAACTGAGCTTTTGTAGGACATTCATGGTTAATGACAGGAATCAGACTTCTTTCTGGTCCAACGGAAACTGGGAAGGAGTAGTCAGACAAGAATGGGAACCAGGAGAAAGAGAATAGTATAAAAAAACAAAAAGAAAAAGAAAAGATAAGCAACAGCATCAGAGATTGCAGAGAGGTCTAGAAGGACCCACTGGGAGAGGGAATGTTAAGAGGGAGGAGAATATTGAGGACAGAGTAGTTGGAATCAAAACAAACTTCCTGACCCTGAAGGGGGATTAAAAGAAAATGAAAAGAATTGGAACCATATGGGAATTATAACTGAATGAATGATGGCACACAAATATAGAATCAAATATTATTGCACTATAAGAAATGACAAAAGATACTGTTTCAGAGGATCCTGGGAAATGTAAACTGATGTGGTTAAGTGAGGGAAACCAAAAGGAACCTCCTAAAGAAAACTAACTCTGAAAGACTTGAGAACTCTGATCATAGCAATGACTAATTATGTCACAGAAGATGTAGTCTGTTACCCATTTCCTGAGAGAGGTAGGTGAGGAACTAGAGATGCAGAAAAGACTTGGCCACCATAAGGTTTGATTTGCTTGAATATACTTACTTGGTATACTTGCCTGGGATTCTCTCCTCCTCATCTCTGCTTACTATCTTCCCTAGCTTCTTTCAAGTCCCAGATAAAATCTCACCTTCTACAGGAAGCTTTTCCTGAGTTCCATGAATACTTGTGTCTTCTCTATGTGATTATCTCCAGTTTATCTTGTACATATCTTGTTGTACATCATTATTTGTCTGTCATCTCCCTTATCTCACTGAATTCTTGGTTGGTTTCTCCTTTCAATTAGGGGAGATGGAGATTTAGGAGAAGGAACAATATTGTCCTTTGCGGTTTGGTCAGTTCAGTTGTGTTCATCTCTTTGTGATTCTATTTAGAGGACAGATAAAGATACTGGAGGGATTTGCCATTTCCTTCTCCAGTTTATTTTACAGGTGAGGAGACTGAGGCAAACAAAGTCAAGTGACTAGCCCAGGATTTGAATTCAGGTCTTCTGAAAGTTGTGAGATAGTAGATAGATAGATAGATAGATAGATAGATAGATAGATAGATAGATAGATAGATAGTATCTCAAAGTTGTTTTAATTTGCATTTCTCTAGTCAGCGGTGATTGAAAGTATTTTTATGAAGACTGATAGCTTTGATTGCTTCTGAAAACTCAAGTAGTATAATTTTGAAAGTAAGATTGAACTTATTACCAATTTTTTCAAAAGCAAGCTATATGAAATGAACATTCACAATTTTGTATACAGTCATCTTTTTCTATTCTTCTGTGATGGTAGAAAAATGCTCATTGCAGGGAAAATATGTAATTTCAAAATAACTGTTAAAATGACGTTCTGCCAATTTTAGTTTTTCTTTAGAATTCTCTGGAAGCTGTAATATCCTTATTTCTTCCTTTAATTATTGATTTGGTTATATAAATACAAGCAAGTAAGGTAGTCCCCTGCTCTCAAGGATCTTACTTTTTTTTTTTAACCTTCACCTTCTGTCTTAGAATCTGTACATTAAAGAGCAGTAAGGACTAGGCACTGGAGGTTAAGTGACTTGCCCAGGAGCCAGGAAGTGTCTGAGACTAGATTTGAACCAAGGTCTTCAAGACTCCAGGCCTAGCTCTATCTACTGTGCTACCTAACTGACTCAAGGATCTTATATTTTAATATGGGAAGACTACATACATATCAAGACTGGAAAGCCTGGTGGTGGTTCATGGCAAAGTCTAGAAATCATTGGGAAGTAAGATGGACGCCTGAATCTGAGAAAGATAAGGAGAAATTTCCCCTTATAAAAATCCTCCATGATTCCAGGTCAGAGTCTAAGTTTTCTGGGGGAAAGATGTGAAGATGAAAGTCAGAGTATCGATGGAACCTGCTATCTGTTTTCTGGCTCAGAGTTAATAGACTTAAGATGAATAATGTCATTTACTTTTTGTGACACACAGAAACAATGTGAGAGATTGTTTTACTTGAATCTGGATAGTTAATACACATGTATCACCTTTTTTCCCAATGCAGTAGGGGCCTGAGAGAGAGTAAGTATAGCAGTAGGGTTACCAAAAATTTTAAAAGAAAACAATGTTTTTGAATCATTTTTTTTAATTCACAGAAAAAAAACAGAAGGAAGTTTGGTTAGAAACAAAGACAAGTAGGATAGCTTCAAAAATCACAGTCAATTTCTCATATACTTGAAAAGAAAAACATGTTATATATGATAGCGATACATGGCTTCATATATAATCCTCAATTTCATTTCTGTTTTGTATATGGAAAGGCTTAAGTAGCCTATATAGGTTCTGAGGATCTTTATCCCAACTCCCTTTCACATTGATAACTCTGTTACCTAGAGTGAGGCTGACTATGAAACCCTCAGATTTCTAAGGGTAACCCTGTGGAATTGAGGAATTTTCCTTTTCTTTCTTTTTTTTTTAGTTTGAAGCCTGACCTTCCATCTTAGAATCAGTACTGTGTATTGGTTCCAAAGCAGAAGAGTGGTAAGGGCTAGGCAATGGGGGTTAAGTGACTTGCCCAGGGTCATACAGCTAGGAAGTGTCTGAGGCCAGATTTGAACCTAGGACCTCCCATCTCTAGATCTGGCTCTCAATCCACTGAGCTGCCCCTTTTCTTTTCTTTATTAAAAAAAAAATCTACCTTCTATGTTAGAATTAATACTCGGTATAGGTTCCAAGGCAAAAGAGTGGTAAGGGCTGGGCAACATGGGTAAAGTAACTTGCCCAGGGTCACACAGCTAGGAAGTGCCAGAGGTAAACTTTGAACTAAGGATCTCCCATCATTGCATCTGGCTCTTAATCTACTGTGGCACCTAACTGCCCCCCAGGCTATCTTTTTACTATGATTAGCTTGAACTTTTATTATAGCATATTCTCCCCAATATTAATCAATCAATTAAACTTCGTATCTCCCCAATATCATTGATTGCCCCATTGATTAATGCCTCCATGCCATTTTACTAATGAACATTAATTAACTTTTACAAAAGAATATTTACTTAAAAGAGATAATAAGAGTCAGAGTATAGAAATACTTCCCTGAATCAGTCCCTGAGGATGGTGGACTGAAACTCAAGTTGCTGTTACAAAGCTTTCATTCACTTGTTGTTCAGTCATTTCTTCAGTTGTTTCTGACTCTTCCTGACCTCATTTGAGCTTTTCTTAGCAAAGATACTGGAGTGCTTTGCCATTTCCTTCTCCAGCTCATTTTTACAGATGAGGAACTGAGGCATATAGGGATAAGTGGCTTGCCCATGGTCACACAGCTAGTAAATTTGAGATCATATTTGAACTCAAGTCTTTTTTTCTTCAGGTCTTAGCACTCTATCCACTGTGCCTCTTAGCTGACCTGTTCATTCACTACCAACTTCATTTTTGCTTCATATTTTCCTCAATTTTTTCGTTCTTTTGATTTTGTTTTATAGTGTCCTGCTGCCTTGTGAAGCCACTTGCTTCTAATTGTTGTATTTTGGTTCTTAAAGACTGGATTTCATCCCTGGCTTTTTGGTCATCCTTCTTCTGATCTTTCATCTCCTTTGCCTCATTTTCAAGCTGATTGATTTTGGCTTTCAAGACACTGTTTTCTGTTTCCAGATGACTTATCTTATTTTTTAATTTCTTTTCCCAGTTGTCTTCAGCCTCTCTTAATTGTGTTTTGAATTGTATTTTGAGTTCTTCCAAAGTCTGTATCCAATTTTCTGGGTTTTCTGTTTTATTGCTTGGTGTTCCTTCCTCCTTCTCTGTTCTGTTTCTTCTTTGTTCATTGCCTGTATAGAAGCTGTTGATTGTATTTTTTTTCTTTTAGTGTTGTTTGCTCATATTTACCCCTTCTTTACTCCCTGCAGTTGCCTGTACTCTTGCTCCTCTCTCTCTCTCTCTCTCTCTCTCTCTCTCTCTCTTGTTTTGGGTTTTTCTGTCAGTCTTCCCTCTTGGAGCTTTGTCAGCAAATCTCTCAGCATAGTCTGTAGGGGAGTTTTGGAGCTTGAGCTTCCCTGCCCTCTGAAGATTTTGATGGGATTAAGTCCAGTTAGGTTGGGCTGGATGTGCCCTGAGGCCAAAACCTCCTGGAGGGGGGTAGCAATATGGAGGGTCTCCACTGCTGCAACTAGGCTGCCTGCTCTGCACTCCTTCTCTTACTGCTTCCCCATTGCCTGTGTTGGACGCTCTGAGCCTGGCACAGCTTTGCTCGCAATGTATTCCCTCCAGACCAGCTCCTTTGCCCGCCCAGAGGTTTCAGCTGCCGCTGGAGGCTTAGTGCTCTAGGTGGGGGAGGGGTCCTGGGACCTTCCTTCTTCCTTCCCCTTAAACTGAAGTGTTCTTGAATTCAGGCTTTTGGGGGGGGGCATACCTTTAAGTTGAGTCCAGCAAGAGGGTTCCTTGGCTCTGTCTTGTTGTTAGGTTTGATTTTCAGTACCCTAGGAGCATTTAGTTTGTAATTGGTAAGGAAGGGTTTTCAGAGGTCTGAACTTTCACTGCCTCTATGCTGCCATCTTGACTCTACCTCCCCAACTCCATTTTTGAAGGCATTGTAGCAACTGACCGAGTCACTCCCTCAATGCAGAACGTAACATTTCAGCTGCTGGCTAATGTAACCATAGCTGGACTGGGTCAAGGAAGTTGCTTCTAGGAGCCCCACTGGTGCACTGAACTTATCTGACAGCAAATTCTGGTATAAATAGCATTTTCTGGATCTCTGGCATCTTACTCTTTTTTGATCACTCAGAGCTTAATATTTTTTTTCCATCATGCACAACTCTTTGTGACTTGGCAGAGATACTAGAGTGTTTTTTTATTTCCTTCTTCAGCTCATTTTACAGGTTAGGAAATGGAGGCAAACAGGGTTAAGTGACTTGCCCAGGGTTATCCAAATAATATCTAAAGTCACATTTGAATTCAGGATGATGGAATATTCCTGACTTCAGGACTGGCACTCTATGCACAGCTTTACCTAGCAGAATATATGAATTTAAAATCTGGGCCCAGAGGCAAAGGATGGCATCAAACTGACTTATTATTCATTTTTTTTTAAACTTAGTATTAGGAGCAGCTAAGTGACTCAGTGGATAGAGAGCCACCCTCAAGAGCTACAGTATACTTGGATGAGGTTGTTATAAAGTAATAGATTCTTCTTCATTGTTCTCACAGATACTCCAGAAAGATCTTGATGATACAATATTTCAGCATGATTCTGCTTTAATTCAGTATGTAATGACCTTCTCCTAGCTTCCTCTTCATT
This sequence comes from Monodelphis domestica, assembly GCF_027887165.1. NCBI lineage: Eukaryota > Metazoa > Chordata > Mammalia > Didelphimorphia > Didelphidae > Monodelphis > Monodelphis domestica. Next base: position 125,082,829 of record NC_077231.1, read on the forward strand.
GGAAAATTATAAGATCTACCTTTGCAGCCATTCTCTAGCCTTGCCTTTTGAGGACTACAGAGCCCTTAAAAGTTAGAGGGCCAACGTAACTCCATCTGTCTAAGGCTATCTCCTCTGATCTCTCTTGCTTTAACTCCTTAGCTGATAACATCCATGAGAGACAATGCTGTAAGGGGAGGAGGCTTTAGGTTCTCTCCCTTAAGGCCACTGTGTGACTCAATGAAATTGTCTTTGGTCCTTTGCCATTGTTCTTTTTCTCTTTTAGATGAAGGGATTGGAGACTGACCTCGAGTTTCAAAAAAGTCAGAAGAATGAATCTTTGGGCAGCACCATGTCCCAGCATCCAATTCTGGCAGGTAGCTTAGCCACAATGACCTGAGGAATAGAGTGACCTTTTAAAGTGGTTTTCAAGATCTAGCCTAGTTGTAACTGAGACCAGGACTCATCTGACAGCAAGGCTACATATGGGCTTGAACTTGATGGGACTAATGCTGTAGAAGAACTGAGGAGACTCTATCTAACTAAGCCCACTATTCTAAGAGATGGAATTGGGATAGAAGACCAATAAATGTGTGCACTTTTGTTTTTGCTATATATTTGAAGTACAGTGGTTAAGTGGAACTAGGGTGCCAGGGAGTGGCGTCTAACAGTGGTAGGAATACAACCAGTGAGGACTCAAGCCAGTATCAGTAGAGGAGAGACAACACAACTCCCTCCCAAGTAGCCTAGAATTCTAAGGGGTTAATGTAGCCAGCCTTGCTCTGGGAGGCTGTGCCAAAAGTACTCACTACAGTTAATTAGTAAGCCCCTGAAAAAGACAACCCTAGTCACCACCACCCCTGGAGGTTCTACTTTGGTCACTGGGGAGTGAAGTGGCTTTTACCCTCACTAAGCAGGTATTGACTAGAACCTCAGTACTAGGACTACCTGATTAAGCAAAACCTTTTACTTTGTACTGCCAGGAGAAAAAAGGATTTGCTCAGTTGATGGGCTTGGGGCAGAGACTGGGGGCTGGCTGGCTGAGGGGTGAGACCTCCTGACCCTCTGGGTCCTTGCCAGCAATTGGAGCTGATCTTGTCCTTCTAGCTATCTATATCAATACTCTTCCAGAACTTATGGGTATGGAGATTAATCACTAATTTCTCATTCTTTGGACAAATTGGACTCAATTATTTATTTAATATGATTTTCTTATATTGCAATTATTGCTGATTGCTTGAAGAAGGCTCTTTCTGAGGCAGGACAGCAGACTTTGTATATATATTCTTTTTAGGAGGACTCTTAATAACTCTGGTTTCTGGTAAGTTTGGTTTGTGTAGGCCAGGATTTTATTAACATGTTGTCTACATATGTTAGAATGAAGTTATTTGGTATTCTCAACTTCCAGGCTCCCTTTCTGCCCTGAGGACTCATGACTTGATCATTGGGAATCTCTTGGGAAGTATAGTTGGACACATATTTTTCCTTGGAAGAAGGCAAGAATAAGGACACTGAAAATGCCTGCTGTTTTGAAGGTAATTTTTAATACACAGAATGATGATCCCAATTACAATCCCTTACCTGAAGAGCAACCAGGAGGCTTTGCATGGATGGAAGGCTGGCACCCTGGAGGCTCAGAGGGGAGTACTGAGTGCAAAAAATCCACCTGGGAAGGAAGGACTCCAATGTGGTATCTTCTGGAATGCCTTTGCTCTTTGTTTTAGAAGTACAGATGTGTTTGACAGCTTTCCGTTGTTAAATCCAGAAGCACTTTATACAATCATACAGCACTGAGTCTATGAGATGTCTCTAGCAGTTTGCCCCTGTTTCTTCACTTGATCATTATTTACACTGGCATTGAAAGTGTAATTCATTGGAACCAAAAAAAATGGAAGAGCCATTGGCTGCTAGCTCTGGAAAAGGCACACACTTACTTGTGTGATAAAAGTATAAGGCAGAACTTGTAAGGAAGGGACTGAGGGAGGGAAGGACGGAGGTTCATAGATGTTCTCACCTGGCCCCTAAGGATCCAGGAAGATTAATCTTCCTTATTTCAACTCTGCCTTCAGATATTAACTAGCTGGGTGATGTTGGTCAAGGCACTTAACCCTATTTGCCTCACTTTCCTCATCTGTAAAATATCTGGAGAAGGAAATGGCAAAGCACTCCCTAATGAGGACATGGCTGAACTACAACAGTAGCCTATGAATTATAGCATAGCTCCTGACCAGTTAAGAGCAATTTTCTCTTTCCTCTAGGTATGGTTGGTGCCTCTCTTGTTGAATTTGCAGAAACCCTGATCTTTCAGGCCCCACTTCCTGGTGCTATTCCCTAATCTTTAAAAACTCTCTTTCTGAAGACAAACTCACCACTTTTCAAATACCTGGTAAAATGAAAGTGGTGCTGTCTGTTATCAGTAGGCTGTATCACCTAGACTAGATGTCCTGGTCCCAACCCTGCTTTCCCTTCTCTACAGGGAACCTCATAGCCTCATTTCTGTCCTTGACCTCTCATGGATCTGAAAAGATACCCCTTTGTTGAACTCGAACTTTGTTCTTTTTGCTGCTGGATCCTATCAAGAAGAACAGGTTGAGTCCTTTTGCAGAGGCAGTTCATAATCTGTGTGAGCCATTAGAAGATAATCCTTTGCCAAATGGTTTCTTTTGGTCCTAGTTGCAATATTGGTTTCCTTTATTCTAGCCTCTGGTAACTCTTCTACTGCCTATACTGATTGCATCTAAGTCTTTAGAGTGGTGGTGTGGAAACTGAAAGACTGCCTCACTTTGGGTAGAGCCTAGTTTATTGGCTCTTATTTAGATTCACTGTCAGATGCCCATTGCTACTCACCAAACTGTTTACAAGGAAGGCACTCTAGGAAATGTCTTGGTAGATTTCTTGGTTGATATTGTGACTTCCTTACTCCACTGGGTTATACAGGGATTTTTTCTGATGTAAGAGTGAGATGTTGACTGAATAAATGAGTCACTTCACCCTACTGAAAGTGGCAAGTGAGTGATTAAAATGATTATTTGAAAGACTGAGAGGTCTCAATCCTCAATCAGGCTTTGGACTATGGGTAAAAAATCCTTGGATAAACTCTTTGAATAGGATGAAAAATCTTAGTCATGCCCTGAAGATTTATCTATAAAATGTCATTCTACTTGAAAAACAAAGCCATTCCCTGAGATTGGAGCAAATGTGGAATTCCAGTAAAGAAGAAACTGCTTGGTGGGGAAACTACCTTATTTATTTGTGGGGACATTCTAGAGATACTCCATTATGGACTCTTTATTGGATATTCTAATTTTCAAAACTATTTTTTTCTTTCTTAGAGGCTAGAACAATCTTTTTTTACAGTGCATTTCCTTAAAAGTCAGTCTAGTTTCTTTAGCACAATCTTTGCCTATTTGAATGCTTATATACCAAAACCACTGCATTACTGTGCCCAATGGGAACATATTAGCTATTATGAAAAGTGTGGCTTTTGAATTCTTAAAATGCTAGTGCCTAGCAGGGTGCCTAGTAAGGTGTTTAGCAGTGTGCATAGAACAAACTATATTAGCTGTTCAAATTTTCCTTTCATTTTCAAACAGTCCTAAACCGCTTACCTTCTTTGTGACATAAATCTAATCAACCTCTCTGAGATCTTTAGATTACAATAGGAAAAGTCTACCTGGAGTCCTAGAAATCTCAAGTAGTCTTAATCTCTTTTATTGGGAGCCTTGTCTTCATTTGGTATTTATCTGACCTTAATTTTTTTTTAAATTAACTTTTTCCAATTACATATAACAATTTTAATCTTTTAAAAAAAATTTGAGTTCCAAATTCTCTTCTCATGTCCCCACCTCCTCTTTTTGAAAAGGCAAGGTATTTGATAAAGGTTATATATCTGTAGTCATGCAAAACATTTTCATATTAATTGGGCTATGAAAGAAGATAGATAGAGAAAAAAATTTCTAGAAAAATAAAGTCTTTAACTTTTTAATCAGTAGGTTTCAATCTGCATTCAGATTCCGTCAATTCTTTCTCTGGAGATAGATAGCATTTTTCATCATAGGTTCTTACCATGGATCTTTATATTGTTGAGAATAGTTAAATCATTTATAGTTAAATCACTGTACAATATGACTGTTACTGTGTACAATGTTCTGTCTCTATTCACTTTGCATCAGTTCAAAACCTCTCCTGATGCTTCTGAAAGCATCCTGCTCATCATTTCTTATAGTACAGGGAGGTAGAGTCAAGATGGTGGTGTAGAGGCAGTGAAAGTTCAGACCTCTGAAAACCGTTCCTCACCAATTAAAAACAATTCTCCTAGGGGACTGAAAACCAAATCTAACAACAGGAAAGAGCTAAGGAACCCTACTGCTGGACTCAACTTAAAAGGTACACCCCCAAAAAGCCTGAATTTGAGAATATTGGGGTTTAAGGGGAAGGAAAAAGGAAGGTCCCAGGACCCCTCCCCACCTACAGTACTGAGCCTCCAGCAGTGACTGAATCTCTGGGTGGGCAAGGGCACTAGTCTGGAGGGAGTACCTTGTGGGCAAGGCTGTGCTAGGCTCAGGGCTTTGAACACAGGTGGCGGGGAGGCAGCTGGAGGAGAACCTCAGAGAAGGCAGCCCAATCACAGCTGAAACACTCCATATTGCCCCCCTCCCCTTCCTGAGGTTTTGGGCTCAGGGCACATCCAGCTCTGCAAGATCAATTCCTTAATCTTATCAAGCCTTCAGAGGGCAGGGAAACTCAAGCTCCAACACCCCTCCCCCACAGACTGCTCTGAGAGTCTTGCCAACTCCAAGGGTGAAGGCTGACAGAAAAGCCCGAACCCACAGATCCAACACATAATGAGAGGAGCAAGACTACAGGCAACTACAGGGGGGAAAGAAGGGGCAAGTATGAACAAACAACAGAAAAAAAAAAAGAAATTACAATCAACAGCTTCTATCCAGGCAATGAACAAAGAGCAAATGTAACAGAGGAGGATCAAGGAACACCAAGCAAAAACACAGAAACTTCAGTGAATTGGACACAGGCTTTGGAAGAACTCAAACACAATTCAAAACACATTTCTTATAGCACAATAGTATTCCACCACCATCACATACCCCACAATTTGTTCAGCCATTCCCCAATTAATGGATATCCTCTCAATTTCCAATTCTTTGCCATCACAAAAAGAAGCTTCCATAAATATTTGTGTATACAAAAGCCTTTCCCCCTTTCCTTATTTATTTATCTCTTTGGGATACATAGAGTGATATCTAGGTCAGAAAGATACACACATTTTTATTGCCCTTTGGGTATAGTTCCAAATTGCTTTCATAGTTGGATCAATTTACTCCTGTGCCTCAATTTTCCCACATCTCCTCCACCATTTATCATTTTCCTTTTCTGTCATATTAACCACACCCCAGGCAACAGCTTCGACAGGCCGGCTAAACCTTGTGAGGGTAGCCATCGGGTCATCGACCCCGGGTGAACCAGGGCTTTGCTCACCCATGTAAACCTTAAAATTTCTTAGACTTATAAATGTTGGAAATTTCACCATTGGGAAATTTCATACTTGAAAAATTTCCTATTGATAGTGGGTCTTGGCTATTGGAATGTGAACCCCATTGGCATGGGAGGTTCCTCCTCCTCCCTTCTTAAGATTACTTTAGGACAGAAACCTTTTGCTGAACAATGGAAAGGACTTTGACCTATGCTTAAGCATAGAACAGGAATTTCTTTGAGTCATGATTGATTTTAGAATTGATACAATGGAGATACTTGGAATGAGAGGACCAAGTCTTGGAAATTGCAATCTCCACCCTATTCAGTCCTAACAGGATTTAGGAAGGGCTGCAGCATAGATCAAAATTTAATTATTCCAATCTCTACCCAACTCAGGGTAACAGGATTTAGGAAGGGCTGTAGCAAAAGATCAAGATTTAATTATTTGAGAATATGACCTCCAACAGACATGTGCAAAGCCACAGACCTCTGGGCGGTCCTGGGTTAAGCTAGAGCCACCATTGGCACAGGGAAAATGATAGACAGTGATTGGTAGATGTGAGAACTGAGGGGAGGGAACTTGGATGGTTTCCTTAAAGATAGAGGGGTCTGAGGACTGAGAGGGGTGGGAGAGTTTTGGCTCTGAGTGGTTGGAGAGGTGCTCTGAGAAGCTTGCTCTGAAGGAAGCTGGAGGTGGAGGCCCCAGAGACTGTTTCTCCATTTTGGTCACGTGAGTAATCACGTGAGTAAAAGGGACTGATCTCCTTTCTTTGCCCCAGCTATCTAAGGGCTTGGGCCTTTTGGCCCAGCCTAAACAGAGGGGGTATTTAAGCCCTATTCCCTTCTCTCCCCTTTCTCTCTCTCTCTCTCTCTATCTCTAATTCCTTTCTTCCTCCTGTTTGTAATTAAACTCTATAAAAGGCTGACGGCTGACTTGAGTTTTCATTTAGGAATTACATAGCTGAATTCCTTGGCGACCTTAAATTAATATATATCAGTCCTTTAAAGTGATTTCCTTGTCACACCCAGCATGTGAAGGCTGCTTTGGCTGAACAGATGGAAGAAACCAATAAGAAGGTTCAATGGCTGAGATAGCGATGCAGCAAAGCACTGTGGAGTGCTTAGGGCATGTTGGAGCACAAAGGACAACACAGCCATCCAATGCAGCTGAGGAAGTCTCCAGGCGTAACGATTTTTTGTGCCACTGGACCCAGGCTTCCAACGCCGAGAGAGTGGGACTGTCTCTGTGCAATGACTTTTCCACTTAAATCTCCATGCACAAGTGTCTTTGTGCACACTCATCTATACACCATAGATGAAAACGCACAAAGACAATCGTCATCCTCGGTTACCGAGAGACTACTACTACTACATATTAACCAATCTGATAGATGTCAGATGGTACCTCAAAGTTGTTTTAATCTATAATTCTCCATTCAATAGTAATTTAGAGCATTTCTTCCTATTGTTAAGAAAGTTTTTATTAATTTCCCTCTTTTTCCATATAAGAGGCAAAGGAGTAATAAGATTTCTGAGTAAGAGAAGGTTATCAATTGGTGACCCCCTGCTATGCAATTTGTCAGTTAGTGACAGTTAGAAGGGCGGAGCCAAGTGTGGTGTGTGGTGAGTAAGTTACCGACTGTTGGAAGGGGATTTTTGTCTCTGGGTCTCCTGGGAAGAGGGCGTGTACTTCACTCTCTCTAGTTGGAGACAGAGGCCTTAACAGCCTTATTGATTATTTATTAACTTGGGTTGATAGATCGATAGATAGTAGGTATATTATTAGATAGACAAATTAGGAGAGTGGGCTTCAGCCTAGCAGAAGAAACTGCCCTCAAACGCAGATAGATCTAGGGTTGTGTTTTTTTTAGAAAATTGTAGTTAGGATTGGGATCTTAGGTATAGTTATAAGCTATTAGAAGATTACTCTTTCTCTTTCTTTTTCTATTTCCTATCCATATTTTCCTAATAATAAACTAAGTGTTTTGTGTTTAATTAACTTCTCTCCTGACTTCTGTTCAAACTCCTACCTCCAAAATTTAGCCCTTTACACTATGATTATGATTTTTATTTTTTCCTCTAAAAACTGCCTATTATCTTCTGACCATTTATTAACAGAGGAATACTTTTAAATTTGACACAGTTCTCTCTACATATTTGGGAAATGAGCACTTTTATCAGAGATATTTGCTATAAAATTGTTTTTTTCTAGTTTTCTACTTTCCTTTTAATCGTGGCTCTACTGGTTTTGTTTGTACAAAAGCTTTTTAACTTAATGCAGTTAAAATAATCCATTTTACATATCTTGCCTTTTGTTTGGTCATAAATAGATCCTTACCCATAGATCTATTTGATTTTTATTTTGTTACTAACAGAACCTACTTGTGAACCTTAGGAAATGCAGAACTACCAAGGTAATTATCCTAAGGATATTTAATCAAGGTAAAGATTAATCTGAGAACCACAGTGAATCAGTCCTGGGATTTTCACTGAACCACAGAATGTTGCTTTAGCCATAGTCTAAAATGGCTGGGAAAGGCCTAGCAGCAACAACCAAAATTTAAAGTACCTGGGAGTAGTTTAGATACAAAAGGAGAAACTATCTGCAAATCCTATCTAAAGGGATCAAGGGATGCTTGAAGTTTATGGTTCAGTCTGGGACCAGGGTCAATAAGGGAGTTTTTTAAAGACAGGTTATTAGGAACAAAGGTCAGTTTGGAGTTTCATAAAACCAAATTGTCATAATTCGTCATAGAATTTCATTAAGATTATCATTCATTACAATGGCAGGAATTTTTATAAAGACATTCTTTGTGCCTTTTGACAATGGGATGTAAAGAAAGCTTACCTTTATCTTTAAGGAAATCACCTATGATACAGGGATTCTGAGAAGAGAAGATTTGGTATGCCCCATGTTGAAAAGGACAATTCTAAGGGACTTAGGAGAAAGAATGCTCTCTACATCCAGAGAAAGAACTGTGGGAGTAGAAATGCAGAAGAAAAATATATGATTGATCACATGGTTCAATGGGGATATGATTGGAGCTGTTGACTTTAAATGATCACTCATTGCAAATACTATTAATATGGAAATGTTTTTTTTTTTTTAATGATACATGTAAAACCCAGTGGAATTGCTGGTTGGCTCTAGGAGGGGGTAAGGAGGGAGGGAAGGGAAAGAATATGAATCATGTGACCATGGAAAAATATTTAAATTAATTAAAAGTACACCTTGAAAATTTTGATTGGACCTACAGCTGAATTCCCTATGTATTTTAGGGATCCCTATAGAAAATTTAGGTTGCCCTATGTGGTTATAGGGATTCAGATGAATTTTAAAATATAAATCTATTCTGTGAGTGGGATCAGAGCAAGAAGTAGAAACTCAGAGAAATATGATAAAAGTTCATTCCTTGTTCCACCCACTTTTAGGACTCAAGTGCCCAAGGATGAGGTAGTGACTTCCAGTAGGGAAGAGTCCCATGTGTTCTGGAATCTCTTTAAAGACTAAACTTTACTTCTGTGATAGGAACTCTGATTTCTGTCACCTTTTTAAGAAACCAGTTGCTGTTGGTGGGTCCAGAGTAGTGGGTCCCTTTTAGTGGGAAAAGAGAAGGAAATCCTCTCCTTTTCCATGGATCACACTTGGTACTTAACTGAGCTCAGAACAGAAGCCCCTCTGTGAAAAGGAGACAAAGAGACCCCTAACACCTCTGTAATCAATGAATCAATATTAAATTGATTTGTTTTTCACAAGTTCTGGGGCTGACTTTCAGTCAACTAGCAGATGCAGTACAAATAGCCTCCTTAGTTCCCCCGCCCCCCCCAGTTTCTGGGCCCTGATCTTTGAGGTCTTCTAGGCTAGCTGATGAAGGCTCAAAAGAAGTGAGCAATAGAATCTCAATAACTTAGCCCAACTTTCACACTGACATGTGAAATGGGGATTCCTCCCCAAATCCTCCAGTTTACAAAGAGATTTTTAAAAAATGGAAATAGATCTGTTCGTACAAAAATGTTTATAGCTGTGCTTTTTATGGTGGCAAAAAAAAATGGAAACTGAAGAGATGTCTCTCAATTGGGGAATGGCTGAACAAATTGGTGGTATATGATGGTGATGAAATACTCTTGTACTATAAGGAATGATGATTTCAGAAAGATCACCATGAACTGATACAGAATGAAATAAACAGAACGAGGAGAACATTATACACAGTAAGAAACATCGTGGGATGATCAAATGTAATAGACTGCTACTAATAGCAATTCAATGATCCAGGACAATTCTGACTTTTTAATTGGAAAAGGAGGGGATGCCTTCTATTGGGGAATGCCTGAACAAATTATGGTATATGTTACTGATGGAATACTATTGTGCTGAAAGGAACGAAGAGTTGGAAGAATTCCATGTGAATTGGACTGACCTCCAGGAATTGATACAGAGTGAGGGGAGCAGAACCAGGAGAACATTGTACACAGAGGCTGATACACTGTGGTACAATTGAACGTAATGGACTTCTCTACTAACAGCAATGCAATGATCCAGGACAATTCTGAGACCTATGATGACCAAGAACACTATCCACATCCAGAGGAAGAACAGTGGGAGCAGAAACACAGAACAACAACAACTGCTTGATCACATGAGTTGATGGGGATATGATTGGGGATGTAGACTCTCAATGATCACGCTAGTGCAAATATCAATTATATGGAAAGAAGTCTTGATCAGTGACACATGTAAAACCCAGTGGAATTATGCATCAGCTATGGGAGGGAGGTGGGGGGAAGGGAGGGAAAGAACAAGAATCTTGTAACCATAGAAAAATATTCTAAATTAATTAAATAAAAATTTTCCAAAACTTAAGAATAAATGAATATCATGGGAAAAAAATAAAAATCTCTTTGGGATTCAGACCTAGTAGTGGTATTGCTGGTCCTTTTAAAGCACTTTGGGCATAATTCTATATAATGTATACAAGGGGTTGATCAGGAGGAAAGAGTCATCTCCTTGAATACAATAAGCATGGCTATTTTATCCTCTAAAGATACCCTGAAGGTTTAGGAAAAGTATCTTTTCTAATGTAGACTCCTCCTCCACACTGACTTTATTCCTCTCCCAAGAATATCAATTGGGAATCAGTCAACCATAAGTAGCCTTTTGAAAGGGAAAAGGAAATATAAGGAAAGCTGTTCTTAGAAAATATCCCCACCCCTCAAAAATCTGGGACTAGGGTGGGGAGTGGGCTCAAGTTTAGAAAGACATAATTCATAGTTCTTGGTCACTTGGAAGTCCTTTCTTCCTTTTATGGGTTCTCAAAATAGCTCTCCTTTTGTCCTATTACATTTTTTTTAATCCTTACTTTAGAATATTATGTATTGGTTCCAAAGTAGAAGGAACAGTAAGGGCTAGGCAGTGAGGGTTAAGGGACTCACCTAGTTCTCAATCCCAACCCCCCACCCCCAGATTCTTTCCTGGACTCTTGAATCTGTAATGTCCAATTTGTTCTTTGTTCCCAACATGTAATCTACCTCTAGCTGCTGCTATTCAGAAGGGACAGTGCTGGGATGCTGATGGGAAGTCTCAAACCCTCTAGCTTCTTTCCCATTCTGTTTTGATACTGGCTGGCTGTGTTTGCATTCAGATTATATATATTGGAGCCTCCAGAGAGCTGTTGGTTGTACTTAAGGCCATCCTGTTCCATGAAGTAGTGAATGAGCCTTTCTGAATTCTGAATTCCAGTGCTTTCCCTCTTAACTATTTCCTAATTATTTTATATCTATATAGTATGCTTTGTAGATGCTTGTTTGGTTGTTACCTACCTCCAGCACTTTGTACAGTGCCAGCACTCAGCGAGTGCTTAAGTTGATCCAAGTTATTTACTGCCTTTTGTAGAGTGGTAAATATGGCTATGATCCCTGGCCTAGTCCTTGTGGAAAAAAAAAAAACAACTGCTTCTGGGAAATATTCTGCTACTCATACCCTAAATTGGACATGGTGTGCCATTTATCTCTTGAACTAAATTAAACTAGTTAGAAAATACTTAACAAAAGCAATATATACCATAAAACACACAATAAAATTTCCAAAGTTAAAATATATTATGTATAGGGGAGGCTGGGTAGCTCAGTGGATCGAGAGAGAGAGGTCTAGAGACAGGAGGTCCTAGGTTCAAATCTGGCCTCAGACACTTCCCAGTTGTGTGACCCTGGGCAAGTCTCTTCACTACCATTGCCTAGCCCATACCACTCTTCTGCCTTGGAACCAAAACACAGTATTGATTTTAAGATGGAAGGTAAGGGTTTAAAATTTTTTTTAATTAAAAAAATATATATATATAATGTACGATTTAGTAGATGTTTTTGAATTTGACACAAACCTAAACTTTGGATAATGCGACTTGTGCTCTACAATATACCCATGAAGTAGTAATTTGATAGAATTGCACCTGGAGTCAGGAAGCTCAGAATTCAAATTCTGACTCAAGATACCCCTAGATTTGTAATTATAATTTTGAAAAATATAATTTTTTTTTACATTCATTAGAAGAAAAGTGGCAAAGGTGTTAACTATAACTGTTATTGTTCAGGCCTTTAGAATTTTTCCAGTTTTTCCCCAGTCCTGATGATATAAATACCAATCACACAATCAACCTGTATATACCCATCTTGTCTTGTTGGGCTCCTGGGTGGGCGTAATCAAAAAGCTGTCACTTAAGTCCACAAAAGGGTATACAAATCAAGTAACACACAGGATGACCATGATACCATATTTACAGTAAAACTTTTATTTAAAAACAGAACCACATTAACAGTACTAAGCATAGAAAATACATATGGAAATATTTACAATGTGGCTATGGAGAATGAGGGAGACACTGTTAAAACTCTACTATTGCCAATTCTCAGACCCTGGTTCTATCTGGAATCTAGGATGGAACTAGGTAGGACCAGAAAAGCAAGGAAGCTTTCCTCAATCGATCTTCCCCTCTAATGACCAGGAAAAGTGGAGAACTGAGCACTAAATACTGTCCACAGACAAGGTAGGTCAGAAGGAGATAAGCACCAAGGACAATCCCTCAAAGTTTCTGGAAGAACAAAGCCCACAGATTTGGAAAGATATTCAACTTCACCAGCAATGATATCTTGTCCTCCTCTCTTCCCTTTCTAGTTCAGATTCATTCCTAATTTTAACACCCTAATCTTAATCTACACACCCATTTTGCCTACAGTGGTCAAGTCTTCTCTGTCCTGAACCTTTTAAATACTGGGCACATCCTTCCCATTCCACCTCCAATCGTAAGGCTTATTTTAGAAGGCTTTAATTTCATCTTCAGCAAGGGACTCTAATTGGTGTGGGTCAATGGAATGTATAATATAGCCAGCATTGAAGGAGGTGGAGTGGTATGTTTTGTGGGTTTATGAACGGGCTCTGAAGATTCAAGGAGTACTAGGGAGACTGGCTAAATCTCCAAGGCAGCAGTTTATACACCTGGGAAACTAGGATTATCTCATTCCAGAAAGAATGAGTAATTACTTTACACATAAATCATAACAGTATGGACTAATACCCATTTGCCCCCTGGAAGAGACAATGACATTACATATATGTTCTTACTATCTAAATCAAATATGAACTGAGTGGGCCTTCTTTACCTCACTCAAGTCTTCTCCAATGGGATGATGCAAATACATATTTACAAGGAAGCAATGGCCATTTCTTCACTTGAACAAGGAAGCCCAGGTAAATCCTCTAGAATTGAAACCCTTAGTCCCCAAATCCCCTGCACACCGAATTCTAGTCCCCTATGAATACTACATTACCCCTTAAATCCTGTTCTCAAATGCCTGTTGGGATTTGGGGGCAGGGGAAACCAAAGACACCCAAAACCTAAAAAAACCCCAAAGAACAAAAACCAAGGAAAAATTTGTGTTGCGAAACAATCCTCAACACTAGTTTCCCATCTAAACGGAAGGAAAAAAAAACTATAAAGTGAAAGGAGTTGCATCTGGTGAGAAGAGTTTTCAGAAAAATTATCTCAAAAATCCATCTTTCTCCAGAGCTAGAACCCACCAACCGCATTCAACTTCACTGCCTAGGATGGCAACAATAGTGTAGTTTCCAAGAAATACTATTATATATTCTAATCAAAAAAAGGAAAAAAAATCCCGAAGGAAACCAGTAGCTTTTGCAGGCACTACAAACACTGCCCAACTTCTTTCACAAGTTTATTATCATTTTCATGGAGTATAGAAATTGCTAAAGGTAATGTGAAAACCTCCAGTACCAAATTTCACGTGTCCTTTAATGCACTTGCTCCATCCCTCCCTGTATTTCTTCTATCCTTATTGCATCAACTCCGCCAAAATAATTTCTACTTCTCCCCCAGTCCCTTGTTTATAGATTTATACCTCTTCTCCCTTCTCTCTGTCCTCAACAGTTTTCATTATTTTGTGCAATTCTTTTTTTATAGACTAAAAAAATAAATATTTATGAAATAAAACCGGCAGATAAAATAAAATGCACTCTGCAGTTGTTAAAAAAAATAAGGAAGATGTTCTCTTATGTGGTCCCCAACCATTCTCCTACCCCTAACTCTTATGTACTACTGAAATAACTTGTAGTTATTGGGATGGGAGTTTTTCTATCTATTCCTCAATGAGTCCTCATTAGAACCCAAGGAAGTGAAGAGGTGGCAAAGACTGGCACATGTGCCTAGGAGCCAATCCCTCCAGAAATGAGGGCAAGTTCATTTGACCTCTCTTTAGCAGAGCACAGACAGTGACCTGATACTAAATGTTTAAAGCCGGTGCAGCTGAGCTGACTTTAGCACTAGCTTTGACTCAGTGCTCATGGAATAAAGGTGAAAAAGAAAAACAGAAGCAGCAATCAGAAACAGTCCTGGGTTATAGATATCTGGGTGAGGAACTCCCACCTCAGGGAGATGTTTTTCCATGTTGGGAGATTGAAAGAAGAGGTGTAGAAGGAGGTGGGATTCTAGAGGGCGGAGGCGGAAGATTCCTTGCTTGGATCAATGTTGTTCATATCTACAACGGAGCCTTTCTCTGCAATCAAGGTGGGGCTGATGGCACCTTGATTCTTGCCCTCAAAGGCCTGGGCAATATGCTCAAAAGTTCTGCCCCGGGTCTCAGGGACTTTGAAGAAGGTGAACACGAAGAAGATGGTGAGGAAGAAAGTAAAGATAATAAAGACATAGGATCCCAAATATTTCTAAAAAAAAAGAAAAGAAAAAGTTCTGTCAAAGTCATTTATCCCCAGCCCAAGAACCAAGGCTCCCCTCCCCAATTTATGGCAATAATGGCAGGCATGACCCTTTTCTGGAAAATCCAGATTGGGTCTGCACCCTTAAAAAATTTAGGACCAAACCCCTAAAGATCCAAATTCTGCTTTCATGCCAATTTCCAGTCCCTGAGGAATGTCTTCAAATGCCTACTGGGATTTAGGGAAGGGGGGGAGGGGGGACGGGACCTGGTTATTTTTATTAAGTGAATAACTCATCTCTAGTGTACCTGGATGACCCGGCTAGTCGATTAGATATTAGTATAAATGGTATCCTATTCTGTATTAAGAAGCTATAACTCATTCCTCTCGTCCTAAATGAGCTAATGACTAACACTGGTTTCAAGCAAGATTCAAGGAGGATGGAGTTCACTTACCGCAGCTGTTGGGAAGCACAGCCCCACAAGGAAGTTAGAGGCCCAGTTGCAAAAGCCGGCCACAGCCATAGCAGCTGGGCGGGGGCCTTGACTGAAAAGCTCGGCAACAATGAACCACGGGATAGGACCCGGGCCAATTTCAAAGAAGGCCACAAAGCCAAAGATGGCGCCAATACAGATATAGCTCATCATCACCTGATCACCACCCTAAATGAAGAACATCAAGAAGCTAAGAATGAGAACAAGATAGCCCAGACAGAGGCCCTTCCTTTTTCCTCCCCCTCAAAAAGAATACTCACCTTCATAGACATGGCAATAGTCATAATAATAGAACAGAAGGCCATTCCACCCAAGCCCACCAGATGGAGGGTTCTCCTTCCTGCTCGCTCCACCAGAAAGAGCTAGGAGAATAATGTCAAATAAAACCTTTAAAATGGTGTTTTCCTACTCAAAATACTTTATGGTCAGAAATTTTTAGCATTACCCAACTAAATACACTGCACAATAGTGGTTGGTCTTTGCTTTCACTCTTTCACCTACCTCAAAGGGTAGGTGGGTTCTAAGTATAGTTGGACCCCCTTTTCCTCTGTTTCAGCCACTTATCTTGAAATGGAGGAATGTTTCCCCTGAGGAAGCCAGGGACTTACTGGATTCAGTTATTTCCTGTTAAATTCATCCTCTTTTTCCCTTCCCTTATTCATTTTTCTAATATTGAAGTATCTCTTCTGTTACACCATCATTCAAATCACTTCACCTCTAGAATATACTTCTTTCCCACCCACCCCCTCCTCCCAAAGGCATTAATACCACCATCCTTGTTTAACTAGAGTACAAAAACCTAACCTTGAGGTAATTCAACTGTCCATCTGCCCCAGAATAGTTTCCTTTTATCTTGTCCCCAAATTCAAAATGTCCAACTCACTGAAACTACAGTAAACACTGTGTTAACTGCACCAGCTCCAATGGTAGCATATATTGGCTCTTTAACACCAGCACCCGTGAAGATTCCTGTAGAATAATAGAATACCTAATTGGGGGGGAAAAAAAGAGGGGGGTAGCCATGTTAGAAAGAAGGCTCTGGAAACTTCAGTGAGCTCTAAGCAATAAACTGGTGATAAAGATAAATGAGGTTGCCCTTCCTTGACATAATCAATTACATTCATTCCCCTTCCCTCCCGAGCAACCTTCTTCCCTCCAATCTGAAACACTTAACTTGGGTCTTCAAATCATACTGGTAAATGTCAGGGTTATTTCCTTCCTTAATCCAGCTTCATCCTTGTGAGATAATTTTTTTGATCAACTTGGGCTCTAGGTTCACTTATATGCAGTTTTCCCACTTAAATAAGATAAAATGCTTTCACAAGTATTTTCATTTGATCTTGAAAAAATGATCCCAAGAACTAAACTGGGAGGTGCCATTAAATAAGTTAACTAGCCTAAGGTACAAAAAAATCAGTTTACAGTATCAGAATGAGAACTTAAAGTAACTTATCTCCTAGCTCCAAGATCTCATTTGTCTAAGGAACAATCATTGTCTCCCATTGTCAGTTGAATAAATGGGCTGTTAATTGATCTGAACCTTATATTTCCCTTATTAACTTTCTTATTAATAAGTCCTTCAAGGTGTAAGATCATAAAACAGTTGAAGTATTGATCCTCACCATCAATGATTAAAATATCCATCTTCACTTTAGTGAAGGTGGTAAGGACACTTACTTAGTCCTCTCCTTGATTTTTAAAAGTTCTTATACAATACTGTATAAGCTATGATAGCCTGAACCTTACAGGAAGTGGTAGAAAGCAGAACTGTCTGAATATAGGCAGTGACACTAATAATGTGAACAAAAGCATGGAAAATCAATGTTAATGAATTGTAAGGCAAATAATCTCAGTCCAAGAAAACAACTAATGAAGCCCACCTTCCTCAATTCCATAGAAACAAAGAGGACTTGAGGTGGAATGCCCTCAATTGCTGTGTGGTTTTGTTTAATGCTTTTCTTTGTTAAAAAGGAAAGAGGGAAGTGAGAGTTAAGAGAAGTAACTTGTTAAGGGGAAGTAACTTCCATAAAATTTTAAGACAATAAAACAAAAAGTTTTAAAACATACTGTCATTATCTCTTATGTAGACTGGTTTGATTTCCCTTCTGGTCCTCAAAAAACCATTTTAAAACTTCAAAGTCCTCCTACCTTTTCTTCTTTCCCTGCCCTAGAGGGTTGAGTACTCAAATTGTGTAATTACAGCTTAAAGGGAAGTAATTAAAGAAACTACAGCAAAGCCTACCACAGGAAGGGTCCTTTTTCCTGCCTGTTCTACTAGGAAGGAAGGAAGGAAGTAGCCTAATACTATGGACTTATTTTTCATACTAGAAAAGTACTAAACTGAGTTAAGAAGGAACAGCCTGACAAAATGACAAGAATGAAGCATGGAACCACAGTGGATATATGACAAACCTAGAGTCAAGAAATAAGCAATTCATTTATCCTCTGTGGCTCGTTTCCTCTTATCGGAAAGACCGATAAGTAGCTACAATTATTGTAAAAAGAGAAAATAATGAACCAGAAAAATCAAGTCATAATAACTAAATAAAGGATTTAGGTACTCACAGCATTGATACCAGAGAGTTGTTGAGAAAGCTGGAGCATGATGGCAATGATAATGGGCTGTCGATAATTGGGTGCCCTAAAGAGGTCCAACATAGTTACTTTCTTTTCTTGTGCCATTTTAGCACTCTCACTCTTCATGTCCAGGATATCCTGCTCTACATCCATAGTGCCCCACAAATTCTCAAGTACTGGGAATAGGAAGAAAGGATAAATTGGTTTTTCCAAATTCATTTTCCCAAAGTGTGGCCTGGGGAGAGATCAGGCATACCAAAATCAGGGGGTTTTGGCCCACTTCTATCTTGTCATGCTTTAAGAGTGTCACTAAGTTGGGATTCCTTCAATA
This sequence comes from Monodelphis domestica, assembly GCF_027887165.1. Lineage (NCBI taxonomy): Eukaryota > Metazoa > Chordata > Mammalia > Didelphimorphia > Didelphidae > Monodelphis > Monodelphis domestica. The sequence continues at coordinate 125,100,923 of NC_077231.1, forward strand.
ACTTGTGACTTAAAAGAAACTATTCTCAACTCTACGGAAAGATAAACAAATCTTAGGTCATGCTATCAGAAATTAGTTAGTACTTACCCCTTCGGGCCTGATCTTCTTCCTTCTTATTGATGAGTAAGTATCTTGGGCTTTCAGGGCAGAAGGGAAGGGCTACAGATTGTAGAAGAGCAGGGATGATGGTAAAGGCCAATAACATTGGCCAGAGTTCCTCAGTTCCCATGATGAACTGTAGTCCAAAGATCTAAGGATCCAGAAAAATTTTGTTATATTCCAAGGAACCTTTGAAAGTACATGTTCAAAGATAATCTCTCAAATGCTTTCTGGAGAAACTGAACAGTTACTGCTTACCTAATTAAAAACCCTTCTTCTACAGTGAAATGGACACCCTATTTTTAAAAATCTTCTTTACTTTCATTAGCCACTTTAGCCCATCATCTTAAAATCACTAAAAAAAAAAAAGTATTCCTTTCCCAGAACAATGGACTAACAAAGGGATAACCTATCAAGTCTTTTCAGTATCAAGAAAGGAAACAAGCCATTCATCCTTAGTGAATATAAAATTGTTGGAACATTGGCTCTCAGTGCCTTTGATCACATCAGGGCCCATCACAGAAAAGGCAAAAATAAGGTCCCTTGTGCCTTCCCTTATGTACTTCCACCCAGTGAAAATGAGAATATATGGAATACCTGGGCAACGAGGATTCCCACAACAATACCCAGCTGGTTAAGGGTACCAAAGGCTCCACGATGGGAAGTTGGGGAGACTTCTCCGATATATATGGGTACAAAGCCAGTACAAAGTCCACAGAAGAAACCAATGACCAAACGGCCCAAAATCAGCATCTCCACTGACTTGGCAGTCTTTGCCAAGCCCAAGAGGGCACCACCAATAATTCCTAGTATGTTGTTGATGAGCATGGAGTTCCGCCTGTAGAAGGAAGGAGATAATTGTGAATAAGTATGGTTTCTCTAGTCCTTTGTTTTCACTTTCTCTCCTTTCTATGCTGTCTTCTGTGAGTTTTATTCCCTCACTATTTCCTCTGTTTTGATTCTTTTGTCCTCATTCCTTCAACTCACTTTTTCCTCACAATTTTTATCTGTCTCTTTAGCCTTTCTCTCTATTAAGTTCCATTAGTATGACTAGGACAAAGATGGAGCAATCATAGTTACTCTGACATATAAAAATCATTCCATTTCCAATTTGTAAACTGGCTCCTTCAGTTCTCCCCACTACCTGAAGTATCTTGTTTTGTGAGACATATTATTATATGCCATCAACATTTTCTACCTTCTGCCTAATCCTTAGATCATATAAAGCTTTCTTGGCAAAAGCAAAGAAATTGAGATATGATCAAATGGCTCAGCTGTGAGAGAAAATGAAAATAGGATTTAGATGGAGCTCCAAATTCCTATACATACAAATCATTTGGTCCTGGCAAATGAGATAGGTAGCCAGGAAAGAGCTTTGATATATTTAGAGTAATGCCAATCCCTCGCCAATTCTTGTAGCATATTGGTATTCCCAGGAAGTCCCATTATTGCTGAAATCAGCAAGTAGGGGAAGGTTCTACATTCAGGCTACTGAGGCTTCTAGGAAAAGCAGAGTGGGAAGTCAGGAAACTTGGGTTCAAATCATATCTCTTGACATTCACTCGATAGGTGACCTCAAGCAAGGACAGCTATTTCTCCTCTAAAGATGGAAAGCTTTAGTGCTTCCTTTAAGTTCATAATAATATGGTTCCACATTATGGAAATGTGAAGAAATCAATGAGGTACAGTCACTTCTAACAGAAACATAAGATCAAAAGCCATTTCCCAATGGATTAGTGGTTAAAGAGTAGGAACAAAACAGTTTTCAAAAAACAATTGCATGGGCAGCTAGGTAGCTTAGTGTATTGAACTTCCATGTCTGGAGGTGGAAGTCTTGGTTCAAATCTGGGCAGGTCATTTAACCCTGTTTGCTTAGCCTTTGCCCTTCTGTCTTAAGTTGTTACTGAGACACAAAGGGTTAAAAAAAAATTTGCATGCTATTAACAACATGCCCTGTAAAAGAATACTCCAATCACTAATGTGTAATTGGAAATCTGTTACCCTAAAACTACATTTCCCAGGAGCCCACTGACTCCCTGTCAGTTAAGCAGGATTTTTGAACAGGTTGACTATGGTTTTTATTCTGTTACCTTTTTTTATTTGTCACCACAGTTGTAACCCAGGAAGCAAAGAGATCGAGATCAGGAACCCCACCAAATTTATCCCTCTGTCTATGTCAGGACCTAATGACAGTAGGCTCCTAGGAAATGTAGTTTTAGGGTAACATATGTCCAATTACACACTAATAAGGCAAAAATCAAAATAACTCTGATAAGGTTTTACCTTTCACCTGAGAAACTAGCCATGGTGACAAAAGATAGGACTAATCAGTGTTAGAGGGGTTGAGATACAAAAGCCTTCTTAGTGAAGTTGTGACTTGTTCCCACCATTCTGGAAAGCAATTTGGATTTATGCTAAGGTGACCAAATGTCCATTTTCTTTCATCTAGAGATGCCACCACTTGGTGTGTGCCAAGGAGATCAATGATCAAAAGGGTTTCTTATATACCAAAATATTTATAGCAGTACTTTTTTGTAGTAATAAATAACTGGAGATAGCACTTAGCAGTGCTTGCCACATAGTAAATGCTATATGAACATAACTGTTATTATAGAAGGCAAACAGAAAATATTCCAATATTCCAGACAGTTCCAAAGAGGTCAAGATGAAAGTGGTCTTATAGTGCAGTTCCAGACTTGGAGATAGGGAAAATTTGGGTCCAAATCTTGCCTCTTGATATTTTACCTAATTGTGCAAGCTCAGGCAAATCACTTAAGCTGAGCCTTAAATAGGTTAAACTAATATCTGTAGTATTTATGTCACAGAGTTGTTGAAAAGTTAGAATTAAACCAATGAGACTTCACAAGCCTTAAGTTTGCTCCTTTTCAGAACTGCTTCTATCTGTCCTTCATTCACATGTTTTGCTCTAATACTAGTCAGATTAACCCACTAAAAAACTCTAGTGACTTACTGGCCCATAGTCACATCACTAAAAAAGTGTCTTATTCCAGATTTGAAGCCAGGACCTCCATCTCCAGGCCTGGCTCTCTTATCCACTGAGCAAGCCAACCTACTCCTCCCTTCACCCATTTTTTCTGGATTGAGTTTGAATAATAATACCTGCCAAATCGGTTGACAAAGAATCCAACAGAGAAAGAGCCAATCATGCCACCTACTGAGAAGATGGCCACAGCCAAGGACCAAAGTGAAGTGAGTAGAAACTCAGTCGTTGGCTCACCAGACTTGCTTTCCAAAGTCAAGTTGACAAATTCCTTAATGATCTGTAAAAGAAACCAAGGAATGGTGGATTGGATTATGTTAAACTGTGGCAGGTGGAGAAGTAGGGTAAAATAATTTTTCTGCTTTCATGGGTAGGGAAACCTAAGCAATTTCCCCAAAGACATAGGGGGTAAAGGGAGGAAGCAGAGCCAGAAGGCTGATCCAGGAATCCTTATTCCTCATGTGTTCCAGATTTCCAGTCAGTCTATCTATAGGTTTCAGTAGGTGGCAGCACCAGAGAGCTTATTGCCACCCCTTGCCTTCCCCATGGGATGAAGGATTTGATGCTAATTGATCCACCATCAATGAAACCATCAGTGAGAGCAAGTAAGGTGGTTGACAACTGTTAACAAATGAATGACTGTTTTGGTCCAAATGACTCATTAAGAAGAAGTGTTCTAACTCTGAGGCCTTGTGTCTCCCACCCAGTTCCCAGCTGCTGCCTCCTCCTTCTTCAAGTGAGGAAGAAGGGAATGGGGGGACTGACTTCTCTTCACTAATGCTATTGAACAGGTGCTGGTTCTTACCTGCTCAGGAGCATTGATGACTCCAGTGTTGTAGCCAAACTGAAAAGAGCTGATAGCAGCTGTAGTAACAGCAAAGACGAGGGGGCAGGTGATCTGAGGGAGAAAGAAACAGAAATCTTTACCACACTTGTCAGATTATTACCTTCTTTCAGAGGCTGTTATAGTTCTGCCAGCCATGCTGGACAGTATACATTACTCCCCTCCTCCAAGCACCTTAAGGTCCAGCCATACTGATCTACTTGCTGGCCTTTCCACAGGACCTCCTTACACCTGTCTCCTAGCCTTTGCACTGGCTGTCTGTCCCTCATGTCCACGAATCCCTCCCAAGCTCTAAATGCCTTCCCCTCTCAGGTGACCTTGTATCACGACTGGGGTGCCCCTCCATATATACAAATTGTATCCCTACTGCTTAAGAAAAAAACACAGGCTTCTTGAATGGTTGATAAAGCACACATTCAAAGTGGGATCAGTTATAGAGAGCAGCTCAGCTATGACTGCATTAAGGTAAAACAGAGTGTAAGGCAAATTCAATCAATATTTATTAAGAGCATATTATTGCTGGCTCAAGGTGAAAATGGACGTTCTGGACTGGGAGTGCAAAGTATGACACTGGGGGAAAGCAAAGTTTATGTAAAGGGAGAACTAGCAATTTTTAAAAAAATGTTCTTTTTATTTTGAAAGGGGTGGGGAACAATGGGGAGCTTGAGGAGGTGGGCGGATATTCCCTCAGTCAGAGAATGGCATAATACAAGACAAAAACCCTAACCCTAACCATTTGGGAATTTGATCTTGGTTAAAGACAAGGTGGACATGACCAGAAATAGCAAGAAGCACAGCTCTAATTCCTTTGGGCTCACCATTTTAAAGTTCCTTAGAGCCAACCGAACCCTAGCTGTCCTTAAATTGAGACAATTTCCAGAATAATTCCCTTACACTGTCTCCTTGAGTCTCATCTGAAATTGCTACCTCCCCCCTCTGCCAGTCTCTGAAGAGTCCTACTTTCTAAATTGCGCAAAAGAGACTACCTACTCATTCCCAAACCAGTAAACTAGACAAGCATTTCCAGGGGGGGAAACCAACCCACAAGAGTCCCTAGAACCTCCACCCCGGGTATAACCGATTCCTTTCCCAGCCAGGGGCTATCAGCAGACCGCTCCCGCCTTCTGCCTCCAAGGCTCTTATCTCCAGCTCCTGCCACCTTCGGCAGAAGTAGCTAGGGGCCAAGCCGGGGAGGGGTGACCTTGGTAGGGAGACCCCACCCACTCGTCCCCTACCGAGGGAGAATAGCTGGGACAGGGTACTTTTTATGTTAATAGCTACGTTTCCGTTTCCTCTCATTTCAAAAGCTTCTTTCTTTCACTATCACCCTAAAAGACTCCCAAAATAATTCTTAAGAGGCGGATCACGCTCTCCAACCCTAACGTTTAAACAGGTCCTATCACATAGTAGAGGGCAACTTGAAATTTGTTGATTTTTCCCAAGGAAGTTTTCCAGGATCCCCAGGTAGCTATGATTACAGAAACAGGAGGCCATTCCCATCAAGAATTATGGCTTCCAAGGGCCATCGGGCCATGCTTGACATTGGAGCTGCCTGTCGTCCGGGCACGCGCTCAAGGCTAGGCTGGGAAAACCTAATCAAAGCAAGAGCTGGCTTCCTTCCTTCCTTCCTTCCATCCATCCATCCATCCATCCCGAACCCACTCTGCTCATCCCCTACGGAGGCATCATCCCTGCCTTGCTCAGTCGCGGCTCTTTCAGTAAAGAATGCCCGCGAAGGATGGGCAGTGCAGCGGCGCCCCGCTCCCTAAGTAAGGAAACAGGTTGGAGAAATTCCTCCTAGGGAAAAGCCTGGAAAAGCACTAGGGCAAGAGGACGGAGACGTAGATGTGCGTGTGTGTAAATATATGGATATTTAAGGCCCAGAAGATGGTATACCAGGAGTAAAGCGCATCCCAATGCTGCAGGCATCATTCTCCACTCCTTCCCCCACCCTCCCGAGCTCCAGCCTTCTCCCTCCCAACAGCGCCCTGACTTCATCTTCATGGACCAGGAAAAGATACCCAAGAATAACGGAATAGCACGATCCTTACCCTAGCTGACATGGCTCCAGCCGAATCCTTTACAAATCCCTAGTCAGGAATCCGGGGAGTTGGAGCCAGCAGCCTTTCTCCCGGAAAGGTGGCGGGTCTCTGAAGCGCAGGCAAGCTGTCTTCGGTCCCAGAGGGCAAAATTTCCCGACCTTCACTTAGTGAGAAAAGCATCTGAGGTTAAAAGCTTTCTCCAGCCAACTATTTATAATTTTTGTGAGGGGTGGGGCTAGACCTGCCTTCCCATCACAAATCTTGTGACCTTTCAGAATTCAGAAACCTCCACCCTCCCAAGCCCCCACCTAAGCAAAGCAAGAACTCCCCCATCCCCGCCCTCTTTTGCCCCCACCCCCTCTCAAAAACCAGAACTTCTCTATGTTTCTCGTCGTCGTAGAGTCTCCGAAAAGGCATGAGGGAGGGTAAATTCCTTTGGTTGTAGTTCTAGGTTGGGTTTCATACAAAACCACCTTGCTGAGTAGGCAAGGAAGGCCATTTTACACAGAAAGTGATGCTGAGAACAAGGGTTAAAGTTGCTTTAAAAAGCGAGAAAGAAAGAAAAAAGAAAAAAGAGAGAGAGATTTCAAGGTGGAAAGAGTGCTTTGGTTCAAAGCTGTCTGGCTTATTTATATTTATGATTTCATGAAAGTCACCCAACCTTTGCTTCAATTTACCCAGCTGTAAAAGGAGGATAATGATAATTAGAATATATGCTTCATAGGATTCCTGGGACCACATATTTAGAGCTGGAAGAGGTACTTGAAAAGGATCCATATAAAAAATATTTTTTGTGCCATGGAGATGGGGGGAGTGTCAAAATAAAAGTTATCAATAAAGTTCATGTTTCTTAAAGGACTCATGTTAAAAAAAATTATAGCAGCTGTTTTTGTAGTAGTAAAGAACTAGAACCTAAATGAGGTGTCATTAATTGGGGAATGACTGAGCAAATTATGGCCTATGACTCATATGAACCATGAACAGAACCAGAACTTTGTTATAAAGTGGTTGTTTTTCAGTGGTCCAGTAAGAGGGATAGGAAGTATATGTTCCTTAACTGAAAAATAAGTTTCAAAAGTTAAGGATCTTGGGTATTCTTTAATTGCGGAATGGCAGAACAAGTTATGGCATATGAATATGATGGAAGACTTTTATGCTAATCTGGGAATACTTGAACTGATGCAGAGTAAAGTGAGTAGATAAGTAGAACAGTTTCTACAATAACATTGTTAGTTTTGAAAAACTTCCAACCATTATTCCAAAGGACTAATGAAACATGACCTACCTCCAAATGAAGGAGTGACAGATTCAGAGTGATGACTGATATATATATATATATATATATTTTTTTTTTTGGTGGGGGGAGTGGAACTTGGTCAATTGGGGAATTTATTTTGTTTGACTCTATACATTTGGAACAAAGGTCTTTTAGGAAGTAGATGGGAAAAAGAGAAGATACATTTTTGTTGATTGAAAAAAATTATTTAAAATTTAAAAAGGGATCTTTGAGTTTATGAGGAAATTTTAAACTACAAAGCCTATATAAAAGCAAGCTATTATTTTATTATTATTATTATATCCTGAACTTATTGGATGCTTTTTGTTTGGCAGTTGAATGACCATATGAACTGAGAATGAAGGTAAAAATAATGTATTCTAGACTGTCTGAATTGCTGCCCTCCTTGGACAAGTTGGAAATCTGGATGCTCCCCCTCCAAAATATTCTGGAACACCTCATTTTTTCTCTTTCTGGAGAAATAATGGCTTATCATTGTGTACAGAATGAAATCCAAACTCTTTCATTGAGGTTTTGTACTATTTTGCCCCAAACTGCCTCTCTACCTTCATCATTCCTTCCCTATAATCTCCATTGGTTCTTCTTTATATTTCTCCAGTGTTCTATACCACTCTTTCCCCTCCTACCTTATCCACTGGATTCCTCTTCATTTAAGTCTTCCTCTTTGTCCTGCTTTTCTTTTAAAAATATAGTTTATCTCATCTACTTGGTTGTCATTACATATTGATGGTAAAGGATCAAGTTCTTTATATTGATGATCTTTACCCCACCCCTCAAGCACCTAACATAACCATAAAAATTATTCAAGAAATAGTTTTTTTGGTTGATTCTCTAAGTATGCCATCATATCTACAGAGTGATCATTTCCTTTCCTTGTTGCTTATTCTCATTTCTTCAATTTCTTTTTCTTCTCTTATTGAGAAGTACAGGATCTAGCGTGCCTCTGATGTGAGGGCTTGCTGAACCTTTTCCAGGATTGCTCATCCTTCTTTGGTGTCTACCTGCCACCCAGCTCTCACATGTGGGTCCAAGAAGCTGTAGCAATCACAGCAGCCACACCCCAGTATGACCATCTTGGCAGATGGGCTTAAACTAGGTTGAGGGTAACTGACAGGTGAGTTGGCTGAACTTGGTGAGTTGGGGGGAAGAGTGTCTATCCCAGGCAAGTGAAGATTCCTCCCATCACTCCCAAGAAGAGGCAGACCAGAACAATTTGTTCCAGTGGCCCTGAAGTCAACAGAAGTAGATTGCTATGGAGTACTTAGAGTTTGGTTAGACATCAAAGAAGCAAAGGCTATCCATAGCATCCCATACCATCACCAGTCATCCTGACTTTGTCTTGCCACTGAAGAGAGAGTCTGATGACTGCAACTCTGCCTCACTTAAATCCAATTCATGCAAAGGTCAAGACATTGCTCTATAGAATAATCCTTATCCTCTTCTAAAATGAAGGATGAATGACAAGTTCAATAAATGTTTGATGAATTTGTGACTGACTCATGTCACAGAATAAAGCCATGGTGATCTAATTTTGGCTATATTCCTTTCCACTTTAGTTTTTGTAGGCTCTTCCATTGAAATAGAGAAGAATATTCACACAGTCCTGCACAAAACAACACCATCTAAAAAGCTAGAAGTGATAAAGAAAACTGGCAAATCCTAAGAAAGCAGGATAGAAATACCCCAGCAAAGATTCTGGGGCAAGAATCTTCCAAAACTAAGTACAGAGACTGTTAGAAGATGAAATGTTATCTTTTAGTCTCAGGATTAAATACTATCTCTGGTGATGCAACAGGTATTGCCAAATGATTTCCTAGCTAGAACAACACTACATATCATTGGGTTCCACTGCAAAGCCCCAGTCTTCTCATTCCTAAAATTCTCCCTCTCCCTCAGGCAAATGAACAGAGAAGCAACTTTAACTCAGAGAACAAGTTTCCATTCCGTGCTACTTCCCATAACTTATTTGTGTTTTCCCACTTAAACTTTTCATCTGGTCAAACTCTTCTGAAAAGTCAGTTAGACCCTAGATGGGAATAGAATTATAGGGTGAGATTTTATTCTGACACACCAAATCATCCAGACCCAAGGTAACTTCCTCTTTCTGAAATAGTTGATATTACTACCATTTGTAACCACAATCTATTCACTTCCCCATAAAACAGGAGAAAGCAATTTTTTTTCTTACCCCTTATGAAAGACAATATGCTAAGATAACATGTGCACAGCTGGCTATCCGAAACATACTAAGTTAAGGTGTACCCAGCTGATTACCTAGAAATTTCCCAATTCTAACTGCATTTCCAAAACTGTTTACCAGTAGAAATCCTTCCCCAGTTTTCCCCTCCTGGCCTTCAGAACAAACAAAGGAATACCTGAGGTCCCTCTTACCCCACCCTATGCCCCTTTCTACAGGAAGACAGATGACTTTTGCTAACAAGGCCAAAATCTTACTAGGAACTTTGAATTTCTGGAAAGACAGGTAAAATACCTGAGATAATGGCTAAGGGGAAATTGAAGGTACAAAAATAAAAGGTAAAGAATGACAAAAATGAAGAGGAAAATAAAATGGAGAGGCTTGGGAAGAGGAATGAAAGCACTAGAAGGGAAGCTTCAAATAGAGAAAAAAGAAAACTCAGGAAAATGGTCAAAATGATCAAGTGAAAGAAAAAGGAAGGCTACACATGAAGGGACAGCAAAAATAAGTCTTGTTTCAAGGAATATATTTATTTTTTTATTTTTTTTATAAATCCAAACAATCATTTCCATATATGAAAAATAAGAAGATATTACACAAATGAAATCATAGATCTCCCGTATGTTTTAACTTACTTTTCTTCATATCTACATAATAGGTCCCTCCCATCCCCTCCCCACCTTCTCTGCATCATATAGGATATTGTCATGAGGTCAGCATGTTCATATAAATTAAATATTTCATATTTTTTCTTTCTGTTCATTTTCTGGAGGTAATATTTTCAGTTTATTCTTTTAGTATTAGTGCTGTGGCTATGTGTGTTCTCCTGGTTCTACTCATTTCAGTGTTCACTATCTTGTATAGTTCTTTCTAGGTTTTTAAAAAATGAGTTTGTTCATCATTTCTTAGGACACAATAGCATTCTGTCACAATCATATCCCACCAATTTGTTAAACCATTCCCCAATAAATGGACATCCCCTCAATTTCCAATTCTTTGCCACCACAAAGAGAGCTACTATATCTATTTTGGAACATCTGAGTTCTTTTCCTCTTTCTCTAATCTCCTTGGGAAACAGACCCATAAATGGTATTGCTATGTCTAAGAATATAAGGCAGTTTTATAACTCTCTGGGTGTAATTCCAAATTGTTCTCCAAAATGGTTGGATTAGTTCTTAGCTCCACCAACAGTGCATTAGTGTGCTTTTCCACATCCTCTCCAACATTCCTCACTTTGCCCTTTAGTTATTTTAGCCAACAGTATTGTTTTGGTTTGCATTTCTCTAATTGGAGATCTGGCGCATTTCTTCATATACCTATATATGGCTTTGATTTCTTCATCTGAAAATTGTTTTTATCTTTTGCCCATTTACCAATTGGGGGATGGCTCCATAAGAAGCTTTCTAATGGGATTATTGCAGAGGTATAGCTAAGACTAAAGAAGCAAATAGATACATACATATATATATATGTACATATATATATTATAGAGTATTAGGGTGGGAAGAGTTGAAACATTTTGATTAGTGATACAAAGTTTAAACTACTAGACCTAGGGCACACATAGTAAGCATTTTATGTATGTATTTTTATTCATTCACTGTTCCCAGGTTAGTCATTATGTGTTATCTTTCTTCCCTTAGCCAGGCCCTTAGATGAAAGGAGGATATAGCATTAAATGAGTTTTACATAAGATCACATTTCTATACATATTTAGGGATGTTTTTATTCCCATTTTACAGATAAGCAAGCTGAGGCAAACAAAGGCTAGATAACTTGCCTAGAATTAGGTACCCATGCAAACCTTCTAGGGGTCATTTCTCTTTTAATTTTACAAAAAGGCTATTGGAGTAAGGGGGTAGAAGCTGTTCTAGCCAGGAGAGGAACTGGGAGAAATAAAGAAAGCTAGGTTCTGCTGCCCCTGTTTTCCTTTATCAGTTTCTCTGCTGTGTCTTTTCCCTTTCCCTTCCCATCCAATAGATGAGCAATTTTATAGTAGGGTTTCTTTTTATTTTTTCCTAGCCACAAGTACCACCAGAAGGATGGAAGAGTAGCTTCTTTCTTCCTCCTCCAATTCTAATCAAACCAGACATGAAACTTTGGGGAACTTTTGCCTCTTTGACCCTAAATGTTTTAGGACCGTGCTGAAAAAATTGACCAGAAGGGAAGAAATTGGAGCTAAGATGGTTTATGAATAATATCACTAGTTCAAAACTTTCTCTTTTTGGCACCTGAGAGGTAAACTTATCTTAGCTCAGTTGTTTTAACTGAAATAGCCCCCTAAAACTGTTTAGAGGATATGGAAATGCATGAAAATTAATGAAATAATGGAAATTAATACTAATCTTATAGGTTTTTTTTAAAAGGTTACATTTGGGAGACACTTTGAATTTTAAGTATAACAAAGCAATGAATATCCTCATCTCTTATTCCCAGATTCTAATAAAAGAAATCACAATCAGTGGATCCATCAGAGTTGGTATATCATCTTATTTAGGGTGGTTTTAGAACTAATTTAGGGACTTCATTTCCCCCTGCAGGAATCAGTTTATAATTGAGTTGAATAGAAACTGCTTCAGCCACCAGGCTGGACAATCAAGGCAAAGCTGACCTGGGGCGATAAACAATATTCCAGGATTTCTTCTAGTCATCTGATATTCTGACCTAATTGACTTCTAGCTATCTTCCCGTTCTACAGGCTTCATAAGATTTCAGAACCAAATGACTTCAAAAGAGCAAATCTTTTCTTAGTCTATCCTGAATCTCCCAAGACTAGATTATTAGCTAGTCTGATCGCTGGTGCTTTCAAATACATACATGTCAACACTTTTGAAGATATGAAGACTTCTGGTTTCCTTAGCTTGGGTCAATAATTAGGGCAGATCTTTACATAACATTATTTTATATAGACTTTACCAGCATTTAGAGACACATCATGATCCTCAAGCTAACTCTGCGACCTGACATACCCATCTAAGTTTCCCCTGATGATGGAGTTCTCTCTACTCCACATAGAGTGTGTAAGGCATTCAAAGGCACCTGAGTACACCTGAGCTAAGGCCAACCCCCAGCTACCTAATGGTCTGGGGAAGGCTAAAGGATGTCCATTTCACTGCTGTCTGAATTATTTTATAATAATATCACATTTATGAGCTGGTTTTTATTAGTTGTTTGCTTTTTTTTAAACATTGTTTTTTGTCAGGTAGAGTTTGCCTTTTGTTCAGAAAGCAATAAATATATGAAGCCCTAAGGATGAAGAAATGTATTGAATGGCTTACCTAAACAGGTTTGCCTACCCCCCCCCCCCCACCACACAAGGGTAATTTATTATTCCTTGGGGAAATTCCCCATAGACCAACCTTTAGTTGGCTAGGAAACGAGGGGAGGGAGAAGAGTTGGGGGCTGGAGAAAGGCGAGGGTTGGGCTTTTGCTTTGTTTTTCCTATTCCTGTGATGTGTACCACCATTTTTACAGTCACCAAGGTTCACAGCCTAGAAGACATCTTCATCTTTTCACTTTCACTCACCCCCTCTGACAATCTTATTTTTAAGAAACCCTCAAGAATTCCTGAATCATCTTTGATAGGATTAGTTGATATAATCCAACCCTAAATATCCTTTTATCTTAGAAGTTTCTCCCATTGTATCTAGGCCTTTCCCAGGTGGACCCTAGCTGGAATCCTTGCCTCCATGTAAGTCAAGCAGTCATCCTTCCTTTCCTATACTCCCTAAAGGATATATAAGCCCCCAAGTTCTTCAGTTCAATTCCCATGATGAAGATTCCCTTTTGTGGTGCATTTTCTGGGACCCATAGCTCAGTATGTTATTGGTGTTGTGTGTGCCCATGACTCCATGGTGGCTATAAGAGCACTGTCTCCCATGCCCTGATTAAAGGCTTATTCTTTTGTTTTTTGCTGGTTCTGTTTTTTTATTTTTGTATTTTCCAGGTTGACACCCCTCTTCTATCCAATCAATTCCAAAGTCTTGTTAATTATATCCCCACATCTATCCATCTGCCACAGTCTCTTTCTACTCCCAGAATAACCACAGTCCAGACCCTTATCATCTCAAGCCTAACTTATAGGCTTCCTTAAAATAAAAAAACACAAAAACCCCTTACTTTCTATTTTGGTAACAACTCTAAGACTTAAGGGCAAAGGCTAGGACTTGCCCAGGGTCAAAAAACAGCTAAGAAATGTCTGAGATCAAATTTGAACTCAGGTCCTCCCAACTCCATGCCTGGTGCTCTATCTACTTTGCCACATAGCTGTCCCCTCAATGATAGTCTCCTAATTGGTGTCCCTGAATAGTCTTCTGAAACCCAATTGCCACACTCTGCTTTCTACTTCAGAAAACCCAACTCCTTTGGCAGTTAGAAATCTTCACACTTTGGCTCTAAACTGTCTTTCTTGGATGGTTCCACATCTCCCTTCAGGTACTCTATGTTCCCAATACAACTTGACCTCCCTGCTGCTCCTTCCCCCATCTCCCACCTACCTTCCTGCTTTTGTGCTGGTTGCTCATCAAGCCTCATTATTCACCTTTCTTACCTTCACTTTTTGGCAAAGTAAAAACAAAAGATATCAACAGTTTTTTTCTTTTTTTAAAGGACTGATGTTGAAAAAAATTATAGCAGCTGTTTTTGTAATGGCAAAGACCTAGAAACCAAAGGGATCAGGGGCAGCTGGGTAGCTCAGTAGATTGAGTCAGGCCTAGAGATGGGAGGTCCTGGGTTCAAATCTGGCCTCAGACACTTCCCATCTGTGTGACCCTGGGCAAGTCACTTAACTCCCATTGCCTAGCCCTTACCACTCTTCTGCCTTGGAACCAATACACAGTATTGATTCCAAGACAGAAGGTAAGGGTTAAAAAAAAAAAGAAACCAAAGAGATGCCACTAATTCAGGAATGACAATAGAACAAATTATGGCCTATGACTTGTATGGACCAATGCAAAGTGCAATGAGCAGAACCAGGAAAATAAGGTATATAATAACAACAGGAATACAAAGACAAACAATTGAGACAGAACAAATGACTGATGCAATGATCAATTGTGATTCTAGAGATCTGATGATGAACTATGGTATTCACCTGTTCTGACAGAAGTGATGAGATCGAGATACAGAATGAGACATACATTTTTGGGAATGGGCAAAGTGAGAATTTGTTTTGCTTGACTATGGGTATTTGTTACAAGGTTGAATTGTTTTTCAGTGGTAGGGTGGGGTGGAAGGGATAGAAAAAACATGCCTGTTAATTGAAATTTTAATTCAATGAAAATTAATCAAAATAAATGAGTTAATAAAAAGATTGAGGTATCTATTAATTGGGGAATGGCAGAATAAATTAAAGCAGATGAATATGATGAAATGCTTTTGTACTTTGAGAAATGATGAATGGGGTAGTTTCAGATGAATCTGGGAAAAGCTCCAGCCCCGTCACAGAATAGCCCATCAGCCTAGACACCATGTCCTGAAAGGAGACAACTTAGCTGAACAGGAGTACACTTTCTCCTAATGTAAACTTGGTGGGGATTTCTTGAAGAAAAGTGGTCCTTTAAGGAAGAGGAATCAGGATGTATCTCACATCTGCCATCTGTTCTCTATCTAGATATGTCAGTATCTTTGTGATACAAATTTGAATCTACTCTTTCTAGGGACTAGTTGCACAGGTGGAAGATTGCACTCTCTGAGACAGTTGGGAAAGGAGAACTGAGAATTGAATTGTGACTTACTTATTCCTAGAGCCTGTGATCAAATGAACTATTTTTGTCTGTTCTATAGTACTCTTGACTCACATATAATAAACCTCGCAGTCTATTAGTGTTGACATCAACAGCTATGGATCTGTTCATATCTATAAATGCAATTCTCCTCAATTCAAGGTTGGTTCCTATGTGGGAAGGCATCATGTTGGGAAGACCAGAGTTGCATGGCCAGTATGTGGCCGAGGGAAGACAGGAGACAGGCCTATTCACTAGTACTCCAGTATTGCTTTTCACTACTTTTCACATGCTGGCTTTCAAATTACTCAGTTGAAAGCATACTTATAGTAACAGATACATAGTCAGGGCTTCAAGATTTGCAAAGCACTTTACAAACATGATGCTAAATTCTCCAAGATAAATACTACAGGCATAATTACTGTTAAAGATGAGGAGACTGAGGTTAACTGACTATTAGCACATGGTTTTACAACTAGTGTTAATAACAGAGTTTAAATATAAACTGTAAGCACTTAGGTGATGCAGTAGATAGAGCACTGGACCAGGAGACAGGAAAAGTCATCTTCTTGAGTTCAAATCTGGCCTCAGACACTTATTATCCAGCAGACTCTGGACAAGTCACTTAACCTGTTTGCCTCAGTTTCCTCGTTTGTAAAATGAGCTGGAGAAGGAAATGGCAAACCACTCCATTATCTTTGTCAAGAAAACCCCATATAGTGTCATGAAGAGTCGGATGTGACTGAGCAACAATAAATGCTGCCTCACTTTGAAAAGTCCCTAAGGGGGAGGAAAGTCCCTATGCAGTGATGAATGGGGCAAATTCTAGAAAGGTTAATGGAATATGGTCTTATCTTGTTGCCATTAGAAAAGGCCCATGTGTAGTCAGCATATCAAGATGTCAACATCAAGAAATTTGAAGATAACAAAAATGCATTGCGTTAGGGCTAGAAATCACACTTTTAAAAAGGTAGGACTTTCAGTCTCTTATTCAAAGGCTATCAAGTCATTCTAGAGAAAACAAAGATATTTGTCATGTTGGGGTCACTCTAAATTCACGATATTTCACCTTAACTAAGCCTTCAACTGTGTTTGGATGATATTTATCTCTTGTACATTTTTATCCACTTCACCAAAATAGTGGTTCTAAATGGTTTAATCTAAGCACCCAACTGTGCCCCTACCTCTTTTCACTCACTTTGCTGAGAACCATACAGTATGAGTTTCCTCAGCTTTCTCAAAATATGCCTGTGTTGTTAGTCAGCCACTCCTCTATTCTCCTAGTTATCAGTATCAATTCTACTAGCACTCTAATTTTCTCTTCTTCCTACTCCAAATAAGCTCAGGGCTCTTCCATCTATGAAATATTTTGTCAGGTCTGTTGAGGCCCTCCAACTGCTTACTATCCTTATTCCTTCAGTCAGCACCAAATTTCTCAAAAAGTTAGTCTAACCAAATGGTCAAAGGATACGAACAAGTAATTTTCAGGTGAAGAAATCAAAGCTATTAATAATCATATAAAAATGTTCTAAATCACTCTTGATTAGAGAAGTACAAATTACAACTCTGAGGTACTCCCTTATACCTATCAGACTGGCCAATATGACAGTGAAGTGATAAATGTTGGAGGGGATGTGGCAAAATTGGGACAAATGGAGGGCAATTTGGAACTATGCCCTTTGACCCATCAATTTCACTACTGGGTGTGTATCCCAAAGGGACAAGAAAAGGGAAAAGAGTCCTACTTGTATAAAAATATGTATAGCACCCTTTTCTATGGTGGCAAAGAATTGGAAACTGAGTATCTGTCCATCTAGTGGGGAAAGGCCAAGCAAATTGTGGTAATGACACGATTGTCCTGTAAGGAATGATGAACAGGATGATTTTAGAAAGAGCTGGGAAAGACCAACATGAACTGAGACAGAGTTAAATAAGTAGAACCAGAAGAACATTCTACACGTTAGGAGCAATACTGTATGATGAGTGGCTGTGCTAATTACTCTCAGCAATACAATGATCTCAGGCACTTGGGAAGGACTTGAGACAAAGAAGGCTCTCCACCTCCAGAGGAAGAGCTGTTGGAGTCAGCATGCTCTTTTTCACTATTTTGTATTTGAGGGTTTGGGCTTTATAGGAGTATTGGCTTACAACAATGAACAATATGAAAATAGGTCTTGCATGATAATACAAGTAGAACCTAGATCAAATTGCTTCCCATCTCCAAGAAGGGGGCGGGGAGAGGGGGACAATTGGGATCTTGTAATTTCAGAAAACTTATACATTGCTATTACAGGTAACTGATAACATAAAATATCTTTTTAAAAAGTATAGTCTAAGATTGGCTAACATGACAGCAAAGGAAAGTAATGAATGCTGGAGGGGATGTGGCAAAGTAGGGACATTAATTCATTGCTGGTGGAGTTGTGAATTGATCCAACCATTCTGGAGGGCAATTTGGAACTATGCCCAAAGGTCGACAAAAGAATATCTACCCTTTGACCCAGCCATAGCACTGCTGGGTCTGTACCCCAAAGAGATAATGGACACAAAGACTTGTACAAAAATATTCATAGCTGCGCTCTTTGTGGTGGCCCAAAACTGGAAAACGAGGGGATGCCCATCAATTGGGGAATGGCTGAACAAACTGTGGTATATGTTGGTGATGGAGTACTATTGTGCTCAAAGGAATAATAAAGTGGAGGAATTCCATGGAGACTGGAACAACCTCCAGGAAGTGATGCAGAGCGAGAGGAGCAGAACCAGGAGAACATTGTACACAGAGACAAACACACTGTGGTATAATCGAATGTAATGGACTTCTCCATTAGTGGCGGTGTAATGTCCCTGAACAATCTGCAGGGATCTAGGAGAAAAAAACACTATTCATAAGCAAAGGATAAACTATGGGAGTGGAAACACCGAGGAAAAGCAACTGCCTGAATACAGCAGTTGAGGGGACATGACAGAGGAGAGACTCTAAATGAACACTCTAATGCAAATATTATCAACAAAGCAATGGGTTCAAATCAAGAAAACATCTAATGCCCAGTGGACTTACGCGTTGGCTATGGGGGGTGGGGGGAGGAAAAGAAAATGATCTATGTCTTTAATGAATAATGCTTGGAAATGATCAAATAAAATATATTAAAAAAAAAAAAGTATAGTCTACCCTCACTACTGCAACTTCCTCAAACCCTTCTCATTTCTTGTCATCTGGCTTTTGTCTTTCTGGCAGTACCTGAAGACTATTCTTATGGCTGACACGAGTTGGTTCAGTTGGGTCATAGTTTTCTTCCTTTGTCCAATAACCATTTTCATTTGTTATAAGATCTGATACAAGACAAGGTTTGTGTATGGTTTATTCTGCTTGGACCCGCAATTTTATTGGTATGGAGAACTTCTTGGGAAGCAGCTTAATCTTGAAGAATAGCCTGGGGTCCCATGGCTGGTATGTGTCAGAAGTAGGCCTTGAACCCCAGACATCCTAACTCGGAGATACCTGCTCTTTAATCTACCCCAATAAGCTAGGGCAGATCATTCCACAGGAAAGACCAACTGTATGCCAAGAGCAATGAGAACCAGGATAATTCAATGTTAAAGAAGCTAAATGAGTCATTCCAATACAGTGGTGGGAGAAAGGAAAGGGAAAGGGAGGCAAGGTGAAACTTCTTAATGGAAGCCTGGAGCAGGAAGTGGAGCCAGCCAAGGAAATGATTGAGTCTACAGAGGGAAAAGAGGGCAAAGTGTAATGGTAGTCAGGAAAGGAAACAGTGTCCAAAGAAAGGGGTGGTCAACAGTGCCAGACGTCACAGTGAAGTCCAGTGGGACAGAGGCCGAAGAAGACAAAAAACAAACTTTTGGATTTGGGTAACTAGGATAAGGACTACACTTGTCATTTCATTCTAGAGAACTCTCTGGACTCCCTCCACCAATGGAGCTGACACATTCTCACCCTTATGGTCACATCATGCTCTCTGGGGTGTTGAAAGATTAAGCTGAATTTTCCTAGGGTGATCCAGCCAGTGTGGACCATGTAGTTGCTTAGTCAGTTAGTCATGTTTGACATTGACATTTTGTAACCCTATTTGGGGTTTTCTTGGCAAAGATACTGGAGAGGTTTGCCGTTTCCTTCTCCAGTTCATTTGACAAATGAGGAAATGGAAGCAAACAAGGTTAAGTGACTTATGCAGGGTCACCCAGCATTATCTGAGGCCCATTTGAATTCAGGATGAGTTCAAGATGCTCAGTCTTCCTGACTCCAAGTCCAGTATTCTATCCTTTTCCCCAACTAATTGTTGTTCCATAGACTAGACCTGAACCCAGGACTTACTGATTTCAACTTTTTGTACACTCTCCTATGCTGTCTTTGGAAGACCAAAAAATCTGTATTAACTATGTTTCTACTAACTCAAATGCCTACTGCTCTCTACCTCACTAAGTAAAGACATAATCATTTGCCTATAGAACATTCTGAAGGGCTCTACAAATGCATATAAGACAACCCAATTTGGAATAGAGGCAAAATTTGATCCTTTTTTTTTAAGACCAGATACCTTCTTTCTTTTATGCTCTGTCTGACTATATATCAGCATATACAAGACTAGCAGGATAGTGAACCCAGCAACTGGTAATTTATGAAATTCCCTATTAGGGTCTCATAGCTGCACCCTATTCTAGAGCCACAACTCCTAACCTTGGTCAGTTATCTTGCAAATGTTTACCTCAACATTTTATCTCCTTAAGATATCTCATTTTATGCTTTTAAGTCTATTTGTCAGCTCTAACATTATATTCAAGCAAAGGCTTGCTGACCCTTTGTCAGGGTTTGTAGAGGGAACTTATATATTAGATAGAGGAAGAACTAGGTAACCTCTAAGTTCTCTTTCAATTCTGTGATTGATATTTTGGGTGTGGACATTCTTTCATCAGAGAGAAGTATGTTCTGCACAATCATGCTTTCGTTATTGTTGTTATTAGACTACTATGTTGATAATAAGAATAATAAAACTTCTGAAATCTTAGAGCACTTTAATGTTTACAAGGCACCTTTCACACATTATTATCCCCATTTTACAGATTAGGAAACTGATATTTGGAAAAGTAAAGTGACTTGCCTAGGGTATGATGCTAGAAAGTATCAGAGATGGTATTAGGATTCAAGTCTTTTCTGACTCCAGATCAGCATTTTTTCTCTATGCTAACTGCTTCTCATAATGATAAATAAACAATACAGTAGATATTTCCTACATGGCATTTGAAAAATTAAACTGTTGAGAATATATCTGACAACCTTGTCTATTTTCACCATGGGGAGAGGAAGTTCTAAGGGCAAGGAAGGAAGTGTCACAGGGCAGTGTCACAACCTAGACTCCTTTTAATCTGATCTCCACTGTGCCCTTAGTATCATCATTCCAGCAAAAAATAATGAAGAAAAAACTAGAGCACAAAGTAAAATTTCCCATTTAGAACTACAAATATATTTCACCAAGGAGAGAGCAAAATAATCACCTTTTCCCCCACCCCACACAATGGCTATAGAGGTCTACAGGACAGATACTAACACCAAGACCTGGGCAGTTACATTGCTAATGTTTGAGTCTCCATTCTCCGATTACA
Source organism: Monodelphis domestica (assembly GCF_027887165.1). Lineage (NCBI taxonomy): Eukaryota > Metazoa > Chordata > Mammalia > Didelphimorphia > Didelphidae > Monodelphis > Monodelphis domestica. The sequence continues at coordinate 125,121,742 of NC_077231.1, forward strand.
AGGTTAAACACTGGACTTGGATTTAGGAAGACTGAATCTTGCCTCAGGTATTTGCTAGCCATGGGACTGAACCTCTCTCAGCCCATGTTTCCCCATTTGTGAAATGAAAATAAGACCTACCACATAAGGTTATTGTGAGGATCAAACACATAAAAAGCGCTTTTAAAAGCCTCAAAATGCATTTAGGCATTATTAGCAATTAGCATTAGTATTCAACAAAACTGGATAATTTCTAGATATATACTTATTAAATAGGACTTGATCTCAAAAAATCAACCATTAATAGCTAGACAATAATATTAATAACTCCTCTCTTTATAGTAATCAGAAGTTAGAAATGACCTACATGTATAAAGAAATTAAAGAATGGCTGAAAAATTATAGTGCATTAATATAATGGAGTATTATAATGCCATAAAAAATAAATATTAAATATTAATATTGTCAATGTAGAATCTAGAAACCCCCAACTTGTAGCCTAGTAAGATCTGATGAAACAAGCTAGTCCTAAAACTTGGGGTTCATCAGATTTTACTAGGCTACAAATTGGGATTTCTAGATTCCACCCTGACAATATTAAATATCTTTAAAATACAGTATTAAGTAATATATTAATAAATAATATTAAATAAATATAATAAACATATACATATAAATTATACAAGGATGTAAAAAGACAACTGATGAATTATACATTATCCTAGAATGGAAATCAGCAAAACCAGAACTACAACCTAATTACAAGGAAGAAGGGCAGAACTGGGGGGAGCTGGGGTTGGGGGTGGGGAGAAGGGAAAAAGGACCAAAGGGGTAGGCCTGCATACCTTATGAAGATATCTTCTTAGCTTGTTTGTATATACAAGTTCCTCCTTGTAACAGGTTAAGGGTTTTATGTAAGATTTTTTGCTTCTTTTTGGTAAGTTTATTTCTTTGTATTCTGAGTTATTAACAGTTATTATTATTTCTGTGCACAAAGATATGGACCCTTTCCTAGCTTGACAAACACAATGATTCCTAGTTAGGCTTCCAACAACCTCCAACTCCCCATGACTGTGACCCTCCTCTAGATTTGCAAGATCTATGTGGTACTCCTCAGGAATCTCACACTGTGAAAATGCCTGGTAAACAGAATTAGAAAGACACTAGGATCAGCAAGACTTCCAAAGAGAAAGGGGGAAGGGAGGGGTCATAAATTCCTGGGGCTTCAAAGGAGTAGCGGTAGAGATGCTGACATAGATGCAACTTCTCTCACCTGCTCTGGATGGAAAGCATATTACTAGGGATAAGCTCCTTTCCATCTCTGAGACTATAATTTTCCCTCCTAGTTGGGGGATGAAAGAAGAGGGGGAAATAATAAGGCAAAAAAAGGGTGCATTGTTTTTCCTTAGGACTGGGGGAATAGAGCTGGAGTTGGGTAGCCTAAGGGGAATTTGAGCAGGCCAATGCAAAACAAGCCTTCTGGACCTAGAAAGGATAACCCCCAGAGATCACTTGACCGACCAATTAACTAGCACCAATTATGTGCCAGGAACTCAGCTCAGCTTTGGAGATGCAGAGAAAGGTAAAAAGTATTCCAAGCTTTCAAGGAGTTCACAGTCAAATGGGGTTAGACAACAAGAAAACAAATTTATAGAAGAATTTGAGGGGAAGGCACTAGTCAGGGCACATCGGAAAAGGTTTTCTGTAGAAGATTTTAGCCAGGGAAGACAAGGGTAGATGAGGAGGATTCTAGGAATGGGAACAGCCGGTGAATGGAGAGGTGGAGTGTCTTGTGTTGGGAATAGCAGGGTGGCCAATGACATAGGAAGGAAGAGTATGTGAAGGGGGATTAAGGTGTTAAGAAGCCTGGAGAGATATAAAGAGACCAGGCTATAAAGGACTTTAAAAAGCCATGGGGGGTTGGGGGGGCAGCTGGGTGGCTCAGTGGATTGAGAGCCAAGCCTAGAGACAAGAGGTCCTGGGTTCAAATGTGACCTCAGATACTTCCCAGCTGTGTGACCCTGGGCAAGTCACTTGACCCCCATTGCCTAGCCCTTACCACTCTTCTGCCTTAGAATCAATACACAGTATTGACTCCAAGACAGAAGGTAAGGGTTAAAAAAAAAAAAGCCATCCTGGAGGCAGTAGATAATCACTATTGTTTGTATATGGCGGTAATATGGTCAGACCATGAGTTTTAAAAGATTAAGTTAACAGCTGAATGGAATCTGGGGAGAGATTTGAGGCAGGGAGACTGACCAGTCAGCAACTGCAAGAGTTGAGATGGGAGGGGATAACAATCTGCACCCCAGTGGTAGAAGTATCAGCAGGTCAGTCAATAAACTTGTAAATACCAGCTATGTGCTAGGCCACCTGGCAGCTTGATGGAAAAGTAAATAGAGTGCTCCGCCTGGAATCAGGAAGAAGTGAATTCAAGTCCTGCCTCACACATTTACTAGCTGTGGGATTCCAGGCAAATCACTTAAGCTCTAGTTGCTTCACTTTCCTCAGCTGCAGAATGGGGATAATAACAGTCCCTTTCTCAAAGGATTGCTGCAAAGATCAAATGAGATCATATTTATAAAGGCCATCAGCACATAGTAGGTCCTGGTTAAATGCTTGTTCCCTTTCCTGTGTAAGCACTGAGGATCCAAATAAAGGTAAAAGATAGACCCTGCTCTCAAAAAGATATCAGTCTAATGGGGACGACGACAGAAGAGGGTGCCCTCTCTCTTCTCTGGGAACAAGGAAAGAGAGTTCATAGGGAGATCAATCATTTTATTATATTATCAATAGTTATTATACCTATCGGAGTAATTCTATTATTTGATATTTCCCCACTCTACTCCTATCATTTCATCAGGTACAACACGGCACTATCGTGCCATTTAGCGCCCTGCACTCTGAATGCAGCCAATGACCAAGCACTCTCTGCGCTACTTAATTGCCCATCCTCAGCCGATTCAGCCCTGGAGCACTTGGCTGAGGCGGGCCTTGCAACCAAACAATTATTTCCTTCCTCCCACCTTGGAGATTTGGCTGCACATTTCGCATCAGCTCCGTTGGCTCCACCTTCCTGCGTAAGAGGACGTGCAGAGAATCAGCTGAGGTAGCTAAGGGGATCCTTTCCATAAAGCGGATGGGCCCGCCCCTTTGCTCGTCATTACTCTCCCCCCAAAGGATCTGTGATCGATTCCTGTGGTTGTTCCAATTTCACCAAGCAGGGATGCTGGCATCTTAAGAGTTTGTTGTTGTTGTTTTGGGGGGGGTTGAGATGTGCTTTTCCTGTTCTTTCTTTGCTCTTCTTTTTTTATGGCCAGCACATATTTGTGTATGTTCTGATGGAGCTTAACTGTTCCTGAATATGTTCTTGCATGTGCCTCTAATGTTAACACACCCGATTGGTGGGTGCCCGGGAGTTTAGTCATGAAACACTAATAGAAGTTCCCTAACAGCCAAGTGCTTAGTAAGTAGACTTTTCTATCGCGGTTCACCTGTATCATGTCTTATGTGCATGAGTACTCCATTGTATCACTGTATGTTTATATATTCTTTCATAGGAATTCATGCACATAATTACACAAAATGTGCATAACCACCATGGATAAATAAAAAGGCAGTTCAAAAAATAGGGAGCCGGTCATTTCTAAGGCTAAGTAGCATAATTAACTGGCAGGAGTCTCAGCTCTATTTCTTCTGGCCTACTGTGAAAGGTTTTAAAAAACAAAACCAAAGGAAAGGAGAATCTTCCAACTCCTCATCTCACTTTAGGTTTTGGAAATGGAATTTACTCTTGGCCTCCTTCTTAAGTGGCTCATGGTAAACAGGAAGCACAGATGGGGTTGAGGAAATCTGGGGCTAGCGATAAAGTGTTCCACTTGAGGGAAGGGGAAAGAGATGAGTGCCAGTGTAGACCCCTGAAGGTTGTGAAGTGAAGCACAGAAGGTTCTCAGAAATCTAGAAAGTCTCATCATAGAGAATATTGCTAGGCAACTGGTGAACTCTGAGAAACTCTTTGGACTCCACCACCAGGAGAAGCCAAGAGGAGTAAAGAAAGTCATGCTTCAGTTTGAGCTGGGAATTTCTGCTCAGGCTGAATGTGACCAGATAAAACCACATAAAGGAAAGATCTCAGAGCGACATCAGCTCCCCGCTGAATTGGAGTAGAAGATATAGCAAAAAAGGGTAGTGTTAGGAGAGGTGTATGTGTTATGTATATTTTGAATGGTTAAAAACTGTCTGAATCATAGACATCAAAACCATAAAGGTTCAGTTGAATTACATAAAGAAATTAGCATAAAGAGATGGAGGAAAAAGAAGACAAGAGCCAAAACCGAGACCCAGAATATAGTCTCTGTTTTTTTCTCCTACATATTTCCTAGGAATATGTGAACAAAAACAACTATCTAGGAGCATGAGGAGGACATGCTTCATCCTGGGACATTGGTTTTAGCAACTCTCTCTGAGAAGGGGAAAAAAAAAGCACAAATCAAACCCAAGCTAATAAATTTATTTTTCTTCCCTAATTTAAAGGGATATTACAGTGATTAATACCCAGATTCCAAGAGAAAACTTTTTAAGACCTAGAGTCTCAAGCACATAATGGAGAAGCTTCTTTTTTTAAGTTCCTCATATCACCAATCCACTTAGCTCTTCTCCCTATTTGACTAGCCATTTGTCTATTTTGGTGACCTAAGAAAAGAATTTCAGAACAATCATTAATGATAGAAGTTGGGAGATTCTCTTTCTTTGACCAGAAACTTCAAGCCACTGTGGGTTTGGGGTGGGTATCTTTTAGCATAAGTGCCTTCTACTTTAACCAGAGTAAGAAAATTGAATGTGTTAAAGGAATGATAGTATCAAAGGTTAGGATCTGAAGATCTCTGTCTTCACCTCTCCCTTGAAGGCATTGATGGGGTGGGAGTGTAAGGGATTAGGGGATGTGTGTGAAGGGACTGAAGGAATTCAGAACATTTGTAAACCCTCCAGCTATACTTTACCAGGTGTATTCAAGAGATGACTTTCTGAAAAGCCAGCTGGATGTCATTTTTGTATGTTGAACTATCTTTTCTTTGTTTTTTAAACCCTTACCTTCCGATTTAGAATCAATACTGTGTGTTGGTTTGAAGGCAGAAGAGTAGTAAGGGCAAGGCAAAGGGGGTCAAGTGATTTGCCCTGTCATACAGCTAGGAAGTGTCTGAGTGAACCTAGGACCTCCTGTCTCTGGGCCTGGCTCTCAATCCACTGAGCCGCCCAGCTACCCCCATTGAACAGTCTTTTAAATGAACTAGGGAGCTTGCTAACTTCAAAATGACTATAATCACTATCTGTAAATTACTATTTTAGGCTACTTTTCTCTTTCTAACATTTACTGCCTTTACACATTGTCAATTTCCAACTTTCCCCCATTTCAGTTCTCTCATTATACTTGTTATCTCTATAAAATACCCAAACCAAATCTTTCCATGTTATATCAATCCCCTCCTCTTCAGCCTAGCTCTAGTCAAAATATGCATCACCCTTTCCAAAATCCTTTTCTCCCTTCTCTACTCTTTTCTATCTTTTCCCATTTTCACTTTCTTTTCATATTTATCTCTTCTCCATCTCAGGTTTTCTCCCTATATTGATCCTGAGCTCAGAAGGGAGGTATGAGAGAGAAAAAAATGGAGGACCCAGTGGAGTCTTTCTCTTTTGACTCATCAGGTAATCCCTTTGAAAAGGACCAGGAGGGAGCTCTTGTCTGATCTTGGTGGGGACAGGATGTATGTTGAGCTCTCGTGCCACCCAACACGTCCTCAGCAACCAAAGGCAGAGTCCTGCAGCTCCCCCAACCCTTCAGCAGCAGAAGGATGCTTCAGCCCTGGACAGCTCACCCCCAAACAGACATTTGAGTCCCATTGGATTTTGCTAGTCCCTCTTGTGGTCTATAAAATTCCTCTTCTCTCAGAGGTCCCTGGAGTCTCCTACACTAACTTGAGCCCTTAAAGATCTTTCCAGGCTTCCCTATTTTATTCTCAGTGCTCCTAGGCAGAGGCTTCTAACTCATTCAGTCCACCTTCTGTAGTCCCATAGCCCCATCTTCCTTCCTTCACTTTCACTCGCATCTCTTTACCCCTCCCCTCCCCTCCCTTTGGGGTTCATAAACTTTGGTCTGCAAATCCTGCTTCTAGAATCTGGTATCTTAATCAGCTGCCTTCACTTTTTGAGGAATGAGTTTTTTTCCTCTAAGGAAAATATGAGGGCAGGCAGAGCAGGCCAGATCAGGTCAGACCAGACAAAAGCTAAAGAATGGTTCCCAGGGCTGAAAGAAGAGTGGACCCAAAAGAGGAAGAATTTCCTGGAAGCCTAGGGGGTTGCCCTAATGAGATTGGAAATGTCATGGCCTGCATTTCAAATATTAAGCAGGACAAATTTGGGAATGCAGTTGGAAGGGACTACTTGTGGGCAGGGCATATACTACTATCCGGGAGAAGAGTTATGAAAGAGATGGGAGGCTGCAAAACAGGGAGTGACTTCAGAGGAAAAAGCAGAGGATCTAAAAAAGTTGAGAGATAAAGCAATAGATGATGAAAAGGGTTTAGGAAAAAGAAGAAAAACTATTAAAAAAAAAAAAAGATGCAAGGGGGCAGCTGGGTGGCTCAGTGGATTGAGAGCCAAGCCTAGAGATGGGAGGTCCTAGGTTCAAATCTGGCCTCAGACACTTCCCAGCTGTGTGACCCTGGGCAAGTCACTTGACCCCCATTGCCTAGCCCTTACCACTCTTCTACCTTGCAGCCAATACACAGTATTGACTCCAAGACAGAAGGTAAGGGTTTAAAAAAAAAAAAGATGCAAGAAAGAGAGGAAGGAAGTTCTTTTGCCATGAAGGATATTGATGTAAACCTCATCTTTTTTCCTAGAATTGACACTCAGGTTTCTCACTTCCTCTTTTACTATCAAATATTTCTCAAGTATAGAAGCCTGAGCATAGCATCAGTTCCACAGGCAGAGGCCACCATCAGAAGGAATGACAATAAGGGAACCATATTTTTAGAACAGGCATAGTACTAGGAAGTTCAGGGGAGCACAGAAAGAGGTCAGGAGAGTCATTCTGGAAGGTCTATTTCCACCCCTGTTAAATTACTTGTTAGCCCATGTCATAGATTGAGGGCATTCCAGTATCTAAAATACTGAACTAAAAGCCTTGAATGAATATAAGAACACCTGTTGCACTTACTATGTGTTTTGGAGTTTGGAAACTGGCTCTGGAGAGTTCAAAGCTGTCAGTAAACTTAATGGCACTTTTGTTTGGCCACAGAGCCTTTTATGAGCTAATGGCTCCCTGTGCAGAGGCATAAATTCCTGAGAAATTTACTGACAAATCTTTTGCAGTGTCTAGCCTAGGCCCTCCAGGGAAAATTCTTCCTTTATGAGAATAAAGCCTAATATATTTTCAAAGTTTTCAAGGAATACCCCAAACTCTTCCTTCTCTCCTTTGCCCATCTCAACCAATAGTACACTCAAAGATCCCAAAGCTAAATTCTAGGGAAGAGAGGGAAACTAAAGAAAACAGGGCAGGAAGCCACATTTGGAGGTACATGGCCTGGTAGGACACCAGCATCAGGCAGCAGCCCCAACAGTTCATTGAAATCCAACCCAAATGTCCAACTTGAAAACTTGCATGGTATATACCCTCCCTGGCTACACATAAACATCATTCAACAATTATTGTTTGGATTGTGCATGGGCTCACTTTTTTCCTTTCCTAATTTTGAAACAGGTTGCCATAAAAACACCCAATTAGACAAGCGTTTGCTGCCAAAGGGTATTAAGTGAAATGGGTAGAAAAAAATTGATCTTCCTTGTCTCTTAGGGCCTTGTGGCCCTAAAATAGCTGTCATTTAAGATCACCACTTGTGGAAAGCCCAGCTGATTGATGTACCTCCATTTCCCCTGGTGTAGATAGTTTCTCTCATACATTAGTGCTGCATATGCCTCTATAGGTACATAGAGAAGTCTAATTTAATGATATCTATAGCCTCTAATGCATGTAAAGCTCAATAACGCCCTTATCAACATCACCTGTTCTTAGTTGAAGACACAAGGCACTGTGTGGAGCATGGCTGGCTGCTGCTCCTTTCCCCCTCTGGCCCGAGGACATTTTTTCGTGCCCCCCGAACTCTCTTGAATTTGCCCTCTGGGCACTAGTTTGGCTACTGAGGCTGTGAAAGGGGGGGCTTTTGTTAACTGGGAAAAACACAGAACTATTAAATATTCAGAAAAACCACTCTTTAATAAAGGAAAGGGGCTCAGTACTTTCCTCTAGGCCTCTACTCAGACCCCCATGCAGAGTCCCAAGATCCTGGTGGCTCTGGTCACTGACCCCTGGGAATGCCAACCGGGCTAGATTGACCAAAGAATTTGGGGGGCCCATATACCATTTGGAAAGATGATTGACCTTACCATAGCTACAAAGAAATGGGCATGTTGAAATACTGACTGGATGCAATCAAGCTTGGGAAAGGAATCCTAAGGGAAGGGGCTACCTATAAAGGATACTAAAAGGATGGCCCCAGCCCAGGTGTGGGTCTTCTGGGGAAAGGGTCTCTGATATAATGGGGAAGACAAGAAGGGTACTTAGCACCTGCTTAGCCCCACCAAACTGGGATTGCCTTTACCTTGGGGTCCATTATTCAGTCTGAAACCTTGAGCCTGAGATTCCCTTCAGGGTGGATTCTCACCCAGTACAAGTTTTGGAGTCTCCAGCTTATCAGTTAGACCCCAAACTTGGGGTTCATCAGATCTTACTAGGCTATAAGTTTGGGGTTTCTAGATTCCAGGTGGACACTTTCTACAACTGTCTCTGTACACTAAGCGTAAGTGGTACCTTTTTCTGACAAGCAAGTGGGCCAGGGGCAAAAGGTCCCACTCAGACAGTAATTGGAGTGGAGCCCTTTCAGATGGATGGAGCTCTCCAGTTTGCACCCAAGGCCTGAATTGCTTCTCTACCTTTCCCCCAGGCCCTTGGGAGAAAAACAGTTTTAAAAGAATACTTGACTGTAACTAGAGCCCAAGTAGCCCTAAGACTTGGAATTGCTGATAAATGGCAGGCAAATGGTCCGCAAATGAAGATTGGGGAACTATTTTGGCTAGATACTATGGGGGGGGGGCCAAACCTAACACTTAATCATGAAGGAAATGCTAAATAAGAAAAAGAAGGTGGGGCAGCTAAGTGGCTCAGGGGACAGGGAGGTTCTGAGTTCAAATGTGATCTCAGACACTTCCTAGCTGTGTGAGCCTGGGCAAGTCACTTAACTCCCATTGCCTAGCCCTTACCACTCTTCTGCCTTCAAACCAATCCATAGTATTGATTCTAAGATGGAAGGTAAAGGGCTTAAAAAAAAAGTAAATGTAAAAGTATCAAAAGTCTTAAATCATGACAGTTGTCTTGGCTGTGTGTGCTTTGTTCCTAAAGCTCAATGGATTTCATGTGTATTCATGGGGAGGTGCCCTGGGGTAGGAAGAGGATCTTTTGGCATGTGGCCAGTGTCTTTGCTCCTAGCCTGCTGAGACAGTGACTGACTGGAGAATCATGGGGGCATCCTGACCAGATCTCCAGGCTGGTGTACAGATGCTGACGGGTGGCTGGAAGGATGCAGGCAGGAGCCCTGTAACCCAGCCATAGGCACAGGCACAGCGTCCCAGGGACTTTCCCTCCTAGGAGCCTGCACACAACTAGTCAAATTTGACCCAGAGTAGCTCCAGGGAGGTCAATTCATGGTCTTCCCATCTGCATTGTGGTTTTCACTGCTGCCCCTCTAGATAAACATGAATCATGGGCAGAGCCACTGGGACCAAAGTGAGCCATGGGTAAAGCTATGCCTCCTCCTCCTTTCCCTCGCTGGAAGGGGAAGGGGAAGGGGCTCCTCAGGTTCCCTTCCAGGAAAATGCAGACTGTCAGGACCCCAAACTGAACCCCCGGCTAATGATGGGCTTCCCTTTGGTACTCTGGTAAGTCCTGCCTCTTCTCAGGCACCTGCTGGCATTCCCTCATGTCCTGACTTACTAGTGCTTCTTTGCCATTTGGCCCATGCCTATGTAAGCACTTGGTTAAATTTGTGACCTCTCCACTTTCCCAGCTCTGGTTACAGGCTGGTCCACAGATGCTGACAGGTTGCTGTAAGGATGCAGGCAGAGCTCTGTAAGTAGTCAGGTGGTGTAGACAGTCTACCTGGGCCTTTCCTTTTCACCACTATCCCTCAAACTGGGCCAACAGAGTGAATCATGGGTAAAGTGATGCCACAAATGCCCCGCCCTGACAGCCAAGCAAGATAAAAAGCCTTCCTGAAAACCTGTGAGGTTTTCCATCTCTGCAGCCAAACCACCACCATTCCTCCCTAAAACAATTGCTTGCTCTTCTGACAAAACCTTGATCTTGCTGCCCACATCAATCCTATTAACTAGTTTTAAAAAGGGGTACTCCAGGGTACCCCTTGACCTGAAGGTAGTAGCCATCTTTTGGGGTGCTATAATAATTATCATTTAAACCATTTAACTTCTATGTGATATTTAACTGCTATGTGATTTCACATGTAAAATTCATATTGCATTGCTTTCCTTCTCAGTGGGTATCCCTCAGAGGGGCAGGAGGGAGTTTGGAACTCAATATTAAAAATATATTTAAAATAAATGAATTTCTTAAAAAAGAAAAAAGAAAGTTATGCTATAGCCTTTTTTTTTAACTACAGAAATGATCCCCAAACCTTTATTATTCCTGTTTTACAACTTTTCCAAAGTGTTCTATGTTTCCCTCTTCTGCAGCCATTTCTGATTTCTTCTATGTCCTTCTTGGGTTTTAAAAAAATATTTGTTCCTTCTTAATATCTGATGCCAACAATTAAACCAATTACAGATGAATACTCACTCTAATGGGAGGATAACTGTGGTTTCTATGTAAATATTCTTTACTCTGAACACTTCCGAGACCCTATACCCACCAAATGAAGCCTAGTTCATGAAGCCTAGTTCAAAATAGGAGCCACAGCTGACTCAGATCACAGGAGATGAGTTTGTACCTAATGAGCCTTGCCTAGAGGAGGAAGACCCAGATGAGGATGGTAGAGAAGCCAGGTACTTGCCTATAAGATTCTATTCCTAAGAGAAATTACATTTGGATTTCCCATTCACCTCCATTTTGCATGTCTTTCTCACTGTCTTATCTACAGAGCCTCTCTTACTCATTCTTTTTCTCATCACCCTCATTTTTCCCTAGAGAAGGGGTTGCCATGGAGACAGTGTCATCATAGAGCAAACAAGCTGAAAGAAATACAGTAAAGAGGCATAAAGAATAACAGCACAATAAGAAAGTCTCACAAAAACAGAGAAATAGATGTGGATTTAACCACAGCAAGACTCTGTGGATGAGGCAATTCAGAGGATAAGAAGTGCAGAATCTAGATACAAGATGAGTTAAGAATCACTGACTAGAGTGACAGAGAGAAAGAGAGGAAAGGGGGGGGGGGAGAGAGAGAGAGAGAGAGAGAGAGAGAGAGAGAGAGAGAGAGAGAGAGAGAGAGAGAGAGAGAGAGAGAGAGAACATAAACTCAGATGTCAGAAGGATGAACTGTGGACTGAACAAAACCTTTAGAGATCAAACACAGTCCTGGGTAGGGCTTTTTTGTTCTGATCTACTTCCCATAGAGAAATGGCTTGAGGAATAATTCAATTCTGTAGAAATCTATTTGGGTGGGGGCAGTTTACATCATATTGGGTCATTTCTTTATTGTTGTTTAGTCATATCTGAATCTTTGTCATCCTATCTGGAATTTTCTCGGCAAATACACAGGAGTGGTTTACCATTTCCTTTTCCAGTTCATTTGATGGATGAGGAAACTGAGGCAAATAGGGTTGAATGACTTGCCCAGAGTCACCCAATATCTGGGGCCAGATTTGGACCCAAGAAAATGTCTTTCTGACTTCAGGCTTGGCACACTATCCACTGTATCACCTAGCTGCCCTATAAATCTACAGACTGGACCTTTGCAAGGTCAATAACTAAGAAATAATTCATTTAAGATACATCATCCTCTGTATCTCTGGGTCTTATTCCTCTCTATCTAGCTTTCTTCTTTTCTATCTAGCTATTTTTAAAAAATCTCTTATTCTCTTACATTCCTCACCTTCCCCCAGATACATTTATATACTCACCACTCTACATATTTAGTCTTTTGTGGATTCAAATCTTTTCCCCAAATTCATTTTACTTTTCCCAAACTGATTTTTCTATGGAATATTTTTCAGTTTAAAATATAATGAATAAAAAAAATAAAATATAATATAATGAAGGTTCCTATCAATGTTGCACCAAGGCCTTTGTCTTGACAAACTCAGAGAATAAAAAAGGTCAGAATTTTTTTGGACCAAATGAGAGCTAAGCTGTCTCATAGGTAAAATTTTATAATTACCTTTATTTGAGTAACTATCAGGAAAGTCCTATAAATGCACTAACTCTTTTCTAATTGAAAATGCTAGAGAATCCTGAGACATTGAAATGTTGTGACTGCTCTAATCTGATATATACCCTCATGACAGCTTCCTATCCATTGCTAACCCTTGTTTACTATTTAAACTAACTAACATCAGCTTTTCCTCCCCCTTTCTAGCATCCCTAATTAAATGTAACTTGTGGAAGGCAAGGACTTGTCTTGCTTGCTTGTATCCTCAGTCCATGGTACCCTGCACCAGTAAATACTCCATCTTTCTATCTATTGATCTTTTTATTCACATCTTACAATTTAGGAAATTACTGTAAATGCCATATTTCTGTACTTCACTGCTTTGTTTTACATATTCTGTGCCCACCCAGTCCCTTGAAAGAAGTAACATAAGAGAAAAAAATACTTATCACAAATATCAAAGAAAATGAGACTACAAAACATAAAATTTAGATGGAGATTATTTCATATAACCCTCACATTCTACAGATAAGGTCAGGGAAGTTAAGTGACTTGCCCCACTTCCCCTGACTAATAAGGAGCAGAGCTGACATTTGAACCCAGGTTTTCATATTCTAAATCCATTGCTCATCAGAGTCACCAAATTGCTTTTCAAAATCTGCAGCCACCACTTCCTACCTCCATGGTCTGAGTTGAAATCCTTTTAGTATTTTTGATGTAACCTACCCAGTATGGACACTTAAGAAATGTCTCAATTCCTTTCAGTCTCTAGTAGACTCACACAAAACCCTTTGCTTCTACTTTTCCTCATTTCCCAATCTTTTACTTCACTTGGATATTGTTTTATCTTTGGCCAAAGCATACCAGTTGGGCATAGTCATAACTGTTATCTATCTGTATTGTACTCTTCTCACTCTTCTCTTTTTTTAGAAGAAAGGCAGGGCAATTTCTTAAAGAAAAACACAAGGGCCAAAGTGGAAGACTTAGCTACCTTACCCTTAACTGGTTACCAATGTTGGTGTAAAAATAATTTCCCAGTCATTTAACTGAGGTGCCGACTTTTAAAGATGGGCAGTAAGACTAAAGAGGGAGGAAACCATATCTGTACATGTAGATGCTAATCTCTGTAATCTTCCAGAGCCTGGTAAAGTGGTTTGACCATATATGATTATAGGAAGTGCTTGTTGGCCATAAAAGGAAGGTACTAAATTGAAAAACAAATTTTGATTTTCGTTGCTAATTATTCCCCAGTTATTTTATAAATTCATCTCCCAAACTTAGGAAAGGCTTTTCCTGGAACCAAAATGTTTTTAGAGAAATACTGGATCTTCCCTATATTCTAGTATTTAAATAGAGTAACCAGGCATATCTGATAAGCCATGCCTAAGACAGCTTGTCTCACTACTCTTATTTCAAAAACTCTTACCTTCTGTTTTAGAATTGAAACTGGGTATCAATTTCAAGGCAGAAGAATGAAAAGGGCTATTACAGTTGAGGTTAAGTGACTTGCCCAGGTCACACAACTAGGTCAAATTGGAATCCAGGACGTCTGACTCTCAATCCACTGAGCCACTTGGATGCCTTTACTTACTCTTGAAAGGAATATTTCTTCCCGTCCTTTGTTTTTTTACTTCCATTTGTATGCTGACCTCATTGTTGCATGCCTGTGAAATCTGGACAGTTTGCTAATACCATGCCAAGAAACTAAATGGCTTCCATTTGAATTGGCTCTGATAGATTCTGAAGGTCACCCAGCAAGATGAGGTAATGGACACTAAGATCCTTTCTTAAGCCGAAATGCCAAACATTCAAACTGTGTTGCAGAGAGTAAAACTCTGATGTTTGAATGCCAAATATACATTTTATGGAGAACTCACACAAGGTAAGTAGTCACCTGCAGGTCAGAAAAAGCAATATAAGGACACTCTCAAGGTCTCTCTGAAGAGCTCTGTTATCAATTGTGAGAGATGGGAGACCTTGGCATGTCCATATCAAAGAAGGTGCCATGCTCTATGAATTTCAGAAGCTCAAAAGAAATGAGTTGTGCAAATTTAGAAACACCTCTAGCCCAAATGTTCACACCTGCTATTTGTGCCTGATAGACGTCTAGGAGAGCCTTCTCAGCTCATTTGGTCTAATCAACCACTATTGGACACATTGTACATTGACCTTGACATAGTGATGCCATTTTGGTCCTCTTTGAATACAAAGGACAACCACCAACTCTTCCAAGCATGAAGTGTGTTATTATTTATTAAATTTATAATTGAAATATATTTATTTCCTCTTTGGTCATCATGAGGCTACCATAAGCTCTAAGAAATGGCTTGGGTCTCAACCACTGACTTGAGGTAAATTCTTTGCCCCTTTCCCCAAGCACCCCAGGGTTCATTTGAGAGTCATAGCTCCTTCTCTACCTTCCTTCATGCCATTCAGTGGAACACAGTGTAGTGATGGGCTTGACTGGGATTTCTTTGGTGTATTCTTCAAACTGTCCCATACCTTGGTTTAAGGTTAGCAGATAATAGAGAGAGCAACTCAATGTGTACTCACCTAATACTTTGCTTTACCTTCTTTTATCAAGGAAAATTAAATTAAAATATTATATTCAGTTGGTGGCAGAGTGAATACAGCACTGCACCTGGAGTCAAGAAGAACTGAGAATTCAAATCTAGGCTCAGACACTTACTAGCTGTATGATCTTGAGAATAACCTCTGTTTGTCTCAGTTCCCTTGAATGTAAAATAGGAGATAACAACACTTACTTCCCAGAGTTGTTGTGAGGATCAAATGAGATAATAATTATAAAGCCCTTAGCACAGCACCTAGTATATCATAGGTGCTATATAAATGTGTATTCTCTTCTCTTTTTCTCCAAAGTTAAAAGTATAGAACAAACATAGCTAAGGGGGAATTAAAGTCCAACATGGGGGAGGAAGAAGTAGAAAGAATACTGTTATTCAATCATGTCTACCTCTGGGACCCATGGTGGTTGTTGTTGTTGTTTTGGCAAAGATCTAGGATTAAGGCAGAGGTTAAGTGTGTGAAGATTTGTGAAGATTGGATTTGGCTCTCCCCTGATTGTAACAATGAAGGTACTTAGCTCTTCCCTGATTGTGAAGATTTAAATTGTAACTCATGCCTATTTTTAGATTTTAATCCCCATAAGTATAAATCCCCATAAGACTTAAAAGTTAAGTATGGAGACCTGCTTATTTTTAGGTCTAATCACCAAAAGTGCAAATATCCCACTTAATCATGAAGTGGGAGGTCTGTGACCCACGTGTATGATAGTGGGTAATGAATCAGAATTGACTAACTGTCTTTTGGGCAGTCCTAGAGCAGAGTGTCAGCTGTGATTGGTAGATGTGGAATTAGGGGAAGTGACATAGGAGAAAATGCCTTTAAACTCTGCTACACAGAGTTTGGGGATTCTTGGAGCAGAGTTCAACTTGGACTTCCACTTCTGCTGGAGTAAAATCCTTCATGCTTTTGAGTTGAGGCTGGTGAAGAGGGGCAGAAGAATCTACTGACTGGACTGACACGTGGTGAGTGAAAAGCTGACTCTTAACTGCTGGATTTTCTGAAGAGACTTCCGGGGTCCTCAGCTTTGCCAAGGCCAGCTGAAACTAATTCTCCCTGCCCGGAGGGGAGGGGTCTGGAGTAAATTACTTAGTGCTCAGGCTAGACATCTTACCTTATCCTTTCTCTGATTTCTTGCATCACTCTTTCTACATTTTGTAAATAAATTGTAAATAAAATCTCTTTGGAATTAATTAAATTCTTGGTGACCAAGCTCTTAAATAATCAAATCCAACCCTTAAAAAAGTGATCCCTTTTCCCCCCTTACAAGTGACTTGCTCAGGGTAAAATAAGTACTAAATATCTGAAGCCAAGTATGAAATTAAGTCTCAAATCTTCCTGACTTCACATCCACAAGCTACCCAGCTGCCTTCTACAGAAGAGCATTGAGCTTCCCTTAATGTCTCCAGGCCATAATAAATTCAGTTTGAAAAATTAGGGAGAAGAGAAGATCTCATAAAAGTCTGGAGATGGATAAATAATGCCCTGAGGTTCACAAAGGTGATTCGTTGAGATGAAGAACTGATGGGTTTGTCTTTAAGCAGAGCATTTGGTAGTTTTTATTTTACATTGACTACTAAAATAACCTCCTGATTAGACTCTCCCTTCCTCCTGCCATTCTCCTGCAATGTTATTGTTCATTTCTTCAAAGAAAACTAACAACATCATGATGTTGGAGGTGAGGTTACACACAGTTAGTAATGGGCAATGTCTTGATTTGTGCACAAATTTGATTTAAGTAAAGCAGAGTTGCACAAAGTCATCAGCCTCTCTTTTTCTTCCAGTCATCAGTATCCGGTGGCAAGACAGAAGTCAAGACAATTGGTGATGTCCCAGGATGCAGCAAATGACCTTGGCATCTTTGATGTCTAACCAAGCTCTAAGGATCCCCTAGCTCCTGCTTTAGCCACCTTCATGGCTGTGGGAATGAACTGCTCTCACCCAGCTATTATAATGGGGGATGTCTTCACATGCTCAGGGTAAACATTCCCTCAAACTCTAACTCACTGAAGTGTTTGAGGTCTGCTGGTTGTTCTCAATTTGGTTTTAGCCCACTATATTGGGTATATGGGGTGGGGCTGATGTGCATGCCACAGCTACCTGGAGCCACAGGTGAGAGTTAAGTGACAGGTGAACACCAAAGGTGAATGAGCAGCTCTGGAAAGGGCTTGGCAAGCCTCCTCACTAGAGGTACTGGTCACCCTATACACACTCTCTCTTGTTTAATCCATCTACAGAAGAGCTGACCAATTAAATCTTTCCAAAGCAAAGATCTAATCAGTCACATTGCCCTTCTGCTCTCCAAACTGTCAGTGGTTTTCTTCTACAATAAAATAATAATTCCTTAGTCTGATTTAAGCTACTCCAACAATCTCACTCTACTCTACTTTTCCAACATTGTTTCTTATTTCCATTCTTCATGTAGTTTATGTTTTGGCCAAATTGGACTACTTAATTATTGCTTAAACTCAACATATATATCTCCCACCTCTGTAGGGGAATACAAATACAAAAAGTCTTCATATTTTGTTATATAGGAGGGTTCTGTCTGTTCTCCATTCTTAGAATGACTTTCCTTCCTCATCTCCATCTCCTTTAATCCTTTTCTTCTACCAAGGTTAGCTTCATCAGGTACCTGCTTCTTAATCCTTGCTTTTAATGTTCCTACCCTACTAAAAGTTACAAAAAACCAAACTTAAACCAAAACCAAAACCTGTCTTTCCCAGGACAAAGCATTTGCATTTTGAAGGCAAAGATTACCTCTTTTTTTTTCTACTTGTATTCTGAAAATCTAGCATAACCTCAGGAGCCCAGTGAGAGCTTAATAAACATCAGTTAAATTGAAGCACTGGCAGCCCATTTAAGCTTCTGTTGCCTGTCCCAGAGGATCAGCAAACCAGGTCTGTTGGGGGAATGATACTGAGGGAAATGAGAAGAAACCCCAGACCACTTGCAGCTAAATTGCTGCAAGGTTTTTGAAGCTTTGGTTATCTATTCCCTTTCCCTGTACTATGAACCTCACAAAAGCTGGGCAGGCTTGATGAGCTTGATAATAATAACAACAACAATAATAAATTCTCTCCTACAAATGGGTGTCCCAGAACTCATCTGTGTTCCTCCCCCACTAGCCCCTAAAGATTAAATATACATCAAAGATTCAGTCAGTGCTTTCTGACTGACTAAAGCACGGTGCACCATGATGCAGTGGAATGAGTACTGAATTTGGAGTCAGAGATACTAGTTTCAAATTTGGGCTTTATTACTTATGACAGCGGGCAGTTATTACTGAATTGTCCTAGCCTCAATTTCCTTATCTATAAAAAATCAGGACAGTCTGAATTATGAATAAGTAGGTAAGATAATTACAATTGGGCAATGGAGAATCTTTGAGCATTCCCCAATGATCCCAATGCAATTTTGAGCTTCTTATAGAGTTAGGACAACTCAAGAACAAAGCTGAGAAATCTGCACTCAGAACCCAACATTCCTAATAAGGAATGCAGCCAACATGAATAAGACATTATGAGAAGTAAACCACGTTGCAAATTTTAAAATACTGTATAAATGTCTATCATTATTATAGCAATAATGAATTGTTATTATAGTATAACAAGCAAAGTACCACAGTAGTAGGATTAACTCATCTACACTTAATATGTCACTTTCCGCCCTCTTTTCTCAGCCCATTGCAATTGGGATTCTTCTCCCATCTACCAAAACCATGCTCTCAAATGATACCTAGTGACCTTTTCTCAGGCCTCAAACTCTGCTGACATTATCAACCAACCCTTCCTATGTGTTCTTTTTCTTTTCAGAGATATCTTTTACTTTCCTGATTTTTATCCAGAGAAGAAAGGTAGATCATACTTCTTTGATTCTCAGTTTCTTCATCTGTAAGATGAGGATCTAAGTTAAAAAAGTTTGGCACTTAAATCATGGAATTTTCTTCTGGGGGGAAATGCTTAATTTAGCCTAGTCTCATAACTAAGTTTATGTGAGGTCTGTTTTTCTTGAAAAATAGAAAACAAGAACCTTTGAGCTTCAAGCTAAAAGAGTATAATTAACTCTTGCTTTGATGGGGGAGGAAGAATTTCCTCAGGTAAAGAAATTCAACTAAAGTTAGAAGCTAAAAACACAGAAGCTATTCAACACCCCATATCCATTGGAGCTGCATGTGGCAGCAATCAAAGGATTCATCTGAAGCACTTGAAAAAGATAGGACATGTTCCCTACAAAAGTGCCCCTCCACATGGTGACCTTGGTTACATGTTACTAAGATGTATCCATTGTTCCTAATGCTGGTTGTATTGTAGAAAAGTACTTAAGTTTATGAGGAAAATGGTTCTTTTATAACATTGCCTTTTAAAAAAAATACGCCTTTTTCAAACTAATTATGTTTTCTGGCTGATTAGAAAAAGTAAAAACATTAGTGGGGGCTTGCTTATGAATTTGAATGGTTGCATACCCATTGTGTACCTTGAAATCTCCGGATTCTTATGTGTGGAAACCATTGGGTAATTTGGGGGAGGCTCCTTGTTATCTGAGTATATGCTATATTCTGTGCCTTCCTCATGAGAATAAAATCTCTTTGAGAGGCAAGGAATGCCTTATATGCAAATGTTTATTGAATTTCTGTAACTCCTAATCTAGTGCTGTTGCACTGCTATCTAAATATGTCACCTCAAATTTATTATGCCATGAATAGATGTTTATATATATGTATATATACATATATATATAAAGTTTTGTGTCTTAGACTCAATTGGTTTTGGTATTGTATTGGTTCCATGACAGAAGAGCAGAAAGGTCTAGGCATTTGGAGTTAAGTGACTTGACCAGGGTCATACAGTTGGGAAGTGTCTGAGGCCAGATTTGAGCCCAGGACCTCCTGTCTTTAGGCCTGGCTCTCAATCCACTGAGCCACTTAGCTGTCCCAAGGTTAATATCTTTTGATCAATCCTGTTCTTCCTAGACTAGTCTTTATTGTCTTTAAATATTTCTGAATGGACTCAGTCAGATGTTCCAAGGTAAAGTATTGTGATACATAGGATATCCTTTTGTGCAATCTTCTTCCCTTTGTTTATTAATTTCCTGGTTGTAATTTGGTAATTTTCACAGATAATTCTTTACAAACAAATATTAACAACTGTTATAAGGAAAGGAAGGATCAGGAGATCCTGCAAGGCAGAAGCAGGAAGGTTTCAGAACTCTGGAGAAATGACAGGGCTGTTGCTTACCTTCCTACCTTGCTAACTCTATCACCATCCAAGGGGAGAATTTGGGTTAGAGAAGTGTATTATATTATAGGAACTGGGACCTTTAGGTAGAGAGATAACTGACAGATGGCTTTTGGTGTCTTCAGAAGCTCTGTAGGAATATCTCAGCATCAATAGGTTCCACAGGAACAGATTGGATCACAAGGAAAGCCACAGGAGAGAGAATATCTAGCTCTCTAGGTCTACCCTAGGTGACTAGATAGAAACTCAACCTCCTGCCTGCTTAACTGTCTCTCTGAGAAGAAGCAACAGCCCTGTCACTTCTCCAGAGTTCTGGAACCTTCTTGCTACTGCCTTGTAGGATCTCCTGCTCCTTACTTTCCTTATAACATAACCCACAGTAGACTATAAGCTCCTTGAGGGCTTATTTTTCCCACTGTAGTAGTAGATATTTAATAAATGGGCAGCTAGGTGGTACATTGGTTAGAATGCCGGGTCTGGAATCAAGAAGACACATCTTCCTGGGTTCAAATCTGGCCTCAGGCACTTACGAGCTGGGTGATCCTGCAGAAATAATTTAATCCTATTTTCCTCAGTTTCCTCATTTGTCAAATGAGATGGAGAAGAAAATGGCAAACCACTCCAACATCTTTATAAAGAAAACTCCAAATAGGATCACAAAGGGTCAGGACACAACTGAAAAACAACAAAAATTCACTTAACCACATTTGCCTAGACCTTCCCCCCTTTTGTCTTAGAATTGTTACTAAGATAGAAGGTAAGAATTGGAAAAAAGAAAAAGAAAAAAGAAAATTTATAGATACCCAGAAGTAGCTCTGAAAGCAACTGTACAATGTAACCTAAAACTTGGGACAGAGCTTCCGCTATCACAGGAACAGAACCCAACTTTAATACTTTTTAGAGTTATAAGTCAAGAAAAAAAAAGACTAGAAAAATGAGCAAACAACAAAAGAAGAAACTTACCACATAAAGGTATTATGGAGACGGGGTGATCAAAATACAAACTCAGAAGAAGACAAAAAGTCAAAAATGCTATATCCAAAGCCTCAAGGAAAAATGTGAATTGAACTAAGGCCCAAAAAGGATTACTGGGAGAGTTTAAAAAAGATTTAAAAAATCAAATAAGAGAAATAGAGGAAAAGTTGGGAAAAAACAAAACATGAAAAAGGTCAACAGCTTAGTAAAGGAGCCACAAAAATATACTGAAGAAAAAACATCTTTAAAAAACTGAATAGACCAAATGGTAAAAGAAGCATAAAAATCTTGTAGCATCCCAAGCATATTCACATCTATGAAATATAAATGACTGTATGGCTACTGTGTCTCCAAGCATAAGGTTATACCAATGAGGCTTGTGAATGTAACCTTGAACTGGCCATGTGGCCCTTGGCTAAGACAAACTCATTAACATGCTCGGACTCAATTCCCCGGGAAAGCGAGGTTTGCAATCTACACGCCCAAAGGTGTTCCCTCTACCTTGCCACCCAATCTTAATTGTCTATACTTTGTGATGTGGTTACTACCTGCTTGGGAGTACCGCCCAGGCAGGACAGGAATAATTTCAGAGGCAAACCCATGAACTTCCTCTTGGCCTTTCTCTCCCTTCCATGGAGCTCCACTGGGCTCCTCAATGACTGTGTCTCTCTCTCCTCTTGGCCTTCTCCTTCCCCGAGGCTGTAACCATCTCGGCCTGCATTTCCTATCTTAATCTCCTCATCCACCTTGTGTTCCTTTGTACTCATACTCTCCTATCAAAGGGAGTATCATAGGGATTGCCTGCCCTATCCAACCACTGACTTGTCCATGTCTTTCATTTCCACCCTGGTTCCTACCTCTCCTCGGGTCCCATCACAAAGGTGAGCCCCTTCCCTTGTGGGACCCTGCTGGTCAGGGAAGTCCATTAAGGAAAAATCCCACAAATCTAATAGAGAAGAAAACTCCTGAACAAGCAGAATTGGCCACATGGAAAAAGATATACACAGATTCAATGAAGAAAAGAACTTTTGGGGGGTTGCTAGATTGCTTAGTATTAGATTGATCAAAAGATATTAACCTTGGGACAGCTAAGTGGCTCAGTGGATTGAGAGTCGGGCCTAGAGATGGGAGGTCCTAGTTTCAAATGTGACACTTCCTAGCTGTGTAACCCTATGTGAGGCATTTAATTCCACTGCCTAACAGTTACCACTCTTCTTCTTTGGAACCCATACACAGTATTGATTTTTTTTTCACAGTATTGATTCTAAGACGGAAGGTAAGAGTTAGTCTAATAATTTTTTTTATCTGAAAGACACGATAAAAAAATAGAGTCTAGATATCATTTTTTAAGAAATCACCAAGGAAAACTGCCTAGAACCAGAGAGTTAAAATAGAAAGGGAAAGAATACCATGATCATCTTCTGAATGAGATCTCAAAATGAAAACTCTTAGGAAAATCATAGGAAATTCCAGAGCTCCCAGATTAAGGACAAAATACCACAAGTAAAAACAATTTGAATACTGTAGAGGCAAAGTCAGAATTCAATTTATCAATTTCTATGTTAAAGGATCAGAAAGCCTGGAATATAATATTCTAGTGGGCAAAGGAACTAGGATAATAACCAAGAATCATCTATAGAACAAAACTGAATTTAATTCTTTTTTTTTGGGGGGGGGGTTGGGTAGAAATGAAATAGAGGACTTTCAAGCATTATTGATGAAGCAACTGGAGCTGAATAAAAAATATGACTCAAATTCTAAATTCAAGAGAAGCATAAAAAAGTAAACAGAAAAGATAAATCATAAAGGATTCAATAAGGTTAAATTATTTATATTCATATGTGAGAAGATGATACTTTTAATTCCCAACAATTTTATCATTACTTGGGCAGTTAGAAGGAGTATATATAGACAGAAGACATGGGTATGAATTGAATATGAAGGTATGATACCTAAAAAAACAAAACTAAGAGGTGAGAGAGAGTAATGCACTGGAAAAGGGGGAAGGGAGAGGTAGAATGAAATAGATTATCTCAAATAAAAGAGGTCCAAAAGAGTTTTTGCAGTGGAGGGGAAGGTGGTGAGGGGGTACATTTGAATTGGCTCAAAGTGGGAATAATATACACCATCAATTGCGTATAGAAATCTATCTTAACCTATAGGAAGTAGGAAGGAAAGGGGACAAGAGAGGGCAGGAGTTGGGATAGGGGGGTAGAAGGGAGGGCAAATTTGGGGAGATGATGGTCAGAAGGAAAACAGTTTTGATAATGGACAGGGTAAAAGGAGAGAGATTAAGATAAACAGGAGGAGATATAGGATGGAGGAAAATGCACAGTAATCATAACTGTGGGGGAAAACCCTATAAGTTTCTCTAATAAAGGCCTCATTTCTCAAATATATAGAAAAATGAGTCAACTGCATAAAGAAAATCGGTCATTCCTCAATCGATAAATGGTCAAAGGATATGAAAAGGCAGTTTTCAGATAAAGTAATCAAAACTATATATAGTCATGCAACAGATGCTCTAAATCACTATTGATTGCAGAAATACAAATTAAAAATAACTATGAGGCTAAATAACATAAAAGGAAAATGACAAATATTGGAGTGGATGGGAGAAAATTGAGAGACTAATTAGTAATGGGGAAGTTGTGAACTGATTCAATTATTCTAGAGAGCAGTTTGGAATACTGCCCAAAGAGCTATAAAACTGTGCATACATAGCAATATTACTATTTGGTCTATATCCCAGAGTTTAAAAAAAAAAGGAAAAGGACCTATTTGCACAAAAATATTTAAACAGTTCTTTTTTTGTTAACAAAGAATTGGAAAGTAAGAGGATGTCTATCAATTAGGGAATGGCTGAACAAGTCGTGGTATGTGATTATAATGGAATACTATTGTGATATAAGAAATGAAGAGGATGACAATTTCAGAATAACCTGGACATACTTACATGAACTGATGCAGAGAGAAGTGGGCAGAACCTGAACATTGTACATAGCAACAGCAATTATATTTTACTTTCTTCCTTGATTTTTTTGTTTTGTTTTATTGTTCAAGTTTTCTTCTAAAAAAGGACTAATATGGAAAAATGTGTTACATGATTGTACATGTGAAAATATGTATCAGATTGTTTATGATCTCAGAGAGAGGAAAAGATGGAGGGAGGGGGAGGAGAGGAGGAGAGAGGGAGAGAGAGAGGGAAACAAGTTGAAACTAAAAAAAAATTATTTTAAAAATTATTTTTACATGTAACTAGGAAAAAATAAAGCTCTTCCTAACCTAAAAACAAAACAAAATTAGAAAAAGAGTACATCTTATTTTTCCCCCTTCAGCCTACAAATTTTTCCCCTTTAGCCTAAGCAGCCTGTGATAGACCCTTCTCCTTTCTCTCAGAATAGCCTGCATTTGCCTAAGCTTATCTCTAATTTTATCTCTCTTTTTTTCCAATACAGTAAATATTTGCTTTGCCTCCAACTGTTGTTCTATAAGGCTAGGAAGGACAAAAAAGGTTCTTAAGAACTTGGGGGGGGGGCAGCTGGGTGGCTCAGTGGATTGCGAGCAAGGAAGCGAGGCTTCATATACACTTCTTAGCTGTGTGACCTTGGGCAAGTCACTTAATTCCCATTGCCTATTCCTTACCAGTCTTCTTCCTTAGAATCAATATTGATTCTAAAGCAGAAGGCAAGGTTTAAAAAAAAAAAGAACCTGGAGGTCTCTGAGAGTGTAAAAGAAGGGAATAGTGGCTAAAGCTTAAAAGTGGTCATAAGCTGGCCATTGTACCATCTTCTTAGGACTGAAGAACTAGCTTCCTGTTTTAGGGCCATAGTCAGGTACAAGAATCAGAAAATATCTTTACTGTCCCTTCTAGTTTTAAAAGTCTAAGGTTCTGGGATTCTAAGATTTCCTATTCCTTGTTGCTCAGTAATATCTGACTCTTTGTGCCCCTGCCAATTGGCCCATGCCAATACAGTCCAAGAGATACTGGAGTGACTTGCCATTCCCTTCTCCACTGGATCAAGGCACAGGGGCCATAGCTAGTGTGAGGCCAGATCTAAACTCAAGGAAAATTAGTCTTCCTGACTCCAGATCCAGCACTTTATCCACTGTGCCCCTTCCCAATTTACCTAATTATTAGATAGACAGGAAGACATATTTGCAGCGCCTGAGTAAATCAGGGACTCAATGGGTGTGGGTTCCTGAGAATTTCTATGGCTTCCTGCTGTTCTGGCTCTATATTATTCTTGAAATGAGTGAATTTTACTAAGAAGTCTCCCTTCTCCTTTTGCTTCCTGTTTCTCCTGGAACACAACAGCCTTCTCAGTGAGAAAGATGGTGCAGGCTGGGAAATACCTATTTATATCTGTGGCTGTTCCATGGGGAGAAGTGGTTGCTTCTTAAGACAAAGGAAAGAAAAACCGTACTCCATAGACTGTTGACATTTTACCTTTCATTTCCTGATCTCTTCCTAACTCAGTGCACTAAACCATACTCCTTACCAAAGCTGAAATATATATCAAGAATTTGGAATTCCAGTCCAGGATATACTTTCCAAATTTCTTCCTTATTTTAGAAAAAGGATAGAAAGTTCCTAAGCAGTTCAGAAATTTCTGTGCTAAGGTTTTGGTTTGTTCTCTATTTTAATCGCTCTTGCTCTGAAATAATTGTTACAAAAGAACTGCTGGAATGTATGAGTCATTGGGAAATGACAGTGATGTTTTAAAAAATAGGGTGGGGATTGCATCAATAAAACATTTAATAAAAGTAGGAAGAAATTTTAAATGAAAGAGAATCTGATTCATAAGTGGGCCACAAATGACTCCTTGACATGATAGCATTTTGCGGGGTTTGATATGGAACTCTTATTGAATACTCCATGCCATCTCCACCCTGACTGCCCAAGAGGCGGTTGTATTTTCAGATCATGAGTAAAGGAAACCCTCTCTTCTCAAATACCGGATAAACTTCACTGGGCAAAAGCATCCCTATTCTTGGCAAAGCTAGGATGTTATTCTAGGGCAGGTCTATAGACATGTGCATGGACCATCTGGGTTCTGAGGGAAAAAGGGAAACAAGATTGTTTCTGTGCCTGACTGTCTATGCCAGAACTTTCTGTATACTTCAGTCTTTGGCTTTACAAAGTACTTTGCTTTATCATCAGGAACTGTTTTTCATTCTCCAGAACCCCGATGGTCTATACACATGTCTCTCTTGGGACTGTTGGCCTTCCCTAACATAACAATCTGGCCACATGAGAGGCAAAATATTTTTGCTGAGGGAAGTTTATCTTGAATATGAGACAGTGTTTTCTCCAATAGAGGTGAGAAAGTGAATGAAATGATGTTCCTGCAACAATCACCTTTGTAAAATGCTATCCCAGGCCAAGATGGCACAGCAAGAAACATTGGGGCCCTGTCAACCACCCTGCAAACTACCATAGAACAATAAAAATGCTTCAGAATAAATCCTGGAGTGGCAGAACAAACAGAAGAGGGTGTGAAGTCATGCTCCTACCCAGAACAAAGATAAGAGAAGGCAAGAAGGATTTATCTCCTGGGGTATGAAGAGAAAGCGCTGACCAAGCCTCAGTGGAACTCAGACAGGATCTAGTGCAAGCAGCAGGGGAAAAAGCATAGTTGGTTGGGGTCAACTTCAGCGAGGGAAGAACAGAAACCAAGGCAATTCAGAACAGGTAACAAGGGGAGGAAAGCAGCCTCCTAAGATCCAGAGGTTCAGCTTGACCCAGCATGGGTAGCAGTGGGAGGAACTCAACCCAACCAGGTCCAGCAGAACCCAACTTAACCCAGGTAAACTCAGCAAGTGAAAACTTTCACACAGCAAAGCAGGCCTCTGCTCAATCCATATTATTTACCTCATTAGGCTTTTCTTGAGTTTGATTTTAAACTCCAGACTTTCTGTTTAGGTCTGATCTTTTCATCAGGAATGCTTAGAAATCTTCTGTTTTATTAATAAAACATGACCATGTTTTTCCCTGAAAGAATATACTCGGTTTTGTTGAGTAAGTGATTCTGGGTTGTAAACCTAGTTCTTTTGCCTTCTGGAATATCATATTCCAAGCCTACTGATCCTTTCATGTGGAATCTGCCAAGTCCTGTGTAATCCTGCCTGTGGCTCCATGTTATTTGAATTGTTTCTTTCTGGCTCCTTGCAGTATTTTTTCCTTGGCCTGGAAGCTTTTGAATTTAGCTATAATATACCTGGGAGTTGTCATTTGGGGATTTATTTCAGGAGGTGATCTATGTATTCTTTCAATTTCTATTTTTCTTCAAGAATATCAGGGCACAAAGGGCTTTAAAAGGTTGTCTGCCCTTTGATCCAGTCATACCACTGCTGGATTTATACCCCCAAAGAGATAATGAGGAAAAAGCCTTGTTCAAGAATATTCATAGCTGCGCTCTTTGTGGTGACAAAAATTTGGAAAATGAGGGGATGCCCTTCAATTGGGGAATGGCTGAACAAATTGTGGTATATGTTGGTGATGGAATACTATTGTGCTAAAAGGAGTAATAAAGTGGAGGAATTCCATGGAGACTGGAACAACCTCCAGGAAGTGATGCAGAGTGAGAGGAGCAGAACCAGGAAAACATTGTACACAGAGACGGATACACTGTGGTACAATTGAATGTAATGGACTTCTCTACTAGCAGCAATGCAATGATCCAGGACAATTCTGAGGGACTTATGAGAAGAAATATTGTCCACATCCAGAGAAAGAACTGTGGGAGTAGAAACAGAGAAGAAAAACAACTGCTTGATCACATGGGTTGATGGGGATATGATTGGGAATGTAGACTCTAAACGATCACCCTGGTGCAGTTATCAATAATAAGGAAATAGGTCTTGGTAAACGATATGTGTAAAATCAGTGGAATTACACATCAGCTCTGGAAGGAAGGGGGAAGAAGGGGAGGGAAAGAGCATGAATCATGTAACCATGGGAAATATTCTAAATTAAATAAAAAATTTCAATTAAAAAAGAGTATCAGGGCAATTTTCTTTGATAATTTTTTTATGATGGCTAGGCTTTTTTTTTTTTAATCACAGCTTTCAGGTGGTATATATGATTCAATCTTTCTCTGGGATTGTTGATGGCTTGCTTAGGACTATGAGCTACCTTATAGGCCTAGTCTCAGGGGCTTTGGGTCTCACTCTGGGCTTGAACAGGCTAGGCACACTGCAGATAGTCTCCTTGGGCTTGGACAGGGGCTCTGAACCTCCTCTTTGGCTTGCACCAGCTAGGTACCCTGCCAACTGCCTTGTGTTGGGGCTTAGGGCTTCAGTTTGGGCTTGGGTAGAGGTTCAGTCTCCCTCTGGGCCTGTACCAGCCAGGCACTCTGCAGTCTGCCTTGTGTTAGTGCTTGGGGGTCTCACAGCAGGCTTGTACTGGGGCTTGCAACTTAAAGAGGTATATATGGAGTTGCACTTCTGCTGGCCTAGGCAGGGTCTCAGAGTCTTGAAATTTTCTTGGGTCCAGGTTCAGAACTTGTAACAGCAGATTGTGTGTGTGTGTGTGTGTGTGTGTGTGTGTGTGTGTGTGTGTGTGTGTGTGTGTGTGACTTGCTGTTGGCTTGTGCTGGTAACTCCTTGGTACAACCTTGTTGCTGGCTATGTGGCCTTGCTGTGGGCTGTACTTCCCTTTCACCCCAGTGAAGCAGACCCTCTCTGCCTACCTTTCAAGTTGCTTTCTGTAGGAAAGTTGAATTCACTCTATCTCCTTGTTGGTTCTGTCATTCCAGTATTCGTTTTGAGGTGTTATTTTATGATTGGTTGGAGAGGATTCTCAGAGTGTTTCAAGCTTTCCCTGCTTCTTGGTGTTACCCTCCAGAGTGCTCAGTCTGGCACAGAGATAGCCGAATCAACCCAAGATACAGGATAAGCAATGGACAGTATTTCTTTCTTCCCCAAAAGAGAGCTGAGCCTTAGCATATAGATAAAATTAAGGGAGAAAATAACCCCCACATGAGCAAAAGGCAAGAGAAAATAAAAAAATATTTCAGTAAGAGAGATGACCAAAATGTCAGCTCTTAAGAGGTTAGCAATACAAAAATGAAAATGTGTGAAGCCTCAAAAAGGATGTCAAGCCCAAAATGAACTCCTGGAAGAGCTCTAAAAAGACAGAAGAACAAATAATAAGAGGCTAAGAAGAAAAATTAGAAAAGAAAATTATAGAAAAAATCAACAGCTTACAACAAAAAATTATGGAACAAGAGTTCCTAAAAAAGAAAATACGGGGGCAGCTGGGTAGCTCAGTGGATTGAGAGCTGGGCCTAGAGACAGGAGGTCCTGGGTTCAAATCTGGCCTAATATACACTTCCTAGCTGTATGACCTTGGGGAAGTCACTTAATCCCCATTGCCTAGTCCTTACCAGGCTCCTGTCTTAGGACCAATACACAGTAATGATTCTAAGATGGAAGGTAAGGGTTTTAAATAAGAAAAGAAAAGAAAAAAAAAAGAAAATACAATTCCTCAAACAGAAAAATAACATACAAAACCTTAAAGAAGAAAATGACTCCCTACGAATTAGAATTAGACAAATGGAAGCTAATGACTTCATGAGACAGCAGGAAAGAATAAAACATTTAAAAGAATGGAAAAATATTAGAAAATCTGAAATATCTCATTAGAAAAACAATTACCCTAGAAAACAGATCAAGTAAATATAATCTAAGAATTACTAGATTGCTTGAAAGCCATAATCAAAAAAAGAGTTTGGATGTCATACTGAAAGAAGTTATCAGGGAAATGTTCTTGAACAAAAGGAGAAAATAGAAATTGATATTACATTTGATCTTAGCCAAAAGACCAAGAAGTGATTGAGAAAATAGAGATTTAAAGACTCTACTGATCACCTCCTGAAAGAAATCTCAAATTTTAAAATCCCAGAACAATTCTAGTCAAATTCTAAAACTCCCAGCCAAGTAGAAGATACTAGAAGCAACAAGAAAAAAAATAATCCAGATATTGTGGAACCACAATAAATGTTTATTTATTTTTTAAAATATTTTTCTATGTTTATATGATTCATTTTTTTACCCCTACCCTCTTCCTTCCCCTCTTCCAGAGACAACAAGCAATTCCACTGGAGTTTATAAATGTTATCATTTGATACCCATTTCCATATTATTCATTTTTGCTATAGAGTGATCTTTTGAAGCCTAAACCCCAAATCACATACCCATATATACATGCAATAAGTCATAAGTCATATGCTCTTATTCTGCATTTCTACTTCCGTAGTTCTTTCTCTCAATGTGGATAGTATTCTTTCCCATAAGTCGTTCAGGAGTGTCCTAGATTCTTGCATTGCTACTAGTAGCAAAATTCATTACATTGGATAGTTCCACAATGTTTCACTTTCTGTGTATAATGTTCTCCTGGTTCTGCTCATTTCACTCTGAATCAGTTCATTGAGGTTCTCACAGTTCATATTGAAATCCTCCAAGTCATTATTCTTTACAGTACAATAGTATTCCATCACCATCTTACACCACAAATTATTCAGCCA
This sequence comes from Monodelphis domestica, assembly GCF_027887165.1. Classification (NCBI taxonomy): domain Eukaryota; kingdom Metazoa; phylum Chordata; class Mammalia; order Didelphimorphia; family Didelphidae; genus Monodelphis; species Monodelphis domestica. The sequence continues at coordinate 125,152,480 of NC_077231.1, forward strand.
TTCCCCAATTAAGGAACATCCCCTCATTTTCCCAATTTTTTGCCACCACAAAGAGCATGACATAGCCTCCACATTAAAGGACTGGAAGGCATGGAATATGGTATTCCACAAGGCAAAGGATCTAGACCTACAATCAAAAATTATCTACTCAATGAAATTGAACACAATACTCCAAAGGAAAAAACATATATTTAATGAAATACAGGAATTCTAGGCATTTCTGACAAAAACTACCAGTGATCAAATTTGACAGTCAGGAGAAGCATAAAAAGGTAAATAGAAAAAACTGGAGGAAATCAGTGGTGTATTAAACTAATTATTTCTCTGTTTGGGAAAGCACTAACTAGGATATTTAAGATTTCTATAGCACAAGGTATACCTTAAAGTACTTGATATATTTAAAGCAATTAATAGAAACAATAGGTTTAAATTACTACATTCCTTGCATGGGAAAGTGATAACTAGAATTTTAAAGATGTTTATGATACAAGATACTTTAAGATAATCAAATAGGGTTAAATTGATTACATTACTAATAAAGTTATAAGAAAAATACTTTGCTATTTGGGAGCATATAGAAAAAACAGATAGTAAATTGAATGTGATGTGATTATATTTTTTAAAAATCAAAGAAAAAGAAGAATGCATTAGGAAAATAGAAGAGGAAAGCTGGGGGTAAATTATCTCACATGAGCCATGTAAGAATCATTACAGTGGAAGGCAAGACAAGAGGGTAGGGGTGGCGATGGCAATGCTTAAACCTTACTCTCATCAGAATTGGCACAAAGTGGGAATAACATCCACACTCAGTTAAGTATAGAAATCTATCATAACTAATAGAGAAGTAAGAAGGGGATGGGACAGACACAAAAGGAAGGGGGGGGGACTCAGGGAGGTGGGGAAATTACATATTGATAAAAGGAACCATAGATGAAATAATATCAGTATTAAATGTATATGCTCCAAATGGCATAGAATCCAAACTCCTAAATGAGTTCCCAAGAAGGAATAGACAATAAAACTATATTGGAAGGAGAAATTAACCTTACCCTCTCAAAATTAGATATTTTAGAATTGTAGAAAAGTTAGACTTGATAGACCTCTGGAGAAAATTGAATAGGAATAGAAAGGAACATATCTTTTCCCTAGCAGAATGTGGCCTTCACAAAAATTGATCATATAAGAGCCTCACAACCAAATGCAAAAAAAGCAGAAATGTTAAATGCATCCTTTTCAGACCTCAATGCTATAAAAGTTACCCTGAACAAGGAATAGAGAAAAAAGGCTAAATAATCTCATGTTAAAGAAGAATGGTTCAAAGAAGAAAATTATAGAAACAATCAACAATTTAGTGAAGAGAAAGACAACAGAGACAATATAACAAAATTTGGGGGATGTATCTAAAGCAGTACTTGGAAGGGAAAATTTATATCTCTAAATGCTAACATCAATAAAACAAAGAAAAAGTAGATCAATGAATTGGGTATATGCAACTAAAAAAACTAGAAAAAGATTGTTAAAAATTTTTTAACTCCAATTAAATACCAAATTAGAAATTCTGAAAATCAAAGGAGAGATTAAAACTGAAAGTAAGAAAACAATTGTACTACTTAAATGAAATAAAGAACTGGTTTTATGGGGGGAGGGGGGAGATAAGAAAATAAATAAACCATTGGTTAATTTGATCACAAAAAAGAAAGAAGAAAACCAAATTACCAATATTAAAAATGAAAAAAGCAAAATTACAGGCAATGAAGAGGAAATTAAAGCAATCATTAGGAGTTATTTTGCCCAATTACATGCCAACAAATCTGATAATCTAATTGAAATAGATGAATATTTAAAGATATTTAAATTGCTCAGATTAACAGAAAAGGAAATAGAATAAACAATCCCATCTCAGAAGAAGAAATTGAACAAGCCATCAATTATTTCCCTAAGGAAAAAAGCTAGATGGATTCACAAGTGAATTCTACTGTGAAGATTGGATTTGGCTATCTCCTAATTGTAACAATGAAGGTACTTAGCTCTTCCTTTTCAGTGAAGATAAAATTGTAATCCCCTGTCTATTTTTAGATTTTAATCCCCAAAGTGTTAACTCAGTATTTAAAGTAGATCTACCCATTTTAACCACAAAAAGGTATTAACTAACCAAAAAAGGTGTTAACTACGAAGGTGTTACCTAACCACAAAAAGTTGTTAACTACAAAAGGTGTGACACCCATTTCATACATTGAGTGGGCAGTCCTGGAGAGGAGCATTTGCTATGATTGGTAGATAGAAAAATTTAGGAGAGATGACACAAGAGAAAAAGGTCTTTAAATAAAGGAAACAGAGGCACACAAGGATCAATCAAGAATCCAGTCACTGGGGCTTAGAATCACTTGGCCTTGGAGTGAAGAAGAATCATTCGGAGGAGAGACTGGAAGAAGAATGATTCAGTCACTTGGAGTTAGACTGGAAGACAGGCACTCGACAGGAGTGCAGACACTTGGCTGTGAAACTGGACTGTTGGAGGAGCTCATGCAGGAGACCTCAGACTGCTTTCCTTTTAGATGGTCACATGGTGAGTGATAAGGCTGACTCCCCTTTTCCTTGGCTTTCTGGAGAGGCCATTTGGCCAAGGCCTTTGAACTCCTGCCGGGCTCAGATCAGGCGGGAGCAGATCAATTCCCTTTTCCCTCTCTCTCTCATTCTTAATATCTTCCTCTACTGAAAAATAAACTACCATAATTCCGTTTACTTGAGTAATCATTTGGGGAATTAGAAATTAAATCCCTGGTGACCACCAATTAAATATATTAAGTCCAACCAACCAATAAATCTAATACTACCAAACATTTAAAAATCAATTAATTCCAATACCATATAAACTACTTGTAAAAATATCTGAGGAAGGAACTCTATGAAATTCTTTCTATGATATAAATATGGTGTTGATACCTAAACCAGGAAGAATAAAAATGAATGAATATTGATGCAAAAATTCTAAACAAAATACTAGCAAGGAGATTACAGCAATATATCACAAGGATATGTTATGATGAGGAATGCAGGAATGGTTCAATATTAGGAAAACTATCAGCATAACTGAACATATCAATAATAAAGCCAACAAACCATACAATTATTTCAACTTTTGACAAAATACAACAACCCATTTCTATTAAAGACACTAGAGAAGATTGGAATAATTGGAACATTCCTCAAAATGACAAATAGCATCTAAAACTGTTAGCAAACATTATCTTTAATGGGATTAAACTAGGAGTCTTTCCAATATGATTTCCAATATGAGTGAAACAACAATGCCCATCATCACCACTACTATTCAATATTGTACTAGAAATGTTAGCCATAGTTATAAGAGAATAACAAGAAATTGAAGCAATTAGAATAGACAATGAAAAAATAAAGCTTTCATCCATTGCAGATGACATGATGATATATCTAAGAAATCCTAGAGAAGCAACCAAAAAAACTAATCAGAACAATCAATTTTAGCAACTTTAGCAAAGTTGCAGGATATAAAACAAATCTATATAAATTATTAGCATTTCTCTGTACTACCAATATAACCCAACAGCAAGAGATAGAAAGAGAAATCCCATTTAAAATAACTATATAGATAATATAAAAATACCTGGGAGTTTATCTGCCAAGACAAACCCATGAATTATATGAACACAATTTCAAACCACTTTTCACATAGTCATATTTACATAACTGGAAAAACATTAATTGTTCATGGGTAGGCTAAGCCAATATAACAAAAATGACAATTCTTTCCTAAATGAATTTACTTGATTAGTGTCATGTCAATGTGGAAAAATCAGGACACTAATATGATACTGGTAAAAAGAACTATGAACAAATACCACCATTCTGGAGAGCAATCTGGAACCGTGCCAAAAGGCTATAAAACAAAGATATTTTTAAAATAGCAGAAAAGAACCTACCTGTACAAACATATTTATAGCAACAAATGTGGTAGCAAAGAACTGGTAAGTGAGGGCATGTCCACCAATTTGGAAACGGTTAAACAAGTGGTAGTATATGTTTGTAATGGAATACTATTTTGCCATAAGAAATGACAAACAAGATGATCACAAAAAAATAACCAAAACCTGTAAAGACTTATTTAAAGTGATACAAAGTGAAATGAGCAGAACCAGGTGAATCAGGTAAAATGTAACAGCAATAGTGTATGATGATCAACTGTGAATGGCTTAACTATTAATCAGTAAGGCAAGGATCCAGGACAACTCCAAGGGATTTGTGATGAAAAAGAATATCCACCCTCATAAGAAGAACAGATAGAGTACAAACATGCCATTCTTCACTTCATTTTTTTCCACTGATTTTTTTCTCATCATGTAACATGTTTTATTTCACAACATGATAAACATGGAAATATGTATTATATAATATATGTACAAGTGATTTATGACCTGCCTTCTTGGGGAAGGGTGAGAGCAATAGAGAGAATATGGAATGTAAAATGTCATAAAATTAATATTAAAAATTGTATTGACATGTAATCTAGAAAAGATAAAAAAAATGTTAATGCTCTTAAATGAAAAAATATGGCTTGATGTAACTCCTGTGCTAAAGTGTAGGGGTCTAATTTCAATTATCTATTAATTATACTTGTGTGTTTTTTAATGACAAAATATGAGTCTCAGAGACTGCTTTCTGTCTTCCATTCAGAACCCTTCTGAACCATCTTTCACTAGTTTGTACTTGGGGAAGGGAGTTTAATTTTAGAATTAATCTAAAAATAATTACAAAGGCTCCAAAATGGAATTTAAGTTATTTGGGATTATCAGATGTTTTGGCTCTACTAACACTCCTTTCCATTAGCTGAGAGAAATTAACAGTTAATTAAACAGACACAATCTTCATGGCAACTGTTAAGTAGCTGGAATATTCCTGGTGACTCCTTGGTTGAGGGGCCATGGGCATGCTCTCATTTTTTAAACCCTTACCTTCTGTCTTGGAGCCAATACTGTGTATTGGCTCCAAGGCAGAAGAGTGGTAAGGGCTAGGCAATGGGGGTCAAGTGACTTGCCCAGGGTCATACAGCTGGGAAGTGGCTGAGGTCAGATTTGAACCTAAAGACCTCCTGTCTCTAGGCCTGGCTCTCAATCCACTGAGCTACCCAGCTGCCCCCCCCATGCTCTCATTTTATGGGGCAGCATTCTTCACAGAAGACCCAAGAAACTGTTGTCTGTTCTATCTGCCCAGAAGAATGATTTCATTAGTTGCCAGTGATCCTTCAATTACTACCCTAGGAAATCGAGTCACCCATGTGCCCTTCTGCACGAGTCCATATGCTTCACAGAGTCACCTGAACTTCTGTCATCAGCAAAAGTCTCTTTGGGGCTTTTTTCCCAATGGGCTTCTTCTCCCCTCTCCCCAAATCTTAATCATAAGAAATAGGAGTTGATCATTCTTTTCACCTGTGCCGCTGCCCTGCACAGGTGCCTCCCTTCGGCCCCAGCCCGCCATTCCTACCTGGCATACAGTAGGGTCACACTCCCCGCTCTGTCTAGGCTCTGTCCTTCAGTGCCCCACCCTCATTGGTTTTCCCTTTCCATTTGGAACTTTTCTCCAGACCCTGTTTCTTGGACTCCCCCACCTCCGGCTTCGTCAGTTCCTTGAATTCCCTCAATCCCGCTTTCCCTTTTGGAATTCCTTCATGGCAGGATATTTTCAGAAGATGTGCTCGGATCTGATTGCTAGGCAATAACTCCCACCTTATCCTCTTCAACTCAATCTTACTTAAAGCCTTTAGGGTTTTCTCCAGTGATGGTGATCATGCTTGACCTTACGGCCAAGAAAAAAACCCTGCTTTTTAGCAAGCGGTCCCTTTTTCCAAGGGTGCAGTGCCATTTGACAAGCACCGCCACCTGGTGGTTTGATTGTGAATAAGAGCGAGGCGCTCCCTGCAGGTTAACTACGGAGCATTCTGGGTAAGCATCCCCTGATAGTGGCGCCCTGACACACGCGCGTGCACGCACACACAGACAGGCACAGACAGACAGACAGACAGACAGACAGACACACACACACACACACACACACACACACACTCCTCCAAAGTGTGGCTCCAATATTACTTCCTTCGTGGAAGGAGCTCTGATCTGCCTCCCAGTTCTTTATATAGAATTTATATAGAATATACTCAGGGAAGGGAGTTTACATTTACAATTTATTTTATTTTTTTAAACCCTTACCTTCTGTCTTGGAGTCAATAGCTCCAAGGCAGATGAGTGATAAGGGCTAGGCAATGGGGGTTAAGTGACTTGCCCAGGGTCACACAGCTGGGAAGTATCTGAGGTCAAATTTGAACCCAGGTCCTCCCCTCTCTAGGCCTGGCTCTCAATCTACTGAGCTACCCAGCTGCCCTCTACATTTACAATTTAAAATAAAAATAATTCACCATTCATTCTTTGGGAAGGGAGCTACTTTGTTCTTGACTTAAGGCCTTCTGGCATCTGAATATTTGAGTGAAAAGAATAAATTGGTTGGGAGGTGAAGGAAGAAGGAAATCACCTCTCTGCTTTGTAGTAAGAGCCCCTTCGTTTCATGGCTAAACTGTGCACCCTATTTATCCCAGTTCCTTCATAGATTTTCACTTATAAGATTCCATTCTCCATACAAGGTATCTAACCCCTGGCTGACCAAAACCTAGTTAGACCTCTTTCCTACTAAGTCATTCTTTCCTTTTCCACTCTTCAGAAAAGCTTCATTAGATTCATTCTCATATGCTCTCAGCTCACTTATATTTCTATAACATTTAAGTTTATTCTCTCCATGGGGATGCTTTGGGGAGGAATCCTGAGGAGAGGAGTATCATGAATATAAGCATATCTTCCTAGGTTGAGACAAAAACAAAATTGAAATCAGTTTTGAGAAAAAACAAGTAGTGAATTGAAATAACCCTGCAATGCTTCTCTCTTCTCCACACCGCTCCCTTTTAAATGAAGAATCTGAAGGAAGCAGGATACAGTCAAGCCTTCATGTTTACAGGTAACCTTTAGTTTTGGGGAGGTCATGGAATTAAGAAATCAATGTTGATGCCTGAATACAGAGGTTGAGGGGACATGACAGAGGATAGACTCTAAATGAACACTCTAATGCAAATACTATCAACAAAGCAATGGGTTCAAATCAAGAAAACATCTAATGCCCAGTGGACTTACGCGTCGGCTATGGGGGGTGGGGGGGGGGAGGAAAAGAAAATGATCTATGTCTTTAACGAATAATGCTTGGAAATGATCAAATAAAATATATTCAAAAAATAAATAAAAAGAAATCAATGTTGATAAAGATCAGGAGAATCTTTTAGCACTGTGTGAGTAGTCATAATTTACTACAAGTTTTGATGTTGTTTAGGCATTCATTCATGTTCTGTTCTTCATAATCTCATGGACCATCACACATGAGGCCCTTCTATCTTCCACCCTCTCCTGAACTCTGTCCAAGATCATATTCATTGCTAAACTACAACTGATAGGAGCTTAATAAATGTTCAATGAAGGAATGAATGGAAATTAAACATGAATGTGGGCAAGGACAAGTTAATACATTTAGGGAAGTATCTAAACTGTATTCTTAGGAAGAAAGGCTCTAAATTCTCAATAACCTAGCAAGAAAAATTTCTGAGGAATCACAGACAATAGGAATTAAAGAGAACTTCAGATGCAATCTAATCTGTCTAAAGCTGAATAGAATCAGCCGTAAAACAGCCTAGATAAATGGTCTTGAGTCCAGAATTTGTTCTAAAGAATAACCTATCACTTCCCAAGGGAGCCCATTTAATGTGGAGATAGTGTGAAAAGTTTTCCTTCCATGTTTCCCCAAGTTGTCTCTTCTCCAGCCTGTGTCCTCAGTCATTTCATTTGACATAATCTCAAGGCCTTTCTGTCTTCTAGTCGCCCTTGCTTTATAATGTCCTTCCTGATATGGCCTCCAAAACTGAATAAAATACTCCAGATGTTGTATGGACAATCAGCTCCTTGGTTCGAACATCTGTATTCCTCCCTTTTAATGCAGCTTGAGATCACATTAGCCACTTCATACTATTTCCTTAATGAATAGAGAAAAAAAGTCCAAAGGGGTCTATGAAATACTGGACATCCAGAAGAACAACAACAAAAAGGAACCAAAAAAAAGTCAAACCATGTATATTTTTAATGAACAATCTTGGTCTTATAGAGAAGATGAGAACATACATTTCCACCTTTCAAGGGGAGAGAAGAGGAAACTACAGGCATGGAACAGATGCAGTTGCTATGGCAGTTTGTTTTGTTGAACTATTTTTCTTTGTTGCAAGGGAAGTTTCTTTGGATAGGGGGAGAGAGGATTATCTGGAAATGACCATGATGTAAAAACATATTTTTTAAAAATAAAACTTCCATTGGAGCAGTTAGGTAACTCAGTGGAGAAGAAGCCAGGCTTAGAGTCAGAAGGACCTGGGTTCAAATGTGACCTCAGATGATTCCTGGCTAATGTGACCCTGGGCAAATCACTTAACCTCCTTTGCCTAACCCTTATTTGCTCTTCTGACATGGAACCAACACTTGTATTGTTTCTAAGAAAGAAGGTAAGGATTAAAAAAAATTTTAATATAAAATTTTGTTAAAAGAACATTTGTATCAAGTATCTTTAATAAAAGCCTACTGTCTCATGCAAAACCCAGTGGAATTGCTCATTGGCTACGGGAGTGGGGTGGGAGGAGGGGAGGGAAAGAACATGAATCATGGAACCATGGAAAAATATTCTAAATTAATTAAATAAACAAAAAAATCTACTATCTAAGATTGAAAGATATTCAACATAAATATACAAATAAGACCAACAGTTGCTACTTACTTCCTAGTATATCAGTAGTCAAAGAAAATGAAACTTTCAACAGAAGATGTACAAATGACTAATAGACATATGAAAAATACTCTTAAATTACTACTACTACAATAAAGCCAACTGCAACAATCCTGATATTTTCCTTCATATCTAAATTGGGAAGAATAATAGAAGGTTAAAATAGTTAATGCTGTAGTGACCTGAGGAAAACTAGCCCAATAATGATCTCCATCATGGTGGAGCTATGAATTGATCTAACTAGACTGGGAAATAATTTGGAATTTTCAAGACAATTGAACTTCTTCACTCCCTTTGACTCAGTGATTCTACTACTGGGCATACCCTAAGGAAATAAAAAACAGAAAAGTCTTATAGAGAGCAAATTATTAATAGCATAATTTCTTGTGGAAGAAAAAACTAGCAATTAAGTGGATGCCAATCAGACCTGTGATATATGAAATATTAATGTACTATTAGAGATGATAAGATGAATTCACAGAACTATGGGAAGACTTCTATGAAATGGCATAGATAAAAAAATAAAACCAAGAGAATAATATATGATGATCATAATACTGTCAATGAAAACCAAATAAAAGGATATTACAATTTAGATTAAATTCAGAGATCTTGGTTCCAGAGAAACAGTAGTTTTATATACTTTTTTTAAATTGAGAAATGGTGGGCTATAAGTATATGATGTTCTAGACATTATCAGATACAGAATCTTCCCTTAAACTATTTCTAGTCCCCTGATAGTTTTTACCAGGCATCAATGCCAACTCTCAGCTGGTTGCTGACCCTCCCTCTCCCGTTTCTACATCTGTTGGAGGTATTCCAGGACCCTACTTTACTTTTGGTCTGGGATCATCTGTCTTGCCATTCTTCCCTATGGCCTTTGGGGCCTTGCCATTTGCCATGCTATTTTGCTATTAGGCCTTTCCATCAGCTAAGAAACTAAAATTTCCTTTCTGGGATGTCTTACATGACTACTTGAGAGCAAGAGCTATTTGTATTCCAGGCCTTAGCACAGTACTAGGCTAGCCCAGAGTAATCTTAATAAATAATTTTCCATTTCACTCCTTTCCATGCCATTCTGATGGTTATTTTAATTAACTTATTTTCCTTATTACAAGGGGGGGGAATTCTATTGAGTGAGAAGTTGTTGAGAAATTTCTATACATAAAAACAAAAAGCATCAATAAAAGATGTTTTAAAAAGAAAAATATCAAATAAACTATAAGATGTTTTGCTATTCTTGTTCAGAACCTTGTTATATATGGACTTTGAAGAGTATATGCAATTCTAGTTACACATCTTAAGAAAGACTTAATGGAGCTATGGAATGGTTAATAGGGAATCAAAACCCAGAATTATAACAATAGCTTATGTTTTCCTTCTAGCACCCTTCTAAGTATGTAGGATAAATAATATTATCCCTCTTTACAAACTGAAGCCAAGGGAGGCATGTACAGTGACATCTGTCCTTGGGGTCATATATCTATTAAATGTCAGAGCTGAGATTGAAACCTTGTGATTGTGACTAGTTCTTCATCTTTTGGGTGTTACTGACTCCTCTGGAAGACTGGTAAAATCTATAGATGCTTTTTCAGAATTATATTTTTAAATGCATAAAATAAAGTAGAATAACAAAGGAAACCAAAGGCTAGTGAAAATAAAACATTTTTTACCCATTCAAATTCACAGACTTCCTAAAATTTCTTCACAGATCCCTTAAGGGTCTGTGGACCCTAGTTTAAGAACCCCTCACCACCACTCCTCTTCGTACTATACTCTAAGACCTAGCAAGGAGTTAATGAAAACATCTGGCTGCCTCCCAAGTCACTTAGCCCAGATAATTGGCATCCTAGTATACTAAAAGAACTTGGGAATATAATAATTGAAATTGTGAGTGATCTCTGAAGGATCAGGGAGATTTAAGGTAGTGGAAAGAGAGTGAAAAGGTGCTACAGTAATGAAGGTGGGAAAATGCTCCAATTTTCAAAAGCAGAAAGTTACATTTTTTTACAAACTATATCTTGGTGAATATGACATCAATTTGTAAGAACAACAGTTTTTAATATATATGTAAGTTAGGGGGTAGCTGGGTAGCTCAGTGGATTGAGAGCCAAGCCTAGAAACAAGAGGTCCTGGGTTCATATCGGGCCTCAGACACTTCCCATCTGTGTGACCCTGGGCAAGTCACTTAACCCTCATTGCCTAGCCCTTACCAGTCTTTTTGCTTTGGAACAAATATACAGTATTGATTCCAAGATGAAAGGTAAGTGTAGCAGTCCAGCCCATAGGTATTATGGAGAGACAAGGATTGTGCATGGGCACATGGCCATTCTGCACATGGCAATGAACTCTGTTCCCAGCGTGGCTGGAGTTAGGGCACGAAACCTTGCTTCCCTTTGTCTCACTCACCTGAGGTTAAAAACTCCACCTTCACCTTGTCGTAATTTGCAATTATCCAATGGCAATACACAATGTAACTCATCTATATGTATTGAGGCATTATGTAACTTATCAATATGTATTGAGTTCATTTGTGTATCAAAAAGAATAAATTGGAAAGTCGTGGCCAGCTCCCCTCTCCTTGGACGATCTCACAGGTTTGCTCAACACTCTTTCCACCTTTCTCTCTCCTCTCTATCTTTACCTGAGGCCTGGCCTTCGGCCAGGTGTCTCTCTTTCTTTTCCAATGCTAATACCTTGCATTCTCTAATTCTCTCTATTAGTCTCTATTCATTCTCCCAGCTTAACTATATCATCCTCTGACCAGTGCAGTGTTAAATTGGGATCTCTGGATGGAAATAGCCTTTCAGTGACGTCCATTGATCGAGCATAGCTGCGGCTCCAAAATATTAATAATAACTGATTACTGACTCATTATTGACATCTCAAAGGTTGGCTCTTTCATGCCCTTCGCGGGATCCAGAATTTCTATCCCTTTTCTATTTTCCTACCATAAGGCTTCCCGCTGGCCAGGAGGCTTTAGTAAGGTTTTAAAAAATTTATTTATATATATGTATATGTATATGTGTGTGTGTGTGTATAAGTTAAAGAGATGGCTTATGAGTATGCAGAAAAGGAAGTGGGATTCCCTAGTCAACTTAATTCAATTTAATAAACATTTATAAAGTCTTTATTATATTGCAAGGCACCCTGCTATGTCTTGATGTCTAAAAAACCTAAAAGAAACTTCCAGTTCAGCATGACCTATTCTTAATGAAACTGTATAGGCACCAGCAGAATGTTTTTGAGTAGAGAATGTTTGTTGTTGTTTTGTCTTGTTACTCAGACCATATGTATATATGTATAGGCAATATCCCCATATAAAAGACAGTGGACTTTCATCACTATAAATATTATATTTCTGTTAATGTAGCCCAAGCTTAGGAGGAACTCCCTAAATACATACATTTTATTAGATTCAGGAGTCTCAATTACATGAGCTCATCACAGCGTAATAGAAGCAAATAATTCAAGCACTCTTTATCACAATTTTACTAGGACTATATTTTACAATTCTACAAACCATAGAGTATTATGAAGCCTCATTCACAATCTCTGACAGAATTTATGGATCAACCTTCTTTGTAGCCACAGGATTTCATTGCTCTTATGTAATTATTGGATCAACATTCCTGATTGTGTGTCTACTATGCCAATTCTATTTCACTTTACCTCTTTAACCTCATTATTACACTAACAATTAATTCACTTCTAGTAATTATTGTAATTACAATTGCCTTCTGACTTCCTCAACTCTACCTATATTTAGAAAAATTGAGTCCATATGAATGTATATTTGATCCTTTAGGGTCAGCATGATTATAATTTTCCATAAATTTTTTCCAGGAGCAATTATATTCTTCTATTTTTCTTAGAAATTGCACTTTTATTCCCTTTACCCTAAGCTAGTAATGCAATCCAAGCTCAGGACGAATGAATTCATTTTATGATATGGTAAGTATAAAAACCATCCAGTCTTGGGCTATATTAGTAGAAGCATAGTTTATAGAATGGGGAGGAAATGACCTACTTATTTTGCTATTTCATTACATGCCTTTGCTTGAAACGAATTGTGTTTTTTAGCTATGATGTAAACATAATGGTGGAAACACGTGCTTTATGATTTTGTATGGAACCTAGAGTAGTTTTGGGGGAATCCCAAGCTGCCCCAGGTGCTACATCAAGAAATCTAGAAGTGGATTGGGGAAGGGTGGAAGAGAAAGTGGAAATGATTTAGGATCAATGTAGAGAAACAGAATATTTCTGACAACAGATATTGTCATTGGAGTATACAACAAACTACCTAGAAAAAGAGGAAACCAATGAAGAGTTTATGAAACATGACAGTCCTGGTACACAAAATGCATCAAAAGAGGAATGAAACTGCTGCTTGGGACAGGTAAGACAATGTTAATAAAGGACAGAGAGAATGTACAAATAGTGATTAAGTTGTCTCTTGTTTCTTTCTTTTTAAAAATTTTTAATTATTTAAATTTTTTATGATAATACTAAGCTTCTGCCTTAGAATCAATACTAAACTGATTCTAGGAAGAGTCATAAGAACCATGCAATTGACGTTAGGTGACTTGCCCAGGGTCACATAGCTAGGAAATGTCTGAGGTCAGATTTCAACCCAAGTCCTCCTGACTTGGTTTAGTGCTCTATCCACTGTGCTACCTAGCTGCCCCTTATCTCATTTCTTTGTCAAGGACAGAACAAAAATGTCTAAAAAAAGACTTTAAATTCACCATAATTTAAGGAAACAGCAAGAGCACCTACCTGTCCTTTTATGAGTTCATGTCACTAGGCCCAGATGAACTATATCCTGGGGGACTTAAGGACTGGTAGGTCTAATTGTCGAGGTACTGTCATTGATCTCTGAAAGATCATGTAGAATGGGAGAGGTATCACAGGACTGGAGAAGGGCAAATGTTGTCCTGGCTATCAAAGGGAAGAGAAAGGGATCTGTGAATTCTAGGTAAGACTTTCAATGGATTTCAATTCTAGGCAAAATTCTAGAACTTAATAGATGGTTGACCATCTAGAATATCCAGAAACACCTAGAAAATCTAGAATGCCTAGATGTTGTGGAGCAAAAATATCTGAAAAATCCAGAGAATGTCTATAATCTATGCCTGGAGAGGTATCGAGATAAATTTCTAAATATGTAGAGAGGTCTGGGAAAAAAGAAGAGGTTATCACAAAGAGGCAATATGGCTCCATCAAAAATAGGTCATGTCATAATAAATGACTTCATTTCCTTTTTAGACAAGGTTATTGGATTAGCAGATCAAGGGAATACTATAAATGTAATTTACTTCAATTTTTTCACACCTAGATTTTAGAGATACATTTGGCAAAATATTCCATTCTATTTTGGTGGACAAGATGGGAAAATGTAAACTCAGTAAAAGTATAGCAAGAAGAAGTCAAAACTGGTTGAAAGGTCTGAACCAAACAGTGGTCATTGACAGTTTAATATTGGTTTCAAGAAGTCTCTAGTGAAACAACATAGTAATCTTTAAATTGCCTATATCCTACTTAATGTCTTTTGTCAATGATTTGGATAAAGCATAGATTTAAATTGTAGCATATGAATGTAATAGGATATTATTAAAATCCCAAGAAACAGTGATTATGAGGAAGATGCCAATCAAGATGATGGAGTAAGGGTAAGCAGAACGGTCTCACTCTCCTGCCTCAACTACTCTAATAAAGATTTAAGTACACTAGGCTTTGTAGTAATCAGGAAATTCAAACAGAAAACATACTGAATCAGGGAGCAGCTGGGTAGCTTAGTGGATTGAGAGACAGGTCTGGAGATGGGAGGTTCTGGGTTCAAAATCTGACCGCAGACACCTCCTAGCTGTGTGACTGGGCAAGTCACTTAACCCCAATTGCCTAAGCCTTTAACAAGTTTTCTATTTTGGAACCAATACCTAGGATTGGTTTTAAGATGGAAGGTAGGGGTAAAAAAAAAAAGAAAACACAAGTCCTTTTTCCATCCCAAGGAACAGAAACAGGAGCCAACCAGCAGCTATAGCACTCGGACTTTAGAGCCGAGTTGTAGATCCAGCATGAACTAAGAGATGGATCTATGGCTATGTGCCTAGGTCTGTCTCCTTTGTTAGATCTTCATCCAGATCATATCTGCTAAACATGGGTGTCCCTGAGGGGTCTGTCTGTTCTGGGTTCTTTTTCTTCTCCCTTCTGGCATGATTAGATTATTATTCAAATACTAATGATCTCAAATCTACACATCCATCTCTAACCTCTCTACTAACTCCAGTCTCCCATCTGCAACTTGCTGCAAGAAATTTCATACTGGATGTTCTGAAGACCTCTTAAACTCAACATATCCAAAACTGAACTCTCTTTTCCCCCTTCTAAACTTCCCTATTAATGTGGAAGGTTACCACTATTTAACCAGGAAGGCTTGCAACCCAGGTGTCATCTTCTACTTATGCTCTGTCTTCAGTTGGTTGCCAAGGACTACTGATTTTACCTTTATTATACCTCTGCTTCTCTCTTCTGACATTTTCATTATTCTGGTGCAGGTCCTTAGCACTACACCATTAGACTAAAACAATATATTGCCTTCTGGTTGGTTTTACTGCCACATGTCTCTTTTCACTCCAATCAATAAATACACTCTTAGCTGTCAAAGTGATTTTCCAAAAATCTGACCTTGCCCTTCTCCCTACTTAATAAACTCCAGAGATCCCTTACCATCTCCTAGATCAAATAGGAATTCCCCTGTTTGGTATTCAAAGCCCTTTATAACAATCTCCCTTTCCAGTTTTTTTATGTTCCACATTTCCACGTACTCTTCAGTTCAGTGACACCGGCCTCCTTGCTGTTCTTCGGACAAGATCATAATTTTCACTGATTGTCCCCCAGGACTGGAATGGTCTCTCTCCTCATCTCTAAAAAGCCTTCCTGGCTTCTCTTGATCCTTTCTACTCTCAGCTAAAATTCTACCTTCTATGGGAAACCTTTCCTGATCTCACTTAGTTCTGGTGACTTCCTTCTGTTGATTATTTCCCATTTATTCTGAACATTGTTTGTTCATAGGTTGGTTTTGTTGTTGTTGTTTTGCATATTTGCAGGTCTGTAGGTTTCCATTAGATTTTAAGCTCTTCTAGAGTAGAGACTGTCTTTTATTTTTCTTTGTATCTCCAGCACTTAGCACAATGCCTGAAACATAATGGGGCTTAATAAATATTTATTGACTGACTTGCAGGTGTGTACTGCAAGCAGTAATGGAGCAGCAGCTGGATCTCTATTAGGGACTGACCCTGTATACCACACAGGAACAGAAGCATGTCAGCTGTGTTGCTACAGTGAATCAATGTTCTGTTTCCCTAGCTGGGCTGCTCCACAGGAGCATAGACTAAAAGCAAGAGCCTATGGCTAGGCACAGAGCCTGGGGCTATGTTTTAGGGCAAAGGAAGATTCCAGATCCAGCCTAGACCTGGTTTTGAGTTTGTCTAGACAGGGAAAAGGAACAGATGTGAGCAGTAGCTGTGTGGTACTGACTCCAGAGTAGAGTCATGGATTCAGTACCTAACCCTATGTGAAACCTGCAGTAGGGTAACCAGGGAGAGGAACTTGCATCAAAGTGGAGCATGGAGTTCTGTTGCTTTGAACCAGTAGGGCTTTCTAGGCTGAAGATAGGGAAAAGGTTGGAGACAGTAAAAGTCTACTGGAATTCTAACCAGGGCAAGCCTATTGTGTCATTGAGACCCAAACCAGGGTCAAGAACCTGCAAAACACAGATCAGGTGGGAAACAATCAGATTTTACCCTGGATCAGACTTGGTAGAATATGAAAGCTTGTAGGTCCTCAGCTTGGGCTGCCTCTGAGATCCTAAAAAAAATAGCACTCAAAACCTGGAAAAAGTGGTAAAAGATCCCCAGAGAATATATATAGTTGAAACAAGGCCAGACATTTCCTCCAGAAGTGCCCAGAGTCTGAAAGTACCAATTAGAGAAATAAGGCTGGAAAAATGAGTAAATAACAGCAACACAAAGACTAGAGAGCTATGGTGTCAGGAATGTCTCAAATGAAAACACACTTCAGTCACATCAATTAAAATTTGTAATAGAAATGAATCAAGTTTAAAAATGACATTATAAACGAAAAAGAAACAAAAAGCTTTAGTAAAAAAGACTTGAAAGGAGAATTAACAGGAGGTCCCTGAACTCAACTTTACTCATTTAAGAGGCTCCTTGAAAATTAGAATGAACCAAGCAGAAGCGATTAACTCCATTAAGACAACAAGAAATATTAAAATGAAGTTAAAAGCCTGAAAAAAAAAAGAAAATATAAGGTTTCTTGAATTTTAAAAAAGTTGACCTGGAAAATATATCCAAGAGAGATAATTTAATAATCATAAACACTTCTGAAAGACATCTCCCCAAAGAGGATCTGAATATCATATTTCAAGAAATCATAAAGAAAACTGCCTAGATCTCAACAAGCAAGTTCTCCTTCCTGGTTCCCTTCACCTTCAGGAAGAGAAATAGCATTCTAATAAGCACCAGACTCCTCCATTCTAGGGAAGAGGAGAAAGTCCATTCCATAAATTCCTAGACTGGTCTTTTGCTCTGGAGGAAGGATAATAATACCATTCCTTCAACTTCCAGCATTTGTCCTTCACCAGAATTGAGAGAACTCTATCCTGAGGCAAAACCCCTACAAAGAAAACCTGCCTGAATTCATGCTCAATGATTATCACCTCATCCATCCAATCCTCCCCATTCCAATGATTTTGAAAACTCATCATCATTTAAATGCCACTCTTCATCCCTTGTTGTCTAATTCCTTTTCCCCATTTCAATCATTTTAATCTCCCTAAACCTACCAATTCCTACCACTGTGCTCTCTGGAATGCCTACTCCATAAGTAACAAAATTATTTTCACCTCAAATCCTTTTCTTTCCAGCTCCTCCTCCTCAGGACATCATAGCTTCCCTGACCTCCCTTTTAGCACTGGCTACACTTTCATTTTTTGTCCCCAACTCACTGGCTGAAGTAAGGGAGTTGAAATACTCCTTAGTCCCCATTTCCACTTTCAGGTTCTCCCTCTACCACTATTCCTCAGGAATCTCTGCTGTCTGAGGTACACTCAACCCATATCTCCCATCCATTTAAAATTCTGGTGGCAATTAGGACACTCTCACTGCTTGGCCCCCAGTTTTTCTCTCTTACTCAACTCTTGCTCTCATACTAGGGGCTTCAACATATATGTTGATACTCTCAGACATCCCAAGTTCACAGTTCCTCAAATTATTCATTTCACATGACCTGCTTCTCTCCAACTCAGTCACAAAAATGATATCATAGCCTTGATCTTGCCATCACTCACAAAAACACCACTTCCCCAATATCACTCAGATATGTTCTGCCACTATCTCCTCCTTCATCTCGGGCACATGCACATGCACATTATGATCCCATTTTATCCCATCTAGTGCTTCCCTACTGCCTACATTCATGCTCATGTCCCATCCTCAAAAATCCTCCCTTGAATGCTCCAGTTCCCACTAGTTACTGTTTTATACAAACCTCTTCCCTTTTGTAACTAAACTCCTTGAGAAGGATATCTTCAATAGTTGTCTTCACTTCCCTTTCTCTTACTCACTTCTTAACTCTCTACCTTATGATTTCTAATAGCATTATTCAAATGAAACTCCTCTTTCCAAAGTCACTAGATATCTCTTAATTGCCAATTCTAATGGCCTTTTCTTAATCCTCATCCTTCTTGACCTTTCTGTAGCCTTTGATATTATTCAATCACTCTCTTAATGTTCTATTCTTTCTAGGTTTCTGTAACACTGCTTTCTCTCACTTCTATCTAGCTGCTTTTTCTCATACACCTTTGCTAGGGCATTTTTGCAGGAAGCCTTTTCTCCATCTTTCTTAATTCCTTGGCTTGCCTTCTGTTGATTTGCCAATTTATCTTGAATTTGGCTTGTTTATAAAGTTGTTTGCATGTTGTCTCCCCCATTCAAATGTGAGCTTCTAGAGAGCAGGGATTTCTGCTCTTTTTCTTTTTTCCCCCTGAATCCACAGTGTTTAGCACAGTGCCTGGCACATAAATTGTTTAATAAATATTTACTGACAGATCTATTGGAACCAGAGGGCAAACTGCAAAGGGGAAAAAAATCCCTGGGGCATATCTTGAAAGAAAACCCTAAATAAAATCTCCAGGAATGTCATGGCCCAAATCCAGAGCTTCCAGGTCAAAGAACAAGGACTGCAAGCAATCAGAGTGTTCAGATACCATGGAATCACAGTCAGGATCACATAAGATTTAGTAGCCAAGACTTTAAAGGCAGAGAGCTATAATGTTGCAAAAGGCAGAGAGCTATAATGTTGCAAAAGGCAAGAGACATGTATTTACAATCAAAAATCACTTAGCAAATTGAGTATAAACTTATGGGGTAAAGGGGCATTTAAAGGAAGAGACTTCCAAGCATTCTTGATGAAAAGATTAGAGCTAAATAGAAACTCTGAAATACCAATACATGAGTAAGAATGATAAAAAGGTAAATATGAACAAGTAATTAAAAGCAACAATACAAAGATAAAGCACTTACCTTCTAATGGGAGGATGATACAAGTTGTCTTTTCAGAATCCTAATTCACTGAAGAAGTTGAATAAGACAAAGGCCTGGAATTGGTTTTCTTATGTTCTGATTATCTTAAAAAGAAGGAAGGAAAATGAGAACCACTGGAAGATTTGCATGGACTGAGACAGAGCAAAGAAAGTAGAACCAGGAAAACAATATTTACAATATTTATCATCATGCAAATTAAAATAACACTGAAAATCTACTAATTGAAGCAGATGCTGGGTTGCTTGGTTTTGGTTAACTTTTTTCTCTAATAATGAATACATGTTATTGTCTCAATAAGCCTGAGATTGCATTTCAAGTTCCTACCTATACTTTCTGCTTTATGATTCTTTCCCTGAGCTCAGGAAACCAAATGATGATTTTGAAGATGGATGTATCTAGCCCTGGAGGATATCTTCTGAGCTCAAAAAGTCTGAAGTCATTTAGACGTCCTGGTACTGGAAGCAGGAGGTATTTCTTATACCTGTCCTAAAATTTGATAGAGAAGATAAAACTTCAGTAGGAGGACAAACCATTCACCCCTCAGTAGCCAAAAAATTTAGACCTAGAGTAGTTCAGGCAGTACAAAGCTTCACCATCATTTTCCCTTTATGTCACTATAGCAAAGTATAATTACCCAGAAAATAGCCCCTTCAGAAGGACTAGTTTTCCCAGATTCTCATTAACACTGGTGGGGGGTTAGGACCCCAGAGGGGGCACAGTATGCCCTAAATAAACATTCGCTCCCTGGGGATAGTGAACCTCTGCTTAAACAAAGTATAGTTTCCCAAAGTTCTTTTCTCACATGAAGCCCCCTTTTGGTGGGTGGAGGCCTTTCCTAAGTTCTGGTGAGGATGAGTGACTTCACAGGTTCCTGAGGTTGCCTCTAGTGGGCTAGTTAATGCTTGGCTTCCTGTCACTGGCACGCTGGCAACTAGGCCAATAGGGTGCAAAACTCTTTTGACCTTTTCAGGTTTATAAAATCATACATCCTCTAGTCAAGGAGAAGGAGAGAGACAGAGCATTTCTCTCCCTCACTTAACAAACCTCCTCAAACTATTACTTCTTGGAGGCTAAGATGTAGCTCCTCCACAACCAGGCTGCTTGACATTGGAACACTAGATTCTAAATTGGTTTGTTGTTTTATCTAACCTCCAAAGATCATGACGAATTCTCTTTAATCAACCACAAGACTTTTCCTGGGTGGTATCATCAGTTTTTATTCAATTCCAGGAATTTAGTCTAACAAATTGATTAAGATCTTATTTTTACTTAGTTTATTATACCTTTGATAGAATAGAAGTGCCTAGGATTATTCACATCTAGCTTATACTTTTAATTGACTGATTTGGTAACTCAAAGAGGCATTCTTACCTGACAAAGATTATCAGAGCTTAGAGCATCTTATTAGTTACATTAATTAAGATTTAGGGATATGGAACACAGTTCTAACATCTCCATGCCAACTATGCTTTCCCAATTGGACGTCTAGCTCCCAACCTGGGACCAGGATGATTGGGTAGAAGGTACTGTGTCTAACTGGCCCCAGATACATAACTGTATCCCCCACATTCACCCTAGCATCTCATTGCCAGTGTCAAAGTACATGTACTTGCATTGCTTTTATTTTAATTATTATCTTTTTAATAAAACCCTTACTTTCCATCTTGAGTTCTAAGGCAGAAAAGCAGTAAGGGTTAGGCAATGAGGGGTGGGGGTGGTTAAGTGATTCTCCCAGAGTCATATAGCTAGGAAGTGTCTGAGGTCAGATTTGAACCCAGGACCTCCCATCTCTGGGCCTGACTCTCAATCCACTGAGCCACCCAGCTACCCCTTGCCATTGCTTTTAGATAAGAGTATGTCAACAACTTTATGGTTCATCATCCCTGTGATTTTATCCTTTCCTGATCACTACTCCCCTATATAGTTAACTTCTTACTTGAGGTCAAGGCCTAATTTTCTTTTGCATTTGTACCCCTAGTTCTTAGCTCAGTTACTGGCTATATAGCAAATAGTTTTTTTCTCCTTATTTATTAATTGTAATAAGGGGGAGACTATGGCAGGGATATTAAAAATGTCCATACTATAAAAACAAAATTAATTTTTTCAAAATTTGTTTTAAAATTAAGTGGGCTAAAAATTAAGTTTTACAAAGGAATCAGTTTCAGAAATATAAGATATGGAAGACATGGCCAAACAGTAAATCTTTCTGAAAGGATTCAGGAGTTATAGTGAACTAAAAGCTTAGTGAGTAAACACTATAATAAAAGCAATCAAAAAGAAAAATATAGCCTTAGGCAGTATAGGGAGGCATTAGGGAAGTGATAGTCAATGAATATTTATTAAACATTTACTATGTATCAGACACTGAGCTGAGTGCTGGGGACACAAGAAGAGGCAAAAGATTGTCCCTGCCCTCAAGGACCTCACAATCTAATGTACAATCCTATTCTACCCTGCACTACTCAGATATCAGGAGTATTGTGTTCAGTACTTGGTGCCATGTTTTATAAAAGACACTGATAAGCTCAATAGCATCCAAAGGGGGCAACTAGGTTGTTGAACAGCCTCAATTTCTGGACACAGGAAAAAATCATTTAAAGAAATTAAGGTTATTTGCACCAGGAAAGAGACTTAATGGGGAGAGTTATTTATGTATTTATTTTTAAACCCTTCCTTTCTGTCTTGGAATCAATATTGTATATTAGTTCTAAGGCAGAAGAGTGGTAAGGGCTAGGCATTGGAGGTTAAGTGACTTGCCCAGGGTCACACATCTGGGAAGTGTCTGAGGCCAGATTTGAACCCAGGACCTCCTTCTCTAGGCCTGGCTTTCAATCCACTGAGTCACCCAGATGCCCCCAAAAGGGACACTTCTGTCCCTTTTCCCAAGCATTTGAAATGTTGTTTTGGAGAAAGATTTTGAGCTAGACATTTGGCCCAGAGATGGGATTAAGAAAAATGGTTGGAAGGCAAATTTAGGCAAAAATAAGGGAAAAGTTCTAATTAAAGTTGTCTCCAGGTAAAATGATCTCTTTCTAGGGAAGTTGTGGATTCTCCTTTCTCTGGAAAAGCATGATGAATGATTATTCTTTGAATATATTATAGTGAGTATTCTTATTCAGATAAGGATTATTATACTAGACAGGGATCCTGGAGGTCCTTTCCAACTTTAAGAATATGATTCTGTGATCCAAAAAGAAGGCAGTAAAATGATCCCTTTACACTAAAAAGATCAAATATAGAAAGGTCCCATATCTACCAAAATATTCCATTTTGGGGGAAGGGATAGGAGGTGGCAGGGACCTGTGATTTCATTAGAAGAGGCAATGGTTACAGAAAATAGATAGTCCCAGACGATGTATATCAGATATAAGACCTTGACTCAGACTCAAGACTGGTCCTCTATCAACTACAGATTCCTGGACATTAGTGATAAGGATATATTTAATAATTATTCTTCTTCCTCTTTTCTTTTTAAACTCATACCTTCTATCTTAGAATTGATACTAAGTATGGGTTCCAGGCAGAAGGGCAGTAAGGGAAGAGCTAGGCAATGGGGGTAAGTGACTTACCCAGGGTCTGAGTCATCTAGCTGTCCCCAGTATGTTTAATTTCTGACAAAACCAAAATATTAGTAGCAGCACTTCTTGTAGTAAGGGAAGGGAATAAGCACCTATTGTCTACTATATTGAACCTCATAACAATACCGAAGAGGGAAAGGTAGGCATTATTATCTCCATTTTTCAGTTGGGAAAACTGAGGCAAACAGAAGTAAAGTGAGTGGTCCAGAGTTACACAGTAAGTGCCTGGGGCTGGTTTTGAATTCAAGTCTTTCTAGCTATCTTCTTAGCCATATAGCTATCTCTTAAAAACTAGAAAAGAAATAGCTGCTCATTTGGGCACCTGGAAAATAAATGAATAAATTATGGTCAATGAATGTAAAAGATTATGACTGGGCTGTAAGAAACGACAGATATGAGAAATTCAGAGAAAAGTGGCCAGACATATGAACTGATGCAAAGCAAGGAAAGAAATGACAGGGAAATAATGTATAGAGTGATTCTGAGAATGTACGTGGAGGCAATACTATAGAACAGAAATCAGATCAAAGTAAATGATTATTGGTTCCAAACTAGTTGATGTTGACCCATACTACCTCCTTCTCAGCTGAAAAGTGACCTTGGATGAGGAATGTTTCATACTCTGCTATGAGGTTTTGTTGTTGTAGGGAAGGGACTGGGGGGGAGGGGTTAGAGTGGATAAGGGTCCTGGATTTGGAGTCAAAGGCCTGGCTCTAGATCTTAGGCCCAAGACTATCTATGTGGCCTTGGGTAAATCGCTTAACTTTTTTTGGATCTATAGGTCTGATATATTTTTAAAAATTAGGCTACACTTTCATTGATAGAGGCCTTTCATTAAGGAAGCATGTTAGCACTGAATGCTATTTAGTCTCAGGAAAAATGCAGAAAGGGATAAAATGACTTGCCTAGGCTTACACAGATAGCAAACTGGGTAAGGCGTAGAGGGACTGGAATACAAGTCTTCCCCACTCAGAGATTGTCAGTCACTGATACATTTACAGCTTTAACATTTTCTTGATCTGGTTTGCTATAATTTACATGACAGAGAGATTAGTTATTAATCACAAAGTGTTGCTATGGTATTATTAGACACATAATCTTGGGCTGGAAGAAAAATTGGTTTGACTTATTATTAACAATCATTTTAATGATCATAATGTAGGGCAAAGAAGGATGAGGGAAAATTTGTGTCCTTCATTTACTCCCACCCTTCCTTCCACCCATCAAAGAATGGAGGTAATAAGAATATCAAGCTAATGAGGAAATATTCCTAAAGTCTAGGAACAATTAGAAGTATGGATAAAGTCTCTCTACATATTAACTTCCAATAAATAGACTGACCTCTCTCCAAATCTTCCTGCATTCCAACAAATCTATGAACCCCTAAACCTCCCTACTATTCCCTTGGAGTATTTTCTCCCATCAACTACTACTGGGAGATGGTTTGGTACAATGAAAATACTTAAAATCCAAGTATGTCATTTCAAATCTTACCTCTAAGGATTATTATCTGAATGATCTTAAGCCTCCAGGAATTAACTTTGGTAGGCCTCAATTTCCTCATGTGTAAAATTAAGATGTTGGATTAGAAGGCCCCTTTTAAATTTAGATCTAGGACATTATACTATATCATTTTTAAAAATAAGAACCACTACTAATAATAAATATTAACCACCAAAAGAGAAGTTGGAGATGAGACAGAGCACCCTGAGGGCCTGAAAGTCTTCACAAAATGGGTGGACTTGCATTTCAGTTTTGACTTTACGACAAATTCAATGTGTGACCTTAGAAACTTCGCTAGGGCTGTTTCTTCTTCTGCTAAAATGGAGGGAAGAGAGAAGAGGTGCTCTTAAGATCTTTTCTACCTCCAAGAATCTAAGACATTAGATAATGAGCAACTGAAGGACTTTGACAACCCAAAGGGAGATCAGTTACTTAGATGCAGATCAGATCCATTTATTCCCAATGTTACTACTCAGTCATTTCCTCATAGCCCTCTGTGCTTAAGGCCCAACTGAGAAGCCCATTTTCCCCTGAGGTCCTGCTTCTCTGCTCCCTTTGTGCTAGAAGACTCCATTAACTCCCCATAGATCCCTTGAGCCTTATCTAGTTTTTCAGGATCACCTGGTAAGAATTCTGAAGGGCTGAGTCCTCTTTGGAGGCCACTTACTGCAGAGGGGCGAGGCAGGTTGGGGTGGGATTAAGCTCAATTGATAAGGCATTACGGAGCAGGAAATTCTCCTCCTGGTTGGGCCACTCAATGAGCGACCGGACCTAGAACGAGCCCTTTCAGCTCAGTTTTCCCCCGCCGGGGAAGGGGAATCGCAGGAGGTGGGGATGGGATCTTTTCCCTTCTTGACCGGGAGCTGAGCACTAACTAGCCACCAACCCTGAGAAACTAGACCAAGGTCGGGACGAGGGGAAGTCGGGGTCTTCCTGCCCATGGCTCCGCAGGTTCAAGTCCGGAGGAACCTAGTTCGAATTATCCGTTATCTAGGTTCCTTTTGAATTTTATCCGTTCACCTGCTCGAACCCAGGTGCAGAACTGCCTCAAACACAACTACCGGAGGCCTGAGGATCCCATTTCCATTTCTATCCCCAAACGCATCCCCATCCCGGCAGCGCCCAGTCAGCTCCTCCCCATCCCCAGCCCTACCCTGCCCCGCCCCTTGCGGTCCAATCCACCTTCATCCCTGTCCCGCCCCGCCCCATCCCGGCCTCCTCTAAGCCTGCCCCGCCCCCGCCCCGCCCCGCTCCACCCCACCCCTTGGTCACTTACTTAGGCGGGGGCTGGCGCCCTCACTCTTTGAGCTGCAGTTCCTCCTCCAGGTTCAGCTTAGGGCGACGCTGGGCTTGTCAATGTTCTAGGGGCCCATCCTTCTCGGTGGCCGCGTAGGGGTCTCCTCCCATTTCCTTTTTCAGCGCTGCCCGCTCAGCCCCACCAAGATTCCCCTCCTGCTACCCCGCCTCCAGGTCGCTGGGGCAGCCTCTAGGGAGGAGGAGAAGGATAAAAAGACGGAGGAGAAAAGATGGAGTTGGCCGCGAGTTCCACTGTCCGCCCCCCCCTCCGCCCCGGGAGGCCAACGGCTTCTTCCCCTCGGGCTCCTGGAAAAGGCTTCTCCAGGGTTCGAGCCTTCGAGTGTCCACGCCCCCACCCGCCCTTCCCTACTTCCCACCCCTCCCGGACTGTGTGGTGCGGTTTAAGTGGGGCTTATTCTAGCAGACCCCAAACTGTGGTTGACCTCGGGGTTCCGGGCTTTTGTTTTGTTTCTTAAACACAGCCTGAAATCATTTGGGCAGAAGGACCATGGGAGCATACCTTTTTTTTAAACCTGTACCTTCCGTCTTAGAATCAGCACTGTGTTTTGGTTCCAAGGCAGAAGAGCTATAAGGGCTAGGCAATGGAGTTGAAGTGACTTGTACAAGAAACACAACCAGGAAGTGTCTGAGGTCCAATGTGACCCCAGGACCTCTCGGCTTTGGCCTGGCTGTCAATTCACAGGGCCACCCAGCTGCCTAACTGCGCCCCCCCCCCCCCCCAATATCCTTAAGACCTGGGTTTGGATTTGGGGTTGGGAGAATTCATTCTACTTAGAGGCCTAGTTAGAATCTAGGCCATCTAAGCCCAAACCCCTCCATTTTTAAAGATGAAGACTTTGAAGCAAGTAAGCTTTCCATTATACTAGACTATAACATCATGGGATCTTGACCAGGAAGGGGCCACCCTGATAGTCTAATAGTAACTTGCCCTTACACCTTAAAATTTTTTTATTTTCAGTGAACAGAAATTATTTTTTCTCCTCATCTCTGGAAAAAGAAAAAGAAAATCTTGCAACAGATAGTCAAGCAAAACAAATTCCCATATTACCCATATCCAAATTCTTTATCCCAAGTCTATCACTCTCTGGCAGGAGGAGGGAAGCATTTTACTTTATCAAAGATCATCTGGAATTATGATTATTCTAATGAAAAAACATACCTCTCAAAATTATTCATCTTTTCAATGTTGTTACAGCATCACATCAGTCTACAGTAGTTCAATGCAGTTTTTCTGAATTTTTCAGTTATTTCCTTCAACAAAATTACATTTATATACCATAATTGATCAGCATTCAACAACTGACAGGCACCCCCTTAGCTTCCAGCTGTTTGCCAATACAAAAAGATGCTATAAATAATTTTTGTGCATATATACATTTTTTTTCCTTTTTTATTACTTTGGGGGTACTGGTGTCACTGAATTAATAGGGAGAGGAGTCTCAGGAATCAGGAAATCAAGAAAGGCTGGGGTGCCCAAGCTGAACTTTGAACAGAACTAAAAGGTTTGGGTGAAACGGGAGAACATTTCAGGGTTCTATGGAAGATGTATAGATAAAAAAGTTGACAAATGAGTGTGAGTAAGGAGTTTAAGATTGAAGTTGTGAACCTGGAAGGCCAGAAAGAAATAGGGAAATTCAGAAGAATGATGGGTTTTGGGAGAAGATAAGTTCCATTTTCGATATGTTCAGTGAGTCAAACAGTCCAAGTATTTATTAAACATGACTATGCAAGGCACTGTACTAAGCACCAGGGATTTAAAGAAAGGCAAAGAAAAAATAGTCCTTGATCTCAAGGAGTTCAAAACCTAATGAGCAATGTACAAACAAGATATATACAGGATAAATTGAAGATAGTCTCAGAGGGAAGGTAATAGCATTAAGGGGAATTGGGAAAGGTGGGATTTAGCTGGGACTTGAGACTAGGAAATGGAGATGAGAAGAGAGAAAATTCCATGTATGGAGGAAAATCAATGAAAATGTCCAGTTAGGAGACGCAGCATCATTTTTGAGGAACATCAAGGAGGCGAAAGTGAATAAGGTTTATAATAATATAATATACTAAAATTTATAATAAAAAGCTAGGAGGTTAGATTATAAATAAAGAGCTTTGAATGCCAAATCAGATTTCAAATTTGAAATGTCTAGTAGGTAGTTGGAGATGCTTTATTGGAGTTCTGGGGAGAAGCTAGAACTAGATTTATATAGAACTGGGAATCATCTCCATAGAGAAATTAACTATATTCATGAAGAGTT
The DNA here is from genome assembly GCF_027887165.1 of Monodelphis domestica. Lineage (NCBI taxonomy): Eukaryota > Metazoa > Chordata > Mammalia > Didelphimorphia > Didelphidae > Monodelphis > Monodelphis domestica. The sequence goes on from NC_077231.1 coordinate 125,180,644, forward strand.
GATGAAGTTACCAAGAGAAGGCCTATAAGAAAAGAAAGTCTAGAACTAAGCCTTGGAGAATATCCTTGGAGAGAGTTATCACCACTATGCCTATACCCCATCTAGATAGAAGAAAACTGATAAAGTCCCAGATATACAAAACTTTATAGAGGCTCTTTTTTTGTGGTAGCAAAGAATAGAAAACTAAAGGGATGCCACCAATTGGAGAATGGCTGAATAAATTTGAATATATGGAGGTAACAAAATACTGTTGTAAGAAATGATAAAAAGGATGGTTATTTTCCCAAAGAAAAAGATGGAAAGACATTAATGAACTGATGTAAAGTGAGCATAAGCAAGAGAATAGTTTATAATATTGTAAAAACAATTTAAAAAACCTTAAGTTTAAGAAACTTAAGAGCTGATTAACCATGATCAAACATGGCTACAGAGGACTGATAATGAATAATGTTACCTGCTGCCTTAGAGAAAGATAATGGACTAAATATACAGTGTGAAACATACATTTTTGGTCATGGTCAATATGAGAATTTGTTTTATTCGACCATGCATTTTTTTTTTAAACTTTTGCCTTCCATCTTAGAATCAATACTGTGTATTGGTTCCTACGCAGAAGAGTGGTGAGGGTTAGGCAATGGGGTTTAAGTGACTTGCCCAGGGTCACACAGTTAGGAAGTGTCTGAAGCTAGATTTGAAACTAGGACATCTCTCTCTGGGCCTGGCTCTCAATCCAATGAACATGGTCACTCCCTCTGCCCTCCTTCCCCCATGCATTTTTGTTACCAGACTTTTTACTTTTTTTTTTTGTTCAGGGAAGGTAGGGGAGGTGGGAGGAACAAAAAATAAATGCTTTAAAAATAAAATTTAATTTTAAAAATAGAGAGAGGACTATAAAGATCTATTACCGGAGCCTGAGGAGAGATCAGAAAAGCAAGAAGAGAACCAAGAGGGAGCAGTGTCACTAAAATATTAAGAGAAAAAGTATCCAGGAAGAGAGCAGAGTTCAGAGAAGTCAAGAAGGGAAAAAAGCCCATTGGATTTGCCAATTAAGAAATCATTAACTAACATTCAAATTTGAAAATTGTGAGTCTTCTTTTTCTTCTTTTTTTACATTGTTTTTAATTTGGTCAATTTCAAACATTATTCCTTGGTTATAAAAACCATTTTCTATTCCTCCTTCCCCTCCCACTGCCCCTCCCATAGCCAACACACAATTCCACTGGGCATTACTTGTGTCCTTGATCAGAACCCATTTCCATGTTGTTGGTATTTGCACTAGGATGTTCATTTAGAGTCTACATCTCCAACCATATCCCCTTTGACCCATGTCATTAAGCAGTTGTTTTTCTTCGGTGTTTTTATTCCCACAGTTTTTCCTCTGAATGTGGATAGTGGTTTTTCTCCTATGTCCCTCCAAGTTGTTCATGATCACTGCATTGCCACTAATAGAGAAGTCCATTACCTGCAATTGTACTACAGTGTATCAGTCTCTGTGTACAATGTTCTCCTGGTTCTGCTCCTTTCACTGCATCAATTCCTGGAGGTTGTTCCAGTTCACATGGAATTCCTTCAGTTCATCATTCCTTTCAGCACAATAGTATTCCAAAATCATCAGATACCACAATTTGTTCAGCCATTCCCCAATTGAAGGGCATCCCCTCATTTTCCAATTTTTTGCCACCATGAAGAGCGCAGCTATGAATATTCTTGTAGATGTCTTTTTCCTTATTATCTCTTTGGGGTACAAACCCAGCAGTGCTATGGCTGGATCAAAGGGCAGACAGTCTTTTATCGCCCTTTGGGCATAGTTCCAAATTGCCCTCCAGAATGGTTGGATCAATTCACAACTGCATTAATGTCCAGACTTTGCCACATCCCCTCCAGCATTCATTACTTTCCTTTGCTGTCATGTTAGCCAATCTGCTAGGTGTGAGGTAATACCTCAGAGTTGTTTTGATTTGCATCTCTCTGATTATAAGAGATTTAGAACACTTTTTCTTGTGCTTATTAATAGTTTTGATTTCTTTGACTGAAAATTGCATGTTCATGTCCCTAGCCCATTTATCAATTGGAGAATGACTTGATTTTTTTTTTGTACAACTGGTTTAGCTCTTTGTAAATTTGAGTAATTAGACCTTTGTCAAAGGTTTTTGTTATGAAGATTGTTTCCCAGTTTGTTATTTCCCTTCTGATTTTGGTTACATTGGTTTTGGTTGTACAAAAACTTTTCAATTTGATGTAGTCAAAATTATTTATTTTACATTTTGTGACTCTTTCTAAGACTTGCTTGGTTTTAAAATCTTTCCCTTCCCAAAGGTCTGACATGTATACTATTTTGTATTCACATAATTTACTTATAGCTTCCTTTTTTATGTTCAAGTCGTTCACCCATTCTGAGTTTATCTTGGTGTAGGGTGTGAAGTGTTGATCCAAACCTAATCTCTCCCACACTGTCTTCCAGTTTTCCCAGCAGTTTTTGTCAAATAGTGGATTTTTGTTCCCAAAGCTGGTGTCTTTGGGTTTGTCATAGACCATCTTGCTGAGGTCACTTACCCCAAGTCTATTCCACTGATCCTCCTTTCTGTCTCTTAGCCAGTAACAAATTCTTTTGACTACCACTGCTTTATAGTATAGTTTGAGGCCACCTTCCTTTGTATTTTTTTCATTATTTCCCTAGGTATCCTTGATCTTTTGTTCTTCCAAATGAACTTTGCTATGGTTTTTTTTCTAATTCAGTAAAAAAGTTTTTTGGAAATTTGATGGGTATGGCACTAAATAGATAAGTTTGGGTAGGATGGTCATTTTTATTATATTAGCTCGTCCTACCCATAAGCAGTTAATGTTTTTCCAATTGCTCAGATCTAGTTTTAGTTGTGTGGAAAGTGTTTTGTAGTTGTGTTCATATAGTTCCTGTGTTTGTCTCGGGAGATAGATTCCTAAGTATTTTATGTTGTCTAGGGCGATTTTGAATGGAATTTCTCTTTCTAATTCCTGCTGCTGAGATGTGTTGGAGATAAATAGAAATGCTGATGACTTATGCGGGTTTATTTTGTATCCTGCAACTTTGCTAAAGTTGTTGATTATTTTCACTAGCTTTTTAGTTGATTCTCTAGGATTCTTTAAGTAGACCATCATATTATCTGCAAAGAGTGATAACTTGGTCTCTTCATTGTCAATCTTAACACCTTCAATTTCTTTTTCTTATCTAATTGCTACTGCTAGAGTTTCTAGTACAATGTTAAATAATTGAGGTGATAATGGGAAGGCTTCTAGTTTATCCCCATTGCAGATGATGTTGGCTGATGGTTTTAGATAGATACTGTTTATTATTTTTAGGAAAGACCCTCCTATTCCTATACTTTCTAGTGTTTTTAATAGGAATGAGTGTTGTATTTTGTCAAAGGCTTTTTCTGCGTCTATTGAGATAATCATGTGATTTTTGTTGGTTTGCTTGTTGATATGGTCAATTATGTGGATGGTTTTCCTGATATTGAACCATCCTTGCATTCCTGGTATAAATCCTACCTGATCATAGTGAATAACCCTCCTGATCACTTGCTGGAGTCTTTTTGCTAGCATCCTATTTAAGATTTTTGCATTTATGTTCATTAAGGAGATTGGTGTGTAGTTTTCTTTCTCAGTTTTTGACCTGCCTGGCTTTGGAATCAGTACTATATTTATGTCATAAAAGGAATTTGGTAGAATTCCCTCTTTGCTTATTATGTCAAATAGTTTGTATAGTATTGGGATTAGCTGTTCTTTGAATGTTTGATAGAATTCACTTGTGAATCCATCAGGCCCTGGGGATTTTTTCTTAGGGAGTTCTTTGATGGCCTGTTTGATTTCTTTTTCTGATATGGGATTATTTAAGAATTCTATTTCTTCTTCTGTTAATCTAGGCAATTTATATTTTTGTAAATATTCATCTGTATCACCTAGATTGTTATATTTATTGCCATATAATTGGGCAAAATTGTTTTTAATGATTGCTTTAATTTCCTCTTCATTGGTGGTGAGTTCTCCCTTTTCGTCTATGATACTGTTAATTTGGCTTTCTTCTTTCCTTTTTTTATTAGATTGACCAGTATGTTGCCTATTTTATTTGTTTTTTTCAAAATACCAGCTTCTAGTCTTATTTATTAGTTCAATATTTCTATCACTTTTGATTTTATTAATTTCTCCCTTAATTTTTAGGATCTCTAATTTGGTTTTCTTCTGGGGGGGTTTAATTTGTTTGCTTTCAAGTTTTTTAATTTGCATGTCCAATTCATTGATCTCTGCCCTCCCTAATTTGTTAATAAATGAATTCAAGGATATAAAAATTTCCCCTGAGTACTGCTTTGGGTGTATCCCATAAAGTTTGAAAGGATGCCTCTTCATTATCATTTTCTTCAATGAAATTATTAATTGTTTCTATGATTTGTTCTCTAACCGATTTTGGAGAATCATATTATTTAATTTCCAATTAATTTTTTATTTGGCTCTCCATGTACCCTTACTGATCAATATTTTTATTGCCTTATGATATGAAAGGTTGCATTTATTATTTCTGCTTTTCTGCATTTGTATGCCATGTTTTTATGACCTAGTGTATGGTCAATCTTTGTGAATGTACCATGTACTGCTGAAAAGAAGGTGTATTCCTTTTTGTCCCTATTTTCTCCATATGTCTATTAACTCTAATTTTTCTAAGATTTCACTCACCTCTTTTACCTCTTTCTTATTTATTTTTTGATTTGATTTATCTAAATTTGATAGTGGTAGATTCAGGTCTCCCACTAGTATAGTTTTACTATCTATTTCCTCCTTCAATTCTACTAGTTTCTCCATTAGAAATTTGGGTGCTATACCATTTGGTGCATACATGTTGGTTAGTGATATTTCTTCATTGTCTATACTCCCTTTTATCAGGATGTATTTACCTTCCCTATCCCTTTTAATCATGTCTATTTTTACTTTGGCTTTGTTAGATATCATGATTTCAACTCCTGCCTTCTTTCTATCAGTTGAGGCCCAATAGGTTTTGCTCCAACCTTTAATTCTAACCTCGTGAGTATTTACCCACCTCAGGTGTGTTTCTTGTAGACAACATATGGTGAGATTTTGGATTCTAATCCACTTTCCTATTTGTTTTCATTTTATGGGTGAGTTCATCCTATTCAAATTCAAAGTTATGATTGTCACTTGTGTATTCCCTAGCATTTTGATATCGTCTCCTAGTTCTGGCCTTTCTTCTTTTGCTATATATCCTTTTAAAGCAGTGATTTACTTTTAATCAATCCCCCTAACGTCCTCCCCTGATATGCTTCCCTTTCTGGTCCTTCCCTTTTTGTTCCCTTCTTGTTTTTTTTTTAGGGTCTGTTAAGTTCCCTCCCCACTCTCCTTTCCTCCCTTTTTGTACTCCCTACCCCCCACCCCCACCCCTTAGTTTTCCTTTCTCCCTTACCCTATAGGATAAGATAGAATTCAAGATCACAATGGAACTAGATGCTCTTCCCTCTCAGAGTTGATTTCACTGAGAGTATAGTTTAAGTATTACATAATAGCACTCTCTTCCTCTCCTTCTTATAAGAGTATTCTTCTCCTCCCCTTCCCATGTGTATCTTTGTGTGAAAAGATTATTCTATTTATTTTATTTCTTCAAGTATCTCTTGGTACCATCATTGATCCCCCCACCCTTTTTCTTTTTTTGCATATCATCTTATAGCCCTTAATTCCCCAGTCTTTTCCTATGAGTGATTCTTCTAATTACTATGATAATGAATACAATTTGTGAGAGTTACAAATAACATTTCCCCATATATTTATATATATAATTTGATCTAATTGTAGCCCTTAAAGAAGAGTTTGAATTAAAAAAATTTTTTTTCTCCTTTTCCCTCTCTTTCATATTTACCTTTTCATGTTTCTCTTGATATTTGTGTTTGGATATCAAATTGTCCACTTAGTTCTGGTCTTTTCTTTACAAATACTTGGAAATATTCTATTTTGTTGAATGCCCATACTTTTCCCTGGAAGTATATAGTCAGTTTTTATGAATAGGTGATTCTTGGTTGAAGACCCAGTTCTCTTGCCTTTCTGAATATCATGGTCCTTTAGTGTGGAAGCTTCCAGGTCTTGTGTGATCCTGATTGGTGCTCCTTGGTATCTGAATTGTCACTTTTTGACTTCTTTTAGAATTTTCTCCTTAGCTTGAAAGCTCTGGAATTTGGCAATTACATTCCTAGGAGTTGTCTTTTGGGGATTTAGTGTAGAGGGTATTTTATGAACTCTTTCAATGTCTATTTTGCCCCCTTGTTCAAGAATATTAGGGCAGTTTTCTTGGATGATTTCTTGTAGTATGGTGCCAAGATTTCTGTTTGTTTCTGACTTTTCAGGTAGACCAATTATTCTCAAATTGTTTCTCCTTCCTGTTTTCCTGATCTGTCACCTTGTAAGTGAGATATTTTATGTTTTCTTCTATTTTGTTAGTCTTTTGATTTTGCTTTATTAATTCTTGCTGTTTTGCAAGATCATTGTCTTCTAGTTGCCCAATTCTGGTCTTTAAAGACTGGTTTTCCTTTTCAGTTTGGTCTATCCTGCTTTTGTGACTTCCAGCTGTTTCTCCAATTGGGAGTTCCTGTCCCTTATACTGTTGTTTTCTCTTTGAATTATTTCCCACTTTTATTGCCAGAAGGCTTCCATGTTTTTAATAAGCTCCAATTTGAATTCTTCCAGAGCTTGTGGATAATTTCCATTTTTTTGGAAATTTTTTATTTTGTTTGAATTTCTTCCTCTATATCCTCTGTAGCTTGGGTTTTCCCTCTGTAAAAATTTTCCAGGGTCAATGCCTTCTTCCCATTTTTCTTAGAGGGTGTTTGTTGGTCCTGGGTGCAATTAGCCATCTCTGTGGTGGTGTTTCCTTCCCTTATTAGTCAGAAATCTGAGTGAGATGGGCAGATTCTCTGTTTATAAAGTTAAGGAGCAAGGTTTTTGCCTGAGGCAAGCTCTCGAATCTCCACAGCCTCCACTGTTTGCGAGAGCGCCCATGGTCTGCACGCCTCAGTGCGCTGGGGTTTCTGGTGTAACTGCTGTCAGGGGTAGGTCCCTGGCAGTCCTAGTCAGCTCCCAAGGACCTAGAGTTGCCCCTTGCTCACTCTAGAGGTGCCCCTCGATCACTGGATGATTCTGGTGGGCACTGGCTCTAACTCTGGCTCCATAGGTGGGGTGGGGGAGGGTAGATTGGCTCACATTTGTGTGGGAGCTTTTTTACCCTCTTATAGTGTGGAAATGACCAAACCCCATGTACCTTCAATGATGCGCCCTGCTGTAGAGTTCCTCCATTCTTCTGAAAATGGTTTTTATGTTCTTTTGAGGTAGTCTATTTCAGTGGGTGCTGGGGAGAGGAAGCATCCCACATCTAGACTGCTGCCATGCTTACCTGGAAGTTCTTGTTTTTCTTCTTTAAAAAAAATTAGTAACTGGAGAGATTTCAGTTCATTGATGAAGTGGGAAGCCAGATTGCAGTTGAGTGAGAAAAGAGGAAGTGGAAATCATGGGCATAGGCAACTTTATATAGGAATTTCTCTGGGAAAAGAGGAGTGATAAGGGACAATATGGGAGCTGAAGAATCCATGGAAAGGCTTTTTTTTTTCTTTACTGGATTGAGGAGTTCTAATCATATTTGTAGACAGTATAGAAGTAGATAATAGTAAGAAATTAAAGATGAGAGAACTTTAAGATGATTGTGGGAGGCAGAGGAAATTTGCTGGAAAATACAGGAGGCATCCAGAGATGATGCAGAAGGATAGTATAGATCTTGTCAGTGGAAGGACCACGTCTTCATCAGGGACTGAATGAAGTAAAAGAGGTAAGAATAGAGGATGATGCAAAGGGCTTTTCAGTAGTAGAAAAATAGGCCTCATTTCTCTATAAATTCTCATGTAAATTCACCATCTTCATATTCATGAACTCTGAAATTATTAATCTAACTATAGTTTATTGACTTTTCACCTTAGAGCTTTCTAATACCTGTTAACTAGAAAAAACACAGAATTATTAAATAGTCAAAATCACTCTTTAATCAAGGGCAAAAGGGGTTCAGTGCTAATAGGCCTCAGCACTAATAGGCCTCAACAACAGAGCTGCTTACCCCATGTAACTGCACAGTGGCCGAGGATTGAACTCTGGCTGCTCTGGTCACTGACCCCTGGGAGTGCCACCACTCAAGATGGACTCCAAGGAACAGAAGAATTTGGGGAACCTATATACCATTTGGGGAGTCTAGGGACAAGGAAAGATGATTGACATCACTATAGCTACAAAGAAAATGGGAGTGTTCAAACGACACTGACAGGATATAATCAAGCTTGGGAAAGGAATCATAGCTATAGGCTAGGGTATAAGAGAAGGGGCTACTAACAATAGATACTAAAGGACAGTTCCTGCCCAGGTGTGGATCTTCTAGGGAAAGGGTCTGATACAATAGGGGAGACTACCTAAATCAAAAAGGGTCCTTAGCATATGCTTAGTCTCACCAACCAGGATTGCCATTTCCCTGAGTGTCTCCCACTCAGTCTGAAACTGCTAGCTTGGGATTCCCTTCAGGGTAGATTCCCATGGGAACAGGGAACAGGGAACAGGTACAAGCTTTGGGGTCTCCAACCTATAAGCTAGTCCTGAAAATTGGGGTTCATCAGATCTCACTAGGTAACAAGTTTGGGATCCCTAGATTCCATGTTGACATACCAAACCTTGTTCTTTGTCTATGATCTCGGGTCTCTCATCATTACTTAAAATGGGTGCCCCACAAGGCTCCCCATCCCTCTTCTCCCTCTATACTCCTTCAGTTGGTGATCTCATCACAGCTTCCAAGGATTTAATTATCTCTTTGCTTATGATTCTGGAATTTATTTAGTCTGAACCTCTCTGCTGACCTCCCTAGTCTACTATCTTTTCCCCCAAATACTTCTCACTTCCATACCTTTATACATACATATAATACAGATCCATACATCCTCCTAGCCCCTCATGCTCACAACCTAGGGGTCATCCTCAACTCATTACCTCTCATCCCCCATATCCAATCCATTGCCAAGGCCTGTCCATTTGCAACATTTTTCAAATACACTACCTTTTCTCCTCTGATAACATCACCTTATGCTAGCTGGTGTATTTTTCTGCCTCATTTATGCCTAATCCAGTTCATCCTCCATATAGCCACCCAAAAAATCCCATTTGGAGTTCAAAGTCCTTCATAAACTAGCCTCCTCCTACCTTTCCACTTTTCTTATACCTTACACCTTGAGACCTTGAGAGTCTTGGATACAGGGACATTAGCCTCCTTTTTGTTCCACAAACAAGATACTCCGTTTCTCAATTCTGAGCACTTTGGAATGCTCTCCCTTCTGATCCCCACCTCTTGGCTTTACTGGCTTTCTTCTATTCCCAACTAAAATCTCATCTTTTACAGAAAAATAAAAAAATTCCCAGCCCCTCTTAATCCTAGTACCTGCCTTCTTTTAATTATTTCCAATTTATCTTCCCACTTCATTGCTGAACTGAAATCTCCCCAAAGTTACTAATTTTTTTAAAGAAGAAAAACAAGACTCAACATTTTCAAATTAGGTCTCTTTGGGGTACAAACCCAGTAGTGGTATAGTTGGATCAAAGGACATGCAATCTCTGAAAGCCCTTTGGGCATAATTCCAAATTGCCTTCTAGAATGGTTGGATCAACTCACAACTCCCGCAGCAATGTATTAGTGTCCAGTTTTGCCATATCCCCTCCAACATTTATTATTTTCCTTTACAGCCATATTGGTCAATCTGCTAGGTGTGAGGTGGTACCTCAGAGTTGTTTAGATTTGCTTTTCTCTAATCAAAAAGGCCTCATTCTTTATTTTCAAAGAGGACCAGTTATATCATTGGGTGATGTCTTGCATATGATTTGGATTTAAGTGAGACTGAGTTACACAAAGGTGTTGGCCTTACTTTCTCTTCCTGAATCATCTGATCCAGTGACAAGCCAAAAGTCATGAACAACTGGTGATGACATGGGATGCAGTGGATGATGTTGGCATCATCGATGTCTAACCAAGCTCTGAGTCCTCCACAGTGCCTTTTTCAGCTGCTTGAATGGACATTGAAACAAATTGTATTCATCTGCCCATTTCATGGGAGGAAGTCTTCACCTTCCTAGGGAAGACATCTCCTTAATTTACCAAGGTGTTTGAGGTTACCCTCAACTTGGGTTAGTCCATCTGGTCCAATGGTTATACTGGAGTGTGTTTTCTAATCATGCCACAGCTTCTTGGAGTCACAGGTAAGAACTAGGTGACATGACAGATGGATGAGAAAAGGGCTTAGCAAGCCCTCCTATTGGAGGTGGTAGTCCTCTCTGAACACTGGGAACACCTATGGATGATGGTGAAGATCAGGGGTATAAGGATCCCTGTGTGTGGCTCTGGTGAAGTAAAAGAGTAAGTTATGGAAGTTGAAATTGAGAAACCAGGAAGCAAAAGCTGATTGTTAATGATGCACATCAATATTATAAACATGTATATTGAAGTTCCCTAGGAAAAGGGCAGGAGTGGAGATGGGGAAGAACACTGGAGGGGAATGAGTTGGAGGCTAACCAATTGCCTTAAAGATCTGGACTAGGTGATGCCTTTGAATAGAGTGAACCTCAAAGGAAGAGAAGTTGTTGAGAAATAGTGGCAGAGGGAGACTCTAGAAGTGGAAGTAAGGAGCAAGGAGTGTGCCAACTCCCATCTAGGATTGGGGTGTGTTGGAGGAGACATGGGAAAAGGTGGAATGAATATTGGAAAGGATGGTCAGGGAATGTCTTCTAAGTAGAGCTAGGTCTCCACGTATGTACCAGAAAATGAGAGGATGAGCTCTAAAATGAAGAGAAATTCCTTAAAGATAAAAATGAGAGTTCCAGAAGGCTTAATGGAAGGGGTGGGAAAGCTGGATTGAGATAGGAGAGGTAGGGTTGAAAGTGGGTAGGGATGAGGGAATTTGAAGTAGGGATGTGAGATACATAGTAGGAGCATACCATTTTATAGATTAGTAATTGAGAAGTAAAGTATTAAATCAAAGGTCCCAGACTCAAACCCGGATCTTTTGATTTCAAAGTTCAGTTTTAAGCTGTATTCTAAAGTAATACATATACAAAACAAAGTACACATTGGCATTTATTGAATTTTTGTCAACAGCTTTTATAATTAATAATATATTCATCCAACATATTACTGCTCTCCAGCCATCGCTGTGATGCTTTTTCTGGCTCAGAACCCATTGGTTTGGAAGGGTATGGGGAGGGGGAATTCATGGAAATATATAAATACATTGATTATGCAAAAATAAAATAATCCAAGACTCCATGTTGCCTGATCTAAAGCCTTTCATTTATCATTTCCCTTACCCTGCCATTCTTTCATTTCCTTAAATGCCAACTTGATGCACCTTGAGGCTTTTTAGGGTTTTCTGTTAGTACTCAATGAGGCTTCCCCGTGGAAGAATCCTATGATTATCCTTGTTTTATTAGGGGAAAAGTAGCGTAGCCTTAGGATATGAGGGTCCTATGCCTTAGGTTTTGTGTCTGACTAACCAACTTATTATTATTATCATTATCAAGCATTAAGCATCTATTGTATGCTAGGCATAATATTAGGCAAAGGATGCAAATTCAAATATGAGACAGCCTTTGCCTTCTAGGAGGATAGTACTGGAGAATATGTGATCACAGATAAGTAAATAAAAATATCTACAAAATAAATACACAATGGTTTTTTTGGGGCAGATACTAACAACTCAGAGAATCAGAAAAATTCTTTTACCAGGCCTGGTGGCACTTGAGCTGAACTTTGAAAGGTAGAGCAAGGGATTCCTCTAAGCAGAGGTGAGAAGTGTATTATCCTATAATGCAAAGTTTAAATTCTTTTGAGAGTAATTTTAGGATAGGAAACATGCTACTTTATGGATTTGGGGAGGTAGCACATTTCTTATCCTAAATTTATTCTCAAAAGAATTTAAACTTTGCATTTTAGGATAATAATACATTACAAAGAAGTATGATCATTCCAGGAATTTGGGCAAAGGCCTCTACAAAGGCTAGGGAAGAGATATTCTGGACTGTCCTGAACTAGGAAATAACAAGTAGACCAGTTTGGTTAGAGTAGAGTATTGAAGGGAAATAATATGCAAACAGCTCAGAAAAACAGGCTTGAGTCAGCCTGTAAAGGGTTTTAAAATGTCAAATAAAGGGGCTTGTATTTTATTGTAGCTCCTATACTCCCTCTAAAATAAGGGAACCCCAGAATCAGTGATTGAAAACAAATTTTGATACTTGTGGCTTGGTTCTGTAATTTTCTAAGCGTAATCAACACTACTTCCATTTAGCTGGCAGATTCTCCAGCTTTTTTAGAGTATTAGGGTAGGGTTCAGACACCCTGCTATCAGTAGCATAGAAATAAATGACATAAAATTATATATACTTGGGTTCAAACCTGGCCTCCAACAATTCGCAGCTGTGAGACCCTGGGCAAGACACTTGACCCCCATTGCCTCGCCCTTACCCCTCTTCTGCTTTGGAGCCAATACACAGTATTGGTTCCAAGACAGAAGGTAAGGGTTTAAAAAAAAAAAACAAATATTACAAATGCAAACAAATAAAGAAATTACATTAGTATATATTGTTGTTGTTTTTTAAACCTTTACTTTCTGTCTTAGAATCAATACTGTGTATTGGTCCCAAGGCAGAAGAGTGGTAAGGGTGAGGCAATGGGGGTCAACTGACTTGCCCAGGGTCACACAGCTGAGAAGTGTCTGAGGCCAGATTTGAACCCAGGGTCTCCTGTCTCTAGGCCTGGCTCTCAATCCACTGAGCTACCCAGCTGCCCCCAATATTTGTTAACATTAACAAAAATCTACTCTTGTTCCATGAATTAAATACAGTACCCTCAAAAGTTGTAGCCATTTTTTCCTTCTTGTCCTTTGCCTGATGGTCCTATGAAGCAAAACAGTATAATGGAAAGAGAGCTAGATTTGAAATCAATAAGTCTTAGATTCAAATATTGCACTTACTAGAGCATCTCAGCCTTTTTTCTTATGTTTAAAATAGGGATAATAGTATCTAATACAGTATTGTTGTGAAGATCAAATGAGATAACACATTTATAATGTTATATAAATGAGCTATAATCCTCCAGTTTTAGCCTAGAAATGGCAATATATGTTACTTTTATTTTCCTGCTTCCTTCTGTTCACTACCAAATTATAGCTATCAAGAAGATGAAAGATGGGGATGAGAGTCTCACTGGCATTGGTTATTCATAGCCATTTTTTTAAACCCTAGACCAATTCTCTTAGTCTTCCATCACAGAATAACCCAATAAAAGGTTCTTTTGGTCAAGCAAAAAGTATCTATAAAACAATTTAATCTTGGGATGGACAGCAGTAGGATATTAACACTAATTACGTTGACATTTTCTGAGATTTCATATCACACTAGAATTTTTCTAATGTGAAAGTATTACTGATGTTTGGTCATGTGGCCTGACCCAAAAGACCAACTTATAATCTTCATAAATGTCCAAGAAGCAACAGCTTCCACAGTTGGTGGCTTGTATGATCTCTCAACAACCATGTGAAGGTTCATATTGTTTCAACTCAACTCTTCCTACTACAAGTTACTTTTTGTACTTTCTTGTTACGGTGGACAAAGAGTAAAACTGTTCACCACCCCCAATCATGTTTCCTAGCTCCTTTTGGAGACAGATGAGAGAAAATCCTTCTCAATATTTATACAAAGGAAATAGGCATCAATTATAAGTACAACATTGGGGACCAGTTTAAATCGATTTGGAGAGGTTTATCATTGTTAGTTGCAGGGTGATGGTTTTTTATAACCATAGTAACTCCTGAAAATCAGTACTAACTTATAGAGAAGTCCTATTCAAAAGTTGTAACCCTTCCCACTTCTCCACCAAGAAATTGCCAAAGATTCAGTCAGGACTAAATACAAAGCGCAAGGTGCTGGGAGAGATGCAAGTTTGGATAAGACATAGGTCCAGCTCAAAAATCATGTGGTTTATTATTTAGTAGAGTGATATGAGATACAAAAAATTGACCATAATTTTAAAATAGAATGACATACTTAAGAGTTGGAAAGGTCCTTATAGGAAAAGTACATTGGAAAAATGTGAGACAAGTATGTTAAGTAATGTGTAAGGGGAAAAAGGACTTAAAGGAAAGCAATGATGAGGGAAATGGTACTTTTTCCACAGGTGGAAAGGTTTAGATTTGAAAGCACATCTAGCCAAATTACTTTGTGGAGACTCTGCTATCCTAGCTCTTCACCTTCTTTGTAGTCGAGGAATACCTCTTCTTTTCTTTATTTGTATTTGCTTAAGATAAAGTTGTGGACTTACTTATCTTTGCTTCAGACAAAGATGAGGATTGACCTTCACCCATCCTGGGACCAAGGATGGAACAGTAAACATGAAGGCTGCGGGATAACATTTATGAAGGGCAAATTGCGATTAGGTGGGCGCCTATACCCTTGTCTGCCCCTCTTCCCCTTGTTTGTATTTGTAATAAACGAAGAATGTAGGTTAACCTTTGAACACCTGCCTATCCCTGGACCAAGGTTAGGGTTTCTGGAATGAAGAATCATAAATTCCTGTGGGTTTTGTCTAAGTAGTCTTTGCCTATAAAAGTTCTGTGTGAAGCAAATAAAATTGACACTATTTCTCTCTTTTCATATAGTGTCCATCTCTTCTTTTGTTACTCTTCATTTTTCGTTACCCCAAACAGGATGTCACAGGACTGGCCGACCATGTGGATGAATCTTGTAAGCCATAGAGTCTTACACTTCTTACCACTCTATCTGCTACATTTAACAGTGATGGAAAAACCACCTGGAAACCTGAAGCAGGCAAGATGATATTTTGTGTGACCCAGGGAGCAGTCCCCCAGTTTCTCTATACCTCAGTCTTCTGACTTCTCTAGGGAGAGAGATGGTTTTTTCCTTCCCTCCCTTCTTTTTCTCCTTCGGAAGCCGCGTGAGGTCATGTGTAACAGGTGTGTATGTATGTGTGACAGATGAGAAGCATAAGGAAATACTGCTTATATATCCTGGGTCACCAGGAAGCATGTTGACTTTTAATGGATTAACAAGACCCACACAAATCAATGAAGTTGTGTGAGGGGACCTTGGTGGGATCCACTAATTAAATATACTTTTCCCCTCCTCTCAGTCCCCTCTCTTCCTATTTCCGGGTTCTCTTTCTCTACCGTCCTTCTCTAAAATAAATAATCGGGTTCTCTTGGTCCCGCCTCCTAAACCTAAACCTAACCCGGCGAGAACTGGGCTACCAATGAGAGCTTTCTCTCTACTGTGCTTTGTTTATGCTTTTTCTTACGTCATCCTCAACCCCAACCAATCAGTATGCCAAGGGGCGGGGCTAAAATTTCACCATTTCCTGCCCAGGCAGCCACCCTTCACCCGTTTGTTGCCGACCTCATGACAGACTGTTGTATTAGCCAATTGAGAAGCAGGTTTGGGCCAAACCTACTCAGACTCTAGCTAATTAGAGTGAGGCAAAGAGCAGTAGGGGTGGGGAATGAAAGCTTGACCTCTCTTTTGGAAGAGGTTTGAGCAAGATTTCAATTGGTTGAACTCCCAATTAAAGCCTATTGATCCAGCGTGGAATTTACTTCGAGGGCCACAGCTTTTCCCCCCTCTTACGCTTTCTCCACCCTAGGCCAAGGTGGGCTTCCCAGTCCCCCTTACTCACCCACCTATAATTTCCCGCTTCCAAGAAAGAGGCCAATCTTTGAGTGGTATATATCCCCCTTCCCCTTGTCGGGGCCACCTAGCCTAGTATCATTTTTGAACCCCCAGCCCAAGTTCTGGTGTCAAGCTCCCCTTTCTGCACGTCTCTCGGCTCTCCTCCCATACACAGGTTCCTGAGTCCAAGCAGCAGGGGTGGAGGGTGGAGGTGGGGGTAGGGCGGAGCTGGTTGCTGGGGAGTGACTGAACCATCTTAAGGTGGAGCAGGATAGTTGTGAATATCTGGACTTCAAAGCGAGGCGAATGCCACTTTTTCTTCTTCAGTAGCTGCGTTTCCAACTTTGTGCCTTGCCTAGTTCCGATTGAAGTAATCTTCCAGTTCTGCAGCCCCAAATACCCTCCATTATTCTCCTGCATCATTTTCAGATCAGTCTTTGTCCCCAAACTTTAGTCTCATAGAGATATGTGGAGAAAGTACAATATAGTATTTTTAGGGAGAAGGAGAATAGGAGAGAAATGGATTTTATTAGAGATTAATTGAATAACCTTGCCATATGATTTATCTGTCTTTTCAGTCAGTCAAATAACATTTATTAAATGCCTGCTTTGTGTCAAGCACTGTGCTAAGCGCTGGGGATAGAGTAAAAGACAGTCCCTATCCTCTAGCTTACAGTTGAAGGAGAGACACCGCATACAAATAACTGCTCAAGCTCTACACATATACATATGTGTAATTGATTTATATATAGATATAATTGGTTTATACATATATGTATATGTAACTGGTTTATATAACTTATGGCCAGTGTTTTATTATCCTCACGGTATTTGTGAAACAGAATTGGGGAGGAGCATTTTAGGGGAAGGGAAAAGAGTAACAGATTAGAGGAGTAGGTAGAAGCAGAGTGTAAGTTTGTGCAGACCTGTAGAAGCTGATGCAGAGTAAAGGAGAACAATTCATACAATAACATTATAAAGAAAAACAGCTTTGAAAAACTTGATAATTCTGATTAGTTTAATGACCAAGCATGATACCACAGGACTACTACTGATGAAGCATGCAATCCACCTCCTGAGAGAGAAGTGATGGATCCTAGATGCAGAATAAGAGACATTTTTGGACAGAACCAAAGTGGGAATTTGCTTTGCTTGACTGTACATATTTGTTACAAGGGCTTTGTTATTTTTTTCCCAGGTGGGGAAGGGGGGTCAGGGAGCAAGGGGGAGTACGGATAGAATAGCCCAGAAAAGAAAAAAAAGATTGTACAGTGGCATTAATATGTACTAAGGGGAAAGGGGGCCTGAAGAGGGAGCAGAAGCGGTAAGGATGAGGTTGTCCTATAAAAGGTCTGGAAATAGAGGGAGATGTTGTTAAAGGGATTGCCAAATTAGCTGTAGGATAATTGCTTTTCTATAGTGTTAAGAATCCCATCTTCTGCAAGGCTTTTCCTAATGTGAGTGGCTTATCTTTAGGATTGCACTTCATTTATCCTGTATATAGGTCGTAGGTTGTTTGTACACCGTTATTTGCATGCTGTCTTCTATTGGACTGTGAGCTCTTAGAGGTCTGGGACTTTTTTTTTTTGCCATTCTTTGTATCCCCAGGGCTTACAGCAATGCTTGTCACATAGCAGGCACTTAATAAAAGCTTGTTAATTTGACTTTAACAAGTTCATAAAAGACTTTGGCATGTGTGTATATATTTATACACGCACACATATATTACATATATCTGCATATACACGCATTTCTATCTATCTATCTATCTATCTATCTATCTATCTATCTATCTATCTATCTATCTATCTATCTATCTATCCATCCATCTATCCATCTATCTATCTATCTTCTTAATTCAGTTGAGCCTCACAGTCATCTGCTGGGGGGGTGGGGGGGGAGGGAGGAAAGCCTCTCGTTCTACAAACAAGGACCAGAGAGACCAAAGAGACCTTTGCCCAAGGTCACGGGCTACAAGGACCCCCAGGCTTCTGACACCTAGACTCTGCGCCGCCTACACAAAGTAGAGGGAGAATCCTGAATGATTCCGGGGTTGCTCATCCCTTCAGGATGGGGGAGCGGAGGTCGCGATTACCTAGCAGGAAGGAGCGAGCCTTGGACAGCCGCTCGGGTCAGGGAGAGGTGGGAGACTCCGCAGCTCCCTGAGCCTCCTTAACCCGCGCGGGGAGACGGCGGCCGTGACTGCCGGGCTGGGCCGGGGGGCGGGGACAAGAGGGGAGGGGGGCGAGGAACCGCGCGGAGGCCGGGGAGGAGCCGGGGCCTGCAGCGGAGCGCAGCCGGAGCCCGAGCCGAGCCCGGGGACCGCGCGTATGCTCGCCAGTTCCCCCGCTCCCGCGGAGTCCGAATAGCGTGGCGCTCGGGGTGGCGGCGTGGGTAGCCCTGCGGGCCCCGGGGGACGAGGCGGCCAGGCTACCGCCGCTGCTCCCCCGCACCGAGCTTTAGTCCGAGCCCGGAGCCGCGGCCTCCCTGCCCGGCCAGCCGGGCAACCCCAGAAGAACGCCAAGAGCGGCGAGACGCCGCGCCCGGGGCGCCCGGCCTGCCTCCGCTGGACGGGAGACCCCTAGAGCCCGGGCCGTGCCCCGGGGGAGCGCGTCCCACCCCAGGAAGCAGAGGCACCCTCTTTCCTAGCCTCCTGCGTAGACACACTCACTTCTTAGTTCCAGACTTTCGGGGCAAAGGGGGAAAGGAGAAAGGCGTCCTGCGTCCTCCCCCCCTCGTGCCCGCCCTCCTTTGGCGAGAGCCGAGAAGAGTGCTGGATTCCGAGCCTGAGAGGACACGCCGGGGCAGTGCGAAATCCAGATTCTTCCCAGACTCAGGAAAGGGAAACAACCTCCCCACCCCAACTCTCCGGGCTTCCTCCTAGAACCTAGAAAGTGGAACGGGGCAGTGCCTCTCCCCTTAGTTCTCCAGCTGGCAGAAGAAGTCCCTCACCCCTGAAGGAGCCAGTTTTGAGGGGAGGGGGACTCTCCCAAAGGGGAGGAGACAACCCCAAGTTGGGTGAGGCTCCTCCCCTTCTCCCCAGGACAACTGACAAGGCGTGGGGGCTCTGCCACCTCCCGCAGGTAGGACCTCCTTCTCCTCCTGCTCCTTCCTCTTCTGGAGGGACTCACCTTCCCACTCCAGCTTGGGGAACTCGGCAAAGCTCACGGAGCGCTACTGAGGATGGGGTCCTTGGCCTACCCCTAAAGAGAGATATCCCCTCAGCCCCAAACACCAGTGCCAGGTGGTTCCCTTCCTTTGCCTGGAGAACCTCTGAGGCAGGTGAGTAATGTCTGTGGTCAGTGTTTCCCTTTCCTCCTCTGACTCCTTGATGTACTAAGTGAATTAAGAAGGTGGAGGGCCAGCATTTGCTTTTGACAGCTAGGAAGGAGATCTTTTTGGACCAAGGAGTTGTAACAGGGTCCAAGGAATGCGTACTTGGAGAATAGATCTAGAGATGACAAATGGATCCTGGGAGGTGGAGCTTTTGAAGCTGTTGGAGTATGGCTCCTATTGCCAGGGCTCTGGGAAATGGGTTCCCTAGAGTTTGGGGAGAGGAGAGGTGGAATTCTTTCCTCATCCCCAAATAGATCTTGCTGAGCATGCTGAGAAGCAAGGGAGTGGGGAGAGAGGGGCAATTAGAAAAGTGCTTCCTACAGACTATCTATACCCTCAGCCCGCCTTGCTCTCAGGCCAGTACGACTCTGGATTTGGCTTTCATTCACCAAGCATTTCTTAAGTGCCTGCCTTGGGCCTGACAGGCCCAGGATGGGCACACTTGGTTAGATCCTAGATCTCTGTGTTTGTGTGTCTAATGTCTAAATCATAAATCTTTCAGAGTAGGGGGTCCCAAGATTTGAAGGCTTGTCACATGCATTTTTTAACACACACACCCCCCATCCCACCCCAGCCCCTTGTGTGTCTGGAGATTTTATTTTTTGTAACATAATCATAGGATGATCATCATAGCCTATAGAACTAGAAGAGACATCCGAGATCCTCTTATAAAACCCCTTCATTTTACAAATGAGTTAACAGAGGTCCAGCCAGTGAAGGGATTTGCCTGGAATCTCACAGGTATTAAATAGCAGCGTTGAGATTTTAACCCAAAGCCTGCCACTCCAAATCTAGCTATCTTTGCACCATTCTATGCTGCCAGTTAAGATTCATCATTGTCCAGGAGTCCCATCAGAGTCATATCTGGGTATCTCTCTATGGCTGTGAGGCTGGGGGCAGTGTCATAGAAAGCCTTTCTCTTCTGCATCTCCATCACAGAATGGGGTCCAAGCCTTCTCATAGCTCATAGAAACTATTGTTGGGATCTTAGAGGTCATCTAGTCTAATCTCCTGATTTTGCAGATGAGGAATCAGGACAAGAGAAGTTATGTGACTTGCCTAAAGACTCAAAAGCTGATAGGGGGCCTGGATCTCCATTAAGCCCAAAAGAAAAGATGGGAGAACTGGGATTCAGTAGACTGCAAAGGCTTCAGGAGAGCCCAAGCTCCTGAGCTGAGGTCCCTCCCTAAAGAAGGACCTACCCCACTGTGCCTCAGGGCTTCAGTCTCACTATGACTGTGCTTCAGGTGAGAGCAAGTGGGAAACTTTCACTGGAAAGGGAGCTATAGAATTAGCACCAAGTCCTCTCTGAAGAATCTTTCCATCAAGGAGATCATGACCTCTAAGAAATGTCTTTGATTAAGGTTCATTTTACAGAAACCTCAAACAGCTTCTTTCTGGTTCTTAACCTGGGGTCAGTGCTCCCCCACTTGTCTACAAGCCCTTCTTAGAGTATTATCGGTGAAGTCCCAGTTGTGGTAGAGAAGACATTGCTCCAGAAGAGCAGGGACTCTCTCTTGTTGACCCTTAGACTGTCTCAAGCAAAACTATCCCTTCTGGAGATCTGTAAACCTCACCCCCCTTTTTTCCCTTTTGTCCTCTGGCTCAGTTAGCTGGGTGACTCCAACCCTGTCAGGCACCTTATCTTTTTCTGAAGTATTCTAGCCTTTGCCCTCTATCCACTCCCATCCATCCCAGAGCATAGCTGGGTGTGGAAAAGTAACTCTGGGTTCTTACTTTTTCCTCCTGCTTTTCTACATCTAGACGATCTAGGATTGGGCTCTCTAAGCTCCTGAAATTGCTTCTTCACTCAGGGGTCAGATACCTCTGAATAGCATTCTATAGTCTGTATCTGGTGTGAGAGATGGACTCATATCTGATGATCGTTGGCCAAGAAGCAGGATGATCTTCCCCAAAGGGGACTGGAATATTGTGGAGCAGATTTGAATATGAAACTACTGAGAAGGCTAATATTATTGTAGGATGCATGTTAGCATGATAATTCAAATGTATGTCTCCATGTGTATGTTTGGAGTATATATATGTGTAGAGGTATATTCTGGGTGTGACAACCCAATGCTGCAAATACAAAGGTACCAAGAATCATGTTTCTAGCAGATCTATACATGGGATGGACCTTTTTTGAGTCCTGGTGACATATAGACACACACAGTAGAGTGGGGATGGGGAATGCCCTTTGTTGTCTGGCATCCTCCTGAATGATTGCAGAGCAATAATCATAAACATCAGAGTAGCTCAAGTGGGACTCAAACCCCCTGGAGCTTTGGGAGTGATAGGAGAAGACTCTCTGGGTTTGGAGGTCACCCAGAGGTATTCCCAAGAGCTTTTCATCCTGGCAGGATCCAACTTTGCTCTGCCAGCTTCTCTTTTCTCCCAGAACACCTGAGCATTGTGATAGAGATATCTGGTCAGGAATAAGAATTATTCCACTGCTTCAACTGCATGGGGGAGCTGGATCACAGCCCTACCTAAAATGCTACCTTTCTGTCTGACCCTAAATGGGACCAGGTGGAATGATGACTGGTGAATGGTTGTGGATTTAGAGATTGATATAATGCAGCCCTCTCCTTTTACAGAGGAAGAAACTTGACACGGAGAGTGGTTAGGTAGGTTGCCTATGGCCACGCAGGTAGTAAATAGAAATTCTGGGTCTTGAACCCATCTCTAAGCTCAAGTTCATGAGTTCCTACAATTCTCAGGGTCATTGTGGATGCACTTTCTTAGGTAATCTCTTGGACCAGATCAGAGTTAGAGTGATTCTATCTCTGAAGGAAAACTAGGATGAACCCTAATGACTTGGCATCCAAGAGGAACCCAGCAAGTTTTAGGTTTTTATATTTTGTCCTGTCCCTATTTCCTTCCTTCCTTCCTTCCTTCCTTCCTTCCTTCCTTCCTTCCTTCCTTCCTTCCTTCCTTCCTTCCTTCCTTCCTTCCTTCCTTCCTTCCTTCCTTCCTTCCTTCCTTCCTTCCTTCCTTCCTTCCTTCCTTCCTTCCTTCCTTCCTTCCTTCCTTCCTTCCTTCCTTCCTTCCTTCCTTCCTTCCTTCCTTCCTTCCTTCCTTCCTTCCTTCCTTTTTCTCCCCCCCCCCCCCTTCTGTAAGGGTTGTAAAACTAGTAAAGTGTCTGAGGCCAGATTTGTACTCCAGTCTTCCAGACTCCAGACCTAGTGCTCTATCCAAGGCCCTGCCAGCGGTCTCTGACATCTATTTGCCTATCTAAGTATATATGTGAGAGGCAGCCTAATTGTGTTGTAAAGAGCTTTGAATTTAGAGTTGTGGCCTGAGTTTGAATCCCTACTCTTGACATTTCAGAGCAGTGAGATGTTGGGCAAGTGCTGGGGCTTCTGAATTTATTTCTTCTGTAAAATCATGATTATTGACTCACAATAAACTTAAAAAGCTTAAAGAGATACAAAAATGTGATTAGGGATGGCCATTTTATTAGAAAGCTAGTTAGTGTTGGGGTAGTGGACAAAAGAGCTAATTATGGAGGCAGCTGGATGGAGAGCCAGGCCCAGAGGCAGAAGGTTCAAATCTGGCCTCAGACACTTCCTAGCTGGGTGATCCTGGGCAAGTCCCCTAAATCCCATTGCCTAACCCTTACCACTCTTCTGCCTTAGAACCAATACACAGTATTGATTCTAAGATGGAAGGTAAGGGTTATTTAAAAAAAATGATTATCACTCAGGAAGCCTCCTGTGACATGTACAGGCTATGACCCTGGCAAGTCACTTCACCCAAGATTGTCATTTATAAGAAGATGCTGATTCAGGGGGGCAGTTGGGTGACTCAGTGGATGGAGAGCCAGGCCTAGAAATGGGAGATTCTGTGTTCAAATTTGACCTCAGACCCTTCCTAGCTGTGTGACCCTGGGTGAGTCACTTAACCCCCATTGCCTGAGGTAGTGTCATTTAACCAGTCAACACCTCAGGCAAAACCATAAGACTGCAATTTGCCCAACAGATGATCTACAGCTTAATTCAGAGCTCCCTACACCATTGAAATCATAGTTTCAGCCAGAAAAACCTTAGTAGTAAAAATATTAGGGATATTTAGCAAGCTCTCTAGTATTTATGAAAGGAAGAAATCTCTTTTTTTACTACTTCCTTCTCTTATTGACCTCAGAAATCCTGTTCATGGAGGGAAACTTGTCCTTTTAAAAAGTTAATTTTTTTAATGAACAAAACTCTTTGCACCTTTCCCTTATTGGGAAAAAAAAGAAAAACAAACACCCTTGTAACAGATAACATAATCAAGCAAAACCTATTCTTCTGGTGGTCCCACCCAACAAATCTCCAGGTCATTTTACATCTTGTGTCCATGACTTCTCTGTCAGAGGTAGGGAGCGAGGCCATCGCTTGATAGCCTTTTTCCTGCTCCTGATAAATATTACTTCTTGGTTTCACGGCCCAAAGGGAAGAGTTTGTGGCCCTGCTTAGGTTCAGCACAGTAACACGAATCCCCCCTCCAATGACTGGGCTAGTAATATTGGGGATGGGGATGATGAAATGGTAGCCTTTTGCATTTCTAACTTCTAATCATAACCCTGATGATTAGGCTGTCGCCATTATTTGGGGAGCATGAAGCCCATGATAGACATGACCTCAGGAAGGCTTAATGACTTACATCATTGGGAAATGGGATGAATTTCTGGTAGGGATAATCGCCTGGCCCTCTTTAGAGTTTTGGATTGGGAGGAGTGACAAGGTATATTTAGGGAGGTGACAGCAACGTTGTGAATAGAATTGAGGTGTCTTGCCTGTCGTGTTTTTGCTACTGAGTCACTTTTATGGAAAGCAGGAGGGTGTGGGGAAGATAGGATGGATTAAAGGAGAATGGGAATGGAGAACCTGAGATCTGTAGGTGGGTGTTAATGTGGGGAACACAAGGGGTGGCTGGGGACCCCTTCCCCCAGGGGAATTCATGCTCACCCTCTCTGAGAGCAGCCTGAAGAAAAAGCACCCCCTGGGGAGTTCCCCCTCCTGCTCCTGGCTAGGACAGTTTTTTGTTTGTTATTTTGAAAATTTTATTTAATTAATTTAGAATATTTTTCCATGGTTAAAAGATTCATGTTCTTTCCCTGCCCTCCCCCGACCCCCAATTCCTCAGGGTTTTACATATGTCATTGATCAAGACCCATTTCTATACCATGAATATTTGCACTAGGGTGATCATTTAGAATCTATATCCCCATCGACCTTTGTGATCGAAGTTGTTTTTCTTCTGTGTTTCTATTCCCACAGTTCTTCATCTGACTGTAGATAGCATTCTTTCTCATAAGTGCAAGGACAGTTTTTAATGGAATTCTCTAGGCTTTTCATGGAGCCTTTCCTTGAGCTCCTTCACAGAGACCAGAAATACATCAGCAAATCTTGGGCTGTCCTAGTCGGGAGAAGCCGGGAGTCCTGACCTCTTGAGAATGGAGTTCTCCCGTCTCCTTCCTGCCACCCTTCCCCCCCCCCCCCCCCCCCCAGCCTGCTGTTTGGCTGGGGCTGGCTGGAGAGGCCTGGCTTTGGCTCAGCCTGTGATGGCTGTCACAGCTGCCCTGCTCCCTCCTGGACGTGGCAGCTTTCTGGTTTAGTGAGGTGCTGGAAGACCTCTGGGTGCCCGAAAAGACTTGGGGCTGTGCTTTTCCATGGGGTAGACGGGGCCGGGATCAGAGACTGGAGGAGAACTGTCTCGTGCTATTTATAAACGCGGCAAATTTTCCCGGTCTGTTGGCTCTTGGGTAGCAGTTGTGTCCCGGCTGCTCAGACCCCCGAGGCACTAAGGTGTTTCCTTCAGCTCTGGGGAGCCAGGCTTTCACTTTACATGGCCGCCTGGGTGTGTTTTCGTGTGACTGACTGTCAGCCCTGGGTGCGTGTGTGTACATGCACACAACGCTCAGGTGGGAGACTCCCTTGGTGGAAAAGGGCAAGAAGTAGTGGGGATTCCTGCGCCCGGGGGGTGGGGGGGGAACGGGGCATCTACTGGAGGGGACGGATTGCCGTTTTCAAGGAGGCAGTCAGGGGTGAAGGGCGGCGTGGAGCTGTTAACAGCCCTGGGCACGGGAGTAGCTGGCTCATGAGGAGAGATCACATTCATGAATGGCCCAGCCCAGAATGACCCTGGAGACATTCCAGCTCAGGCTCTTCCTGAGGAGTGACCAGGCAGGACTCTCAGCAAGGGGGAGCGGGCAGAAACCTGTTAGGCGGCTCATCCCGAGGGGGACGGATGCTCTCCTCCCCGCGAGGGGAGTGCGCCGCGGGGATTTCTAGAATCCTCTTTTAGCTCTACAGGTGTCACCCATCTTTCTTCATTTTCCATCACTGAGGCTTCACCCTCCAGGAGCCGCCTCCCTGCCCTCGAGAGGGCCCGGGCTGTGTGGGCGGCGGGAGGGTTTGCAAACCCCGGCATGGGCGGCCTGGATGAGATAGGAGGCTGCATGGGGCTCAGGCAGGGTGCGTGCCTAGCTGGGAGAGAAAAGACGGAGGGAGGAGAAAAGGAGTTGGGCTCATCACCCCGGAGTGGCTATTTTTAGTCAGCCTGTCTGATTGTTACCGGTGCTCACGCAGCTGGGTGTCTCCCTGGCTCTGTGGAGCCATCACGCCGGGGCGGTGGGAGGTGCCTCCCAGGGCTTTTCCCCCGTTTGCGCATGTGCGCGTGTGTGGGCGTGTTTGCAGGGGGCGCAGTTGGCGATTTCTGGTAGCTGTAGCTTCCCTAGAGCGTGGTGTAGAGTCCAGTGTGCGTGTGCCCAGTATCTTTTATTTGTGGGTATGCTCGCTCATGTCCGTGTGCCGTACCCAGTTCGGCGCAGTGGGCACATGGGCAGGACTGGGGAGGCGGATCCCTGCCCCGCCGCCCAAAGATTCTTAGTCTGTTCTGTAGAGGTAGATCCAGACCCAGGCACTGCTCCTGCGGCTCTAAGCGGTCCGGCTTAGTTTAACAGTACTTGATCTGAGTCCTCACTGAAATTTACCCTGTTTACCTTTGGTCCAACCACCCAGCTCTCCAGGACTCTGTGTGCCCATTTGTAAAACAAGGGATACCTGTTTGAACCTTTCTGCTTGATATTTAAACCAGATGATTCTGGGGGCCTAGTTAGCTCTCCGTTCTTGTTGGCCGTTCTCAAAGGGTCCCTAAGACCCTTACAGGGGATTTGTGAGATCGAAACTATTTTTATAAAAAGCCAAGATATTATTTGCACACTAATATTCCCTTTTTTCCAACAATGTACCTCATGAGACCAGATTTTCCCAATACATTTCAACTGAAACAGACTGAATGCAGAAGATGGGAGAATCCAGCTTGTCTTCTGTTTAGCCAAAGTTTAAGAGGTTTGCAAAAAAAAAAAAAGTAAAACTATGCCATTCTTACTGATTAAAAAAAAAAAACCAAGCAAACAAATCAAAAACCAAACCTTTACCTTCTGCCTTAGTTTAAGTTCTAAGACAGAAAAGTGGCAAGAACTAGGCAATTGAAGTTAGGTGACTTACTCAGGATCATGCAACTAGGAAGTATCTGAGGTTAGATTTGAACCCAAGACCTCCTAACTCCAGTCCTGACACTCTATCCACTATGCTACCTAGGTACCCCTCACTAATTTTTGTTTTGTTTTATAAAATGCAGTTATTTTCCACTAAAAGATTATTTACTTTAACATCTTGACTTTATTATTTTTGAATGAATTTACAAATATTTTTAAAAAATTAATGAGTTTTAATTACTAACATGGTAAAAATCAATAGATGTAAACCACCTAAACATAAGCTTTTTGGGTCCCTCAGTAATTTTTAAGAGTATCAATTCTCACTTCTTGTAGCCTGTGCTATTCTGATGAAACTGCTTGGTAGATGAGCTAAATCAGGTTGAATGTAACCAACAGTCCTCAAACCTATTGACAAGTGTGGAAGATGTCTCCCCAAACATGTGAAGACTTCTCTTAGAATGGGTGGATGAGAACAGTCAGTTCCAATGGCTCTGAAGGTGGCTGAAACTGAGGCCTCTGGCCCTAAGAGCTTGGTCAGAAGATGCCAAAGTCATCTGCTGCATTCCAGGCCATCACCAGTTGTCCTGGCTTTTGTCTTGCTTCTGGATTTGGATGACTGGAAGAGAGAGTGAGGCTGATGACTTTGTGTAACTCTGCCTTGCTTCAATCCAATTCATGAACCCTATGATGTTATCTGTCCTCTTTGAAAACAAAGGATGAACAACTATAATTTTATTTTATTTTTTGGAATTTTATTTATTTATTTGGAATATTTTTCCATGGTTACAACATCCCTCCTGCCTCCCAGAGCTGAAGAGTAATTCCACTGGGTTGTACATGTATCCTTGTTCAAAACCTATTTCCATATTAAGAACTACAATTTTTAAGAGAATAAAGGGATCCTGAGACCAAGAAGTTTAAGAATCACTGGTGTGAACCCAGAAATGGAGACAGTTAGAGACTGGGCAGTTGTTTTGTTTTTTAAACCCTTACCTTCTGTCTTTGTATTAATTCTAAGACAGAAGAGGGACAAAGACTAGGAAAGACTCTTTCAGGGTCACCCAGCTAAGAAGTGTCTGAGGCCAGATTTGAACCAAGGAAAATGATAGCTATCAGCATGAAAATCCTTTAAGGGGTTGGGATTAGAATGTGTACCCCAGGAGCCAGCCATCACTTAAGGCCTGCGATGTGCCAGTCACTAGATGGTTGTGCCACGTGCCCGTTACTCATTCATTCCATTCTCTCCTCATCTCATCCCTTCTGCAGAACCTGGCAGCACCATGGCTTCTGACCTGGAGAGCAGCCTCACCTCCATAGACTGGCTTCCCCAGCTGACGCTTCGGGCCACCATCGAGAAGCTGGGGGGATCCTCCCAAGGGGGGCCTCCCGGGGGGAGCCGCAAGTGCCCGCCCGGCTCCCCCACAGATCCCAACGCCACCCTGAGCAAGGATGAGGCGGCCGTCCACCAGGACGGCAAGCCTCGATACAGCTATGCCACGCTCATCACCTATGCCATCAACTCCTCCCCGGCCAAGAAGATGACCCTCAGTGAGATTTACCGCTGGATCTGCGACAACTTCCCCTACTACAAGAATGCTGGCATCGGCTGGAAGGTAAGGCCGGCCCATCCTGCTCCAGTACAGCCACAGAGGGACTTTTAACAAAGATCTTTTTCTCTTCTCCTTGGCCTTGCTTTCCTTTCTTTACCTTTTTTTTTTTAAAACTCTTACTTTCTCTCTTAGAATCAATACTTAGTAGTGGTTCCAAGGCAGAAGAATGGTAAGGACCAAACATTGGGGGTTAAGGGACTTGCCCAGGGTCATGCAGCTAGGAAGTGTCCAAGACCAGATTTGAACCCAGGTCTAGGTCTTTATTATCTTTGCCAGTTGGTAAACATATCTTGTCAACCCACTAAGCCCCTCTTTGTTTTTTGTTCCTGCTACAAGATACACCAGGCAAATTCCTCCAATGCCAGAACCCTAGACAGAGTTCCCAGGCGGTCCCTGCTTTCCCAACTTCCTCTCCCCACATAGACCACTTTTTTGTCTTATTGTGCCTCAGGACACTGGTACCATCGACTTCCTGTGTCTGCATTTCACACAGCCATCCTTACCTTGTTAAGAATACATTTTTACTGATCTCTTCTGTTGTTATATCCCATATACGTCCCATTATGTCCCAGCATCCTTCCTGAACCCACCCTTTTAACTAAGCATTTAAAAAAAAAGGAAAGACGTTTAGTGACACCAGCCAACACTTGCAGCTTGTCGTGGCCATGCCCCGACCCCTGGAGTTCCCCACTTCTTCAGAGAAGCAGCAGCGCCTTCTCTTATTTGTTCTTCGGGCCAAGCTTGGTCGTTCAATCTCACAGGATTCAGCTTTGATTTATTGTTACAGATCTTTCCATTTATAGCACAGTAATAAGTTTCTTGTGTTATGTTGGGTCCTATTTATGTCACTTTGTATTAGTTCAGATCAGTTGCTTCTCTGTATTCATTATATTGATTGTTTCTTATTAAACATAATATTCCACTATATTCCTGCACCATCACTTTTTTCTCAAGTCAAGACATCTAGTTCATTTCCAATTTTTTTCTACTACAAAAAAGGCCATTATAAATATTTTGGAGTATGAAGTCTTTTTATTATAGACCACTTCAAGATCTTTGAGTCAGAAGTTATGGATATTTTTGTCCATTTTTAGTATAATTCCAAATTGCTTTTCAAAATGTTTAACTCACTTTACAGCTTTGCCAACAGTACATTATTGTGCCTGTCTTTCTATAATCTTGTCAACTTTGATTCTTTCTAGTCTTTTATTGTCTTTGCCAATTGATAAGCATATATTGAGAAATTTGTCAGTCAGAGAAAACTGACAGTGACCACACTCCCCGCAACTATATTAGCTTGTCTTTCAAGCAAGCTACAGTGGGTAAGTTGTTGGAGGAGAGAAAGCATGGCCCGCCTCTTCTGGCAAGGAGAAGACTCCGGGTCCTCACCAATCTCTTGGAAAAATAGCTCATTTGTCAGTTATTGAAAGGGAATTGGATAGAGGTATTTAGCTTCTTCACTTTTTAATCTCAAAAGGGCTTTTATCAAGTGCTTATTAAGTGTAAGGTACTATAGATACAAAGAAAGAATGAAAAACAATTTTGACCCTCAAGAAACTTTCATTTTAGTGAAGGAAGGAGAATATAGTATTTATTTGTTTGGAACCTAAACACCAAACAAAAGAGCATTTTCAAACTCATAGCAGAATACTAAAATAGGATTCTCTATGAAACCACTGATCTCCATTTCATACTTATTACTTTAAAGAATTAATTCAGATAGATAAATTCAGAAGATAAATTCTACATATGGTTATGTGTGAAACTATCCCTATTCTCTGAGCTCCCTTCTGGGCTTCTTTCTATTTTCTTTTTGCAGAGAAAAAATTGTTTCAGTGGCCCTAGAAAAGAAAAAAAATTCTTATAACCAAAAATAAAAATTAAGCAAAATGAATCCATATAGTAGCCATGTTCAAAATGTTTCTTTTTGAACCTTCATTTCTCTGTCTCTCATTCGAGTTCTTTGAAGACATGCTCAGCCATTGCAAGGATCATAGTTTTTGTGTCTTCCAAAGTTGTTTTTCTTTATAATTTTACTATTCTTAAATAAATTGTTCTCCTGGTTCTACTTACTTCAGCCTGTATCAGTTCATACTATCTAGAATTATCTGAAATTGTTTCTAGTGTCATTTCTTATTGGTCAGTAATATTCCCTTGCATTCATTAATCATGATTTGTTCATCCATCACCTGATTATCTAAGATGCAATATTAGGTACCCCCTTATGTTCTATTTTTTTGCCCCTTTATTTTTCACTTTAGGATCAGAAAAAAATTGTTTTGTTTATAGCTATTAACTCATTAGTATTAGCTTCTTTTTTTAAACTTTGGTCTCTTGGCCTCCTAATTCTGATTTTTGTCCCCTCTTGTGTTTCATATATTTATGTGTGTTCAATCTTTTTTATTTGATTTTTTATTCAATCCTCTTTTGTTTCTTTTAGATAAAATGAGGGTCAGCTGATGTCCAGCCCTCCCCTGCCCCTTCTTGCATATTTGTATATTCTTCTTCTCAATTATGAGAAATGGCAAGTTCCACCTTATTCTTCCTCCTTTCTCCACTGTAATATTGAAAAATTAATATCATACCAAATGTAATATGCTAAATGTAATATTTAGAAATTGTTCTGGAAATATAATATTAATAAAAATGGGTGTGGCAGCTGTTTATAAAATAATTAACCCTTCTATCATAAGAATGATAGGAGTTTTTAATAATTAAATTTTAATATAAGTGTAGTCTTAAGAAAGAAATAAAGAGGTGAAGGAATAATTAAAAAAAAATTCCCACGAGAGTATCTTCTGCCTCAGCCACCAACCTCCAGAGGAAAAAAAGACCCAGCCTCCTCTATGGTCTCATTTTTATAGTCCTCTTTTTCCATGCCACTTCCTTTCCCTGTGAGCTGGTCTATCACATCTCAGGAACCAATCAAAGTCTCTCTGACCCGGACTTGTAACCCTATATTCCAGGTCATGCTCCTAGGGCTGGCTCTGATGAGCAGAAAGTTCACGATCCTGGGAGGAAGGGGTTTCACTATAGTATTCCTCTTCTCTTTCCTTTGTGACCCCCATTTTAAACATTCAGAAAAGAGCCAGTCTACTTCTAGGATCTCTGTCTTTCTTATTTAACTTCATCAATATCTTCTGAAGACATTAAAGTTCTAAAGGGACACATTTCTTCATCCCTTATGAATGTTTGCACCATTCCATCATATAGTGCCTTTTAATTGTTGTAATAAATTTACCTTTTAAAATTCTCTGGATTCTTGTACATTTCATAGTTCCTACTTAACTCTGGTCTTTTTTTTTTTCAGGAATGCTTGAAAATCCTTTATTTCATTAAAGATACATTTTTTCCCCTATAGGATTATACTCTGCTTTGCAAGGTCAACTACTCTTGTTTGAAAACCTATCTCTTCCTTTTGGAATATCATATTCCAGTATCACTTCATGTTTATAGTAGAAGCTGCCAGCTCTTATGTGAATCTTGACTCTGGTTCCTTATATTGCACTGTTTTTTTCTGGATAGTTTTCATATTTTTTCTTTAGTGTAGGAGCTCTGAATTTAGTCTTTGATATTCCTGGGACTTATCTGTGGATTCTTTTTGTTTTCACTTTGCCATTTGGTTCTTATAGACCTAAGCAGTTTTCACTTATAATTTCCTAAACTATAATGACTGGGATTTCAAGGAATCCATTGATCCTTAAATTATCTTTCCTTGACCTGTTGTTGATGTCAAAATTTTTTTTAAACCTTTACCTTCCGTCTTGGAATCAATACTGAGTATTGGTTCTAAGGCAGAAGAGTAGTAAGGGCTAGGCAATGGGGATTAAGTGACTTTTCCAGGGTGACACAGCTAGGAAGTGTCTGAGGCCAGATTTGAACCTAGGACCTCCCATCTCTAGGCCTGGTTTTCAATACACTGAGCCCACCCAGCTGTCCCTGATGTCAAATTTTTTGATACCAAATGTGTTATATTTTCTATTTTTTTTGGATTTTTGATTTTATTTGACTATTTCTTTGATCATGGGATTACTGATTTTTTTTAAACCTTTACCTTCCGTCTTGGAATCAATACTGAGTATTGGTTCTAAGGCAGAAGAGTAGTAAGGGCTAGGCAATGGAGGTTATGTGACTTGCCCAGGGTCACACAGCTAGGAAGTATCTGAGGCCATATTTGAATCTAGGACCTCCCATCTCTAGTCCTGGCTTTCAATCCACTGAGCCACCCAGCTGCCCCCTGATTTTTTTAATTAAAATTTTTTTCATTGAACAAAAAAATAAGAAAACAAGACCCTTGTAACAAATGCTCATGGTTAAATAGAGCAAATTCTTACTTTGGTCATGTCAAAAATGTGTCTCATTCTGCATATTTAGTCTATCATCTCTCAGGAATTAAATAGCATTTTCCAAGCCATTGATTTCTTTCTTTTTTTTTGTAAATAAATTTACCTTCTGACTTAGAATTGATACTAAGTATTAGTTCCAAAGCAGAAGAGTAGTAAGGGTTAAGCAATTGGGATTAAGTCATTTGCTTACAGTCATGCAGCTAAGAAGTGTCTGAGGTCAGATTTGAACATAGGAACTCCCATTTCTAGGATTGGCTCTCTAATCACCAAGCCTCTGATTTCTGTTTTGTCTTTTCTGGTTTTCAAGCAATCCATTAGTTGGGTTAAGTTTACTTTCTTTTCTAAACTATTTTTCCAATTCTTTCTTCTACAGTTTCTATTTCAATCTTTTTTTTTTAACCTCTTACTAAATTTCTTCTAGGTAGTCATATAACATTTGTGAAGAGTTCATTTTTTCCCTTTTGAATTACTGATTGCAGTTGTTACAAAGTTCTTTATTTCTTCTTTTGGTGATCTCCAGATTTACAATAATTTTTTATGTTGATTAATATTTTCTTGATTTACTTATTTTTCCAGCTTTAGTTCATAAGTTGGGTTTGATGCCATGGAGAATCTTCCCTAGCTCCATTGCTTTTTTTTGGCTAGGATGTAGTTGGACCTGCTTGGTTTTGCCCTAAGTTTCTGCACTGATTTCTGCCTTTTGTGATTAGACTCCTCTGGATCTTTGAGGTTCACATCTTTAGGGTTTCTCTTGCTTCTCAGGATATAATATTAGGGTATTTTGTTCTGAGTGCTATAACAGCTCTGATTTTTTTGCTCTCAAAGTTCCTTTCTTACTTACTTACAAAAAAGTACTTGGGACTTTGTTGGGAGAGCTCTTCTTTCAGAATTTTGCCAGCTACCTATAGGACTCGCCCATCTCTGTTCATAGCTCTGAAACTTGCCTTATTAGTGGCCCCATCTCCTATTACCAATAGTTTCTACTTGATTTTTATTGCCTTTTGTTCTTTGGATTCCTTGATCATTATTTTGTCTGGTGTGAACTTTAGGGTTTTGCTATGCAGTATGCAGAGGTGTGTTGAAACCAATTTTTGTTGAAATTTTAATGTGAGTATTTAGATCTTGGAAATTGACAAATACTGTGAATCAGGGTTTGACTTTGTGGAGGAAATGGTTTTTTAAACTTTTTAAAGGAAAATTTAATTAATTAATTAATTTAGAATATTTTTCCATGGTTACAAGATTCATGTTCTTTCCCTCACCTTCCCCCCCACCCCTTCCAGTAGCCGACTCATAATTCCCCACTGGATTTTACATGCGTCCTTGATCAGAACCTATTTCCATGTTGTTGGTGTTTGCATTAGGATGTTCATTTAGAGTCTACATCCCCAATCACATCCCCCTTGACCCATGTGATCAAGCAGTTATTTTTCTTCTGTGTTTCTACTCCCACAGTTTTTCCTCTAAATGTTCTTTTGACAGTGTTATTTTTCATAAATCCCTCTGAGTTGTTCAGGAT
The DNA here is from genome assembly GCF_027887165.1 of Monodelphis domestica. Classification (NCBI taxonomy): domain Eukaryota; kingdom Metazoa; phylum Chordata; class Mammalia; order Didelphimorphia; family Didelphidae; genus Monodelphis; species Monodelphis domestica. Next base: position 125,214,715 of record NC_077231.1, read on the forward strand.
TACTGCATTTCCACCAATGGAGAAGTCCATTACATTCGATTGTACCACAGTGTATCAGTCTCTGAGTACAATGTTCTCCTGGTTCTGCTCCTTTTGCTCTGCATCAGTTCCTGGAGGTTGTTCCAGTTCACATGAAATGTTAATGCAGATTAAACTTAAAAGTGTGTCATGCATTTTCAGATAACTTGTTTTTTTTTTAAACAATATTTTATTTGGTCATTTCCGAGCATTATTCATTGGAGACAAATATCATTTTCTCACCCTTCCCCCCCCCCCCCCCCCCATCCCATAGCCTACACGCGATTCCACTGGGTATCACAAGTGTTCTTGATTCGAACCCATTTCCATGTTGTCCGTGTTTGCACCAGAGTGTTCATTTAGAGTCTCTCCTCAGATATATCCCCTCAACCCCTGTAGTCTAGCAGTTGGTTTTCCTCTGTTTTTACTCCCTCAGTTTGTCCTCTGCTTGTGGATAGTGTTTTTTCTCCTAGATCCCTGCAGATTGTTCAGGGACATTGCATTGACACTAATGGAGAAGTCCATTACGTTGGATTGTACCACAGTGTATCTGTCTCTGTGTACAATGTTTTCCTGGTTCTGCTCCTTTCATTCTGCATCACTTCCTGGAGGTTGTTCCAGTCTCCATGGAATTCCTCCACTTTATTATTCCTTTTAGCACAATAGTATTCCATCACCAACATATACCACAATTTGTTCAGCCATTCCCCAATTGAAGGGCATCCCCTCGTTTTCCAATTTTTGGCCACCACAAAGAGCGCAGCTATGAATATTCTTGTACAAGTCTTTTTCCTTATTATCTCTTTGGGGTACAAACCCAGCAGTACTATGGCTGGATCATAGGGCAGGCAGTCTTTTATCGCCCTTTGGGCATAGTTCCAAATTGCCCTCCAGAATGGTTGGATCAATTCACAACTTCACCAGCAATGAATTAATGTCCCCACTTTGCCACATCCCCTCCAGCATTCATTACTTTCCTTTGCTGTCATGTTAGCCAATCTGCTTGGTGTGAGGTGATACCTCAGAGTTGTTTTAATTTGCATCTCTCTGATTATAAGAGAATGAGAACACTTTCTCATGTGCTTATTAATAGTTTTGATTTCTTTACCTGAAAACTGCCTATTCATGTCCCTTGCCCATTTATCAATTGGAGAATGGCTTGATTTTTTGTACAATTGATTTAGCTCTTTGTAAATTTGAGTAATTAAACCTTTGTCTGAGGTTTTTATGAAGATTGTTTCCCAATTTGTTGCTTTCCTTCTGATTTTGGTTACATTGGTATTGTTTGTACAAAAGCCTTTTAATTTGATGTAGTCCAAATTATTTATTTTATATTTTGTGACTCTTTCTAAGTCTTGCTTGATTATAAAATATTTCCCATCCCAAAGGTCTGACATGCATACTATTCTGTGTTTGCCTCATTTTCTTATAGTTTCCTTCTTTATGTTCAAGTCATTCACCCATTCTGAGTTTATCTTGGTGTAGGGTGTGAGGTGTTGATTAAACCTAATCTTTCCCACACTGTCCTCAAATTTTCCCAGCAGTTTTTATGAAATAGTGGATTTTGTCCCAAAAGCTGGTGTCTTTGGGTTTGTCATACTCTGTCTTGCTGAGGTTATTTACCCCAAGTCAATTCCACTGATCCTCCTTTCTGTCTCGCTTAGCCAGTACCAAATTGTTTTGATGACCGCTGCTTTGTAATATAGTTTGAGATCTGGGACTGCAAAGCCACCTTCCTTTGTATTTTTTTTTCATTATTTCCCTGGATATCCTTGGTCCTTTATTCTTCCAAATGAACTTTGTTATGGTTTTCTCTAATTCAGTAAAATAGTTTTTTGGTAGTTCAATGGGTATGGCACTAAATAGATAGATAAGTTTGGGTAGGATGGTCATTTTTATTATGTTAGCTCATCCCACCCATGAGCAATCAATGTTTTTCCAATTGTTTAGATCTAGTTTTAATTGTGTGGAGAGTGTTTTGTAGTTGTGTTCATATAGTTCCTGTGTTTGTCTCGGTAGATAGATTCCTAAGTATTTTATATTGTCTCGGGTGACTTTAAATGGAATTTCTCTTTCTAATTCTTGCTGCTGAGATGTGTTGGAGATAAATAGAAATGCTGATGACTTATGTGGGTTTATTTTGTATCCTGCAACTTTGCTAAAGTTGTTGATTATTTCAATTAGCTTTTTGGTTGAATCTCTAGGATTCTTTAAGTAGACCATCATATCATCTGCAAAGAGTGATAACTTGGTCTCCTCCTTGCCTATTTTAATGTCTTCAATTTCTTTTTCTTCTCTAATTGCTACTGCTAGTGTTTCTAGTACAATGTCAAATAATAGAGGTGATAATGGGCATCCTTGTTTCACTCATGATCTTATTGGGAATGAATCTAGTTTATCCCCATTGCAGATGATATTAGTTGACGGTTTTAGATATATACTGTTTATTATTTTTAGGAACGGCCCTTCTATTCCTATGCTTTCTAGTGTTTTTAATAGGAATGGGTGTTGTATTTTATCAAAGGCTTTTTCTGCATCTATTGAAATAATCATGTGATTTTTGTTGGTTTGCTTGTTGATGTGGTCAATTAAGTGGATGGCTTTCCTAATATTGAACAAGCCCTGCATCCCTGGTATGAATCCTACCTGATCATAGTGAATGACCCTTCTGATCACTTGCTGGAGTCTTTTTGCTAGTATCCTATTTAAGATTTTTGCATCTATATTCATTAGGGAGATAGATAGCTTGTTTTAAACATTTACCAGCATACTTCTGATAATAGATGGAAACTACTGGGCTTTACCCCTAGTTAGGGCAACCATCTCATCTGGGAGCTGTTCTTTACTTTCTAGTCACAAATTGTGTCTTGAAAATATAAGCCAAAAATTAGATATGGAACTTTCTTTTTCTTTGCACATATCCTCCAGTTTGGGGATTTATTAATAAGGCATCCTTTCAGTTGCTGGTTTGTGCTGCTTGTTTTTGAGGGGACAAAGAGACTTGGTTCCTATTTTCCTCTTATTTTATCCTTTGTTGTTGAAACCTTTTTCCAAAAGTATTTGGTATTATTTTCTGGATATGTCCTTTTTGTTATAAGAAAACTCCTACTGGAGTATTAGAGATTGACTTTAATCCTACCTTATTTATCTTTACTTCTGTTGGTGTTTTTAAAGTCTTTGTTGATGCTTTTTAAAAATTGCTGTTAATTTCTCAGGATCCTCATCTCATAGAATATTTTTTTTCCCTACTGGGTTATACATATATTGTCACTCAAAACCTATTTCCATATTATTATTTTTTGTAATAGAGTCATCTTTTAAAACCAAAACCCCAAATCAATACCCATATAAACAAGTGATAAATCATATGTTTTCTTCTGGATTTCTACTCCCACAGTTCCTTCTCTTGATGTGGGTTGCATTCTTTCTCATAAATCCCTCAGAATTGTCCTGGATTATCGCATGCTCTTCATAGCAAAGTATCACATTTATGGTCATGCCACAGTGTTTCAGTTACTGTGTATGATATTCTCCTGGTTCTGCTCATTTCACCCCACATCAGTTCATGGAGTTGTTTCCAGTTCTTTTAGAAATCAAACAGTTCATTATTCCTTATAGTACATATTCCATCACCATCATATGCCACAACTTGTTCAGCCATTCCCCAACTGATGGGCATCCCTTTCGTTTCCAATTATTTGCCACCACAAAGAAAGCCCTTTGGGCATAGTTTCAAATCGCCTGGAATACTCTCTTATAATGTATAAAAATGACCAAAGCAACTCGGCAATCCTGTCTGAATGTCTATCTTTCATTCTGCACAGCAGGCCATCTCTTCTCTCCAGTGAAGAGGGTGATATGGGTCCTCATAAAAGGTCTAAAGACAAGAGGGCTTGGTGCATTCATTAATTTAAGTTCTGCTATCCTGACTTCCTTTATCTATGTGGTTTTATGGATACTCTTTCTTTTATACCTATCACTTTCCAGTGATTCTCCCACCTTCTCAGTGGAGCCCTCCTTTGTAACAAATAAGGCGAGCCAAGCAAAACAAATCTGTTATCTTTCAGGGTTGATATTATTATTATTATTTTTGTACCTTTACCTAACTCTGCTCCATTCTGCCATCCCCTTGTAACTTAAGAAGCAGTGTTCTGCCTCATGCAACCCTGAAACTTGATTTTTTCCCCTTATGTCCCTAGAACTCAATTCGTCACAACCTTTCTCTCAATAAATGTTTCCGGAAGGTGCCGAGACCTCGGGATGACCCTGGGAAGGTGAGTTGTTGCTAAAACCTTTGAGAAGAGTGGGAAGAATTAGAGGATGGTTAGTCACTGAGGCGTCCTGTACATTTTAATGCCCCATAAGAGGAAGTATTGTTAATCAGACCATCACCTTTATTTTCTCATTTTGAATATCATTAAACTTGTGATGTGATGTTGCTCTGGAATTGGTGATTAAGGCGGGCCGTGGAGTCCATTTCTATAGAGCTTTAAGAACAGTATTAACATTGGTGCTCCTCTATTTGGAAAACTTGTTTTTTTCTTGAGACTTCTTGACCTTTACAGCCATTTATTGCCAGTAATTCTGTGATGCTGTTTTTTTTTTTTAAACAAAAAACCCTTACCTTCTTTCTTAGAGTCAGTACTGTGTATTGGGTTCCAAGGCAGAAGAACAGTAATGGCTAAGTAATAGGGGTTAAGTGACTTGTCTAGGGTCACACAGCTAGCTTGGTCCAGGTTTGAACCCAGGACCTCCCATCTCCAGGCCTGGCTCTCCATCCACTGAGCCACCTAGCTGCTCTCTGTGATGCTATTTTATTTTATTTTATTTTTTTTTTTCGCTTTGATGATTTTAATGAACTTCAACAAAATATAGCATATAAATAGAACATAAACAGATCAAACTAGGTTCATGGACCCACTGCTACATAGAATCATACTATAAACTTAACATTTTATTTGGGATTTGGAATAAAGTGGATGGTTTGCTGAGGTCTAAACAGAAGCAAGTGCCCATTCTATGATATTCAGATGCTATGTCCATCTTTTTTTTTTTTAAATGCTATATTTTGTTCCATTTTGATTTCCCATCTTTTATTTTTTTTTAAATATATTTTATTTGATCATTTCCAAGCATTATTCGTTAAAGACATAGATAATTTTCTTTTCCTCCCCCCCCCCACCCCCCATAGCCAACGCGTAAGTCCACTGGGCATTAGATGTTTTCTTGATTTGAACCCATTGTGTGATGCTATTTTAAAAACTTTCTGAAATGATAAATTAATTTTATAAAAGAAAGAGTACATTATTATATTTATTTCATAAATAGGGATTTTTGAGGCCCTAAGAAAGGTAGGGATTTGCCTGAGATCACACAGGGAGAATTAAGTAAAGACTTTATAGCCTTTTGTACTATTTTCAACTTGCTCTACCCCTAATACTTTTACTAGCCCACACGGAGCTTATAAATTAGACTGTTGCAATATCTTAAGAGCCTGCCTCCGGGCCATATTTGACATACCTAATGTTCCCTTTTCAAGCTCTTTTCCCTAACATCAAACAGTACCTTGGAGAGATGACTTGAACCTTTCTTTTACTATTTCTCTCACCCTGGTACTATATATAGTGTAAACATGTCCCTTCTCTACCCCAAGCTAATGATTCTCACATCTTTTGTTATGGAATTTGCTTTCAGGGCTCTTATTGGACAATCGACACCTGTCCTGACATCTCTCGAAAGAGGCGGCATCCTCCAGATGATGAAGTAAGTTCTTGCCCCAAAGTGTCTCTTGGACCACTTCTCACCTCATTTTCCGCCCAAGTTGGTCAGAGCCTGAACATAGATAGACAGTGAATCCAAGGGTATTGGGAACATGCTTTTTCTGTGCTTTTCTGATAATTTTCCAACTTCTTATTCATTTTTACCAACATACAGCTGTCCCAGGACTCCCCAGAACAGGAAGCGAGTAAGAGCCCACGAGGAGGTGTCCCAGGGAGCGGAGAAGCCTCCCTGTCTCCTGAAGGAAATAGTCAGATGTCACTGCAGAGCACCACCCCTATCACCAGTTTTAACCAGGTAGGGAAGAGATGAGATGGGGATCGAGTGGAGATAGAAGGGAAAAGGTGCAGGGATAGGGAGGAAGGAAGCAGGCAGAGGCTGTGAAAAAGAAGAGAGAAAATGAGGGATGGGAAAGGAAGGAGAAAAGATGGAGAAGAGTGGCAAAGTCAGAAGAGGAATATAATAGTTGCAAAACCGGAAGACAGAAAAGTCTGGTAAAAGGAAGAAAGCAAGTGTGATAAGAAAAGGCATAAGCAAAACAGAGTAAGGAAGGAGAGAAAATAGGAGAAAGGAGCCAAAGAGGACAAAGAAGAATTCCTGGGAGAGAGAAAGGATAAAGAATCTCAGCTAGTTGAGAAAGACTGTCCTAGTTTTTCAACTATGGCTATGGCCTCTGGTTGTAGGGTTCGGGACCTGTGGATGGTGCCGTGGTTGCAGCTGGTGGTCCAGGACGAGATGGGGCCGATGGGCCACCTCCATTATATAGTACCAATCACGACTTCAAATTCTCCTACTCGGAGATAAACTTTCAGGATCTGAGCTGGTCCTTTCGAAACCTTTACAAGTCCATGCTAGAGAAATCTTCCTCTTCCTCTTCCCCACATGGTGAGTTGTTGGTTGGAATGGGGGTCATGGATTCTATTCTTTCTTTGGGACAAAAGGATGTCTCTTTGTCTTTGTTGCTTTTGGAGCAAGGGAGAGATGGAGACTTGTCAGGGGGCTAAACAAGATGAAGATGTTTAGAACAGAGCACTAACTTAGTTCTGATGAAGAACTTTCTTTAAAAAGTTTTATTGGTGACTTTTAAAAATACTACCATCATTTCCCCTTCTTTTTCTCTCTGTCCCTTTAAACAAAACAAAATAAAATCCAAACATTTTCATAAAGCCAGCCAGTGACCATGACTTAAGATGTGCATGACATTCCATATTTGTAGTTTCCCTCCTACTGATTTTACAGCGTCATTGTCATATAAATTGTTCTTACTCTGATCACATCACTCTGCATCAATTCAAACAAGTCTTCCCACATTTCTTTATAAACCATTCTTTTCAGCATTTTTTGTGATATGAGAATATTTCATTACACTTGTATTCCATCATTTGATCGGTAATTCCCCAGTCCATCCCCTCAATTTCCAGTTAATTTTGCAATCACAAAAGGAGTGACTATAAATATTTAGATATTGGCAGATATTTTTCCTCTTTCTTTGAACTCTTTGGGTGGGGTATAGGTCTTGTAGTAATATCACAAGAGTACATGGAGTCTTATAACTTTTTAAGCAGAGTTCCAAATTGCTTTCTACAGTGGCCAGACCAGTTCACAGTTCCACCAACAGTGCATTAATGTCACAACTCTCCTGAGTGTTACTTTTCAGTTTTCCAGGAATAAGATTATTCAGTTCACAAATACTGACTCCTGTCAGAATATTGTCCCCAAATATTGAGTTGGAGATGAACATAATCTGGTCAATCACAGGATGAGTCTTGTCAGTCATTGAGGAGATGGACCCCAGAGGGCAGTGTTGTCACTGGAGTAGTACAGCACCCTTAGAGCAATTTAAATTTTGAATACAGGAGCTTTGAGGCATCTTTGGAGTTGATAATAATTCTCTGTACATGCCCCCTTTTTTTTTTCAGGAGGGATTTGGAGGTAAAATTAAGTCACTCACTCCATAAATATTTAGTAAGCACTTATTGCTTGGGTTGGATATGCACAGAAAGGCAGAACATAGTCCTTATCCTCAAGGAATTCTCAATCTGATGGGAAAGAGAACATACAAATAACTATGAGCAAACAAGCTATGTCCAGGATAAATAAGAACTAACCAGCAGAGGGAAGGGACAGTGCAAGTCTAACTATAGAAGATACAATTTAATCTGAAGATTTGAAGGAAACCAGGGAAGCACGGAGGAAGGAAATTCCAGGCATAGGAGATAGCTAGAAGCAAAAGGCTGAAGATGAAAAAATGGAATAACCCAAAACCTAGACAAAAGAGAATATCAGAGAGAAGACGATCTGTGAAGGCAGGAGACAGAGGTCAAGGAGGGGAAGAATTGAGAAAAGGCCACTGGATGTGGCAATTAAGAGTCTAGAAGGGAGTGAAAGGAGAGGAAGTGGAGGCATCACTTGGAGATGGCCTTCTGGATCAGAGTTTTCATGTATATGGATGTGACAGCATCTCTTTGTGCATGGGGTGATGATTTGAGCAACACAAAAGACAGCTATATAGGAAATCTGACTGGGTCAGGGTGCCAACTGAGTAATCTGACAGGATATTGATTCTGATTTAATTTTGAGTGGATTGCCAAAATAATCTCTAATTGTCTTTCCCTCCCTAGCTTTTCCCTCTAAGAGTATTCATGGTACTACTCCAGTGACAGTGAGCAGTACAAGCATGGAAGGGACAGAAAGATGAGGAAAGGGGCCAAGTGTGGGATAGAAAAGCCTCATTTCCATAGTGTTGATTTGTATTCAGCCCTTGATCTGCTTCCCAATGGGCCCCTTTTGACTTTTGAGCACAAGCTGATTTGTAGTTCTGGGTGGATATCCTGAAAAGATGGCATAACATGGTTTGGTCCTACATGGGTCTTTGCTGATGCTCCAGGAAGCTCTACAAACTCCTAACAGTGCCTGGTACATGGCAGAAGCCTGGTAAAATAAATGGGTCATCAGGCTCATGCCCAGCCCTTGCTGGGTAAACATTAGCTGCAGCCCCATAGGCTGTGCACCTAGGTCCAGCTCCGAGCTCTGCCTCCTCCCACAGGAGTCTACAAGATTTTACAGGGATTCTTCCCGGCCCTTGTTCCTTTGCGATCTGCCCTCCTTGCTCGGGACGCCCCGGTCACTTCTTTCTTCCTTCTCTGCAGGTTTCTCATCTCTCCTGGGGGACATGCAGCCTTCCAATCACAACTACTACATGTACCAGCAAGCGCCCCAGCAGCAGCAGCCCCCCCAGCAGTCTCAGCAGCAGCCACCAGCACAAGGCCCTTCCTCCGTAGGGGCGACCCCTTCACTGCATACTCCCAGCCCCGAGGGCTGCCCCCCCCCAGGAGGGAAGCAGCCCGGGGCAGACAGCTACGGAACACCCTCTGTGATGGCCATGCACCCACCCCCACTGCAGCATGTAGGCTACCATCCCCATCAGCATCACCCCCACCCGCATCCCCCCCAGCAGCCGCCGCCCCCCCAGCAGCAGACCCAGTCCCAGGCTTCCATCAATAGTACTGGTTTTGGTGAGTAAAGAATGGTGGGGAAGATCCTCCTGCTCTGTGGCTCTTCGGGGAGCGGGGGACCTGAACTTGTTTACTTATTGGTATAATGGAGGTAATCATACCTCGTTGCATATACTTAACAGAGTCATTAGAATCAACTATAATATTGCGTGTAAAGCACTCTCTGAACCTTAGAACCTTTTTTATAATTGAGCTATTATTGTTTGTAAGAAAATTGAACCCCATTAAAATTGGGTTTTGTGTCATGGACCTCTTTATCAGTCTGGTGAAGTCTATGGACCTCTTCTTAGAATAATATTTTCTTTGTTTTGTCTTTAATTCATAATAAAAGAAAATGTTAAGTTTCAGTTAGAGGTTAGTGAAAATGGAAATGTATTCATTCCCAGATCTTCTGAAATTGAACCTTAGACTCTTTCAGAGGGACTTGTTTACCTCAGGTTAAGAACCCCAGCTTTATAACTTCTTTTCTGAGCCCACCAGATCCAGTATCTCACAATATCCCTCCCAAAGGGGAAGATGCTACTTAAAGCTGATTATTCATAGTATAGAATTTTTGAACTGGCTAGAATCCTCCCACACTTCTGATCTCAGGCAAAATGGGGTCTAAACCTTTCACTTGGCTCTCCTATTCCTAAAGGTTTCCAGGGAAGGCATTCCCTGACTTCATGATAACCTGTAAGTGACTCTGGAATCATGACCATCATAATTACTCCTCTAGAAGCTGTGTGCAGTCCCACATCTGACTTCACCTAATTTTGCCCTTTGTTCCTTCTGTGCAGCATTTCCTTCTGACTGGTGCTCCAACATTGACTCCCTGAAAGAAAGCTTCAAGATGGTTAATCGGCTTAACTGGTCCAGCATTGAGCAGTCCCATTTTTCAGGTTAGTGGCCACAGGGAGAAACCTGAGGCGAGAAGGTGCCATCATCTTTCTAATCCCCGGGTCTGAAACCCCAGGATCTTCGTCATTTATCCCAAATATCTAATCAGTTGCCAAATCTTGCCTTTTTTTACTTCCTGTACATCTCTTGTACTCTCTTCCTTCTCTTTCTCCTCAAAGACTCCACTCTGGTTCAGGCCTTCATTAATTCTGTCCTGGACTGTTACCCTATTAGAATAAGTAGTTTCCCTCAAGATTCAAGTTTGTTTTCTGCATGAAATCTTTCCTGTTTCCTCTGGCCACTACTTTAAACATTCCCAAATAAAAAAATACCCTGTTTCATTCTATCTATGTACAACCCCCCACCATGCCACCCCCTGGTTGTGGTCGATACTTAATAAATGCCTGCAGATTGATTAGAGTTATTCTAACAGTTATTCTATCACTGGGGTTTGCCCTACTAGAAACAGTCAGATTCCTTCTGACCAGTAGTCAGAGGAACTGGGTTCTAGGCTTGGATTCACCTCTGACTATACCTATGGTCACAGACAAGTCTCTAAACCTCCTCAGACTTCTTTTCTCTGATCTCGTCAAATGAGAGGGTTGGATATGGTGGCTTCTGAGATCTCTACAGCTTAGAGCCTATGATCCTTTGACCTCTCTAGGCCTCATTTTCTCACCCACGTAATTAAAATAATAGTAGGTATCTTGTGTTACCTCACAGTACTGTTGAGAGATCATGAATATGAATGCAAATGTATGTCATCATTATTATTACTTTTCAATAATGATAGTGATTTATACCATACAGACATTTAGTTTTTTACCTGTGGTGTAAAGGGGGAAAAAACAATGAGAGGTAATGTGTGCCTGAGAATGGGGAAAGCCTAGGACAGGAGCTGGGGTCTGTAAGATAGAAATAACAAATGGGTAGGGGTTATCCTTTAGGGCCAGAGGTCATATGCTTTCCTTGTTTTGCAGAACTAATGGAGAGCCTCCGGCAGGCAGAAAGAAAGAACTGGAGCTTGGACCAGCACCACATTGCCAATCTCTGTGACTCCCTCAACCAATTCCTTACCCAGACTGGCCAGCTGCCCCACCCAGGGGGTCCCCACCAGCCACCACCCCCTGCTAGAATTGCTGACACCTGTGCCCTGACCAGCGGCAAGCAGGAGTCTGCAATAAACCAAGGTAACAGGCAGAACCCGAACCCTGAGGGCAGACAGAGGCTGGGAAACTGACCAAGGTAGGGAGTGGGGAAGTGGATGGATGGGTAGGAGTAATGACAGGGCATAGGAGAGCATCATGATCTCCTGGTGTCCAGGCACTTGTGCCTGTAGATGTGGCAGTGGAATATTAGCAGAAAATAATTCCTGCTTGTCTGGTGGAAGCAAGACTGGATTTTGCATCAGAACGCTTGTGTTCAGGGCCTGGTACAGTTGCTTAGTACTTATGTGACCTTGGGAAATCACTTGTAAGATGAAGGAACCAAATCAAAGACTTCTGAGATCCCTTTCATCTATAAATCTATGATTGTTCCCAAAGACCATAATCTAGTTTGGAAAACAAAAGTATTTGGAGCAGAAGAACTGGCTCAGGGCACACCCTCATTTCTCTCTTGTACATCAGTCTTTCCAACCTATTTTATGCCCCCCTTTCCCTAAAGGGGTTCAAGTGGCTCTGCAGTCCTGAGTAATTCATCATTCTTAAATGAAGAAAGCAAGGTACTGGGTTCTTAAAAGAATTCCCACGGTAGCTTCCTCCTAATGCCTTTAGTATTCCATAATCCTAGCATTTAGGTCTTTTTGTCCTTCTTGTCCAGTAAGTGAGGGCTGGTAGCTTTTGGAGAAGGTTCTCGGGTCAGTCCTTACAGAAGTTTGTGCACCGTGATTGGGAGAGCCTCACATCCACAACATTGTCATCCGATATCTCACCCCCCTGCTCCCACTTCCCACCTCATAGTCTGGGAACAGTAATAAAATGAATACTATCATTGCTTCTGAAAAGAAGCAACAGTATCTTTTGGCTGCCCTATAGCTCTGCTCATCAGCCCTGTAACTCCCCAGACCAAAACACCCCAGCATGTGTTATCCCCTCTCTCCCCATTGGAATGCAGGCTCCTTTTGTGTTTGTATCCACAGGGTCCAGTATACAGTAAGTTCTTAATGAATGATTTTTTTATTCTTTCCAGAAAGGGAAATATGGGAGATTATTATGGCAGCATTCTTCCAGTGAGGTCAGTAGCTCTGCCCAAGTCTTAATATGAACTTATTTGTCTCTTTCAGTGAACTCTTATGGGCACCCGCAAGCACCCCACATCTACTCTGGCCCGTCTCCCATGTACCCCATCCCTACCCAGGACTCTCCAGGATATAACCGTCCAGGTAGGTCATAGCTCACCCAGTCATCAAGAAGGGGAATCTCTTTGGCTGGAGACTTTTTTTCCTTTGTGCTTTCTTTTCTAATGGCCTTCAGAGAGCCGTGGGGCAGGAGAGGCTTGCAATATGCTTTCAAGGAACCAAGAGTGCATCTTGGCATTTTTAGGAGAAGACCATTTGCCTCCAAAAGAGAGAATTTTATAATCATCTTTTTTTTTTAAAGGGCAGATTTCATTTAGAGTTAGTTCTCTTTTTAATGAATAAAAAGGGAATAAAGAATGGATAATATCGAAACAACAGACAATCTAAAACAGTTTATTTTAGGCTTTCAAACATGTTCAGTTTGAAACAAATAGAAACAAACACGGGTACCTACTGACAGTACTTTTGTACCAAGGTCCAATCTCTCCCTCCCCATTCCTTGTCTTTCCCTCCTGGTCAGATTAGCACTGCTACCAGCAACTTCAAAACCAGTTGGTTAGTAGAGAGGAGAAAGCCCCATGTTACCCTGAGGAATATACATGGTGGTTAATTCACCTGGTAACTGAGTTGACTGTATTTTACCATCTAACAAACCCTAAGAGAATAATAAATAACTAGACAGGCACCATGCAGTGGTTTGTGCGAGCTTCAAGGCCTGCTCGGGGGTGGTTTTTCTTCTGCCAGCTAGAGGGAAGCAACGACTTGCCAATCCTTCTACCTCTTCCTTTTCCTCTCAACAGCCCATCATCTGGTCCCCCGGCCACCCGTCCCACCTCCTGGTTCCAATGAGGAGATCCCGGATGACTTCGACTGGGACTTGATCACTTAGTGCAACACAGACTGAAGACCCCAGGGCTAGTGGTGGTGAACCCCTGGGAAAGGATCTAGAAATAACCCCAGCCCAGCTCCCCTTCCCCCAGTCTGTACATAGATATATAGATATATAGATATATATCTATTTCCTCTTTTTCTTTTTTTCTCTTTGCCAGAGAAGCCACTGCAAGATGCTGCCGAAGATAACCCTGCCTTCCCTGTCTTTCTCCCCATTCTTTTATTATTATTGTTATTATATTATTGTTATTACTAATAATATTATTGATTACTTTGCTGGCCCCAACCTCCAGCCCCTGGTGCCATGGATCATTGTCATCCCCAGGTTGGGCGGCAGGGCTGTAGTGCCCAGGGGTTCTACAGCAGGGAGATTCAGTGCTAATACCCCCTGTCGGCCCCTGTCCAACCTCAGTTCAGGGCTAGAGAGAGGAAGTGGATGGGCCCAAGGGGCTGTGCTGGCACCACCGATCCTGGCGGAGTCTATGAGGTGCTGCTCTTTCCTCCCCCATTCTGAACTTGCCCAGCACTGATGCTCAGTGACCCCAGTGAGGACATCCAGGGGTGTAAAAGGTGAGATAGGTGGTGATTGGTTCCTAGAATCAGGGAGGCGGGGTTTCAGGAGAGAAGGAGGGTTCTTATTGGGTAAGAGAAGTTCAGCGTGTTGGGAGACTCCTAGAGAGGTGGTGGGTAACCAACTGGGTTGCACTGCCTGGGGAAGTCAGCCATTATTGTGGCACCCAGCACACAACTCCAGGAATTGGAATTGATTTTAACCAAGGAACCCAACCCCTGCACTTGTGGGGAGTGGAGATCATCAACCCTAACTCCATTTGGGAGATGGTTTCTGTGTTTGCCTTTTTTTTTTCCATTTTAAATCGCCTCTTTAAATCCACATCTCATTTGTATATGCAAATTGCATCCCAGTATATCCACCAACCACCCAACAATTTTAATATTTTTGTCCAGTGGTCGGTTTTTCATTCTGGTCTTCCCTTTAGTCCAACTGTCCCTTTGATCTTCCCAGAAGGGAGAATAAGCATCAGAGTGGAAGGTCTGGCATCGGGGGTACCAGCGTGTGGGCTGAGAGGAGAGGAGGTGTCTTGGGAGGTACAAGTGGGGAATTCCTGGACATTTTTATTGCAGAGGCAAAGGTTCATCTCTAAATCTATATTACTTGGTGTTGGAGGTTTTCCCATGGCCTTTAGAAGAACAGGGAGACTTAAGAGAGGAATACAGTGAAAGAGGCAGAAGAGAATAAGCTCTGGTGATAACTTGTCTCCCTTAACAATTGCAAGTCATACATTGATTAGCACATGCTAGTCTGGGGAAAAGTTTATGTTGAGTGTTTAATTCTGGACTTTGGAGAGAACACATTTATACCTTTATCCCTTATATTGTCACTTACAAAAAGTAGGAATGGATGGAAATGGCAGGGACCCTTCTCCAATTCCTGAAACTCCCATGCGGGACCTTCCATTCCCGTTCCATTTGCAAGATTTCCAAGACATCTTTTCTCCTCTCTGCTTTTTTCCTTTCCTTAGAAAGGACTTCAGTTGGGTGTACATTATTACACAGCAGAAATAAAATGGGATTGAGGTATAAGGACAGGAAGAACTAGTCACTATTTGTCAGAGGGAAATGGAGTGGAGGATGAATCCACTGTGTGTGGTAAGGCAATTAGTTAAGGTGCAGGTGGCAAAATGTTTCTCATTTTGGAGGGAGAACCTCTCCCACAAGTGGGGCATAGTGGCTGTTCTTTTAATCCTATTTCAGGGATTCAAGGAGGAAGGCCTCCTCTTCTATGTAGTCAGCATCTTCAACACCGATCTCAGTGACTATTGCTAGTCACAAGCCTCTCTCCCTCTAAATCCCTTTCTCTTTTAGATAAATGCAGCATATTTAGGAGTGAACTTATTTGCACAAGCAAATATGCCACTGACACAAATCATCTTTCAGGAAATGGGCATACTTCAAGATTCTGAGCAGTCAGAGGGAGCAGGACCTAGTGATCAGGACAGCCCCCTGGGTTCCCAGCTCTCTTCTGCCAACTTTAGCCCCATTCTGTTGCATAGGAAAAGTCTCTGTACCTCAAACCCTCCCCAGTGAAATGGAGAACACCCTACTCCTTTGTTGGTTCAAAACTCCAGTGTGTGCTGAAGAAGACTGTTTGCTGAATGTGAAATGTAGTTGTCATTGTATTGGGTGATGTGTGATAGCAGGAGCTCACAAGTGGCAGAAAAGATACGGAGGAGGGGGCAGGGGAGCAAGTACTTGGTGTAGATCCACCCTTCCTTGCCTATCTCTTTTTAACCCCCATGTATCTGGTTAGGTGATTCCCTCATGACACTCATGATGCTTTGCATCAGTGTGGGCTGGGCAAGGGTGGGGGAGGAGTTTGGCCTCACAATTTTTTTTTTTGCATGCTTTCTTAATAAAACAAACAAAAAAGAATGTTGACCCTTCTTGTGCCAGTGTCAAACTTTTGTTTGGTGAAATACATTTATTTGGGTTCATCTTTGATCCCTGGGAAGAGCGTGAGGGAGGACAAGAAAGAGGGATGGAGATTGATTAGAGCTGAAGTTTTTTGTAGGCTTGATGGCCCACCAAAATGTCAGAGGTCAAAGGTATATGCCCTCTGCTTTTTCATTGTTCAATTAGCCACAGTGAAATACTGCTTGGGGGATCAGCCATCCCCTTGACGTGTGGCACTGGGGATACATGGAAGTTTGAAACAAGACTGAAGCTGTTGGATACCAATAAAATACAGACTTTAAAGATTCCTGAGCAGAGTACTCCTTCAAGGGTTTCAGTCTTAAGGGAATCTCAATTTTGTCTCAATTTCTTCAGAATACCTTCCTAAGCCATTTAGAACTTTTAAGAGGATACCATCAAACACACTTCTGAATTGTCTCTGGGTTCCTAAGTCTTGGTCAAATCTAGAAGAGCCTCCCTAAGGCTACCCCAAAGAATTCTTGAAGTTGCCATGAGACTCTTCAGGTAGGGGCTGAGAGGTACCTCCGACCATCATCCAACATAACTTTTCTACCAGTCATTCTCAATCTTGGTAGAAATTTAACTTTGTTCTTTGCTCCCAGCACATAATTGGCTCTCAATAAATGCTTACTGAATTCAAATGAATTCTTAGCTGTCTGGCAGCAGGATTGGATTGCATGTCTTAAGTCTGCATAATATTGGCCATGTCTCATTCATCTTTGCATTTCTGTATCTTATACTTAATTGATGCTAAACATTTTTTTCTTCCCAATTATGAAATAGATGACAAGTGAAATGGAAAGTTGTTGAAGGGTTAGGTAATGGTAGAGAGCTATAGTAGAAAGGAAGGAAGTAGAGGTGTATAGATATTTGAGTCAGCATTATGGAAATGGACTTCCTGAGAGTTGTAGAATAGCACTGGGAATTAATATAATATGCTAATAATTTCTTTTTAATAAAATTGATTTGCTAGGCTCTCTATAAAACTTAGAAGTTATGGTTATTTACCTGTTCATTTTGGCATGGAAGACATACACATTTATGACAATCTTAACACTGAAAATGTGCATATTATTAAACTTTTGAGGAAAATCCAAAAAATGTATAATTTTAAAAGTTTAATAATATTCCTAGGTATGTCAGTAATTAATTTTGAAGTGGTTACAAAATATCTTCTGTTTCTTCATCTTTCTCCATTTGGGATGAGTTCTTTGAAGTGAATTTTGAGATGGGCAGGGATGCTACAAGGAATGCAATGTTTGAAGCTATTTTAGGCATATGAGTCAGTGTGGAAGTTTTGGAAGCAGAGAACAAAGAATGTGAAGAACACCAAGAGAAATATACTCATTGGCATACAAGTAAAAAAGAGAGGAGGAGGGTGAATCATCCAAACCACAACTTATTTTTACCACTAGTTGTCATTGCTAGCCACTCACCTGATCCTGTTCATCAACAAGAACTTGGCATTGGGGAGGTGTGCACTTCCCTGGAGGTTATGGACATGAACCTCATTGGGTGCAAGTGCTGAACTCTGGTTTTTAAAGTCAACAGTCTTCTGTCTTGTAGCTCTGCTTTCCTTTGGGAAACCTCAACTTCATGGACCATAGCATGTGCCAGGTCCTTCTGTCTCCTGAAGTCTCTCCAAGCTCATGTTCGTTGACTATATTGGGCACCCTCCAACCTAAGGGACTTATCTTCCAGTGTCATATCTTTTAGCATTTCAATACCATCCATAAGATTTGCCTTTTCCTTCTCCAATGGATCACCTTTTGTCAGAACTCTCCACTATGACCACTCTGGCTTGAGTAACCCTATACAACATACTTCAGAGTTTCACACCTCTTCCAGGACAAGAGGGAAGCAGGCAAATTAGTATTTTGCCCAAGCAGAAGTAGGCATTCCTGCCTGCCATGTTCTGGCGAATACTTCCTCCTTGAACTAGATATATTTCAAGGAGTCTTAGTTATTTGAAGTTAGCATAATGAAGCTGATTCCTTACAGCATCAGATAGACATGCTCAAATTGCATGAAGTACTTTTACTCTTGGCATAGAATTGACAAATTAATCATCATGCATAATAACAAAAAACATCTTCCATGTAGTTTCAATCCATAGACTTTCCCAGATCTCTAATCATACCAAGAGAGAATGTTGGATAAATACAACTCTAGGAAATTCACTGTTTGAGTTTAGTTTCATAAGTGTGGCTCTTTGAGCAAAAAAATTTTCAGAAGAATTATAAACTGAAGGACCACATGAAAACATGCTTAAGATCACTAACAATAGTCTTTCTTTTATTTACTTTAATTAATTTAGAATGTTTTTGCATGGTTACATGATTTATGATCTTTCCCACCCCTCTTTCCTCCCCCCTCCCTGAGCTGACAAGCAACTCCACTGGGTTATCATTGTTCAAAGCCTATTTCCATATAATAATAGTCTTTCAGAGGAACTGTGGGAAGAAAGACAATGTGGAATTATGGGAGACAAGTGACTAAACTGTCTATTATTATGACCCAGAAATTCTACTACTAGGCACATACCCCCAAGAAAGTCAAAGACCGAAGAGCTAATATATACCAACATGTTCATAGTAATATTCTTCTATGATAAAAAGCAAACAAAAACCATATCTTGGGAGTGGCTAGAAAAAAACCATAATATATGATCCTGATGAACAGAGAATTTTATTAGTATCTTTGTATCTAGCACATGATAGGCATTTATTGAGTACTTGATTGATTCAGAAAAAAATAGGAAGATATATATACAGAGTATCCCAAAAATCTGTGTAATTTCAAGCTTTCGTGGCTTAAATATATACAGTTGGGGCAACGAGGTGGCTCAGTGGATACAGAGTCAGGTCTGGAGTCAGGAGACCCTGGATTCATATCTGGCCTCAGATATGTCCTAGCTGTGACCCTGGTCAAGTCACTTAAACCCAATTGCCTGGCTTTTAACAGCTCTTTTGCCTTGGAACTTACTTAGTATTGATTCTAAGACAGAAGGCAAAGGGTTTTTTACTTCAAGTCCATACAGTTTATAAAAGTTTATATAGCCTATCAGTTTATACTGGGTGTTGCAAGAGTCTTAGAGTAGTTTTAAGCTACCCTTAAGACTCTTAGGAACCACTATGTAAACTGATGTAGATCAAAGTAGGAATCATTAAAAGGAGGTTGAATTCTGAGTAGTTGAAAGCCTAGGGAAAGCCCTGGAGAATTGATAAACCCAAGTCCTCTCTAATTGAGTCCTTGAAATAAAGAGGTAGGGGGGCGATTGGATTGTCACATACTCTATCAACTATTTTTCTTTGCCACAAGGGAATATTCAATTATGGGCATGGGAAAATTATTTCAACATAAAAACAAAAGGCATCGATAAAATGTTCAATTTTAATTTGTTTAATTTAAAATTAAATTTTAATAAATTTTAGTGATTTTAAATTTAATAAAATAATTTTGAAATAATTTCTAGAGATAGATCAGTGTTCTCTGTACACAATAAATTCTCAATAAATATTTGCCAGTTTACTAACTGGCCAAACAAGAGAGCCCCTCATAAAGTGTATGTACCATGTTGGGTCCCAGTTGTATTCTATCACTATCTACCAGGGCTTCCAATTTTTTTCCTTCATATTATTTTTATATGACAAATACAGCAATTATTATTTTTTACTAGAACAGAATGGGGTTACATTTTAGCAGGGAGATGATTTGCATTACAATTAAGGAAGGACGTTGGAATGGCAAGAAATTGCAGTTTCCAAGAGTTTAAGAATTTTACATTAGGCCAGGATTTGCAGCCAGGATAGCCTTGATGTCTAGAGCAGCAAAGAGAGACCAACTTTCCAACCTTCTAAAGTAACATTCTGGACCCAATCCAGGAATAGATGGGTTCATCTGGCAATTACGCCTCCTTTGGATATGAACTTGGCAAAATTCATGTCATATAGAAACTGTGCTAAGAAAAAAAAAATCTGTCCTAAGTTTATGCCTTAAGCGTGGTGTGAGAAGAGCGTGTCCTCAAAAATGTTGGGGAAATGGATGTTTATACATTTGTGCTTGCTATATTTGTGAAAGCTGACATTTGTACCCACCCAGGGACACTAGTGGGGCAACTAAGATAGCACAATGGATAGAGCTTTGGGTCTGGAGTCAGAAGACCTAAATTCAAATATAGACTCAGACATTTACCAGCTGTATGACCTTGGGTGAGTCACTTAACTGTGTTTGCCTCAGTTTTTTCATCTGTCAAATGAGCTGGGGAAGGAAATGGTAAACCATTCCAGTATCTTTACCAATAAAACCCCAAATGGAGTCACTAGGAGTCAGATGTGACTAAAACTAATGAACAATAAAATATCTTTGAAAGATAAATAAAAGCTTTTCTAAAAGTTTAAAAAATGACCAGAGTTGTTCAACATTAAAATTGGTTTTTAAAAATCAGATTCTCATCTGTTTTAATTGGCCTATTGATCTGATTCTTCACCATCTCTTGCCACTAAACCTTTTTCTCAAGTTCTTACGCATTAAATAAACTTGAGCTTTCCATCTACCAGAATTTGAATTGAAGTGAAATCTTTCTAGTGGAACTCTTTTACAGATGAGGAAACTGAGGACTTAAGTGATTTGTCCAATGTAATGCAATCCTGCTCATATATAGGGATTATTATAGATTGGTTCTGACCAGGTTGGTCAGGCATCTCAGGTTCAGAATCAGAAGGAGACAAGATACTTGTAGTTTACAGAAAGAGATTTATTTAGCTGTAGCAAGGGGAGGATATTCAAAGCAGGGGAAGGATGTTCATCCAGGATATAAGTTTGACTCATCTGAGCATAGCTCTGCTGTGCTGATGTTAGTAATGCTATGGGTCTGTGTGCAGAAATATGAGGGAGGGCCTCTAACCCTTCATGACCTGGCTATTTTTGTACTCAGGAAGTTCCTGAGTACTTTTTTGAGGAAGTTCCCTCAATAGCTAAAGCCCGAGTTCACTGAGCCAATTAAATTTAAAAAACTAAACCATCTTCTATGGATTGAGTCCTTAGGATATTGCTCCCCCCCCCCCCCCCAGCCCCGTCTGGGATGATTTCTCATGGTTCCCTCCAACCATCCAGTTCCATTCCAAATCTCCTAAATATCATGACATCTTCCAGTGTGAAACATGTCCTAGGACATAACCCTTTGAGGCTACGTGGTGTCTCTTCATCTTCTCAAACAGCTGTGCTGAGGATGTCTTTAGTCAGTGAGGTTTTGCTCTGAGGATAGCTAGACGATGGATTGAGATCTTCATTCAAGGCAGCCTCCAGAATGCCCTGCATGGACTGTTGTACCTTTTTCCTAAAATCTTTCCCCATGAAGGCATAGAGTAAGGGATTAAGGCAGCTATTGACTGATGCCAGTGCAATGGAGAGGTGGTCCCATGCCATCACCACTTTCTCAAGTGGAGAATATGGAGATGCAAACAGTGACAAGAACCCAATAATATGATATGGAGTCCAGCAGACAAAAAAAGTGACCACTACCACTAAAGCCACTCTTAGGGTTTTCCCCCTAGATTTAGCAAAGGGACCTCTGCTTAAACGAAAAATGATGAGGGTATAACAGACCGCCATGATGATGAGGGGCAGAAGGAAACCTACCAGAAATCTTGTGATTGTGATTGCCACCAACGGCGTCAGTGATTGGGTCTCATTGAAATAAATACCATAAATATCCAAGAAACTATCTGTCATCTCAGGTAGATCTAAAGGATTGTCAGAAGCCTTGAGTAAAGCTTTTGTGTTGTCATGGAGTAAAACATCAGAGTTTCCCAGTGTATCAGTTATGGAATCATTATTGTTAAACTCAGGTAAAGCTATGGGAATCGTAGGTGATTCAGTATGAGGAAGTTTCCCTGGCAGTTCTGATAAGTCAGAAAAGGGGTGATAACTAGCACTACCAGAGTGACCTCCAGTGATTTTGGAATAGAAGAAAACATTAGAAGTTTTGGGTGTACCAGTGGTGGTAGAAGGCCAGGGATAAGCATCCCTTCTGGAAGATGAAAGATCGAAGATATCTTCCATTGTCCCAGTCAACTCAGAGAAGTCCTCAGGGGAGTCTTCTATCTCAAGGCTAGGGTTAAAGGAAATATCTGGTGAACTGTACATCTCAAAATTATAGTCACACACAGTATAGTTGTCCTCAGTAAAAGTTTCTCGGTACAAGAATACAGGCATACACATCGCAAAAGCCAGGACCCAGATGCCTACACAGAAGGCAAAGGCCATCCTCACAGTTCGATGTTTCTGGCACCATATTGGATGGAGCACTACAATACAGCGGTCAAGGCTGATGGCTGTAAGTAGGAAGACACTGGCAGACATATTGAGGATGATGATGGAAGGGATGAGCTTGCATAAAAACCAACCATAAGGCCAGTAACCCTGGAGGACCAAGTGAGTAATGGAGAAGGGCATGGAGAGGCAGCAGAGGAGGTCAGCCACGGTGAGGTGGAGGAACCACACTGTATTCACTGTTCGCTTCATCTTTAATCCAGTCACCCAGAATACTAACCCATTGCCTGGCAGCCCCAACAAGAAAGTGAGGCTGAAGAGGGCTATGGAAATCACCACAGGGGGTTCTCCCCAAGGTTGGGAAATCAAATCAGATGAACTGGTATTGGTTAGAGTTGGAGGCATTATGCAGACTCTGCAAAATAAATATAGGAAATGAAAAAATTCTAGTCATCCCTCCTCAGAAACCTCTTCTCTTATGCAAACTTCTTGTCCTTTACAAATCACTAGTGTGCCTCAAGGCTAACTTCTCTACACTTTCTCTAAGTGATGCCATCTATAAGTTTAGTTATCACTCCCAAATCTATATATCCAGCCTTAATATCCCATTGATCAGAAGAAATATAGTATCTGGCTTATGGTCTTCCTTTCACTCCAGTCTCTATCGCTTACTATGCAAATCTCCCAAAGTCTCATGATTTTTATTTTAACTCCAGTTGAACTTACATTCAGGGACACTCATTCCTTGGCAGCATTAGGGCCATGACAGATCTTTATCCCCAATTTTTTCTACATCTTTAATGAAGAACTCTGAAATTCCTCTGACTGTATCCTCCTAACTTTGTCATTGCCTGTTTGTCATCTGTATCCTCATGATGACCTCCAATTCACCCAACCTTTTCTGTTCTCCCATTCAATCCATTCTGTGGTTTCTTCCCCACCTTCCCCCCTTTATAGCCTCAAACCAGACGTTGACCACTTCAACCATACTTAATCACAACTGCATTCCTTCCTCCCAGTCCTATCGCCAGCCTCACTTTTCCAAACTCCAATCATCCACCTTCTCCATCCTTTGTGCTACTGAGTCTTCCTGGAGAATAAATAAGGTTTATTATAATTTTATGTTATATAATTGCAACTGGGCCCTTATTGTTACATGACTCAACAGTCATGATGATCCTTTTATTCTTCCCTGATTTGCTATCACACTCCTCACACCAGCTATTGTAAAACTCCTCCATTTTCAGAGCTCCTACACCACTTCTTCTTGACTCTGCAGAAGAGTTCACTTCCTAATTCACTGAAAAAAATAAGCACTCTCCCTCTCCACACTGCAGAATGCTTCATCATTTTCTATTCTCCTCTCCTTTACTCTAGGCTCTAATGAAGCTTGTTTCTTGCTAAGGTTATCCCCTTCACTTAGGACTTTTAAAATTTCATCCCTCCCTTTCTCTATCGAAACTTTGATCCTTTGATCTTTTTTCATCTTCAATCTCTATTTAGCCACTATCTCTTTCCCTGTTTCACATCTCTTCCATCCTTTAAAAAAATCTTTACTTGATCCTGCCAACCCCCTCAAGCTATCAACCTTACACTTTTCTCTCTTTCAAACCCAAACTCCTAGAAAGCATTCTCTATACTCATTGCTCTTCCATTTTCTTAATTCTTAGGTCTCATTTCACTACTAACTTCTCTGGTACATTTTCTCCTACTTTAGCTTCTATGACTGTTGAGGCTTTAAGACCTGAATATCTTCTTCAGGTTCTAAAATATCTTCCTAAAATATATTGAAATTTTTAAAATTTTCATTGGATCTCAAAATCCTATCTCCATTGAAGGAATGAAAAATTTGAATACATAACAGAACAGAATATAATATAATGTAATAAATATCTTTATATAATGAAAATTAGAATTGTTCTGGATAGAATATTGTGGCACAAACTTGCAACATGCCATATTTCATGAAAGGTTAAGAAAATTATCTAAGAGATGGAGATAAATGTGCTTCAGTGATTTGAGAACTCACTTGATTTAAACCCCAATGAAAACCTATGAGTTAGTGCAATTTTCCAAGAACTAATGATGAAGTAAGCTATTCCATCTCCTGCCAGGGAGATTCAAGGTATAGAAATAGGGTACACATTTTTTCACATGACCAATGTATAGATTTGTTCTGCTAGACAATGCTTTTTGTTACAAGAACTTGCTTTTCTTTTTTTTTTTCTTTTTTAATTGAAGATGAGGATGGAGGAAGGAGGCAAATGATAGTATTAAAGGAAAAGAAAGGAGCATCCTTGAGATATTTAGAAGAAAATACATAGGCAAGAACATAAGATGCTCAGAAGAAGAGACTATATTGCATATTAAGTTGTTAAAGACATAAAACTTTGTAAGGTTTTATATACAAGTCAATAAATTTAATTATTTTACTTTTTCCCAGTTAATCTGCACACTACAGCTTCATATTCATTTCCTTGGGTGGGTGTGTAGAAAGTAAATTCCTTGGGGATAGTAAGTATTCTTAGTGCCTTGCACTTAGAAGGGACAACTATTTCTTGGATCTTGTTGAAGTGGATTGGAATGAATCCTCTAAACGATAGTTGTAAACACCAAACATCTGCTGGACATTTGATTCACTCTAATGCATTTAAATGCTTCTTATGGGCATTGTATCGGGAGCTGGGGATTCAAAAAGAAAAAGAAAACTAACTGCCTTCAAGGAGCTTACATCTTCTTGGGGAGACACAACATAAACACAAATACAAAGTAATTTTCAGGGTTGGGCGTGGATAGGAAATACTAATGACTGAGGAAAGCAGGAAGGACCTCTTATAGGAGGTGAAGTATGATTGAACTGGGTCTTGATGAGAACTAGGGCTTCCTCCCCAAGTTGGATGAGGAGAAAATGTCAGAGGGTGGAGGTACAGACCTTCCTCATGTTAGCATTTACTTATCAGGCAACATGGGTGGAAGTCCTCTATCTAGTACATTTTTGTGGTTAAGCAAGTACACTCATGACTCTCAGTAAACAGCCTTTTTTTTTTTTTTTAAACCCTTACCTTCTGTCTTGGAGTCAATTCTGTGTATTGGCTCCAAGGCAGAAGAGTGGTAAGGGCTAGGCAATGGGGGTCAAATGACTTGCCCAGGGTCACACAGCTGGGAAGTGTCTGAGGCCCTTTTCTCCTTCTAGATGCTATCCCTCCATGATCTGATGTTTCCTGCATAATAACATCTTCATAAAGTTAATTATTGAATTTTTTTTGAATAATTATTGAATAGCTATCTTTAGCCCTGACCTCTATACCAAGCTTCAGTCTTGCTTTTACAACAGATTATTGAATATTACTACCTATCTTGCTGCCACCTCACACTCAACACATTTCAAGCAAAATCATATTTCATCTTAAGCTGACTCATATTACTGACCTTTCTTTTTCTCTCACCATTACTACATTCTTCTAATTAGTCTGACGTTAGACTTTGAAGTAACTTTGATGATTCTTTCCCTTCTTTAACAGTTCATATCCAATCACTCTCCTAGTCCTATCAATTTTATTTGTCACATCTCTTTGGGTTTCTAAAACCATTACTCTAGCTTGAGTCATAACCACCGTTACTTAATATTCAGAACATCTCAATATTCTTTTAACTATTTTCAGAAGTACTATTTACCTTCTCTCTCTCTTTTTTAACAACCAGCTCTCTGGAAAAAATGTACAAACAATTTACATTTAATCTGCATTATTACCATTTTCTCCATTAATTTCTTAAATCCAGACAACCAATGAAACAATAGATTGAGTCCAATTTTATAGTGTTTTCCCTTTTCTGAAGTATAAATACTCCTAGGAAATTTAAGAATCAGCTCTAACAAGGTGACTGGAGCAGTCTCCAGCACACTCTTGCCTATTACCTACCCTTAACTAATGGCAGATAAGTCTTCCTACAATGGCTTTTGATCATATCATTCTCTCACTCAAATAAACTTTGGTCACTCCATTGCCTGCACAGATAACATGCAAGTCCTTTGGCATTTAGGACACTCCATAATCTGACTACAACCTGTCTTTCCAAGTGTTCTCTACATCTGGATGGTATGAATCAAATTAGGAGAAAGAAAGAAAGAAAGAAAGAAAGAAAGAAAGAAAGAAAGAAAGAAAGAAAGAAAGAAAGAAAGAAAGAAAGAAAGAAAGAAAGAAAGAAAGAAAGAAAGAAAGAAAGAAAGAAAGAAAGAAAGAAAGAAAGAAAGAAAGGAAGGAAGGAAGGAAGGAAGAAAGAAAGGAAGGAAGGAAGGAAGGAAGAAAGAAAGGAAGGAAGGAAGGAAGGAAGGAGGAAAGGAGGGAAGAAAGAAGGAAGAAAGGAAGGAAGAAAGAAAAAAGAAAGAAAGAAAGAAAGAAAGAAAGAAAGAAAAAGAAGTATATTTAAAGCTATATATCTGGATGTATCTTTTTCTATTCTATATGCATTTATCTATATTCTTATATATCTATCTGTCTATGATTATTTCTAAATGTATCTCTATCTCTATATCTATATGTCTATATTTATACTGAAATCTGTCCTTTCTAGCTCTCCTCCTTATTCTCTTTTCAGACAGGAAGTTGTGGTTTAGGGGAAGAGTTAGTGGGTGTTTAATCAGGACTAGAATTGGGTCCAGACTTTCCCACTTAATAGCTGTGTAACATGGGGCAAGTAATTATCTCTCTGAGTCTTAGGTATTCCATCTGTAGAAGAGGTACAGGATAGTCAGAGGGGCATTGGTTAGAAGTACCAGGCCTGGAGTCAGGAAGACCTGAGTTAAAAATCTGGCTGCAGACACTGATAAGCTGTATGACCCTGGGCAAGTCACTTAACCCTGCTTGCCTCAGTTTCCTCATCTGTAAAATGAGTAGGAGAAGGAAATAGCAAATCACTCCAATATCTTCACCAAGAAAACCTCAGACAGAGTCAGATGCTATTGAAAAACAACTGAACTGGAGCAATTAGGTAGGTCAGTGAATAGAGAGCCAGGCCCAGAGATGAAACGTCTTGGGTTTGAATATGGCCTCAGATACTTCCTACTTACTTTTGCTGCCTGAGCAAGTCACTTAACTCCCATTGCCTACCCCTACCACCCTACTGCTTTGGAACTGATATTTGTTATTGATTTTTAAGATAGAAGGTAAGGTTTTAAAAAAACTGTACTGAAAAGAATAGGGTTATATAAATTACCATTTGAGGAGTTGATGAAATATTTCTTTCAAAGTTTTCTGAAAATCTTACAGAAAAGTCAAATATTATGATTACTACTTATGCAACCTACTCCACGAAACCATCCTTTACCCAGAAGTGATTGCTTTTTACCTCAAACTCCTTTATTTCTTTATGCCACTCATTGAATCATGCATTTAAATTAAAAAAAAATTTAAAAACAGATTTCCACACAAGTTTTCTGAAGTTATATGATCCATATTGTCTCCCTCTCTTCTTCCCTCTTCCCTCCCAGAGCTGACAAGCAATTCAATCTGGATTATACATAGGATCATAAATTTTAAATAAAAGGGACCTTCATAATCAACTATCTCATTACTTTTATTTTTCAGAGGAGGGAATAGGCCTAGACAGATTAAATGACTTTCTCAAAGTCACACAGGCAGTAAGGAGCAGAGTTAAGATTTGATTTCCCAAACTAACATTCTTTCTCTTACATTATACTGTCTCTGGCACAACACATGTTGCTCAGTATTATAACTGTTTGTGCAGCTTCCTCCTAATCATTTTTTGATTTTAGGTCCTTTTGGAGTAATGACTGTGTTATTCACTTTTGTATTTTCATAGTGCTGGCAGGGTATTATTGATATAGTAGTTCTCAGTAAGTATTTGTTAAATAAATGCTTCACATTTTCCTTTTCATCAAAAATCCTTTTCTTTTTGGATCCCCCAAACTCCTTGAGTTAAGGCGTAAGTCTGTTTTCTTAACCTCAGTGCTGTCTCACCAATTCATCAAGTTTCCTTTTGCTCTTTGCTTCTCTTTTTTCGGTTCCTTATTTGCATCTAGTATGTCTATATCCCCCCCAGAGAATCTAAAGATATGTTTGTAAATTGAAAACATTCCTGCTGAGTTGGCAAATGTTGTCACTAGGGTGTTTGACCATTAGTAAACCTAATGGATCACTCAATCAAGAAGTTCATAGCCAAAGAAATATGGTTATCTTTAAGGTTCTTTCCAACTCTGAAGTTCAATGATTTTATAATTCTGTTTCATTGCTCCGCTAACCCAGCCCTGAGTCTCACCAAAGTTTCTTCCACCCTAAAATACAGATACTCATAGTCTAACAAAGAGTTAAAGGAAGAGTAAATTAGAAATTTAAAAGCAGAAAAGATTTTAGGATTTAAGAACTTGAAGGGCTCTCAGGAATCATCTAGTTTAATCCTTTTATTTTATAGATGAGGATCTGGGGCCCCAGGAGCCCAGAGAATTGAAAAAGAGAATGTGAGCTCTACTAGTGAAGGGTTTCTTAATTTCTTCAATGCTTCAGATATTAATTTTCTTTTTGTTTCAGCTATGGGAAGACAAGAAGTGACTTCCCCAAGGTCCTACAACTTGTTAATGGGAGAGCCATGACCAGAATTCACAAAATATCATTACCAACAAATCAATAGTGCTAATAAAGTAAGGCAACATGGTGTATTGGCAAAATATGATAGTCATTGGAGTACAAAGGGAAGAGCATTCAGAATTGGATTACTTGGGTTCCAATACTGATTCTACCACTAAGTGCCCATTATGTAAGTCACTGAGGCTCCTTCTTGGGTCTCAGTTTCCTTATATGTAAAATGAGGAAGCTTGACTTGATAACTTACAGCTCTGGTCTATGAACCAAAAAAGGCAACTCAAAATGATATAGAACATTTTCTGACACAGCCAGCGTGGGAATTTATTTTGTTTGATTATGGAAGATTTTGTTTTTATTTTCCTCAATTTGAAGGATGGGTGGAAGGAATAGGGAAGGAGAAAAGAGTTAGGGATGCGATTGTCAAAAGAAAAAGAAGAAAGAAAAGAAAGAAAAAAGCAGCATTAAAATGTGTTTCTGAAATGCACAGAAGAGAATAGCAGGACCAGAATCAAAGATAAAGTAGGACAGCTTTGAGTCATGATTAATTTATTACATGCTTTAGAAGAAAAGCAAGGGGTCCATACTAGAGATTTGTGGATTCATGTGTGACCCTCTTTCTGTTCTCCTTTGCATATGGCAAAATATATATTTTAACTGATGTTAGGTTCAGAATAGTTTACATGGCAAGGGGCAGAGAGGGAAAGATAGAAAAGGCAACAGCAAACTGACTTTAGTTGAAGTGGAGTAATAATATTTGGAAAAGAAGCAAGATAGTCTCTTATAAGACCCAGTGATATGGAATATAAATTGTCTTAAATTATATATATATCTTCCTTCCAGAAAAGAAAATTTTTATGGGTCAGGATTAAAATGACAACTTTTAAAATGTCAGATTCAATTTATTTGTGTGTATCTATAAACTTAATTTTGGTAGGTAGAGAGAAGGGGCTTGAACAAGCTCTTATGGTAGTCCCTTTGAAGAAGTTAGTAATTTTGAACATTTACATTTCATTTTTTTTTTACCTAGGAACCTAAAAAATGAAGAAAAACCTCAAATCCAATTTATCCATTACCTAGAATGAAGAAACAGTGATAAGAGAAAAATAGTCTAAGGAAAGTATTAGTAGAATGAGAGAAGAAATGGGGAAAAGAACAGAAGATTAAAAAGAGGGTGATCTAACGAGAGAGAGGCAATGTTTAAAGCAAGATGATAGACTGTTGAAGAGAGTATCAATAAAAGCTTGATAGAAACATGAGAGATAATGAGTTCCCTAGAATAAACTGATCAAGAAAAATATGAGCAGGAATTCATGGAAGAAGATGATTAGTGGTGATAGGAATCAAAGATAGAAAGGGAAGAAAAGATGGAGATAGAAAGATAGGAAAATGGAAAGATCCAAAAGGTGAGTATGTTTGCTTACCAAAAGACAGTAGCTTGTATGTAGTTGGGATCAAGATTCAGTCTCAATCTAGAAGTCCTTGCTGATCAGCCACAGTGGGACACACTGCACTTTGACTCCAACATAGTGATATCATTTTGGTTCTTTTCAAGTATGAGAATAACAGCCAATTATAAGTTCTTGCCACACCCTCTCTGGGTTGTAGGAACTTTGTTTTTTTTTTTCTTTTAACAAAACAGAATTTTGTGGGTTTCTTTTTTCTTTTCTTTTCTTTGACTTCTCAGTAGCTGCTTTGTGGTACAATCTAATAGGAAGGGTCAACATGAGTCAACTCCAAATTTTGTAATTTTGATCAGATAAGAGAGGTAGAAGAAGAGCTTAGAGGAAGGTTTATGTATGGTTCCCCTGAAAAATAACGAAATATGTCACCAGATATGAGTTCTATGTGTGGTGCCTATATTCCAGAGGGACTATACTTTGAAACACACACACACACACACACACACACACACACACACACTCACACACATAATACATCTTTTATATACAAACATATGAAATCTTTTTTGGCTAGACTGGAGGGAAATAAATGCTATTTACTCTGGTTTAGTTTCCTGAATGCATTATATTAGCCTGGTGATTTATCTAAAAAGTGTTTTTTGCTTGTTTAGCCTAATAGAGTATTATGAAGATTGGCAAAGTAATTGGTAGAATTTTCCTTTGAGACTTAGCTAGTATTTTTCTTTGATTCCTTTAGGATATAGCACCTAGGGGAATGTAGTACTTCAATCCAAACATAGAACCCCTCTAGAGAAGCTACCCCAGGTTCAAAGTACTCTGTCACCGAGACTGACTCCACTCAAAACCCTAGCTCCATAGTACCAATACATTTACTTTTTTTTCTCAGTTATATTTTATTATATTTTCCCACATGTAGAGACAGTTTTAAACATTTGTTTTCTGCATTTTGTGACCCAAATTCTCACCTTTCCTTTCCTCCCTGCTCCTGGGGATGGCAAGTAATTTAATATAGGTAATACATGTGCTATCATGCAAGACATTTCCATGTTCACCATGTTGCAAAGAAGGCACATATTGTACATACAAGAAAAATATCATTAAGGAAATAAAGTGAAAATAGTATGCTTTGATCTGCATTTAGATTCCATCAAGTCTTTCTATGGCAGTAGATAGATTTTTCATCATGGGTCTCTTGGAGTTGTCTTGAATCCTTGCAATGAATTTACTTTTAAAACTAGTCAGCTAGAGAACACAATTGATTCAAAGCCAATTATGGCATTTTCAATAAATAGAAAGGAATCTTGGTATTGATAAGCTTTTCCTTTTCCTTTTCCTGAATTCTTTTGGAATACAGAATGATCAGAATCTATTTGTCACCTCCTGAAAGTGTAAAGGATAATTTTAGCGTTGTGACTTAAAATCTAAAATTTAATTGGTCACCAGGGAAAATCCCAAATAATAAAATACCCAAGTCAGCTGGAAATTTATGGTAATTTAACTGATATAGTAGAGGAGATTAAGAAGAAGAAAGATGGAAAAAGACTAGGATTTCTCCTGCCTGGCTAGTACCAGGCAGGAATATTAGGAGATCTAGAAAGTAAAGATTTTTTGAAGAGTAAGGAGGAAAAGAATCTGCCTGAACTCCAAAGGGCTCAGCCAAGATGCCCGAACCTGAATCAGCTCAAGGGCAAACTCACCGCCAAACCCAGACAAATAACTGTCACCACTCCAAGATGTCAGAACGCCTAGCATGCTGCCAGCCAGAGTCGCCTCTCCAGGGAAAGAGATGGAAGAGAGCCAGTGATGTGCCTTATATAGAAGGTTTTACGTAACTTTCCTGTGTCTCATCTGTACCAATGATAGCTTAGTTTGAATTAGGACAGCCCAGGGGTCTGTCCACTTTTTCTGCACATGTCTGTTGAAGGCCATTTTTCTCAGATACTTAATCCTTGAGTTTGGTGCAGACCTTCCTAATCTTGTTAAACTAAGGAGGGTGGAGAAATGTAGAGTTCCCAGGACCTGATTCTGTTAGTCCAAGTATCTCTATTGTTATTGATCAAGAAATAGCTAAATCAGATCTTCTAAAGTATGGTCTGATTAGGGTGGAATAATTTTAGAATTCACAAGAGAAAGTCCAAAATGAAAACTCCCAGGAACATTATAACCAAAAACTAGACTTTCTATGTCAAAGGAAAATTATTGCAAATGGCCAGAAAGAAAGAATTCAAACACTGAGGAGCCACAAACAAAATCACACATAATTTAGCAGCCACCATGATAAAATAAAGGAGAGCTTAGAACATTATATTCTAGAATGCAAAAGATATAGGTTTAAGATCAAGAATAATTTATCCAGCAAAACTAGGCATAATTCTATGGGGAAAATTATTTTTAATAAAATTAGGGATTTTTAAGCATTCTTGATGAAAAGACCGAAGATATAGAAACTTTGAATAGTAAACACAGGTGTCAAGAAAAACACAAAAAGGCTATTACAAATAACAATCATTAAGGGACTAAACAACTAATCAATTTACATACTAATTTGGGAATATAATATATGCATTCCTTCAGAACCCTATTATCATTAGGGATCATAGAAGAAGTCTAATTATAGAGAAGACCTGAACATGGTTCTGTTGTGTCTTGATGACCTTAAAAGAAGAATAGACAAGGAGGGGAAAAGGAATACACTTTGGGGGGGTCAGAGGAAAGGAAGGTAAAGGAAAATTATCTCACATAATTGAGTTCTGCAAATAGAAATTTATACAGAAAAAAGAGGAAGGGGGTGAGGAGAGTCAGTGACACAAATCTTATTCTTACTTGAACTGGTTATAGGGTTGGGTACATTCTTGGGATTTTGCTTTATTAAATCTTGCTGTCTCATGAGATTAGCTTCTATTTGTCCAATTCTAGTCTTTAAAGACTGATTTTCAGGTATAATCTTTGATTTTCCTTTTCGGTTTGGTCTGTCCTGCTTTTCATGGCTTCCAGCAAGTCAATTTTGGTCTCCAATTTGCTTATCACTTCATTTGATTTCTGTGCCTCTTTTTCCATATGGGCAATTTTGTCTTTTAAGCTGTTATTTTCTTTTTGTATTACTTTCATTTCTTTTCCCCACTTTTCTTTGCATTTTTCTTCTATCTGTTTTACTTGGTTCTTGAACTACTTTCTGAGTTCCTCAGGAGCTTGTAACCAATTTCCATTTTTTTTTTGAGAGTTTGAATGTGTATGCTTGTTTGTCACTTTCTGCTGTTTCTTCTGTATTTTGCTCTTTTTCTCCATGGAAATTATCCAGGGTCCAGAGGTTTTTTTTTTTCTTTCTGCTGCTTGTTTCTTTTGCCACTAGTGGATTAGGGTTCCTTCATGTTGATTGCTTTCTTAGCTTCTGTTTCACAGGGCTTTGCCTTGGTAGTATCTTCCCTCCCAGGTCAGAAGCCAAGTAGCCACTTTAAAGCATTTTGCCTTGAGGTTATCTTTTCAGCCCCTGCTGCCTTGGCTGTGTCTAGCCTTGTCTCTGCCCAGCCCTGAGCTCTACTGCCCAGGCTCCACGATCTTCAGCCTTGGGTCTCAAGTCTCACTACCAAGGCTTCACTGCCTTCAGGGATAAGTTTGTAGTGCTTTCAGCCAGCCCTCAAGAATTTAGAGATTGTCCAGGCCCTTGCTCTGACTCTGGTGTGGTAGTGATCACCTTGCCCTTTGACAAGTGCTGTTTTGCCCCCTTATAGCATGGGAAACCCCAAACGCTGCCTACCTTTAAGGCAGAATTCTGTGGGAGAGCCCCTTTACTTGTCAGATTTTGATTTCTATCCTAATGAGACACTTTTTAATGGTCAGTTGGAAGGAGATTCAGAAGGCTCTTGCCACTAAGCTGCCATCTTAGCTCCACCTCTATAGGATTGGGTACAGAAAAATATTTCTTTAAATGGGAAAACTGGAGAGAAGAGAGAAAATTACCAAGATCTGATAGCTATCAAATCCAATGAGTTTTTCTCAATCTTCATTCTGCTTGACTTCTCTATCACCTTTGGTACTGTTGATTATCTTCTCCTGGTTCTCCTTTTATCTATCTAACTGGTCCTTATCATCTCCTTTTCTGATCTTATCCAGATCATGTCTTTTTACCATAAGCGTCTTTCAGGGCTCTATTCTAGATCCTCCTCTCCCTCTATACTGCTTCACTTGGTAATCTCATCAGCTCTCATAGACTTAATTACCATCTCTATGATGATGATTCTCAAATCTACTTGTTATCCCTCAACATTTTGTCCTCCAATCTTGCATATGTAACTTCCTATGAAATTGGTTATTGATTACTGATTGATTATTAAGAGTTTTTAGTTAATCACAGTAACTAAAACCTATGGATCAGATTTGAGTTTAATGAAGGCTTTATTAGTAGACTTTGTAAGAGCCTATGTTGCCTTGTCTTAAAGTTGCAAGCTGGTCCTGTCTTTTTTGGAAGATATGGAAGTTGGTGGATAAGTCAACCTGGTTAGTAGATGTCTTGCCCAACTCTAGGTTTCTCTGATATTGAGTGGTACCTATCATGAAATTTCCAGAGGGTGTTATTACTCAACTCTGTGTTTTTCTTGTTGCTATAGACTCTGGAGACCACTCTTCCTAATCAATGTGATGTATAGACCTCTTTCTTACAGAATAATCACACATTAGTTTGCATCACAACATTTTAAGCCACCAAACTATATAAAAAGCTGCTCTGATTGTAAGATGTATCTCTGGTCACTGAGGAGCATTGACCCTGATTATTAGCAACTTCTAAGCTTGTTAATAGATTAAACTTGGATCTTTTTCCCTCAGTTTATTTTCATCAAAGATTTTTATCACAACATGCCTTTCAGACATCATATACTGGATATCCGGTAGACATCTTAAACTAAAATGTTTACAAAACAGAACTCATTCTGTTTCCTCCTAAACTCTTGCTCATCCCTACATCCATCATTATTGTGAAGAACAACATGATTCCTCCAGTTCCATAGACTCACATGGTCAACTCACTCTCTCATATATACCCTAAATCCAATCAGATGCCAAGCTGTTGATTTCACCTTTGTAATATCTCTTGATTATGCCCCCCTTTCCTCTCTGACACTCTCATCACTCCAGTATAGGCCCTTATCATCTCATCTCTGGAGTATTACAATGGTCTGTTGTGGGTCCGCCTGCTTTAATCTAATGTTATCTCAATGCAACTACTAAAGTATTTTTCCTAAATTGCAGTACTGACTCTGTCAACCCTTTCCCCCAACTCAATAAACTCTACTGACTCCCTATTGCTTCTAGTATAAAATATAAAATACACTATTTTGCATTCAAAGTCCTTTATCACCTACTCCCTTCCTACTTTTCTGATGTTCTTACACTTTACTTTTTGATCTTGGGACAGTGACCTCCTAGCTATCTCCATCTCTTGGTTTCTGGTATTTTATCTGACTGTCCTGAATGCTTGGAACACTCTTCCTCCTCCATTCTTACTACTATCTTCCTTGACTTTCTTTAAATCCCAACTAAATTTCCACCTTTTACAAGCAGTCATTCCCAACTCCAGTTAATTCTAATGCCTTCCCTCTGTTAAAAATTCCCTTTTTATCCTATATATAACTTGCTTCATGTATATTTGTTTCTATGTTGTCTTCCCCATTAGATTGCTAAACTCTTTATGAACAAAGACTATCTCTGGTCTTTTTGTATCCCAGTGTTTAGCATAGTGCCTGGCATGTAATAGGTATTTATAAATGTTGATTGATTGATTGAGAAGGAGAGGGAGGGCAGAATAAGGGAGGGATTATTCCACAGCAAACATACTCTAAGGATGTACAAAATTATTTAAAGCAATTAATTTTTGTGATGGCAAGGAATTGGAAACTGAGGGGTTACCTATCAATTGGGCAATGGTTGAATAAGTTATGGTACATAAATGTGTTGGAATTTTCCCCCCATCACCATCTCTCCTTTCCACTATTGTCCGCTATGTGCAAAGTGCTATGTAGTGTATTTTCATAAAAATCCAAGATTTAAAAATTTTGTTTGGAAAAAAAAATCAGGAAATGAAGCTTGCTAACTCCTTAAATCCAGAGAATGAACTATTTGGAGAAAGATGCCTTCAGAAACTTACACTGCATTAAGAAGATCCAGAATGAACTTTTGGGTTCAATAGATTGAACCTAAGGGGGTTGAACATTTATTGTAAATGTACACTTTTATGCCAAAGGGGACTACCCCCTAATTGGCCTTTTGTCAATGCACCTAGCAAAATATTGGTTTTGCTTTCTCTCTCATCTAATTCCCTCTTATCTCTAACTATTGTAGAAGGTGAAATATTATATACATCTGTAGTTAGAAATTACTAGGGGTACAAGATGATTATGTTAAATGACCAATGGGGAGACTAGTCTCCTAATGATCATCAGGGGAGATTGTGAAGATTAAAATGAACTCTCCCCTGATTATGAAGATTAAACTGTAACCCCTGTCTATTTCTAGATTTAATCACCAAAAGTGTAAACACCCTACTTAAAAGTTGTGTAGGAAGATCTGCCCATTTTTAGATTTAATCACTAAAGGTGTAAATAACCCATTCACATTTGAGTGGGGGAGGTCTGTGTCCCACCTGTGCCATAGTGGATGATGAATCAGAATCAATTGACTGCCTCCTGGGCAGTCCTAAAGCAGGGCTTCAACTGTCATTGGTACATGTAGAATTAGGGGAAGGCACAGGAAGTGATGTAAGGGAAAGTGTCTTTAAAAGGGAGTGACAACTTCCTGAGTGGGTTCTTCTGACACTTCTTCATTCTTTGGAATGGAGACTGAAGGAGAAATCTGCTGACTGGACCTGAGACCCTGTTCCTGATGAGACGGTTGGACTGACATGTGGTGAATGAAAGAGTTGCCTCCTTTCCTCGATATTTTCAGAAGAGACTAGCCTCTTGAGAGAGTTTTTCCCCAGGTCCTTGGCCAGTTAAAAACCAACTCTTTCTGCCCAGATTGGGCTAGGGGCCAGAAGTAAATTACTTAGTGCTTAGGGTAGATATCTTACCCTATTCTCTCTCTGATTTTTCTTACTTCATTTTTTCTACAGTTTGTAAATAAATTTTAAATAGATCTCTTTAGAATTAATATAAATTCCTGGTGACCACATTCTTAAATAATCCAGTCCTACCTTCATGTAAATAAACCCCTTTCTCCACCTTACAGTTGGCAGGTCCCAGGCTTAACTCTTTCCCTAGGTTAAAGCACTGAGCTCTTTGAGGCCATCAAGAATGCTTATATCAGCTTATTGCAAACCTTGAGGATTCTCAGGGCTTGAGGACTGGTCACTGTCTTCTCATGTAGAGCTTTACATTTTTGCCAGCTCTCATTCCCACATAACCACAAGCACTTAACCAATTTGAAACCTCTTCACTATGATCTTCTGGTTCCATGTACAAGTGTACTTGACTGTCCTGACAATTCTTGTAAAGGGTACAGGTTATTGAAGCCATCATAAGCAACTTGACTACTTGGTTCTCTGGCTGGGTCCCCTCCCTATTTCTCTAGGCCCCTGGATGGTCTGGATGAAAGTACCCATTCTAGTTTCTCTATTTCTTTTTTTAACTGAAAATTTAAATCAATAAAAATCTGCTGTTTCTTCCTCACCCCAGGTGAGAAAGGAACAAAATCCCTGATATAAACAGGCATAGTCAAGCAAAATAAAATTTCAGCATTGGCCATTTAAAAAATAACAACAAACTTTCACACAAATGTGCTGGAACAGTTGGAACCTGGTCCTGATAAAAAAAAATCCCAGTTTGGGAAGTTAAGCTAGAAATACATATAAATAAAAAGAAATTTTATGGATCCTGAAATGTTCAGGACACAGAACTCCACAGCAATAAAGGGCAGAGTATGGTGTAGCCACAAGGTCCATCAGAATTCCTGGAAGAAATAAAACAAAAGATAAAAATAATATTATAAATGAAATAGGAGATCTGAAGGAAAGAATTAGAAAGAGTGAAAAAAACCCAGCTTAGTCTGGGTGGAGGGGGGAGGGTGCAGTATAAAATCTTGCTCAAACAATAAACTCCTTGAAATTTTGAATGGACCAAGTAGAAATCCATCACTCTGACACAATAAGAATTGGAAGAACAAAATCAGAGGTATAAAGTAATGAGAAGAAAATGTAAGGTTAAAGACACCTGATTGTATAGAAAAGGCCAAAAGTAGTGTAGCTGGTGCGAAATGGGAAGATGTCTATACTGGGACATCTTAAAGGACTCTTATTTTACACCCACACATAAGTTTTTATATATACCCACATAGACCCATATGTGTGTGTGTGTGCATTTGTGTGTGAGTGTAAGCTATCAATATATCTTAGGTAACAAATCTTAATATGAAAAATTTGATGTGATTTTTTTTCTTATTAGACAACTTTTCTTATTCCAGATGATTTTGTTCATGTAAAGTCTTTCAATTTAATTTAATAAAATTTATCTATTTTTTCTTTTATAATTGCCTTTCTTTTTTTTTTTGATAACAATACATTCTCCTACTATGAAAGGGACACTTAAGTCCTGATGAATGCAAATAAAAAATCAGAAGTGGTCACATTATTTGAATTCCTACTATTCAAAATTATAATAATATGTAAATATAGGCATTGGTTCTCAGCCCATTAGAAATATGCAGTGTGAATTTGAATAATATGATCACTTCATGGGATTCATTGTTCATACCAATTGGTATGTAATCATATATGATCTACTTCTCTATAAAATTTTCATGATATCATCTTTAATATTAAGGTTATATATCCATTTTAAATTTATGGTGGAATATTTTGTAAGATGCGGTTCTAAATTTAATTTCTGCCAGATTACTTTCTATTTTTCAAGAGTTCTTAACAAATGGGAAGTTATTGCCCAAGAAATTTATGTTTTGGGCTTTATTAAAAACTTTTATTGAATGCCATCATTTCTAATTCTTCTTTTGTCTAGTCTGTTCCATTGATTTACTTCTCTTTTTTATCAATAAAGAAATTAAGAAAGAGGTCCTGAATAAGGCACTTTTTCCAAAAGGAGTTTCCTATAATGTCTTTGAGAAGGCAAGTCAGATTTAGAGGTTATAGTTAGACATTCTTAGGCTCATCTATTCTGCATTGCTTTGTGGCTTTTAGATATCTTCACTGAAGACTCGAATCTAAACCAGAGAAAGCTCTAAAAATGTAAACTAATTATAGGTAGTACAGGTCTAAGTTAATATTCTATACACCAATGGTTATTGAGTATAGGACATTTAATCTAGGTAACAGATATCAAAATTAAAAGCAGTAATGCCACAGGCAAAGTCCAGCCTCACTTGCGACTCCAGGGGTTCCCGACAGGTGGCGAATGATCAGTCAAGAAAATAGCTAACGGAAGATAGCTGTATCTTTATGGCCATGGGAATGCTTTGCATCTGATAACTGCTCCACCATCCCCAGGCTTGATGTTTATTTTTATGCCCATTTTCTTGGCACACAGATACATTACCTAACACATGTCTAAATGGAGATAATTGGAAAAGCGATACATTAACTTTTAACAAATCACTTGATTAACATTCTATATTCTTGTATTATGATTACAGATTCTTGACAGAATAAAGGTTTCACTCAAGATGAATGATTTTGTCTCAGGTGGCTTAATTTTCTCATTACCCTGTGAGGAGTTTTGAGCTTACAAACAATCAAGGAAATTTACTTATTAGAAGTAATCAACCAGAAATTCTTAAAGATAATTCAACAATCATATCATTGAGGTTGAAAGGTACTAGGAACACAATTCAGATTTAATATTAGACTGGTCATTTTGTAGGGTTTACTAGGGAGTTTCTGAGTTACTGGTTTGTGAAATCGAGCCACTGAGGCATATTGAAACTTAGTGTGCCTGTAGTGTACCTATACGTATTGTATGGGCCTTTATGATTCATTTGTGTGCTGGCTTCATGAGAATAAGTTTCTGTGAGTGGGAAAGTTCTGGTCTTGGCCAGTAGCTGTGGTTTTACTGGAAATTATGTACCTAAGTAAAAGTTAACCCATGATAGTCTTTTGGGATTGGGTTTGAGGGTTTGATCTTTTGGTGATGCTTTGGGGAATTAGGGTGCAGGCATTTTGCTCTTGCATTAGTCTCTTGAGACTAGGGAGAATGATAATCATGTCAATTTCATAGGTAATGGACATTGATGAGAGGGATCATGCAAGGGGGACTGAGTGGGCAATCAGATCTTGCCAAGGGCCACTCTGTGGCCTCCTTAGCTACCATGCATCACTTTGCCAAGGCACCATGGCCTGATGGTTCCCAGCACAGTAATATAGTTGAATACCAAGAAGAGAAAAAGACCTGTGCTTGCCCATGCTTCCCCTACTTATACCTCTGACTGGAAGCCCAGAAGGCATCCCCCACAAGGGACTTTGGCTCTGGGTTTATATGTCCTGGATTTGAACTGAAGATCCCTGATACTGAATCAAGCAGTCATGCTTCTCTCTACTTGTCTGGCTCCTTGACCTTATCTCAGAGTAACTTCAAGAAAATCTTTAAAACAATTGCCTCTGCTGCATTGCGGTACAATTGGACATCTTGTGCTGCCAGACCTCCTTCCTTCTCTCTCTTTTTTTATTATTTCCTTTGATATTCTTGACCTTTTGTTCTTCCATATTCTTTGTTATTTTTTTTTCTAATTCTTAAAAGTAAGCCTCAGAATTGTCTTGGATCTTTGTGTTGCTGAGAATAGCTGTGATTCACAGTTGATCATCTTACAATATTGCTGTTACTGTGTATAATGGTCTCCTGGTTCTGACCACTTCACTTTGTATCAGTTCATATAAATCTTTCTAGGTTTTTTTCTGAAAGCATCACAATAGCATAATAATATTCTATCACATTCATATTTCACAACTTGTTCAGCTATTCCCCAATTGATGGACATCCATTTAGTTTCCAATTCATTGCTACCACAAAAAAGCTGCTATAAATAATTTTGTACATAGGTACTAGACAAAGATTGTCCATTTATCTATAGATCTAATGGCTAAACTATCCCATGCTCCATTAATTTGCTTATGGTATCACCCTTTATGTCTAAGACATGTACTCATTTTGACCTTATCTTGGTATACAGTGTGAGATGTTGGTCTATACCTAGTTTGTTATGGATTCTTTAAGAGATAATTGGACAAAGGTTGAAAATAAGCAATTCTCAAAAGAATTGGCAACTGTTAACAACTATATGAAAAAATGTTCCAAATCATTAACAAATGCCAATTGAAA
Organism: Monodelphis domestica; assembly: GCF_027887165.1. Lineage (NCBI taxonomy): Eukaryota > Metazoa > Chordata > Mammalia > Didelphimorphia > Didelphidae > Monodelphis > Monodelphis domestica. The sequence continues at coordinate 125,256,190 of NC_077231.1, forward strand.
AAACATTAGATTTTTACATCATCTTCTGAAAATTGGCAAAGATGATAAAAGATGGGAAGTCAATTTTGCAGGGAAGACAGGCACATTATCTTATTGTTGTTCTGATCAGAATGACCATTTTGGAAAGCAAATTGGAATTATGCAAATAAAATACCTAAAAGATCTATTTGCACAGAAATTTAATTACTAGGCACACATACTCCCCAAATCCCAATAACATGCCAAAATATTTCATATTAGCACTTTCTGTGGCAGTAGTAATGAACTAGCATCAAAGAAGATTCCCATTAGAGGCAGCTAGGATGAAAACCCAAGTTAAAAACCAGCCTCAGGAACTTATTGGTTGACCTTAGGAAAGTCGCTTAAATTCTGTTCACCTCAGTTTCCTCAACTGTAAAATGGGGATAATCACAGCACCTATCTTGTCAGGTTGTTGTGGGGATCAAATGAGATAGTATTTGTAAAGTGCTTAGAATGCCTGGCACATAATAAGCACCCTACACATGCTTATTACCTTCCCTCCCTTTCCTCTCATCCCATCACTAAGATTCATTCAATTGGGAATGAATAAAATAATTGTGATTCATGAATACAATAGAATATTACTGGGTGGATATATTGTACTCTAAGAAATCATGAATATGATGAATACAGAAATATGGAAAGACTTACATAAACTGATTAAGCAGAGTCATTAAGCAATATACACAATGACAACAATGCAAATAGAAAAAACAATACCGACAAAACAATAGAAAATAAATATTGTAAAATTACAATTGCAAAAAAAGAGTAAGCATGGTCCAAAGGAAGAGATATACCTCCTCCATACTTCTCTGTAAAGGTAGGAGGTCCATGAGTGTGGAACAGTGCATATTCTTCTGATTTTCTTTTTAAGTATTGATCGGCTCTGCTGAATATTATTTATTCCTTTTTTCCCTTTACTTTATTCTTTAAAAATATTCTTTGTTATATGGGATGATTCTCTGAGATGGTGTAGGGGGAGGAATACTAGGAGAAATTTAGATGGTAAAAAGCAAAAGGTACCAATAAAATTATTTTTAAGGGAAATAATGTTTCCCTTGACCTCTACTCTCTCTTTACTTGTTTGCTGAGCTAACTGAACCATTTGAGCCTACCTGGGAGGGATGAACAAGGGGGATACTGACTTTATTCCATCCTATGGTAACTGTCAGCACTGAGCAACTAAAGCAAATGCCATGCATAGGTGACCTTGAGCTTAAGTTTCAGTTTGCCGTTTCCAATTTGTTTCTTTTTTAACTATAGGTAACTAAGAAGCAATCCTGAGATGGGAATTAGCTTTGGGAGTTCTGGCATATTGTAATTGCTGTTTAGTTATTTCAGTGGCATCTAACTCTTCTCAATCTCATTTGGGTTTTTTTGCTAAAGACACCAGAGTGGTTTGCCATTCCTTTCTCCAACTCATTTTATAGATAAGGAAACTGAGGCAAACAGAGTCACATAGCTAGTAAGTATCTGAGGCCAGATTTGAACTCAGGAAGAGGAGTCTTTCGGACTCCAGACCCTGCACTGTATGCATTGAGCCACCTAGCTACCTTAACTGGAATTGTGGTAGATATTTATAATGCCACCTTTCTAAGAGAAGATGACCTCTGGGGGAAGCTGGGTGGCTCAGTGGATTGAGAGCCAGGTCTAGAGGCAGGAGATCCTAGGTTCAAATCTGGCCTCAGACACTTCCTAGCTTTGTGACCCTGGGCAAGTCACTTGACCCCCATTGCCTAGTCCTTACCATTTTCCTGCCTATACACTATATTGACTCTATACACTATATTGATACACTATATTGACTCTAAGATGGAGGGTAAGGGTTTAAAAAAAACCAACTAAAATACTGGGATCTATGAATCAAAGGGTATCAAATACTATGTGCAGTTCTAAGCACCTACTTCTGATCATTGGTAAATGGGAGAGCACCTTAGAATCGGGCAACTAAGATGCTAGGGGGACTTGACTTCATATGGGGTTTGGTTGAAATAACAAAGGACATTTAGCCTGGAGAAGAGGTGTCTTATGGAATCTTATTGGGGTGGGGGCCAGGATATACAATAAATATCTTCTAATATATCAAGGGCTCTCAGGTGTAAAAAGGAATAGACCTGTTCTGTTTGGTCTTGAAAGGTAGAACTTTAGGCTTAAGGAAAGGACATACTTTCTAACAAGTACAATTTTGCAAACATTTTTCCTTTTTGGAAAAATTTCCTTTTGCTCCATTTTTCCTTAATGGGAAGTAATTCTTCTTTAATGGAAAAATTAATCTCCCAGTGAAGTGGGAAACCTCATCAACCTGAAATCAGCCTTGTTATTCACACCTCACTGCTACCCTCTGATTTTCTGAAGGGAAAACAGAGACATGAACTTCAAAATTTCTATTTAAGGAGGGGGCACACAACAGACATCTCTTCATTTCTCAGCTGAATGCATTTTGTCTGGATTTCTCCAGACTGGGCACCTCCTCCCCACCTTTTTAGCTTTCTTTTGTTCTTTGTTTTCCCTTATTAGATTTTAAGCTCCTTGAAGGCAGAAATTGCCTTAAAAAAAAATTGTATAAGCAGCCCTTAGCATAGTGCTTGGCACTTAGAAGGTGCTTAATATATGCTTATTAACTTCTGATTATTGACTTTAAGCAATCTTTAAGTAAATGCTCTATAAAAAGTTTATTGAGTACTGCTATTATGGGATGTTTAAGGGTAAGAAACAAGAGGTAAACATATAGATATTTTGAGTTTATTAATGGGGAAATGGGATAGGAATGAGGGTAATAAGGAGAAGGGAAATTTCTAAATCTTATCCCCAAAACTAATTTCCCCTAATAACTATCCTATTGGCTAATTTCCTAAGCTAAATAAATTAAGTCCCACATAAATAATATCTTACAAAGTTGAGTCCAAGATGGGCCAAAGTCCAAAAGGAAAGATAACAGCTCCCAGCCAAGTAGATTGTTAATTTTATGGTTGGACCTGAATTAATTAATTGGTGATCACCAGGGATTTAATTACTAAATTCCAAAATGAATTACTCAAGTAAATGAAATTTATGGTAGTTTATTTAACAATAGAGTGTAGATATTAAGGAAGAGAGAAAAGGAGAGGGGGGAACTCACTTATGCAAATACATGTAACAATAGATATAAGTGTGCTATGTACATAATTTATACACACACATATAGTACATACATATAATATATAAATATAAGTGATACACATGCACATATATACTTATATACACTTCATATTTATACATATGTTACATACATATATATGTGTACACTATAATACAATTAATTTACAATCCTGTTATACATACTTTTTACATATATTTACAATTTTGTTTGATATGCAATGTCATATATTATTTGTGTTGTGTAATATATACAAGTCAGTATCTAATTTTCTTATCTACTTAATCCTACCTAACTAATCCCTATCTTCAAAATTCTTCTGTTTAACTAGATTTCTATACTTAAACTAAATCTAAGTATCTAACTACGTTTTGTTAGTAACTAACTTATCTATGGCTAATTATAACAATGTTAGTACCCTAACTTTACATTGTTTCACTCATTTAAGTAGTGATTCAGTGTAGCCTAACCATGTTTATGTTATGTTATTACTTTTGATATGTTATGTTGTTTTGCTAGTGTAATGTTTTTATGTTATTATTATATTATATAGTTTATTACTGTTATGTTAGTGTTATGTTACCATTGCATGCAATATATACTTACTACTTCAGATCTTTCCTTCTCTTCTCATCTCCTCTTGCTTGAAGAATTCTTCTGCAATTCCATAGTAGTAAATATATTTGTGTTTGTGTGAATAAGTGCTACGTTATTTTGTGCTATAATACATTACCCCTGAAGTATTAATTCATTAGTCCATTAATCCTGTAATCCTCTTCATTGCAAATTTCTCAAAGTTCTTAAAATTATAAGTTTTTAGTCTTTTAACAATGTCCATCAATTCCTGAATTCTTCTCTTCATTTGCATTGTCCACTTCTATCCTCTTCCACAGGAATGGTCCTCTCCTTACTGATCTTTTTGACTGCAGACTCAATTTGATTGATGATTCTAATTTTCTACGATGCCTTCTTCATTTTCTTCTTCGATGATTTGTACATTTTCATTATTAATACCACCATGTGCTAATTTTATATGTGAACAATGATACCATGAATCTCTACCCAAAACTTTTACTGAAGATAGAGAAACTAACACAACAGTGTAAGGACCTAACCAACTCTCTTGTGTTGCTGATGTTTTAGCAAAATTTTGATCTATAACATATCTCCTGGTTTGTAATTGTGGAGAGAATAGTCCAAAGGACCAGTTTGAATTAATACTCCCATATCATGTAATTCTTTGAATCTTTGTTGTAAAGAACTTAAGTAAGAAACAAATTGACAATCTCCTCCTAAAAGAGATGTATAAACTGTCTGACAAGTTTTTGCCTGTAGTGCAGCATGTCCAAAGAGCATTTCATAGATGATATATGTATATCTGTTCTTGGTCTCATACATAGGTAAAACAAAGCTATGGGAAGAATCTCTGGCCATTTGAGATGAGTTTCAGCACAGAGCTTCCCCATCATAGTCATGAGTTCCCACTTTATGGGCTCCACCTGACCTGAACTTTGTGCATGATAAGGAACATGATATTTTGGTGTTATTCCTAGATTCTCATAGACTCTTTTCAGGATGTCTTGGGTGAAATGAGATCCCTTATCAGAGTCTAAGTGGTACTCCAAATCTAGGTATAATTTCATTAATAAACACTTTCACCACAAAGCTAGCTGTATTTGCATTTGATGGAAAAGTTTCAGGTCATTTGGTCAATCTGTCAACAATTACCAAGCAAAACTTTTCTCTTCCAGCTTTTGGCATGCTGATGTAATCAATTTGCAGACTCTCAAATGGACAATATGCTAAAGGTCTACCACCTAAACCTTTCTGTCTGATTGTCCCTTGATTGAATTTTTGACAAACAGAATAGCTTGAGAAGATCTTATTTGCTACAATACTTTTTCCAGGAGCTACCCATTGTCTCTTTATGGTGTCAGTTACAGCTTGAGTACCAAAATGACCTTTTGTGTGGATGGCTTGACAAAAATAGGTATACAGGTCTTTTGGTAATAGCAGTTTTCCAGTATCTGCTACCTATATGCCATGTTCTTTTCTTGTTCCAAACTTCTCCTTCCATTTTTGTATTTCTGAGTCCACATAAGCTTTTTTTTTTTTAAACATTATTTTATTTGGTCATTTCCAAACATTATTCATTGGAAACAAAGATCATTTTCTTTTCCTCCCCCACCCCACCTCTCCCATAACCAACACATGATTCCACTGGGTATCACATGTGTTCTTGATTCGAACCCATTTCCGTGTTGTTGGTATTTGCATTTACATAAGCTTTTTCTAGACCATCAGATTCATTAGTTGATAACTTCATAACATACATTGGAGCATTTTTAGCAGCAAATTTTGCAGTTACATCAGCTCTATGATTTCCTTTAGAGACTGAAATCCCTGCTGTAAGTGTGACTTCTACAATGGATGACCACTAGCTGTTTAGGTTTCTGGATAGCATCCAACAACTCAGTTATTATTTCTGAATGAGCAATTGGTTTTCCTGATGCAGTAATAAAACCTCATTGTTTCCAGATCTTTCCTGTAGCATGATGAATGGAAAAAGCATGATGAGAGTCTGTGTAAATGTTTGCACTTTTACCATCAGCCAGAAGACATGCTTGCTTTAAAGCAACCAACTCTGCATCTTGAGCACTAAGGTTACTAGATAATGATCCATACCACAGTGTCTCAAATTCTGTGACAACTGCAGCACCTGTACATCGAATTCCATTAGACAAATATGAAGAGCCATCTGTGAAACCAAGTCTGGATTTTTGATTGGAGTGTCTTCAACTCAATGTTTTCACTACTTAGAAGTATAATTTCATACTTAGATATTTGTTGGTTGGAATATGCTTGAGTACAAAATTTCCTCATTAGTGCTTCTATTTGATATGAACAATATACAGTCAATGGACATCCCAAAACTAAATCTGATGACTTTTGGACTAACACAGCTGCAGCTGCTATACCCCTTAGACAAGGCACTGTACCAGCAGCAATCGAATCTAGCTGACAACTATAGTATCCAATTGTACGATAACTTTGTCCTTAAGTCTGTGTCAATACAGCAGAAGCAATTCCTTTGGTCTCATTCACAAACAATTGAAAAGGTTAATGAGATATATCCCCAGTGCCAGTACATTGAATCATTGCTCATAATTTACACAGTAAATCCCTACCAAGAAGGTTCTTGGAACAGTCTGGCATACAAAGAAATGCATTCTCCACAGATAAAGGACCTAAACTTATCATTTTAGGTAGTAATTTTGCTATTCTCTCTGGTTTTCTGGTAACTCCAATCACTTCCATAGTACCAACAACTTTATAATCTTTAGGAAGACTTTGCAAAACTGATTTACTGACTCCAGTATCCACCAAAAGATCATATAGCTGATCCCCTATAGTTACAGAAACATAGGTTCAGTGCTGTTTGGAGGTTGGAAGGTTTCAAGAACTGGTACAAGCACAGTAACATCAGTACAAAGCTCAGTCATTTTCTGTCCATCCAAGGTTACATCTGCTTGAATTACAGTATGTAATAGAGAGGACTCTCTTGTTCAGCTATGGGTTGGTCTCTGAGATTCTTTTCAAAATGGAGATATTATGATTCTAATAATTTTCCTTATATATCTAATCACTTTCCTTATATAATTTCAAATTGTTTTCTAGAAAGTTGGTCTATTTCATAGGTTCACCAGCAGTCTTATTACAAATTCCCCACACTGATTTTTTCTATCTCACATTATTTGCCAATTTGATGAATATAAAGGTAACAAGTGAGGCTTGATATAATTTGTATTTCTCTGATTATTTATTATTTTTCAGATGATAATTGACAATTTGATTTTTAACTTTTAAAAACTGTTTATTCATATCCTATGACCACTTAACAATGACTCTAGAATCAGAGGACCAGTTCCTGTATCTTTGATACTTACTACCTGGGTGACATTGGGCAAGTTATTTTTTCTCTCTTTGACTGTGTTCTTAAATATAAAATAAGGAGATTAGGCTAGATGGTCTCCAAGGAATCTTTGAACTTTATCTGTGACCCCCAAATATTTAAGACTCTCAGAGAATGATAACCTTCTAATCCTTAACTTCTCCAAATTCAACTTGAAATCTCTACTCTGCTTCAAAATTCCATCTTCTCCCTGAACTTGGCCATATTTCATTGAGCCTTAGTCATATGTCCTCAGGATAATTGAATCATCTTCCTATAGGAATAGAAAAAGTATGCTTGGTCATTTAATCAGTTGGTCATTAAATTTTAAGAGCCTACTATGTGTCAGGCACTAAGTTCTTGGTGAAACAAATGCAGATAGTTCTTCCTCACAGGAAGTTCATAATCTAATGGGGGTAGAAATCATATACAAGAAGCTGAAAGTGGAGGGTGTAAAGGGAAAGAATGGGGAAGGTACCTGAGGGGAGGGCAGGATGGGGCTGGCAGGATGGAGAAATCTAAAAGGAATGCAGCTGGGTGAGAAATGAAAAGATGGCTGTGATGAGTGACCTACTTAAATGGAGGTTTTGGGAGGAATTCTTCAGTCCATCCTCTAATCACAGAGGTCCTAAGGCAGAAGGTACTGGTGAAGTGTGAGTACCAAGGCTGATACTGGTCTTGCAGGATGATGAGGTTCCTGGGCATATGATGAAGTACAAAGGAGTACAGTCAGATGAGAAATGGATACTGTATAGTATTTTATTATTAGCATAGAATCAATAAGTTATAATATAATATACAATAAAACACCTTCTGTTCAACTGTGAGCCTGCAGTCTTTTCCAAGATCAGTTCATACTTAGCCTGCTATATAGTTTTAGGGAATGTATCACTTAATTTTTAGCCCCCATGGTAGTGCCTCTTTTAGATAGACAAATAAGAATTAAGTAACACAGCAACTATTGTTTGACTTTCTCATTCAGTAGGGCAAATCATTGGATGAATACTCAGAAACTTGAACCTAGGACCTTGCCTCCTATTTCTCAGCACATAACAATAACCCAGGATCCAGGGATAATTGAAATTTTTAGAGCTTGGTGGTTTTGTTTTTTGTCCAACAGAGAGGGACCTCAAACTGTTTTTCATTGTTGCTAATTAATCAATTTAGAAATAGTGGAAGTAATTGTTATTTTTGAGAACAAACGGCAAAATCTGAAATAGTTTTATTGGTCATTTGATAAAAAGAGAGCTAGAAAGGAGGTATATGCTTCCCTCTCCAAAGTGTTGGCAAGTTTATATTATATATTTATACTACATTATAGGATTTCAACAAAGGTTTTCACACACAAGTCACACATGAATTGCATGAAGGGAACCCAAAACATAAGACTAGGTGGGCCCTAAACAAGACCAGAGTGTGTTAACCCAAAACAAAAATGGTTTAAGTGGATACAGGACCTGGGGAAATCCATAATACCTTGTAATCATTTCTAGCATTCCTAGAGAGTTACTGGGGTCAGGAGACTTTCTGGGTATAGACAACCTCTAACCACATAAAAGCTGGATTTAAACAGTGTAATAATTTTCCCAAACAATATGAGAAATCACTTTCTCTACAAGATTTAGCAAGCACTCTTAGAAAGAGAAGCCTGCTACCATTCCACTCTGCTATTCCTCTGGTCAGCCTAACCACCAGACCTTTAGTCCATGGTATCTGTCATATTGCTGCATGACATCACTTCCTAGCAAACTCTTTTCCTACAGCAGAAAGACAGAGTGAAATGGGTCCTTATGAATGAAGGAGCGCTAGGGTAAGGGAGTGGTGAGTTGAGTCAATTTATCAAGTTATTCCTCTAGTTAAATGATAAAATGCCCAGAATCCTGTTTTGCATTCAAAGTCCTTTACAACTTGGCCTTTTCCTACCTTTTCAGTAGTACTCTTTTACAATACTTTTCTCTTTGAACCTCCCTTACCCCTGACATACTCTTTGCGCTAGAGATGCTATCCTTTTTTGCGTGATGTTCTTTCTGTGCATTTCTTTGTCGATTTCTCATCCCTGGAATACTCTCCCTCCTCATCTCTGCTCCTGGCTTCTCTGACTTCCTTTGAATCCCAGCTTAAATCCTGCCTTCTACAGGAAGCCTTTCTTTATCTCTTTTAAAACTAGTCTTCCTTCAGCTGATTATCTCCAATTTATTCTGCATTGTTTGTACCTAATTGTTTTTCAAAGTCTTCCCTTTTGGGAATTCCTTGAGGGCAAGGACTAGCTTTTGCCTCTTTTGTACCCCCAGCTCATAGCATAATTCTTGGCACATAATTGGCACTTAATAAATATATTTGTTGAATGAATGAATTGTTCTTTTAACAGGTGAGGGAAAAGGCTCAATTGATCAATCTTAATCATAGGCTTTAGCATTAATTTAGACTGTGTTGATTATTTAGACTAAGTTGTAATTGATGTGGCAGTTGTATAGAAATCATGACTAAGGAGACTTGGTCATGACAAGAAGGCATCTTCAAAATATCAAGTTATTTAGAACTGAGATTATTCAAGGGAATGAAGAAGGTGTGACATTTCAGTAAAATTCCTGAACAAGTATGATTTGAGTAGAGGGAAGAGAGAAGAAGGTCAGGTCTTATTTTTGTCTTTCTCTTGGGGGAAGAACCTTTTGAGTTCCTAAAGGTACAGAGGATTTTGGACTTCCCATAATTAAATGTGTCCTAGTGGTGTCTCCTGGTGGTTTACTTAGACATAGCGCCCAGAATAGCCTGTTCCTTGTCATATTTGGGACTAGACTAGCTTATGTGTAGTACCAGTTATCACCTCATCCCTTGATGGCAAAGGAAGAGCTGTTGAAAATTTGAATTTGATGTCTCAACTTTGGGTCTTGTTTTTCCTACCACTCAAGAGAACTCAACTTGGAAATTCTCAATTTAAAGGGTACACTAACAATACCCTAAAAAAAGCCTTAATAACATTCATTACAATTATGTTCATATTTGTAATAGGGGGCTGACCAATTGGGGATGAGTTCTTGCATAGAGGTCTGTCTTGTTTTAGTCCTTCAGGGCAGACATAAAAATATTTTGTCTGCTTCTAATTTAACCATGTGTGGAGATTTAGAGGGTCTATTTCTTTCAATCATAAGTGACTGAGAATCTGGTTGTGTGTAGTCATGAAGCATCTTGCTTTGCTAACAAACTGGAGGGACTGATGACTTCCATATTACTGTTGGCCTTCTTCAATCTTTTCTTTACTGAAGTTGAGTGAGGCAAGAAATTCTGTGTACTACTTAGTGCAGGAGTATTAGGAGGGCTGGATCCCCCTGCTTGATCACCATGAGTCAGTGAATAGACCATGTCTCTTTTTCTTTTGTATTGGATCTTTCCTGATCTTACGTGACTGAGTATATGGAGACAGAACTGACTAGATTATGACTTGGGGAACTTTGAAAGGTCAGGAGAAATATCATAGGTCCCACCAGCAAAGCAGAATTGGTAGCAGAGTCAACCAGAGGTAATAACAGTGGCTGATGAGCGAATGCTCTAACAGATTGAAATGGAAAACTAGTCATCTGAGGATGGTGGTGGCTTCAGAGAGAAAGCCCTTTGAAGGGAGGAGACCATCATCAAATGCTCCAATACCCTAAATCCAATACAAATACTTAAGGAAACTTCCTCAGGACTTCACGAAAGAATAAAAGGATTTCCAAGACCAGTAGACCTCTTTTGAGTACTCTTTAAGCAACATGCACAACAAGTCCACTCTCTATAGGGACCTTGTTTCTCTAAGTAGAGAGTAAGTCTCTAGAATTTGCAGAGGATTGTTTTGTAACATTTTTCTTATATTACTTTAGCAAATGTCTTTTTAAAAAAATCTAACAGAGTTCTAATCGTTGTTTGATAATGGAGAACATACAGGACTATGGCTCTGGAACTACACTGTTAGAAACTCCATTGATCCTAAGGGTTAGCCCTAGAAAGCTAGGAGAATAATAGTTGACCTTTTGGTGACCCAAACTGCCAATGAAAGTGGGATTTGGGCACATGAGCCTAGAGGGATGCTATGGATGCATGTACACATATATAGCCCTTATTTCCCTTCTGAAGTCCAGCTCCATATATCATTAAATTCTTGCTAGATATTTTCACTTACATATCCTAGTGGCATTGCAAATTCAACATTCTCAAAATGGAACTCTTTTAAACTTGTTCAAATTCCAAACTTTCTTTTTTTTCTCTTTAGGGTTGCTTTGGTTCATAATCTTGGTTTCCTCTTCAATTCTTTCCTCTCCTTAAGTTTTCCTATCCAACCACAAACTGTAGTACCTATACCCATCTCTACACACATATGGCAATCATCCTTGTTCAGGACCTTAGAATTTCTCACCTGAACTCTTTGTAGCTTTCTAATTGTCCCCCTCCCCCAATTACCTTCACTCCCTTCTCTAACCCATCCTCCCTACAGGTGGTAGAAAACAATCTTCCTAAAGTTTACATTTAATAATGCTTCTCCTCCACTTAAGAATATGCAGTACTAATTTAAGTTAAAATATAGATTCCTCAGCTTGGTATTTAAAGCCTTTTAGTTAAGCATGCCTTTACGGATTTATTTTATAATGCTCCTCTTCATGCACTCTTAATTTCAGCAAAACTGACCTTGCTATACTCTGAACTTGGCATTCCACTTTCTGCTTTTCTGTTTCTTTACCCAGACCATCTTATAACTTTTACTTTCCCCTTCCCTCTGTATCTTTTTTTCCTAAAAGACTCAGCTCAGACCCTGCCTCCTACCCTATTTCTAAATAGGGAAATCAAGAAGTTAACAAGTACTTATTAATCACTTACTATGTTCCTGGTACTGTGCTAAATTCTGAGGTTATAAGGAAAGGCCAAAAAGAGTCCCTGCCACTACATATAAACAAATATATGAATACATATACATATATATGTGTGTGTGTGCTTATATATTTATATATATGTGTGTGTGTGTGATAATCACAGAAGGAAGACACTAGCATTAAAGGTGATTGGGAAAGGTTTCTTATAGAAGGTGGGATTTTGGATGAAGCTTGAATGAAGCCAGGGAAACCAGGAGGCAGAAAGGAGGGAGAGAATTCTAGGTATAGGAGCAAGTCAGTGAAAATGCTGGAAGATAGAGTGTAATGTACAAAGAATAGCAAGGAGACCAATAGTACTAGAATGCTGAATATTTATTTATTATCTATATATTTTGGAAGGCTGTAAGAAATCCTGAATTTCTTATTGCTTATTTTCCCCTCAAATTAATAGGTACAAATGTATATATTGTGCCTGCCCATGAGAACATCAGGCTCTTTCAAATAGGGACTATTTTTTTGTTTTCTTTATACCCTAATCCATAACAATGGATATAGGCAACTAACTTTGAAACTAGGAAGACCTGGTTTCAAGTTCTGCCTATGACAGTAACAGACCTCAGGCAAATCACTTAACCTCTTAGTGCTCTGGGAAACTTTCTAAGACTATTTAATAAATTCCAGAGAAAGCACTACTTGCAATTTTTCATTGGAAGACAAGGGATTTCTCTATAGCCCCGAAATCTTAAGTGTAGCCCCTGTTTCTTAAGCCCAGTGCCCACAGTATCTTTCCAGTCTTCTTACAGCTTACTCCCTTATGTGTACTCTTCCCTCCAATGATACTGGCCTAGCTGTTTCATATACAAGACTCTCCATTTCTGTCTTCCATGCTTAGAAGCTCTCCCTCCTGTGCTCCACCTAGTGATCTCCCTGGTTTCCTTTAAGTCCCAAATAAAATCCCAGATTTTACTGAAAGCCTTCTCCATTCCTCTTAATTCCAGTGTGCCTTCCTTCTGTTAATTATCTCCCACTGATCCTGTGTATAGCTTGCTTTGTACATATTTGTTTGCATGATATCTCCCTCATTAGATTATAATTTCTCAGGGCAAGGGCTTTTTGCCTCTTTCTGTATACCTAGGGTTTAGCTCAGTGTCTGACACCATGCTTAATAAATGTTGAGGGATTAAATTAATAGGTGGTTAATGATCATTGAGTCGAATTGAATTGCCTTTAATTAATTACAGCATGTCATATCTGGAGGGAAGTTTAGAGATCACCTTGTACAACCTCCACTATTGCAAAGATTAGGAAATGGAACAGAAATTATATTTTATGGAGAGAAGAGGACAGAATTTCACTGGGGCAGCTAAGGTGATGCTGCAGTGGATAAGACTTGGAGCTTGGAAGATCTGAGTTGAATCTGGTACTACTTGCAAGCAGACTCTGGGCAAGTCACCAAATCTCTGTTTGTCTCGGTTTCCTCAACCTTTAAATAGGGATAATAGTACTTATTAACCAAGGTTGTTGTGAGAATTAAAAAAAGAGGATATTTATAAAGCATTTTCAGGTACATAGTAGGTTCTTAGTAAATGTTTATTTCCTGCTTATCTTCTTTATGGGAAGAGATAAAATGTATTTAGACCCCAAGCGGCAAAAGAGAGGGCCATGATTTGAAGGGCGCTGTCCCCTATCCAGCTGTCAGCTGGTATATATTTATATTGTTCCTCTGGTTATCTCTATGGAAAGCGTTTAATAAACTTAAAAAAAACCCAACACTTTCTAAATGCTCTAATTAACTATGATTATTAAGATAATTAACGAAGGATCTTCCAGCCATTCTTCCAGCTCAGATAGTCCTTGCTCCTGTGCCCCTAAGTATCACGCAGACCATACAGCAAAAATCAAGATAGGGTTTATTGCCAAGGCATGGAACATTGCCAGTTTTTAAGATGGCTATTCCGGCAAAGAGGCGCGGACCATTTGCCAAAAAAGCAATACGGCTCTTTCCACCCCAAGCATTTCCCTGGCTGTCAACGGCGAATCGGGAAAGCGGATTTGCCAGTGTCCAAGATGGTTATTTCTGACTTCAACATGGCGACCTTGCCTTGCGACACCGAAGTGTCTGTTGGGAGCTCTCAGGGCCCCGGGCCGCCACGGCGCGGAAGTGGCGCAGCCGGACGTCTTTAGATGATGTCATATCCTAGCTCTCTTTCCTCCCCTCCCTTGCCCCCCTCCCTAGCTCAGGTCTGTACTCCTTTTTCCCGGAGACTCGGAGAGCTGATCCAAGATGGCGGCTGAGTCGGAATACGAGTCTATCCTGTGCGTGAAACCTGAGATCAGCGTCTACCGCATCCCGCCGCGTACCTCCAACCGCGGATACAGGTAGCGCAGCCCTCGCCCACGCCCACGCCCAACATCCTCTGTCTCGGCGTTCACTTTTCGGAGTTGTCATCCCTTTGCTCCCTTCACTGCTGCCTCTGGCGGACTCCCTTCGCGGTCATTGTCATCTCTTTAACCTTTTCTGTACCTCCTCATCCCCGTGGGGGTGCCTTCTCCCAGCCCACCTTTGGACGTTGCTCTCATTCCCTCCACCAAATTCAGCGTCCGTCGTCAAATCCCATCCTACCTTTGTATCCCCCCCAACCCCCACTCCCTGCCACCTCTAGATCTATCCCCACTATTGACATATCCCACCCTATCTTCGTATCCCATCTCTCTCCCCATCGTCAGATCCCATCCTATCTTTGTTTCCCCCATCACACCTCTAGATCCACCCCCCTCCCCTCCCCATGTCCTATCTCACCTTTGGACTACCCTCATTCCACCTCTAGATCCATTCCCCCTCCATTGTCATATCTCATTACACCTTAGGACCACTTCCATTCTACCCTGTCCCCTCCAGGATTGCCATTTCTTATCTCACCCCCAACACACCACCCGTTAAGATGACCAAATCCCTTTCCACTTTTGGACCATCTCCATCCTACCTCTAGTTACATCCAAGGGGCTAAGTAACAAGGCCATGAATTTTGACCCAGTGGAGGGAATGCTATTCTTGCATTATCTCAAACGAGTTAGTCCTATGTAAAGCACTTTGCAAACTTAAAAGTGCCGTATAAATGCTCTTCTTAGCTAATATAATATTATTAACCAAGGTTTTTCTAGTCATTCTGCCAGCTCAGATAGGTCTTGCCACTACTCTACAGGGAATCACTTTCCTCCCCCTACCCATTGCCATTTCCTATACTACCTCTGAATCTCTACATCTTACCTTTGACCCTCCCCTCCCCATCCCAATCCCTAGAAGATTGTTATTAGAAACTACCTTCCCTAGCCCATTACATCTGGATCACCTCACAGTCATTGCCATCTTCCACTTCTCCTCTGTCTCCTCACTCACACAAAGAATATTACTGTCTCCCATCCTGTCTCTATTCCTCCTCAATATCATTACCCATCCCACCTCTGGATTCTCCCTCATTATCATTGCCATCTTCCGTCACAATCCACATACCTTTTTTAACGTTTCTTCTGGCTTGTTCTTCAGTCAGTCAGTCAGTATTTTATCTGGTACTAAGTGCCAGACTCCCAATGCTAGACCTCTCCTCAAATGCTGGTATCAATCCCTGTCAGTTTAAAAAAAAATTTTTTTTTTGTCCTTTGCATCCCTCGCCCCCCCACTTAATTACAATGCTTTCAATAAATCAGCAAGTATCTATTCATTACCTACTATGTGCCCCACACTGCTCTGGGCTCTAGGAATACAAATATAAAAATTGTTTACAATAAACCCCTATGCCATATTCTCTGGTCCTCTTCCATATTATCTTCATAGTCTTCCCTGCTTCCTTCAGGCTTTCCAATTCCTCCTTTTCCCTTTTTTTCCGATTTTCCCATTTCCTAATTATCCATATTTGGCCCCCATACTTTGCCAACTATCACAATCCTGTACCTTCCTCTTCCTGTTTTCTAATAATCAAAAATTATTTCTCATTTCACTGGTCATAAAAAACGGCTATTTTTCTTTTATGTCTGCCCTAATTTTCCTTCATTATCACTTTTCTCTTTGAATGAGGCAACTATTCTGGCTGTTCTTTCTCCCTGACCAAAATCATCACTGGGTCTTTCTCCCATGGCATTTACCAGTTCATTTTTTCTGTTCCCTGTTATCAGCCTATATTCTCCCCCCACAACTCCCCCCCCCCCCATTCCCATCATTATCATAATCATGACCATTCACTTTTAATATAGAACTTTAAAGTTTATAAGCCATTTCCCTGACAACCAACCTGGGAAGTAGGTTGTTAGAGTATTGTTATCCATATTTTATACATGAGAAAGCTGAGGGTCAGAAAAGTTGCTTGTTGAAACACAACTACACTACTTTTCTCTACACTACTTTAAAAGTAGTTTTAAAATATTCTTTCCTCTTATCATTTCCTCTCATTTCACTGTTGTCTTTTAGTTGTTCTGTGTTCTTGCCACTTTCAGCTTACTAGAATCACTTCATTATCCAGGAGGGATTTTGTCATTAATCTGTTTATTCAACTTTTCTGCATTTTGCCTTTTATTTAATCTTTTCCCAAGCATTGCTTTCCCCTATTAAAGGAGGAAAAGTTTTCCTTGAAACAATTTTACTTTGAGAATATGGTTTTATTGTAGGATGTCAGAGAAGACAGACTTTTTTTTAACCTTTACCCTCCATAATAAAATCAATACTGTGTATTGGTTCCAAGGCAGAAGAGCAGTAAGGGCTAGGCAGTGGGGGTTAAGTGACTTGCCCAGGGTCACACAGCTAGGAAGTGGCTGAGGCCCCATTTGAACCCAGGACCTCCTACTTCTAAGCCTGATTCTCAATCCACTTATCCACCTAGCTGCCTTCAAGAAGACAGACTTTTGACAAGTACATATGTTTCTTACTTATAATCTGCACAAAAAAGAATTTGAGTAATTTTCCTACTTGTTTTAACAAAAAAAGATTTTCATCAGAATTACTGATAATAATTTACTAGTCTTTAGTAGCTTCTATTCAGGACATCATCAAGTGGGCTTGGTGGATTTTCCTACCATTGCAGAGAATGAAAGGAGAAATAAGAGTAGGGGAAAACTTAATTTTAATAGGCAGATCAATTTGGTCTGATCGACATTTTTCTTTCCTATTAATCCTCCCAGGATTTCTGAAAAGGAGGGACCCCAAACTCTGCTCTTAGTCTTAAGGATTCCACACTGATTTTCTATTGAACATCCTAGCTTCCCAATTTATCAACCTTTTGAACTCATAGGATTAAAATCTTCATTTTATCTCAGTCTGACACAGGAGTTCAGTCATGTGCCATCATCCAAGACAATTTTGTGATGTTACTTCTGTTATCTTAAACTCTGAAATTATTTTTTCTGATCCAAATCTCTTATACTTTCATGTCTCTACCTTATTCCTCTTAAATTTATTCTTTGTTTTCATCATGATCTCTGTCCCTCTTTGTTCTCTTAATTAATGATCCTTGTTCTAGTTTTTCTTATGTTCTTAGCACTGGATCCTTTGGAGAACCAGAACAACAATGGACTATCCTCCAGCTTTGACTCATCTGCCTCTTTATCTTTCCACTATTCACATCCAGATCACCATCATCCTACCATCTCTCCACCTTCCCTGCTCTTCCTCATGAACTGCTGACACTGCTAGAGGAAGTTATGCAACTATGTCAGATGAGTCTACAATGAAACAAATGTTATCTAAGCTGAATTGGCCCCTCTCTGTTGTGCAGTAGTCCTTTTATTCATCAGTATTATAATCCTCACATTGATTTTTCCAGACCTTTTCCTTTTTCTTCAAGACACTCATGCTACCCACTCCTGCTTTTTCTCAGCAGATGACCTTGTCTTCTTATGTAAAAGAAAATGGAGACTTTTTGTAAAAAGTCTCTCTGGCCCTTATTCCAAACCTCATTCATCTTTTCCTTCTTTGGTCCAGTCTCAGAGGACGAGGTAGCTTTTCTTTTTGTTAAAGTTAAACCACTTAATTTTTAAATATATCCTGTGCCCTCTAATAGCTTTCCCAAGGAATCATTCTTTTACTTTTTCTTATCTTCAGTGCACTCTGTATTGATTGGCATCATCTTTATTGCCTACAAACTTCCCCAGCTTTATCCTGTTTTAAAGAAACCTTAACTTTTTGATCCCTTAATCTGTCTTTCAATCTGTCCTTTTCCTTTCATTGATTATGTGCTCACTTTGCTTGATTGTTTACCAGTGGCAATTTGGCTTTTGATCCAGGTTGCTCTACTGAAAATGTGCTCCCTAAGGTTATAAATGGCCTATTAACTGCTAAATTTCATGATCTTTCCACTGCCCTCTCCTTCCATGATCTCTCTGTGACTTTTGGCATTGTTTACCACTCCATCTTTCTACATAGCTTTTATGTTGTCCTTTCCTCATCCTTCTTTTTTCCTTTGAGGGACATCAATGGAGAGGGTGGGTGAAGATGGGATAAGTCAATAAAGCAGCTGTTTATTTACATGGATAGTCAAAAGAATGGAGCTGGGGACAGAGCTGGTGGTGGAGGGAGGAGGAAAGAATAAGGCCTAAATGCAAGTTTTAGGGGAGAAAACTGGGAGCAGTTTTCAGACTTACTCTAGAGTGGGAAAGAACTAGATACTTTTATCTTCCTTGCCAGAAGTAGCATTCTTCACCCATCCCAAACTGAACTGATATACCAGTTTTAGTACCTCCTAAGTAGCCATTCTGATGCTGATGCTTCTGTACAGCACAGGGACCCAAAGATAACCCAGTTTCAGCAAAAGATACTACACTAACTAGCAGTATGCATAGGATCCAAGTGATCTCCATTCAGGCCACAGTGTTAACTGTTCCTTCTGAGTCCCATTTGCTTTATCATCAATGCCTCTTGGGCCATTAGCATGAATGTCTCTTAAAGCTGTCTTTATCTCTACATTATCTTCCTTGAATTCTTGAGTCATTAATTATCTTCAATGAAGTCTTGAGTCACTTCAAGATAGATGACTCTTATAGACACATATGTATATTTATATGTTCTTTTCTTTCATATATATATCTATATATGTAAATGTAGATATATATATGAGAGAGTTGCATATATATATATATATGTATATATATATATACATATCCTAATTTCTCTTTTGAACTTCACTTTTTTCTCTTTAATTGCTTGGTGGGCATCTCTAT
Source organism: Monodelphis domestica (assembly GCF_027887165.1). Taxonomy (NCBI): domain Eukaryota; kingdom Metazoa; phylum Chordata; class Mammalia; order Didelphimorphia; family Didelphidae; genus Monodelphis; species Monodelphis domestica. The sequence continues at coordinate 125,275,346 of NC_077231.1, forward strand.
CTGGATGTCCTATGTATCTTAAACTCAGTATGTCCCAAATGGAACTTAATATCATTTTCTCACTTAACCTGCTCTTCCTTTAAAATTCCTTTTTTTCAGGGTAGTACTACTAGTCACCCAGAATCATAATCTCAGACTTAACCTCAATCCTATCTTTTTCCTTAATCCCTATATCTATTCAATAGCTAGGTCTTGTTAATTCTACCTCCACAACATTTTTTTTCATCAACCTCTTTTCATTTACTTCATTGCCATCCTACCTCAACCCTTTAGACTCTTAGAATATCCTCCTAATTGGTACTAGTCCCCCATTGCTAATATATTCTCCAGACTGTTGCCAAAAATATTTTTCCCAAGACACAAGAAACCATGCCACTACTTCTGTTCAGAAATTCTACTCTTAGATGAGCCATATTCCTTAGTCTGACATTTAAGGCATTCCACCATCTGTCTATTTTCCAGCTTTATGTCATATTTTGTCCCCTTATGTGTTCTTTATTCTAGCCTAACTGGACTACTATCTGATTCTCAAATGTGATGTTTTCTCTATGTCAAATTTGAATATTTGGACTTCACTCTCTATATTTCACTTTTCAGAATTTTGATTTTAATTTCAATAAACATTTATTAAGTGCTTGATACTATTTTGCCCTCACAGCCCTTCTCAGAGCTATTAGTGTTTTTCTCTCTTTCTTTCCTCAGTTATTTCTAGAATATTTTGCCTAAGCATTTAATTAATCTATTCATACCCCATCTTGTATCATGTTTACCTGTGAATTTATAGAATTTAAGTTCCCTAAGGAGGAAGATACATTCCTTGAATTCCCAGTGCTAGCATAGTACCTTGTATATAGGAGATATTTTGGCAACATGTTGAATGAATAGTTATAAGCTGGTACAAATAGCTAAGATTTATATAGTACTTTTAGGTTAAAACCATTTAGATTTTACTTAGATGGAAATTATAATGGACAGAGAGATTGTTTATGGGTTCTAGTTTTTGGTAATTCTTTTGTTTTTATCAAGATTTTCTTGTTGCTTTTGTAATCAGCCTTTTATTGTTTCTGACATTGTTCTGTGCTTCTTTTCAGACATCCTTTCTTACCTGACTCCACTGTCACCTTTCCACTAATTGTTGAGTGTTTAAATTCCTAACAACCTCTGATCCCTTTCTTCCACTCTGTCTAAAAAAACCAAAACAAAACCTGGAAAGGCAAATTGTCTTTTAAAAATTGTATCAAATACTAAGAATAGCTTACATTTTATATAAATTGAGTTCTACCATGAATTATAAATACCCCAACAACAGTGGCTATATTATAGAGATTAACTCTTAAATCAATAGGAACTTATGAAACCTTATCATAGAATATTGTAGTAAGGGAGGCAGCATGATGTAATGGAAACAGTGATAGTCAAGAGACCTTTGTTTCTGAGACCTACTAGTATGTGATCTTGGGCAAACCAGTTCTTCATTTCTTTATGTATAAATGGAAATAATAATTATTGCACTCCCAGATTTTCAGGGTTGTTGTGGGAAAAGGGCTTATTATATGAACTATTATTGCCAGAACATTTGAGAAGGTTTTTAGGCTAATGAAATTATTTTGGGGAAGTAATGTAATATAATGGAAATACCACTGGATTTTGAGGTCAAAAGACCTGGGTTCAAATGCTGTCTTTACTAGCTGTGTGACCCAAGACAAATCACTTTATTTTCTGGGCTTTCTTCAGTTTTCTGATCTGCAGAATGAGGGAATTGGACCAGTTGATGTCTAAGGGCCCTTTCAGATGTTAGTTGATGATTCTGTGCCTTCTACAATCACTCAGATACTTAGTAATTATGGTATTTCAGAAAGTTTCACTTTAGAGCAGTGATGGTGAACCTTTTAGAGACCAAGTGCCCAAACTGCAGCCTTCATGCTGCATGTGAGACCCCCCCTCCTTACTCCTGACAGAGGAGGGAGGAAGTGCTCCCTTTGGGCTGCTGAGCAGAGGGGCGGGTGATGAGAGTAATGTCCTCAGGTGTGTGTGGAGGGGGAGGGAGCAGCTCTCTCCAGCATACTCTGGTATGCACACCAAAGGTTTGTCAACACAGTTTCAGAGAAATAATAATATAATAATAATACATAGTAATACTAACAGCTAACATGTCAGTAGTACTTTCAAGTTTTTAAAAGGGCTTTATATATATTACCTAGTGATTCTCACTAGGCAAGTATTCTTATTATCCCTATTTTGTTGAGAGCTCAGGGTCACTTGGCTAATTAATAAGTATCTTAGGATGTGTTAGAACCACACTTTTCTTATGCCAAGTTCACCACTATTTCTTGTTTCTTCCTTCTGTAAAGTAATTGCTATTGACCAAATAAAGAGGGAGGTAGAATACAGAGGGATACAGCTGTCTGGAATCCAGTACTGAGGAGTGGAAATGTTAGGTGTAAAATAACTTTATTATGAACCTGAAGCTCCCTTTTCTTCCATCCCAGGGCTTCTGACTGGAAACTAGATCAGCCTGATTGGACTGGCCGTCTCCGAATCACTTCCAAAGGGAAGATTGCCTACATCAAACTTGAAGACAAAGTATCAGGTAAGCCCTTTAACAGTCAGCCCTTTAACAGATTTGAATATTTATGTTTTAGGAAGCATTCTGTGTTGTGAGATATCTTAAATGTGAATGCTAAACTTTACTTTTGCTCAAAAGATGTCTTTTCCTTCTTTCTCCTTTTTAATCCCTAAGGGGAGCTATTTGCCCAAGCACCAGTGGATCAATATCCAGGCATTGCTGTGGAGACAGTAACAGATTCTAGCCGATACTTTGTGATCCGGATTCAGGATGGCACTGGTAAGAGAGCCAAAGTTGGAGTTTGGGTGGGACTAAGGGAGAATCATTTATCAGTTTCAGTCTTGGCTCTGGTACCTTTGTGTCTATCTCACCCAAACTTTCTTGGCTCCCTACTAACTCATTAGTGATACTAAAGAGGAGATCCCATGTTTCATTGTTTCTTCTGTTAGTGGTTAGGGGAATCTTGATACATCATAGAAATGAGCAGATTGCCCAAGACAAACCTCTTAAGTGAGTTTGAATCAGCCAATCAATACATCGGGGGGGAAAAAAAACGAGCAACTCTTGCAGCACCTTTTCTCTGTGTGTTTGGTATATGTGGGAATTTCTGAAATATATTTCCTGTAAGCATATATTTAGTAGATTTAAGGGGAGTATTAGATTGCAGGTACATATGGCAAGGAGGTGGGAGAAGTCATAGTAGCAAATGTGAGTCAGGCTAATATATAGTTTGTAGAAGATGAATGGGAAGTTTATTTTGTTATTTTGCTGGTTTTTTTTTCTTTTGATTCATACATAAGGAATTCTCTTCCCATGTTCAAGATTGTGGATAGATAAGATAGACAGACCTGTTTCCCAGTTCAAGTGAGGGGATTTGTTGCTTATTCTGGGAGTGCAGAGGTTTGATGTGACCATAACCTGCTGGAATACCTTTTGTAGTACAAGACTGCCTTTACTATATCAATAATCAGTAATTTTACTGGGGTGGGAACTCCCTTCACTGGTCCCAATTACAACCTCCCTGACTTAGTGCTATTCTTCGAGAGCTGTTGTAACTGAGTAAGTGACCAGCATGCTGCAAATTTGATAATGAGTCTCTTTGGAAATTAAGTAGTTGGGGCATTGGACAATAGACAAGTAGTTAGACAGCAAGCTAGAACTCAAAGCTTTTGTAGCCAGGTCATTACCATGTTATGATGAGACATTTGAGTAGAACTTTAGTAGCTTCAAGGGCATATTAGAAATCTGAACCAGGGCCTTGGTCATTGCATTGGCAGTTGGCTTGGGTGTAGCAAGTGCTAGTAGAAAGAGTCCACAGTTAGCTAACTGCCTTCCATGTAGCAGGGTCTCTTAGAAGACTCACTCTCCCCTGAGCGTTGCCCTCCTTCCCACAGGACGTAGTGCTTTCATTGGCATCGGCTTCACAGATCGGGGTGATGCCTTTGACTTCAACGTTTCTCTGCAAGATCACTTCAAGTGAGTGTGACCTGCCTCTTAAATCAGGGAGAATAGCCTTCTGTTTTCTTTTTTTCTACTGCCTTGAATTCTTTACATTAATAAGCCCATCTGTTGTGAATCAAGATTTCTCCCTTTTCCCTCACTGCTCTTGACACTATGTCCATTCTAAATTTTGATCCCTTATTTCTATAAATCTGGGGTTGGAGCACTTTGTCTGAGGTTTTGGGTTTGTGTTTTTGGCCTTGTGGGATTTGACTTTAATTTTGATGAGAAAGAGAAAGCTCTATCAGGGCTGTTTGTGAATTGTGGGTGGGGAGTTATCTACTATTGTCTCTTTAGCTACTTTATCCTTCCCTTGAAGATGGGTAAAACAGGAATCTGAGATCACCAAAGAATCTCAGGAGATGGACAGTCGCCCCAAGTTGGATCTAGGCTTTAAGGAAGGACAGACTATCAAGTTGAGTATTGGGGTAAGTTTGTTGTATATATTCTTATGACCCAACCCTAGGAGGACCCTTGTTTTTCCTTCCTATATCCCCATCTGTTTCTGAAAATCTATCTTTTTTAGAATATTACAACAAAAAAAGCAGGAACCTCTAAGCCTCGACCTGCAGGAGCTGGGGGCCTGAGCCTACTGCCACCTCCACCTGGTGGCAAAGTGACTATTCCCCCACCCTCATCTTCAGTACCCATATCTAATCACGTCACCCCACCTCCTATCCAGAAATCCAACCAAGGTGGCAGTGATGCAGGTGAGTCTCTCTTTCACATTGAAAAGTAGCCTCTTCTGTTTTAACTGGGAAATTCATATGTGGTTGCAGGCTTTTCTCTCTGATCTATAGGAGTTTAAATTGCTCCTTGAAATGAACATCATGAAATAGAACATATCAGTTTTAGGCTTCCAGGCTAGTTCCATAGAAACAAAGGAATCAGGGTAGCTAGGTGACTCAGTGTATAAAGAGCCAGGCCTAGAGACAGGAGTTTCTGGGTTCAAATGTGACCTCAGACATTTCCTAGCTGTGGGACCCTGGGCAAGTCACTTAACCCCCATTGCCTAGCTCTTACCACTCTTCTTGGAACCATTAGTCAGTGTTGATTCAAAGTCAGAAGGTAAGAGTTTAAAAAAAGAAGAAGCAAAGGATTTGGAGCCTTTTTGATGGGTTTAGGAATATGGTTCCTCCTAGGTTCCTTGGCATTGAATAGGAAATAGTAAAAGGACAGATTCTATCAGTTATATTCTAGTAGGCTTTAGAGTTGATTCCATGATCATTTTATCTCATGATTTAGGGTATCAGAGTAAGGGCCTTGTTTTGTTGCTGCTCTCATTTTATCACATTCCTTTTAGAAAGTGGATAGGGACAAGGGTTCTTTTCCTTCCCTTCTTCCCTGCTCTATTTCATTAAATGGGGATGCTGAAATAAGGAATGAAACTTTCTTAAAACTTCTAATCCTGGAGGCAGCTGGGTGGCTCAGTAAATTGAGAGCCAGGCCTAGAGACAGGAGGTCCTGGGTTCAAATATGACTTCAGACACTATCTAGCTGTGTGACCTGGGCAAATCACTTAACCCCCATTGCCTAGCCCTTACCACTTTGCTGTCTTGGAACCAATGCATAGTTTTGATTCTAAGACAGAAGGTGAAGGTTTTAAAATTAAAAAAAAAAATTCTAGTCCCAGGAGTTAAGTGAATCCTAACAGTTTCCTAAACCATGCTTTCCTTGGTGTGGCCTCATGGCCACACCATACCACACCAATAAGATCACTGTCCAAAGACCCAGATTCATGTCCCAGGTCTGCCACTTCTAGAGCTTTAGTTTAGCTCTTCTTGGGGCTTTGGTTTTCTCAGCTGACAGATGAGAGATAAGACTGCTTCTCTTGATTTTCTCCCAGGGTTATTGTGATATATGTACTTTAAAAACTGTTAATGTATCACATAGATTGAGTTTTTGTGATTAATGAATTCTTTAGGGTGATTCCTTTTTTTTTTTCTCTAGTAGGCCATGGGAGAAAAAGGATGATTTGAGTGTTTAGACATTTTAAGAACCTTGAAATGGACTAGGAAAATTTCTTCTACTTCTTTGCAACTTTTAATAACCATGTCTTTTGGTTTTTCCTCTTTCTTTTCCTTCTCTGTGCTCAGATATCCTGTTAGACTTTGATTCTCCTGTTCCTATCTCAAAGACACCAGCACCTGCACCTGCTCCTGCTCCTGCTCCTGCTCCTGCAGTGACTGACCTATGGGGAGACTTCAGTACTGCATCCAGGTAATGGTCAGGGAGCAGAAGCTTACTTTAATCAGGGACTAGGGCATGGGTAGAAATTTTGGAGTGGAATATATTTAGTCATAGGACAACCCTAAGCACGGAAGAAGGATTGGTCTAGCTGCCTTCAGCTTAGATGCTTTTGGAAAAGATGGGCCTTAGCAGAGGTAGAGAGGATCATGAGAATGTTAGGCATAGAGGATAAAGAGGTCTGGGTGTAAGGTGCGAGTATAATTTTTTTACTTTTTTAACAGAAGGGATCATTGTAGTGATTCATTGGATTTTCATGGAACACTAAGTTGAAATTGCTTGGGAATTGCTGAGTAAATAATTGGATAGCTTTTTTCTTAATGTTACTTTCCTGGCTTTCTTTCTTGTCTCCTGGAATGCAGCTCTGTTCCAAACCAGACACCACAGCCGTCCAACTGGGTCCAATTCTGAGCAGCAGGGATAAACTTGAAGACCAAGAGAATTCAAGGGCACCAATATGAGGGGGGTGGGAATTGGGAAACTCCACCTTCTCCAGAACTGAAATTCCTGGACAATCTTTTTAAAAGCTTTCCTATTGCAATCAAGAGCTGGTATATGTTCCTCCCTACTGTTGATCAAATGCTGTGCAGCCCAGGGAGCATCTCCTGCTGCCTAACAAAGCTGAGAGGTGGGTGTGAGCCCACTTGTGACTGAGGAGACAGGGTGTATAGGGCCAGGATCTCTATTTCAAGGGGAATTTGGCTATACTCACAGTTGCTCACCTCTCCCTTTTTAATTCCTTACTCCCTTCTCCGAGGCCATCTGGTGGCCTTTTTTGGTGGCATTGTGGCAGGGTAGTCTTAAATAGCCTTTCTCTCAAGTAACACAGTGGGTAGATATAAACTTTTTTGCAGCTCCATTTGGTTTCTGCAATTGAAGGGACCTAATTCTTTGGGAATAGATGTTTAGGAGGTAAAGAAACACTGATCTCATCACCACCTTCTTTATCCCAGGGCTCTTAGGTTGGGATAGAGTTGTCTAAGGTTAATTTCAGGCCTGTGTGTTTACAAAAATCAGTGGTGAAAGGTGAGTATAAGGCCATGTAGATAGATAAGTGAAGCACTTGCTACCCACTTTCTGCTGTATTTTTTTCATACTGATCTCATTTGGGAAATGACAGTGCTGGGAGCAACTCCATTGCCCTCTTCTATGTTTACATGTCTCTCCCTTTGAGAAGAGGGTTGTATTGGTGCCATTTGCTCCATCACCTTGTGTTTCTTCACCAAGGCAATGTCTGACCGGGGAGTGTCTAGGTAAGATTTTTTTTAAGTAACTGTTCTCCCAAGTTACCCATTAGGTAGGCATTAGGTTCCCATTGCTCCATCTGGTTGCTTCATTTGAAGTAGACCTTCTCCTCTTGCCTTTTGTTGACCTAGAGTTAAAGGGGTCAGGATTTGTGCATTGGAGAAATGTGAAGTGCTTAGTCCTCTTGCAAGTGATGGTATAATGTGCCATTGGTACTTGGTGTCTGACCTGGATAGTTTTGTGGGACCATGTATATCTTCTCTGCCCTTCCCCCCAGAAAGCTTGGCTCTTTTAACCAGAGAGTTCATTTCCTATACTCAGCTCTTATGCTGCTATGCCCATACCTGCCATTTATAAAGAAAGCTCAGGAGAACCATAGCTACAGTAGTTTGACAAGTTTTGAAAAATGAAGGCTCTGATAACCTTTGCCCAGGGGTTTGATTTTGTTTGGTTTTGTGTTACTTCCCATTCCTCCTCCCAATGCTGTGAAGAGAGTTTCCTTTCCTATAAGAAAGGAAATTCTCATTTGTTTCTTAGTTAATTATGGTAAGAGGAGAATTTATTGTGATAAATAAGTATCACTCCCTTTTCTGCCATCAGTCCATTCTTTTATTCTGGATGAGAGAAGCCTTTGAGTCCAATCTGGAAATACAGATTATCATTTTTATCTCTGAAATCTTTTCTTGTCTTCATGGACTTGTGAGCCCATGTTTGTTTCTGTATTTTTTTCGTTTTTCTCTGTGCTGTGTATCAAGCAACTTTATACTTAATGAACTCTGGAAAGTCCTTTTTCATTTCAGATGGAAAACACTAAAGGAAAATATGGAGAATCACTAGTGGTTAACCATTGGGAGCCTCTTTCTCATCTTCCTTCACCTGTTCTTACTTTGCATTCCCTAAGATGATAATATATTATGTATTTGAACTGCTGCAAAAGTGAAAAAAAAAAGATATATGTATATAAAGCATAAGGTGTATTGGTGCAATAATGGTAATTAAAATATAGAAAAAAGTAGTGTCTGCTTCAACTTTGCTTTGCTTTTTTAATTACCCTATTGACTCTCTGATTAACTTTCTAAACTCTTTGATTAACAATATAGGAACACTTCAGACTTATGTTTATTTTTCAAGAAACTCATTGGACTTTCTGGATATGGACTAGGTTTATGCTTTGCCTAGGTCTCAGAAACTCCTCAGAAGATTTTGCCAGCTATGGACAATTCTTCATTTCTCTCATTATAATCTATATTATTCCTTATCGATATGTAACTCTAAACTTAAGCAGAAATATTAGAACTGTAAGATCTATAGAGATCACCCATTACAACCCCTTCATTTCATAGATGACGAATTTTGAGTCCTATCTAAATTGTGATTTGTTCTAGGATTACAATCCAGGTTTCCTGACATTGATTTTTTTAATATGCCACCATACATACATTTTATATATATATGTATGTATTTTTTTAAACCCTTAGTTTTTGTCTTAGAACCAATACTGCTTTCCTTGAGATTTCTCATTTTAAATGAAAGCAAAATTAAAAGGTACTATACTGATTTTTTTAAACACTTACCTTCTACCTTAGAATCAATATATTGATTCCAAGGCAAAATAGAGGTAAGGACTAGGCAATGGGGGTTAAGTGACTTGCCCAAGCTCATACAGCTAGGAAGTGTCTGAGGTCAAATTTGAACCCAAGACCTCCTATCTCCTGGCCTGACTCTTAATCCACTGAGTCACCTAGCTGTCCCGCTGATATAGTTTTTTAACAAATATAATTGAAAAACCAAATAAATGTTTTCCTCTTCAAACCTTTTATGAGGCTGCTACCAGTACTTAAAACATTTTTTGAATTTTTAAAGTTGTCTTTCAAAACCTGAGGCACCTAAGTAGTCTTAATGGTGACAAATCATTCTTCATCCTTTGAGAATGGCTTAAATTTTTTTCTTTCTAATTCATTTATAATAAATTAGTGCTGCTATTATTTCTTTTTTCTTTCATTCATTCATTCATTCATTTATTTATTTGTTTATTAAAACCCTTACCTTCCGTCTTGGAGTCAATACGGTGTATTGGCTCTAAGGCAGAAGAGTGGTAAGGGCTAGGCAATGGGGGTTAAGTGACTAGCCCAGGGTCACACAGCTGAGAAGTGTCTGAGGCCAGATTTGAACCCAGGACCTCCCATCACTAGGCCTGGCTCTCAATCCACTGAGCTACCCAGCTGCTGCTATTTCTAAGGTATCAGTCTCCCTGTTTGAGAGACAGTGTCAAGAGGTAGTGAATCAAGAACTGGCCTTCCAGGGCAATCTTGGTTTTCTAACACATAGCAACTTTGTAAGCTACAGCAAGTCGGTTAACCTGTCAGTGGGCCAGGTAATTCTACAGGACCAAACTGCAGAACAGTTATTCATCTGCATTTGGAGAGGCCATTGATGTTATGATAAAATTACAGGCCTAGCTGGACAAAAACAAAATCTGTTGGAGACAGGCAAAGGAAACAAAAATGTTTTGGCCTGAGCTAGGAATAAAACTTGGGGAACCAGATACCAAGTCTTTCTGGTGCTTTCTCAGCCCTACTCATTTGTTTTACTTAGAAATCACATAGGATATAAATATGTATATGTATTAACCATCATTAAAAACGATGCAAAATAATTGCAATGTGTGTAAAAAGTGAGAGGCAGAGTAGTATGTGTAGAGGCAACCTTAGTATCAGGAACCTCAGTTCAAGATTCCTCTTTGACATATTCTAGTAACAAGAGTACTTAAGAAACCATATGGGCAGCCATGTGGGAGATAGAGCAGTAAGATAGGTTTTAGTTACACCTAGATAAATAAATATTTATGTGGGATGAAAGAAAAAGAGGAGAAGGAAGACAGCTTCTCTCAACCATCCGGCCTGTATAGGGAGAAGGTGGAAAGTGGATAAATTCTCTAGGTCAATGTGAGGCAGGTTCATTCAGGCACACAAAAGCTCTGGTAGGAATATAGATATTTTTAATTTATTCATTTTATATTTATTATGTACCTGCATATGTAAGGTATTTTGTTCAATGGCAGGAATATCTCAAGCAGATCACTGAACCAGAGAAAGTTCTAACAGCCATGATTATATTAATTTTGGGGTAGTAGAACCCTTCCCTTGTAATCTCGCCATTGTCTTCTGTCTGCCTCTGGACTGGACAAGCTCAAAAGTTTCTGCCTTCCATAATTCTTTAGTCCATCCTTGTAGATGGCAAAAACAACCTTACTCATCAAGCTCTCGACTGATAAAGGATTATACTTACATGTTTCCTCTAATTTCAGGTGATGAATGACTGGATGTGAGGGCCAGGTGTTGGGGCTAACCCACTGTCAGCCATGGTGAGAGAACCCACTTACAAGGAGGAGGCCAGCTCTGAGTAAGAGAAATAGTGAAAGAGAGACAGATAGGAAAAAGCAGCAGCTATGTGATTGAGGGTGAGGACTGAGTCAGTAAACACACAACACAATGATTGTAGCTAAGACTCCTTTTATTATGTCAAAGAGAAAGATTTTTTATAGAAAGTAGAATGCTAAAAGCATTAAGTCATTTTTAGAAGGCATTTCTTTCCTGCAGAATATTGCTTATGAAAAGACTACCCAAAACATTTCTAGGGCTCCTCTAGAAACCCAAGCAAATTGAGGAAGAGTGACAGTTGATCTATTCTGAGTAACTTGGGGAAAGGAAAGTCTAGGTCAAATGACATTATAAAGGCTTTTTTGGTCTTCAAAATAAGGAACAGCTCAAGGTTTTTTTAATGACCATTTGGAGAGGAAGCTTTCAGGAATTCTACTTTTCTGAGTTTCAGCCAGACAACACTGTGGCTTCGAGATTTTGGCCTTGCCAGAAAACCCCAGGCAAACCTCCAAACTTGTCTTTATGACTGCTTTTTCCTCAGTGGGTCTAAATTGTCCTAGGTTACTCCATAAATTAGAATGTAAACTTGAGGGCAGGTATGACTTCACTTTTGCCTTGTATCCCTAGCACTTAAAAGTGCTCAGTGGATAGAGTACTGAACCTGGAGTCTTGAAGACCTGAGTTCAAATCTACTTCAGGTACACTAGCTGTGTGACCTTGCAGAAGTCACTTAACCTCTGCTTCAGTTTCCTTATCTGTAAAATGAGGATAGTAATTTTTCCTACTTCTCAGGGTCATTGTGAGATAAAATGAGATGATGTTTGTAAAGGGACTTGCAAAATTTAAAATGCTGTATAAATACTATCTATTGATCTTTAGCATTTGACTTGTGACCACCTCCTTTTTCTGGATATTTTTCTCTGGGTTTTTATGACCCTGCTCTCATATTTCTTATCTGTCTGACTAGTCCTCATTTTCAGATCCTCATCCATGACCTGCCTCCTATTTATGGGTGTAGCTTAAGTCTGTGTTCTTGATACTTTCCTTGTCTATCAAGGAGTTCATATTCTAATGACTTGTTATATGTTATTTCTCTTCATGAAGGCAACCTTTTGCTTGCTGTTCCTTTTCCCTGCCTTTACATGAGTTGTCCCTTTTGCCTAGTATTCTCTCCTTCCTCATTTCCACCTCTTAGAATCCCTATGTTTCTTTTGCTTTCTTAAATGGCCCCAGATTATTTAGAAGTTTTAGAGTTGATCTGTCCTATATACTTCGGTACTCATCTTTTGTTACCTAATCTTGCTCCTACACTAAATATCTTTTTCTTTAAACCTTTACTTTCTACTTTGAATTAATAGGAAGTACTATTCTAAGGCAGAAGAATAGCAAGGGTTAGGTATTTGGGGTTAAGTGACTTGCCCAGGGTCACACAGCTAGGAAGTATCTGAGGCCACATTTGAACCCTGGGCTTTCTGTTGCTAGGCCTGACTCTATCCATTGAATCAACTAGTTGCCCTTACAATATATATCTTTTAACAGAATCTGGATTGGTTGGTGAATTCTCAGTACATTCACATTGTGTTCTTTAAATGATTCCCATCTTATCAATTTTGAAAGACTTAGAATCACCAATCAACACTGAACAACCATGACTCCAAAGGACAGATGAAGAATGATGCTTATCTTCTGCCAAAGATGATAACTTGGGAGAGGATTGTGGGAAGATGGTAGAATAGGATTCAAGGTTATCTCACTCCAAATTCCCCCCCAAACAAAATAATGCCTCAGAGTCAACTCTAAAGCAAAGAAATAGTTAGGAATGAAACATTTCTGCCAAGGATAACTTGTAAGGAAGATCTCTGACTTCCCAGGTGATGGTCTCATCAGATTGAAATGTAAACACCCCTGAGGCAAATACCACAGAATCAACAAACAAGCCACCCCAGAGGCAAATACCACTAGAATCAATCAATAAACCCTTAGAGTGGTTGTATAGGGTTCAGCTTCAGCTCCAGAAATTTCTATCTACCCACTGTGGGAAGGTGGGATTGGGTAGTTGACCAGGGCCCAGATGCGTTCATTAGATACCACTCCGTCCCAGGCTGTGGCTTTGTGAGAGGGCTGAAGGGCAAAAATACCCCAGTGAGTGTGGTTTGGGAGTTTGAGAGAGGTGAGGATCCTGTTGGCTCTCTTCATCTCTGGACTGTAGAGTCCTGTAGTCCCAGGGCAGAGAAGCAAGTTAGCTTCTGGGAACCACAGGGAGTAAAAGCATTAGTTTTTAGTGATAGCACTGCTAGGGCCTGGCCCAGGTCAGGGCACCAGAGGTCATTCACAGACTGGGGTGTGAACAGTGGGAAACAGGGACTGTACTGGCCCTGGATTATAGAAAATGGAAGAATCAAGTTGGACTTGGGAAATAACAGCACAAAAACCCTGAAACCTGAGACATCATCCCCCACACCTTGGAAACAGAGCCCAACTTTAGCATAAAGCTAAAAGACTTCTGATTTTTTTTTTTAATGAGTAAGCAAAAGAGAAAGAACTCTCATAGTTAGCTACTACAGAGATACCAGGAGACCAGGGTTTACATTCAGAAGTCAGTGAAGTTAAAATACTGACTTCTAAAATGTCAAAGAAAAATGTAAAATGGTCACAAGCCCCAAAAGACTTTTTAGAAGAGCTTAAAAAAAGACTAAAAACCAAATGAAAGTGAAGGAAAATTAGAGAAAAAAAGCCATTCAAGAACATTATGAAAGGTAAATCAAATGGGAAAAGAAATCAAACATATTCAAGAAAATAAATTATTGGGGGCAGCAGGGTGGCTCAGTGGAATGAGAGCCAGGCCTAGAGATGGGGGTCCTGGGTTCAAATGGCCTCAGACACTTCCCAGCTTTGTGACCTTGGGCAAGTCACTTAACCCCCATTGCCTAGCCCTTACCACTCTTTAGCCTTGGAACCAATACACAGTATTGATTCCAAGATGGAAGGTAAGGGTTTAAAAAAAAAAGGAAAAGAAAACAAGTGATTAAAATTAGAATTTGACAAGGGAAAGCTAATAATTCCTTTTTTAAAAAACCCATACTTTCTGTTTTAGTAACCCTATGATAGAAGGGCAAGGGCTAAGTAAAGTAAATTAAAGTAAATAAAGTTAAATTACTTTCCAGAGTCACATAGCTAGGAAATAATCTGAGACCAAATTTGAACCCAGATCCTCTCAATTCCAGGATTGGCTCTCTGGCCACTGGGCCACCTAACTTTCCTGTAGCTAATGACTTCTTAAGACAACAAGAAATAACAAAACAAAATCAAAAGACTTAAAAAAATAGAATATAAAGCATATTATTACAAAAACAACTGATCTGGAAAACAGATCAAGGAGAGACAAAATAAAAATTGTCAAACTATCAGAAAGTTGTGATCAAAAAAGTTTAGACACCATACTTACAGAAATTTTTGAAGAAAATTGTCTAGAAATTCTAGAACTAGAAAGTAAAAATATAAATGGAAAATCCTCCAATCACCACCAGGAAAAGATCCTTGAAGTGAAGACCCATAATAGCATTATTGCTAAGTACCATAGTTCTCAGGTGAAGGAGAAAATACTACAAGTACCCTCAAAAAAATCCCCACCAATTTAAATTCTATGGAGCTATAGTCAGGAAAACACAAGACTTAACTGCCTCAACATTAAAAGAACAAAGGGCATGGAGCACTATTTCAAAGAGCAAAGGAGGTGGGCTTATAATAACATACCCAGAAAAAAATGAGTATAATTATACAAAGGTAAAAAATGAATATTTGACAAACTAAATGATTTTCAACTATTCTTGAGAAGACCAGAACTAAGAGAAAATTTGATATGCAAGAATCATAAAAAGGTAAACATGAAAGATCAATTATAAGAGGTCAAACTTTTACTTCTTATATGGGAAAATATCTGTAACCCTTAAGAATGATATCACTACTTGATAGTTTGAAAGAGCATATATAATAGAAAGCTTAAAGTCAAGTTGAATATAATGAAATGAGCCAAAAATAAATAATAAAATAGGACTGGAAGAGGCATGAGTGGAAGAACTGTTAATAGTTAAAGAAGGAGAAGGTTGAGGGCTGGTAGTCCTAGAACCCTATTCTCA
Source organism: Monodelphis domestica (assembly GCF_027887165.1). Classification (NCBI taxonomy): domain Eukaryota; kingdom Metazoa; phylum Chordata; class Mammalia; order Didelphimorphia; family Didelphidae; genus Monodelphis; species Monodelphis domestica. The sequence goes on from NC_077231.1 coordinate 125,290,420, forward strand.
TCAGATCTAGATTAAAGAAGGGTAAAAGTTTTAATTTACAGAGAAATAGGGTAAGGTGATAGGATAAGGGAGAGACTCAAGGATGTGTAGATTAAGAGAAAAGTGGGCAAGGGGATGAGAGATGGGAGGGAATCTTAGAAGGGAGTTCATATTAAAAAACAGGACAAGATGAGATTAAAAAACAGACTTTTAGAGGAGTAGATAGAATAAGAACTAGGAAGAAAGGGGAAGAGATAAGAGAGGGACCCTAAAAGGTCAGGTTAATTTAGAATTAGGAGGACAAGAGAAGATCAGAAGCAGTGCTAATTAAGAAGGTAGTGACAAACAATGAGGAAAATATACAGCTTTTTTAATTAAAAAAAATTTTAAATCCTTACCTTCTGTCTTAGAACTGTATATTGGTTCTAAGGCAGAAGAGTGGTAAGGGCTAGGCAACTGGAGTTAAGAAACTTGCCCAGGGAAGTGCCCGAGGTCAAATTTGAACCCAGGACCTCCAGTCCACTGAGCCACCTAGCTGCCTAGTAATTATAATTTTGAAGGTGAATGGGATGAATTTACCCATAAAATAGAAATAGCAGAATGTATCAAAACCAAAATCTGACAATCTGTTATTTACAGAGATGAAGACTCAAGACACAGAATGAGATATTCATTTTTGGACATGACTATTATGAGAATTTGTTTTGCTTAACCATGTATATATGTCACAAGATTTCCCTCCCCCCAACTGGATGGGAGGGAAAGAAAATAAATGCTTCCTTATGACTCATTTTTCCTTATTAGGACTTTTTTCTCTTGGGTTTTCAGAATTAAGTTTTTTGGTTTTCCTGTCTGTCTTCCCTCAGAACCCTTTGAAATTTGCTCTTATTAAATAAAAAAAAGTAAAGTGAAAAAAATGGGAATAAAGAAAAGAGGGGGAAAACCCCCTGTTCTTCTAAGTTCTGTCTTGTATACTTGACATTTCTGTCATAATGTCTAGGAGGAAACAATCCCTTTCTTCCAATATTCTCATCATTTTCACACTATAAAGAATACAGTATCCTATTAGTTCACTGAAAGAGGTCCAGGGGAAGCTCAAAAACACTTGACTGGGCATCTGAGTTATCCTGTTAGAGTAAGAGTAATGAATTTGGGGAGAGGGTACCCATATTCCTCTGGAGACCTAGTGGGTACCCAATTATGCCCTGGGGCACAAAGGATTTACTTCTATCATTTTTTTCTGACTTCCCATCATTTTGTGGCTATCACTCCTCAATATAGCTGGCTAGCTTTACTGTCTTCCTGTGAAGGCCATGTTTACTTGTACTGGTCTTTGTTATTTTCCAACCTTCTTGAATCAGTTGACACTTCCTAGAAATCACTTCCTTCCTGTCAATGAGAATCAGATCCTGAATAGAATTTCTCCTTCTTGATTCTTTTACTTTTTGAAAGTTGAAATTATTATCCAGGCTCTTAAAGAAGTTTTTAGTTACTCTGCTTTGGAGGGCATGATGGTTGGCTAGGATAGTTGATAAATCTCACCACTGCTGTATCATGTCTCTGTGCCAGGCCTTTTATTTGTTAGACTATTACTTCTTTTTGTCCAAGTATTTGGAAGTATACTCTGATGTCAAAAATTTCTTTCTGCCTCTATTAGTCTTTACTAAAAAGCTCTTGAGGGTTCTTTATTCCTGATTATTTACATGGATTTTTTGCATAAGCTGTACACATTCAGACCCACATTTCAGTAGAAGCGGCATTCTGCCAAGTCTTTGAGATAGCCATGTGGTCAAATTTGCTTCTTTGCAGTATGATCTCTAGTTCATCTTGCATACGACCTACACTTCATGCATTTGTGCATAGACATTTGAGGCCATAGATTTTTACTACTGACTTATATTTTTCATTTTTTTCTCTTAAGATTTTATAGGTATTTCAACACATTATTCTGTGTCCTTTCTCTATATTAAAATTAAAAATGTTCAGATACCTCTCCTAGTTTCTTTATTTGCTGTATCTCAGTCCTAACAGGTGAAAGGGTTCTTTAGATGGTAGACTTCTGAGCAGCTAGGTGGGATAGAGAACCAGGACTAGAGATGGGAGGTTCTGGATTCAAATTTGGCCTCAGACACTTCTTAACTGGGGGATCCTGTGCAAATCACTGAGTGCCTGCCTTTCCTGCTCTTCTGCCTTTGAATGTAGGACAGAAAGTAAGGGTTTAAAAGAAAAAAAAGATTATAGCTCTGCTTGCCTTTCTTTGAACATTTAGGGCTTAGCATAGTGTCTGGCACATAGTAAGCACTTAATTAGTGCTCGTTCACTGATCAACACTGTTTGGCACATATTAGGTGCTTAATAAGTTTTTATTTGACTGAGCAGGGTTGGTATTTGCTGCATTAGAAGAGATCTGGTTGCATATTGGCACAAGCTCACTAGAGGGGGTCCTAAGCATCTGCAGTGATATAGAACGTTGACAGCTTGGTTTGTTGGAGATTTTTTGCTGCTAACAAGGTTTTACCACTCTGCTGTGCTCTCATTCCTTCTTGCTGTCTATTCTCCTTCTAGAGGATCTGCCATCACTTCCTTATAAATAGATAGCCTAATTAGGGCTAGCCAGGTAACTCTTCCAGCAAGTTCAGGCTTATAACACTTCTGAGACATCTATTTCTCTTCCTTTAACTCAAACCCTGCAGACATTTTCAACCAAAGGTGTCTCCATTCTCACTTGTGAGTGAATTAAGGCAACCAGACTTGCTTCACCTTCTCCTTTCCTTGTGCTCAGTCAGCATATTTCTTATGCAGGTACTTTTCCTACCAATTTTGGGACAGGAAAAGCTCTGGTCCTCTTTTCCATTTCTCATTTATACCTGTAGGAGAATGGGGTCACATCACACAAATTACCTTGAGACTCAGATGCCTCAAAAAAGGACTGGAATTTGAAATTATTCAAAATAATTTACTGAGTTACTTTGACCTTTCTGTTTTCTTCTGTCTCTCCCTCTCTCTTCTTTTCTTTCTCTCCCTCATCTCTCCCTCATTGGCTCTCTTATGGAGTGTGAGATGCAGGGGGGTACTTGCGCCAACTCCTACTGGCCTGAGCTGATTATTATATTTTCTGTGAAAGCACATCTTGGAAACTTGAAAACATCAAAAATCAAGGTTTGATTTGTTGCTCTGTTGGTTATCTGATCTTAAAGTGATGGAGAAAGTATTAATAATGTGGGCTAAACTTAAAAATGTACGTTGCATACATTTTTTTTCAGAGGGCTAGTTGTTCAAGATTTACTGGTATACCCAATAGCTGAGAATATGGGGCTCCTACCAGATACAACAAATGCATATGGGAGCCTTATTTTATTGAGCCAATACCCTTTACCTTAGTTGTCCATGGATGACTGGCAGCAAGAAAAGAAGTACAACCCTCCCTCCCCCCATCCACAGCACCTAGGTTATAGTGCTCCCTATATTGCCTCAGTTTCTGATACAAATTTAGGTTTGAGTAGTGTCAAAAACAAAACTTAAAGCATTTTCTACAAATGTCCACCAAGTTTATGTCTGAATTCACCATAACTGTTGGACAAATTGGCATCTTGTGTCTTGTGGATCACTCTTAGGAAATATTGAAGCTCCTCCTCTTATGTTTGGCTTCCAGGAAATTCCAATTAGTTCCTGGATTTCTGGAAACTAACTATGAAAGCATTTTGAAATTCTCAAGGCCACAATTATCTCCAATACTCCTTTACCTAAAAGCAGGAAAAAATAAAGATAGAGGCAAAGAACAGAGGCCCACAGGTGTAGGCCACATGTTGGCCCTGGAGGGAAAAGGTCTCTCCCTATCCAGAGGCTTAGAATGTGCCTCTCATTGAAACACGGCTATCTAGGAAAGAGAAAGAGGCTCACTTTGGATAGTTAGTATATTTTGAATGCACCACAGTTTCTGGCTTAGTAGTCAGGCTTTTCACCAAAGATTAGCAGACTGGAACTAGTTATAGAATGTCAAAATGTAAGGGTTAGATTTTAATGATTTGACTGAAATATATGTTCAAAGTCAAAAATGACTTTAATTGCAAAAGAGGTGGAAAGAATGAAAGAATAGAAATACAAAAGGGTAGAGAAGACATTAACCTAACTAACTAAATATTGTTCCAGTGCTTGTCTCAGCCAGGACTTGTTAACCTTCAACTGGAATTAAACTCTCTCCAGAAGATAAGAAGGGAAAACCAGCTATCTACTCTCCCAAGTTCCCTTCAAGAGGTAGGTCAAGACAATGATTGGTGCTGAAGATGACTTCTGAGGCTGACTTTCTTTGAGCTGACCTTCTACTTGATGCCAACTTCCTTCTTGGAGTGACTCTCTTCTTGGAGTCTACTCTCCTAGCTTCAGATATTCAGGGCCTTTTATAGTGACTTCTTGTCTCCTCCCCTCTTCACAGGGGCCAATCACATCTTCCAAATTGTCTAGTACTGCCCAGGGGGTTCACAGTTTCTGAGGGTGTGAACTCTTACCAGTTACTGAGTGATTGAGTTTCTGAGGGTATGAACTCTTTTTTGTGAATTCTTAACAAGTTTCTAATTGATTGAGTTTATTTTGCTGGCTTCTCACCTAGCACTAGGTAGGTTGTGAATTCACTAAGTGGTTTGTGAGCTCTTCCAACGAGTTCAAACTTGTGTTGATTCAACCAAAGGCGTGTTAACTCAAAATAGGCAAAGGGAATAAAGGATTCCCTTTCACAAGTGTGAACCCAGACTAGGCAAAGGGAACAAAGAATTCCCTTTTCACATAACCGTGCTCCAAATCAGGGAGACGGGCACTTTTATTATCCAGCATCATGCCTTTCAAGAGGCAGGGTCTCTAGCGCCTTCCACATAGCCTGGTAGCAGGCAGAGTATACTTCATGTGCTCTCAGAATAGGGTTCCTTTGGCTAGAACCCCATTACTTTAACAAAGGGAAGGCCTGGAAGTTGTTGTGAGGAATAATGAGCATGCTTATTCTTATTGTTCCTCTTTGCCTAGTGTTTTGGGGATAGGAGATATTACCTTCCCTAGTACTAGAGAAGGTAGCCAGGGATGTCAAGTTGTCCAGAGAATACCCTATCAGTAAAAATGTTTTGAGCATGTGCCCTGACTATGTAGATACATACATATAGTGTTTACCTAGCCATTTGTGTTAATACATTAAATAATTTATACTACTACATACCACCATATTATTACATTACAAACATGGATAAAATATGAATTTTAAAAGGATGAAGAATATTAAAGTTACACTTAGGAAGTGATGGGGTAGGGCAGTTGGGCATGATATTGAAATCAGTGAAGATAGAGTAGGCAGTAGGGGTATGGGGCAGGACTTATTTTCATTAGATTAGGGTAAAAGAGGGTAAAGGGTTTGTTAACTATTCCAGGCTGAATAATGGTGGTTGATGAAGACAAGTGATTAGGATATACTTTCTTTTCTCTTATATCATCATCTCCCTGGTTTGATGCCTGTAGTAGAAATCAATGGTGTGGAGTGGTGGGGCACACATGGTGCTAGCTATGTGCCCTTGGCAGCAAGAAAAGCAGCAGCACTAGGTCAGCACAATGGTGTGGCACCCTTCCAGGGATGCATTCCTGGCCATACCTACTAGATCATCTCCTTCCTGCTGTTCTCCTTCACCCCAGGCACTGCCAGTGCCATCAGCTCTTCTGTATTTAGAAACTGATACTACCACCCTCACTTTGTCATTACTTGATTCTGAAGGGTTGGGGGTGGGGCTTCCAACAACAATCCTGCAGACCAATGAAGAAGAGAGGTAAATAAGCTTCTACCTTTACCTCTGCTCCTGTGCTAATTAGCCCTGGTCCTCAATTGGCTAATTAGCCACAGTCATCAATCCCTGAAGATAAATAATATACGCTGTCTATATCCTACTCTGCCTTTCTAGTCTATTGTGCTCTCTTGTACCCTTTACTCTATTAACAAATGATACTTTATCCCATCTCTCTTTACCTCCTACTTTTTTCTTCTTTCTGGTACCAGTATCAACATAGCTTTCTTTAGAACAATGGTAAGGAGATTATGTCAGCTAGTAAGAGGGTCAGAATATCAATGCCATCCCATTAAGACATACAGGTAAATTTTTTGTTTGTTTGTTTGTTTTGTTTTATTTTGTTTTTGCATCCCCCAGCTCATAATGATGTCTGGCACATATTGTTTGTTGATTGACTGATAACTTTTATTTTGGTTTTGTGTCAGGGAAGTTCATGCCCTCCCCCTCCTGGGTTGCCAACCTGTTTTGTTAACATTCTTCACATGTCAGTGCTGCGTCCGTGAATGTAAATAAAAGGTCATGGGTGGAGCCCACCTGGGTCTTTGACATGGAACCTTTGACTGGAGGAGACAGGTGAGGGAGAGAGAGAGATTTCTCCAGGAGGGGGTGGCATGTGATCAGAATTTAGAGTAAGGAAGAGACTTTAAATCTATGCTTATCTACCTTTCCTATCTTAAGTGATTATTAATAAACTTTATGAAAAATTAGAACTGGTAGATATATTAATTTTAAATATAACAGTTTCTCAGACCAGACAGTGCACTCCACTGGTTTATATCCCAATAACCTCAATAAAATATGGTAAGGGATTAGGCAACCCAGAAGATACCTTCTATGTGGATCAACCACTCAACTCCTAATCTCTTAGTCCCAGCAAACAGAACCGTCTACCTTTAGGCTCTCAGGCTCAGGTCCTTTGCTAGATGGGAGTCTACATGGATGTAGCCATTCTAATAAATAACATTCACATACTTATCAACAGAAAATAATATAAAGAGAGAGAATTAAAAAATTATTTGGGGCATCACAAATATTAAACTAGTAAGGGGAAAATAGGAATGGGGAAAGAGAAAGTAAGTAATCTTAAAAGCTACATTTCTATCTAGAAAAGGTGAGGGGGTGGGTAAGAGTGAACACTTTAAAAGTGTAAGCCCCTTCCCACCCCCCAACTTCAAACCTTAAATACACATTTATAGAGTTTATTGAATTAATCTAGAAACTGGAAAGAATTATGGATAGGGGTTGGGGAATCTTTGCAAATAAAGAATGAGGAAGAAGAAGGAAGAAAAAATACAGTGAATCCTTAAGGTTAGTGGTTGGATGTATTTGTAAAGACTGGGATTTTAATTGTCTCTAGGGTTATAAGTGATGTCAAAATGTTTATCTGTGTATATGCATTAATAAGGTGTAAAACAAATTTAGAAAAATCATTGAATCAAACACTGCCTGAAAATATGACATGAAAAATTTCTAAGAAGTGGACACAAATGTACCAGAATAATGGTATGAGGATTCTTTTTGGACTAAATGTCTAAAATATTGTATACTCCAACAAAAATGTTTTCTCAACATCAAATCCCAAAGGCTCATAGAATGTCAGATCTCAGGGGGAACCTTAAAAACCATTGACGAGAAGCAGCTAGGTAGCATTATGGCTAGAGTACCAGGCCTGGAGTCTGGAAGACCTGATCTCAAATCTGGTCTGAGACACTTCTCAGCTATGTGACACTGGGGAAGTCATTTAACCCCAGTTGTCTAGTCCTTGCTGCTCTTCTGTCTTAGAATTGGTATTGACAGAAGGTAAAGGTTTTTTTTAAAAAAAGAAACCATTTAGGATAGTCCATTTTGGAGAGGAAGATACTGATATCCAGAGCAGATAAAGTGACTCATGGATTTTATAATCCACTCAAATGTATTACCAATTTTATTGTAATGTCTAGAGTTGGGGAGCTGATGAAGAAAAATCCATGATCAATTATATAAACTGCGTGATCAATTCAGTGCCTTTACAGAGTTTGAACTTTGTTTGGAGTCAGTAAGGTGCCTCTTCAATGAGATTGGGAGCACCCCCATTAGTGCCTTGATAAAAGTGCACAGTATTCCTAATTGATTTTTCACTAAATGAGGCTGCTGTCAAGATATTTGACTGAGCAGCAGTAGGAAAGACTGGTCACAGCAATTGCTCCTTTGTGTTGGCCATAAAATTGAACAGCAGATCACTCTTAGCCTACTTTTTGTTCCTCTTTCCTCTCTTTCCCTTGTACCATATTCTGTACTGTGGTGGCAAAGAAGGAAAGGGCTTTGACTTCTGTACCACTGCCTTCATGAACAGTATGAACAATTGATGGAAACTTGTAGCAGAAGCACATGACAGTATGTTTGCACATAGCTTGGGCAGAGAATGCTTGAGAATGTTAATATCTAGGGCACTGATAGATTCTGTGGAAGCACCAGGTAAGAATAAACTATGATTCCTACTTAGCCAAAGAGGAGCTCAGGGACAGTATTTTGGAACCTAAACCTCCTTTATGCGATGTGGAGATTTTGATCTCCTAGGCAATGATCCTAGAATCCTCTCATACTTAGAAAGACTATAAAATATTTTTAGTAAAAGTATGCTTAATTTAGCTAAGTTCTTAGGTACTTTCTGTTCAGAGATGTTGAATGCCTTTCCCAAAGTCATACAGCTCATAAATCACAGAATTCTGGAGTCAGACCCAGATTATTGGACCCCTTAATCAGATCTAGTCTATATGAAATCAATAGAAGGTCTTTGGGAATGTGTATGAGTTGATTATTATGTTAGCATCACTTCCATGTCTACCTTTGAAGCCTGGAGATATTTTCAGCTTTTTAGCAGTGTGGATTGGTTTTCCACCATCTGTTTCTTGGTAAAGAATTTCATCCCCCCTCCCTGCAATCCTTGTAAACCTGTTTCCTTGTTGTCTCTTTTCTGCTAGAAAATCAAGGGTTGGAATAATGTTTGGAAATCTCTAATTGCTGAAAGATTCTAGACAGAATTCCTAGGCTTACAATCCAACAGGTTTCTTGGTAGAAATTCTTCTCTCCTGCCAACAGTCTTTAATTCTTACTCCACACTACCTCAATGTTTTAGGACAGACAGGTTGGTTGTACTTGCTGTTAGACCTACCTAACCTGAAATAGCTTGTGTCCTATTCAGCATCTGGACAGCTCAATGACTCTCAGTGCTACCTTTGGCTTGGAGCTTTTATCAGTGACCCTGAAGAGCCCTCTAGTGGCAATCACTTTACAAAACAGCTCTTTTAATGAACTTTGACAAAGCCCTTGATAATTTTACTAAGCAAGAGCGCCCATTTGAAACGAGCCTTGGGATCTTCAATTCTCCCTTGATTTTCAAATCCAGTCTAGTAGGGGGAGAGGACATTTTTGGTGAAAAAATATGACCATGTTCACTAGGAAATCAGATTAGGGATTAGAGTCATCCATATGTTTTTTCCTCTTGTTCTCAACTTCTGAACCAGACTTTTTGAGAAAAAGAAGCACTGATCTTATTTACTGACTAATTAAAATGTCCTCTGATGTCTTTACTACTTATTAACTTGAAGGTTGAGCATAACTTCTTGGAGGACAGGAGATTAGTCTGAGTAGACAAGTTACACATTTTTTCGGTTTATGCTGTATAGATACCATGTTAACTGATCCCATTTGACAGAAGCGAATTTCCACACGCTTTTGAAGTAAACATGTTTTTAAGACTTGTCTGTTAAAGTTTAACTAAAGCTAAGATTAGCTTTGAGAAATTGAGGTAAGAGCCCAGAATTCTCTCTCAGATTGGATAGGACTAGAAAATATTTACAGTGAAACTATGGCATAGTTTAATCCTAAATTTTCATGCATTTTCTGAAATTCAGAGAGGTTAAATAAATTGTCCAAAGTCACAGAGTAAGTAACAGAGTTAAGAGTCAAATTCAGGTTTTTGGACTTGAAAATTCAGTGCTCTTTTCACTACCACACAACTTTAGCAAGATGAAAGCAACGAAATAGGAGAGAACTCTTCTGAGTAACAGAAATTGTTATAATATATGGAGGGATGTGCTATATTATGAAATGACTAAATTGGTGGTATTATAGTGGGAAATATTACCTTAGACTTTTAACTAACTTTCAAGTATTTGCAAATTAATGTGATAAAGTGATACAAATATACAATTTGAAAAATAAAGATGTTATGGTTAAAGAAACTAAAATTTAATGATCATTTAAAATATTATTAAAGAAGAGAAAATATAATGTTCCTATTATGTTCGGTATAAGTGGATCCTCAAAGTTTATTTTCTGTTGCTTTCTAGAACATAGAATGTGTTCCTTTGCTCTTATATGTCAATATGCTTTGTGGAAGCCATATAAATAGTGAAATAATTTCCTTTATCTGTTTAAGTTTAGAGATAACACATGACAGCAATATGAGTTTTATCATGGACATTTTAAGAAAATTTTATTCTGTATCTTCTGCAAAGCAAAATAAAGGGGAACAAAAGTTTCTTTTTTAGCTGATTGCACAGATGGCAGTTCCAAGGTCTCCTGGGGGGGAGTAAAAAATATATTGTTAAAGAAAAACTAAGACAATGTCACATGTTCTAATCTGACTCAACTGATTTACATAATAATACAGTTTAGAACTTTACTAGTTCAGTAATTTCAGAGCAATAGTAAACACTTTTAATCTTCATACTTTAAAACTTTTTTGTATTGAATTAGAGTCCTACATTTTCCAGTGTTCTTGCTTCACCTTTCATTTTCTGACCGAGCTGTCAGTCAGTGTCTGACTAGAGAATGAATATAGAACACCAATTAAGATGTTCACTCACTGGCTCCAAGCTGATTGAAAGTTCAGTAAGTTAATAACATTAGTGGAAAGAGGGAGAAGACATAGTCTTCTTCCCCCTGTATGCCCAATAACATACCTCTGGGGTTCCATCAGAATTAAACTGTATTCAATATGAGAAAACTTGTAAAAGAAGGATTGCTAGAATTTGATTGCTTATTAGTTGTGGAGGTCAATGGAAAGAGAGGATTTATAGATGACTGTTTGCCTAGGAGAAAAGATAGTACCATAGGGATAGACAGAAATAGGGAAATCAGGAGCTGGAGAGGGGAAAGAAGAAGTGTTTAATTTTAGATACGTTGATTTTTAAGTAAATGTAGTATAACCCAATAAAATATGCAATCGGTATTTAGAGGCAACCCCCCCCCATCTGGAATTTGGGGGAGAGGTTTGGGCTATAATTTGTGTAGTCATTCATAGGGCACTAACCTTCTATGAGGTTAAGAACTTTATGTAAACTTTGTTTTGTTATGCAAAGAACAGGTGCTTAAAGTTGGTAGGGCTGAGTTTAATTAAATTGTAAGGTCCAAGTTGAAATCTTGAGAGCAAATAAGATCACCTAAGGAGACAATCTTCAAGTTTCCTCCCATAAAGATCAGGCTCAGGATTAGGAGTAAGATAAAAAGCATATATTACCATACTGTTCTAGATGGGTAAGAACTGACTCAGGCTGATATGGTTCAGGCTTGGAACTAGAAGATAAATCACATATATATGATATGACATTTAATAAAAGGAAGTTTGCTAAAACAAATAGCATGGTAAAGAAATTCAGCAAAAGTACATTGTTTTTTCAGTTAAATGCAGTTTGTTTTGCTTCCATATTTGCCACTGGAGCATACCTGGTCAGAAGGATATTTGATTGCATGCAGTGAGGAAATATGTCAAACCTGTGGAGTTCTGACTACTCATGGATTGGGGGTTTATACCTTTGGTGATCAGGAAGCTACATCAATGGTTTGAACATTCATTCAACTAATTAAATTTTGTGGAAGGTTTCATTGATATTTTAAGGGAAAACTAGTTTATATGGAAGAAATATTTCAGTCTTCTTAGGGATGTATGGTGAATTTCAGTCTGCCATGGTTCCCAATCAGATTTATTAGCAGTGTTATTTCTACCCCGTGTAAAGAATGATATGAGTTTCAAGGAAGCTAAGGCTAACTAATAAATAGGAGCTATCATCTAACCATGAGGCAGCACTGCATATTGGACAAAGTGCTGAATTTTAAATGAGGAAGAACTGGGTTTAAACTCCATCTCGTGACACCTGTGGGGTTATTGGGAAATCACTTTATGTCTCAGCATCAGGCAACTTGCTAAGACTACATTTTCTAAATAGGCTACAGTCTTCATAAGTAGATGGAGTCTTGACATATTGAAATATTGTTTGACTATAGAGAGGTAGAAAATTATTAACATTTATGTAATTTTTAAAAGATTATATAATCCTTTCTATAAAAATCCGTCTCATTTGATTCTCAATAGTCCTTTGAGAGAGAGAGGTGCTATTATTATTCCTATTTTATAGATTAGAGGCTCAGAGAAACTGAGTGACCGGTTTGGGATCACATAGCTATGAATTGTCAACTTTTTTTTTTTGAAACCCAGTTTGCCCCAGTCACTTGGGAACTTGCCTTAAGGGAAGTCCTAAACTGACCTTGTCTTAGACTATATAATGGACTACCAAGCATCCATTGAGTGTCCTGAAGAGGAGTGTCTTTTTGTCTTAGAAGTTTCCTCCATTGTATCAGAGGTCCATTCCCAAGAAGACCACCACCTGGCTGGAACCATCCTTTTGTATCCATTGTAGGTTAGTCCACTCCCTGATACCCCAGCCTCTGACTCCAGCCTCTTTCCCTGGCCTGCTTGTAGCCAGTCAGTAAGTGTTTTTTTGTTCTTATTTCTCCCAAAGATATATAAGACCCCTATATTCTGTTCTTTGGAAAATTGTCTTTGGCAATGCATTTCCCCTTAGACACTGTTGCCAGAGTTCCAGAGCTTTGGCTCTGTGTGGTGTTAAGTGTAAAGATTTGGTCTTTCTGAGTACTTTAGTGGTTCTGTGTTTTTCCAAGTTGACAAAATATCTGAAGTGGGATTTGAATTCAAACTTTCCTGAGTCAGTCTAGTCTCGTGTCAGGCTGCCCAGGCAAGAACACTGATACAGGATTCAGGGGTCATCTTCCCAGGTAAACTTTGAGTGAATTTTAACCTCTGGGGACCTATGGGAGTTAGGAACTTTGCTCAACTGTAAAAGTAAATTCCATATATGTTTGCAGCTATCCAGGGGATGCTGCAAGAAAGGAGGACAAAGGCTGATGATCTCACTTCTAGCAAAGATAGAGAACATTAATTTTGTAGCAACTTGAATAAAGCATATATTGTTTAGATTCTGCCACTGCTAGGTGACAATATGGACTAAAAAGTGAATGCTAGTGTTACTTTTAGAAGGGAAGGTAAAGGGAGAATGAAATATTCTTTTTAAAAGGGAAAAGAAAAAGGATTTGAAGAGACAGAGGGGAATCTTGTTCTCTTGGAACACCACAACATTACAATACCACATAAAATAGGAAGGGGAAGAGAAAATCACTCAACACTTGGAACTAAATACATTTGAGAGCCTTCTCAAGTATTTAGAGTTAGATGCTATGAAGAGAAAGCTTCTTGTCCTTCAATAAATGGTGATTTGTCAATTTTCCTAAGTCTAGATAGATGGTCAACAAAGCAATAAATAAAGCTCTGTGGTAAAGATTTGTGGTATTTGATGTCTTGAGAAGTATAAATGCTTATACTGAACATTTAATAATCAGCTCTTGTAGGAGTCTGCTCCTACACAGCACTAATTATATTTTTCTTTATTATTAGCCCAATTCCTAGAAGAAGCTGTATGCATTAATTTCTTCCATTTTCTCTCCTCTTGTTTCCCAACTCTTTGCAACCTAGCTTTGGAATTTATAAACTTAAAGCTATCAATATTCTCCTAGTTGCCAAATATGATGTTTTTTTTCTCTTCTCTCTTCTTTCTTGAATTATTAGTTGCATTTGTTTGTTCCTGGATTCACTGTCCTCTGGGTTATCATGACATTATTATTTCTTAGTTCTATCTTTTTGCTACCCTTGCTCATTCTCCTTTTCTGGTTCATCATCCATCTCACAACTCCTAACTGTGGGTTCTTCCCAAGGGGTCTGTCTTGGGCCCACTTCTCACTCTCAGTCCATCAATAAGCATTTATTAAGCATTGCTCTAAGCACTGTTGATACAAAGAAATTAAAAAAAAATGGTACCTGCCCCAAAGGAGCTTACATTCTAATGTTGGGGTGGGGGGAGACAATATGCAAACAACTAGGAGTATACAAGATATAGTCAGGATAGATGGGAGGTAATCTCAGAAGGAAAGCATTAGCTTTAAAAGGAGCCAGAGAAGCCAGCATGCTCTCCCTCTTTTCCTCTACATCCTAGCTTCCTCTTGAACTCCATTCTTACCTAATCAGCCCAGCTGCTAATTGCATATTTGAAATTAAATACCTTACTCAACATGTCCAAAACAGAGCACATTATCTTTCCTCCATAATATTCTCTTCCAAACTTTCCTGTTTTTGTCCAAGTTTCCATCATTCTTTTGGTTCATAAGATTCATAAACCTAGTGTTATCCTCAGCTCCTCTCTATTCCTCATTCCACCCATCCGGTTGCCAAACCTTGCCATTTCTACCTCTGCATTTTTCTCACCTAATTCTTTCATTCATACAGTTCACACTTAGCTCAGGCCCGTATTACTCCTTGCCTAGATTATTGTAAATAGCCTCCTTGTTGACCTCCCTGCTTCAAGTATTTCTCCAATTCAGTCCATCCTATACAGGGCTGCCAAAATGATAATGCAGATTGGACCATATGATTTCCTTACTTAACTCTGGTGGGTCCCCATTGCTTCTAGGATAAAGTTACAAACTTCTTTTTAGCTTTTCAAATCCTTCATAACAGGCCCTAACCTCTCTTTCCATATTTTGTATTGGACATTTCTTTCTCTTCTCTGTCTGTCTTCCTTTCTCTCTCCCTGTGATGGCCATACCCAATGCCTGGAATGCACTCGTACCTCACAGAATGTCTCTGCACAATCTAATACAATTAAAATTAGAAGAAAAATAGGAAAAGTAATTTTTACTGAGAGTAAGGTTTAAGGTTAACCTATTAGCACTCTCTTCCTCTCCTTATAATAGTATTATTCCCCTCCCCTTCCCATGTGCCTCTTTGTGTGATATAGATTATCCTATTTATCTTATTCCTTCAAGTTTCCCTTGGTGCCATCATCTATTTCTCCCTCCCTTTTTCTTTTTTTTTTTGCATAACATTTTATACCACTTATTACCACAATCTCTACCTGTGAATGATTCTTCTAATTACTATAATAGTGAATATAATTTTAAGAGTTATAAATAACATTTTCCATATATTAATGTAAACAATTTGATCTTATTGAAGCCCTTAAAGAAGAAAATTTAGATAAAAAAGCATTTTCCCTCTTTCCCCTCTCTTTCTTATTTACCTTTTCATCTTTCTCTTAATTTTTCTGTTTGGATATCAAAATTTCCACTTAGTTCTGGTCTTTTCTTTACATATACTTGGAAATTTTCTATTTTGTTGAATGCCCAAACTTTCCCGTGGAAGTATATAGTCAGTTTTGATGGGTAGGTGATCCTTGGTTGAAGACCCAATTCTCTTGCCTTTTTGAATATCATCTTCCAAGCCTTGTGGTCCTTTCATGTGGAGGCTGCCAGATATTGTGCAATCCTGATTGGTGCTCCTTGATATCTGAATTGTCTCTTTGGCTTTTTGTAAAAATTTCTCCTTAGCTTGGAAGTTATTGAATTTGGCAATAACATTCCTGGGGGTTATCTTTTGAGTATTTAATGTAGAGGGTGTTCAGAACACCCTCTTTCAATGTCTATTTTCCCCCCTTGTTCAAGAACATCAGGGAAGTTTTCTTGGATAATTTCTTGTAGTATGATGTCAAGATTTCTGTTTATTTCTGGTTTTTCAGGTAGACCAATGATTCTCAAATTGTCTCTTCGAGACAGGTTTTCCTGATCTATCATCTTGTCAGTGAGATATTTTATGTTTTCTTCTATTTTGTCAGTCTTTTGACTTTGCTTTATTAATTCTTGCTGTTTTGCAAGATTATTGGCTTCCAGTTGCCTAATTCTGGTCTTTAAGGACTGGTTTTCCACTATAATCTTTTGATTTTCCTTTTCAGTTTGGTCTATCCTGCTTTTCATGGTTTCCAGGTGTTTCTCCAATTGGGAGTTACTGTCCTTTAAACTGTTATTTTTCTTTTTGAACTATTTCCCACTTTTCTTTCCAGAAGGCTTCCATCTTTTTGATAAGCTCCAATTTAAATTCTTCAAGAGCTTGTGGCCAATTTCCATTTTTTTGAAGGTTTTGGTGCATTTATTTTTTGTCCTCTTCTTCTATTTCCTCTGTAGTCTGGATTTTTCCACCATAAAAATTATCCAGGGTCAATGCCTTCTTGTTTTTCTTGGTGTTGGGAAGTTGTTTTTCCTGGGCATTGTTTACCATCACTATGGTGGTTTTCCCTTCCATTTCCAGTCAGAAGTCTATGTGAGGAGGGAAGGCTCTCTGTTTATGGAGTTATGGAACGTGGTTTTTGCCTGAGGCCACCTCTCCAGGCTCTGCAGCTTCTACTATTTACTGCCCTTCTCTGAGATATCTCTGTGCCCAAGGTCAGTGCTCTTTAGCCTGCTAGGGTCTCAAGTCTAGCTGCTCTCAGGGGTAGGTCTTTGGTGGTCATAGTCAGTTGCCAAGGACTTAGAGGTGCCCCTTGCTCACTCACTGATTCTAGAGCACTGGCTCTGTCTCTGGCTCCATAGGTTATTATTTTTTTAATTATAGAGAACTTTTTTGCAGAGTATGTTACATGTTTTATCTCATTTTGTCCTTACAATAACCTTGGGAGTAGGTACCATTCTTATCTCCATTCCCCAGAGGAGGAAATTGAAGTTGAGAGAGGTTAAATGACTTTCCTAAGCTCATACAGCTATTAAATGTCTAAGACTACATTTGAAACTCAGGTTTTCTTGACTCCACCTCTAGTGCTCTATCCTCCAAACTACCTAGTTGCCAATAAAATTGATTTCCATGCAGTGTTGTTCTGAATTACAACTCAAGCACTGATCCACACTAGCAAAGAAGAATGGTGAAAATAAATTACATCATTTTTCTATTAAAACATTTTAATATGTTGTTTTATCAAGGCAGCACTGCAATTAGTATTATTGTTATTGGGAATGAATGAGGAGTATTTATTGAAAAAATGTATTAAATGCAAAGAATTTAAAGTGGAAACCATTTGTCTTTTTAAATCATTACATGACCAAGGCATAATATATAATATAATTTTTTAAAAGAAAAAAAAAGGAGGTGATACAAAATGTGGATAAGATATCATAGGTGCTAACCTAAGGTGACAAATTTGCTTTTAGAGTTATCACTGAAACTTGGTGGGACAAGACACATGATAATAATATGACTCAAGAAGGCTATACCTTATTCAAAAGAACTTGGATGTATAAAACATTGGAAGAAGTGCTGGTTTATTAGGGAGGAGTAGTGAATTCGTATTGGCCATAGACTGAGCAATAGGCACAGGATTGCGTAGTCACTGTCCAGCAATGATTGAGGAAGTATGGAATGATTTTGGGGTATATGGGGTAAGAGGAAAGAGTTTACAAATTGATTGCCTGTAGGAAAGGGTAGCTTGTATTTTTAACCACGTAAAATTAAGTATCTGATTGTATTCAAAAAGGTTTTTATCATGTTTAAATTACAGATGAAAAGAAATAAAAGCTGGCCATCTAAGTGTCCTCATAGAAAAATACATTTCCTTGAAACCTATTTTCCTAAAAACCCTGTAATCATAATCAAGAATTTAAGTTAGTTCTTACTTGGAGGTACACATATATCAAGCAACATGATATCTGGAGGATAGGAGGAAAGGTAAATATCACGATAGCAAGGGACTGTTCATAGATTACAGAGTGGAGTATGATCCCAAACACAGAAAGGATTTCCTACAGATAGTTTACAAATCCTCATTTAACCTTTGCTTTAAGACTTCAGTATAATGGGAATTGGCTACCTCTTCAAGTAGCCTCTTTCCTTTAAAAAAAAAAAGTTGCTTTGATTATTAGGGAGTTTTTCCTGACGCGAAGCCTAATTTTACATTTTAAAAACTTTGGTCGAAACTTTGAAGTTAAGCAGAATTAAGGCACTTATATATAATTTGGAATTGTTACTAATTTACTGAGTATTCCTCTAATTAGACTGAATGCTACATTGAAGAAAGAAGTAAAATGTATAGTGTGGACATGTTAAAAACAATATCATGCATCAATAATGCAGATTGTTGGCTTACATGGACATATTGAGATTGTTGACCTCTTAATAATTGGGTCAAGAAGTTACAAAAGGGTCTTTTGTAGGAAGCTGTCTCCCCTTATTTCATTGATGTTGCCATTGCTAATCCAAAGGATATTATTTCTTCATACAAAATTGATCCTTTTTTTGACGATTTCATAACAATCTTGAATTTCTTAACAAAAGATTGGCGATTCTAATATGAGTCTATATTATTTTTCAATGTATCACAACTACCTCTTCTGTGCTATGTGATATGTATTTTTAGTACTCTAATTCTATTCCAAGACTATGAGATTGAAAGGTAGGTTCTTGTATCATATGGATGTTGCTTTAAAAATTATTTATTTATTTAATTAAGGATAAGCTGATTTTTCATTTTATGGGGATAAAAGATATTTCCTAATAATATTGTTTAAAGTTGAGTGTTGCCAGCTTCAAACCATAATTATACTCTCAAATGTAGATTTTAAAAGAAAAAAGGAAATGATTTCCTGTGTGTGTATGTGTGTGTGTATGAACCAAAGGGCTAGTTGACAAATATTTCTTCATCAGAAATAAAAAGGGAGAAAAGAATTATGGTTTCAACCTAAAACTTTGTAATTCTTTAGTTAATGAATACTATATGCACATATACATATATAGTATTCATTAACTAAAGAATATATTATGTATGTGTATATATATATATATATATATATACTATAAATAATAAAAATACTATCTTGAAGAGTTTGTCAGAAATATTTCCTTCATTTGGCAATGATTCCCCCAACAATTTCCCCCAATACATCTTCACATATTTTCTCTCATCTTCCTCCCTTTCCCCTCCTTTCCTCTCTCTACCTCCAATTACCTCCATGACTTCTTTCTCCTCTTCTCTCCCTCTTCCACATACTCTCCTTCTCTTCCTCTTTCCTTATCTCCCTCTCTCCCTTTTCCTCCCCACTTCCCAACCCAATTAAATATACTTACCAGAGTTGATGAGTTGCTCACCAAACACTTCTACTTCACAAAGGCTGAGAAACTCTTTAACTTTTGGCATGGTAACAGTTATAAAACGTCCTTGCATTCCATAACATTTAAAAATATGTTTCTCCCCTGGACTTATATTGACTTTATCTCCACACCTAAAGATGAACATATAGTGATAAGATTATCTTTCTGAAATAAAGATTATTTGAAAGACTATAAGGTAGATAGTTTATGGTAAAATGTTATCAATTTGGGGACCATGATAATATTTGCAGAATTAAACTTTAAAAAGTGCTAATGCTCAGATTGAGCTGAGACTGGTGAAGAAAGCTAAGAACAACAACAAAAATATTTTAAAGATATATTGAGGAAATAAGAAGAATTAGAGAGGAAATAGGGATACTGCTTGGGGTATATGGGACAATGCTAACCAAAAATGAGGAGAGGTGAGTGAGAGATTCAGCTGCTATTTTCCTTTTTTTTTTCCTGCCAAGAAGAGTGAGTTTTGCACTGGAAAGCACAGAACAAAAATAGGCGATAGGAGTCAACAAGTAAGAGAGCACCTAACTGCCTTTGGTGAATTAAAGTTACCAAGTTCAGATGAACCACATTGTAGGTTCCTAAGGAAACCTGGAAGATACGATTGCTGCGTTTTCAGAGGTCTTAAAAAGTCTGTTGAGAAAAGGAATTAAGAATAGGATTGGGGGCAGCTGGGTAGCTCAGTGGATTGAGAGCCAGGTCTAGAGACAGGAGGTCCTAGGTCCTAGGAGGTCCTAGGAGGTCCTAGGAGGCAAAATTTGACCTCAGACACTTCCCAGCTGTGTGACCCTGGGCTAGTCACTTAACCCTCATTGCCTAGCCCTTACCACTCTTCTGCCTTGGAATCAATACTATGTATTGATGGAAGGTAAGGATTAAAATAAAATGAATAGGATTCGAGAAAGGTAAATATTGTTTTAGGTGGTTTGGTGAATATAGTGCTAGGCCTCTAGTCAAGAAAATCTGAATTAAAATTTGTCCTCACACACTGTGACCCTGGGCAAGTCCATTTAACCTTGTTTGCTTCAATTACCTCATCTATAAAACTAGCTGGAGAAGGAAATGGCAAACCATTTAGTCTCTGTGCTAAGAGAGCTCCAAATAAGGCCATGAAGAATGGGAAACAACTGAATAACAAAAATATTTTCTCAATTTTCAAAGCTTGAATTGATTCCCTGAAAAATGCTAGAACATATTATTAAAAGGATAGTGACCCATTTAGAAAACTGAACAGGTTAAGGAGCCAGCATAACTTAATCCAAACCAGCTCTAGATCAAGACGACTTTTTTTTTGGACATGGTTACAACACTGGCAAATGAGGGAATGTGGTTTATCTAGATTTTAGCAAAGCATTTGATAAAAATCTCTCATGCTGTGTCTACAGATAAGACAGAAAAATATGGCCTATGTTGGTTTGGAATTGTTTGAATGCCTGAGTTTGAAGAGAAACCATGGATTTTTCAGCGTAAAAAGAGGTCTCTACTAGAGTGCCTTTGGGTATCTATGCCCCACTCTGAGCTGTTTAACATTATTTTTATCTGTGACTTAAATGAAGGCATAGATGCCTTGCTTATCAAATTTTCAGATGATATAATCCCGTGTGAGAGAGTTGACATACTGGATGGAAGAGTTAGGATTCAAAAAAGATTTTTATAGACTTAAAACTAATAAGATTTAATAAGATTTCTTTTAACTATTTGTATCTTTTCTCTCTGACAAGAGAAAAAAGTCAACATGTCAGTAGGGGCTTGTGAATTAGGTTTTTGAGTGGGTGTGGGTCCATAGAGTAACTTGAACTCAAGGTAGCTACTTTGGGGTTCCATATGTGAGTAGGAGGTGCTTTTGTCCTTCATCAATAATTACTGACCCCTTATGTCTACATGTCAGTCTTTTAAAAATATTTACTCTTATGTAATTGGCTGAAAGATATAGAGAATGCAAGTTCTTTCTATGCTCTTGTATAAAAATATATTGATTCCATAGAACAAAACATCTTAAATACTCTCTTCTAATAAATTGTCTTCCATTATTTGCCAAAATTATACAAGATCCTTTGAAAGATAGTACTGATCTGATCATTAGTATGGAGGCATATGATAGTGATGCTCACTGAAGGTGTTTGTTACTGTCATGGAGGAGATTCAAAACAAGTTCCACTAAAGAGGTATACTCTCTCCATAGAACTGTAAGCTTCACAAAGCCAGGAATTTTATAATTTTTTTTACCAATTTTGTCTGAAGTTCTTTCTATAGCATTTAGTGCACTGTTCACACTTAACATATTTTTTTGCTTAATAAAGGAAATTGTTGAAGTTATGAGAATGGATTAGGTTGCTAAGAGGGAGAATGCAGAAAGAGAAGAGAGAAGCTTTTCCGATATGTGTCAGTCTTCAAATTCCATCTTTCCTGTTTGAGGGGGTATATGGGAGAGGAATGTAATGTGGCATTCCAAAAGAAAAGAAGACTATCTCCTATGTTCTATTTTAAAATTATTTGAGATAGCCAGAGGGTCCAGGAAGGCTATTTGACCACTGCCACTGAGTCAGCTCAGAGATTTGGAGTGTCAAGGGGCTAGAATACACAAATGGGTTAGAAAGATTTTGCATCTGAGTTTACAATGAATCTTGATCTCAGATGAGAAATCTCTCCTGAAGGTTCATGTTAGATTGACTCAAGAAGTGGCTAGGAAGGTCATTTTTTGTAGTTGGAGAATGACATATTTCATAGCTTAAAAAGTTGTGGTGAACAAAAACCTATTCATTCATTTTGCAGAATGAAATAATACCTGGGATTTGATTTGCCACCATTTTCTTTTGAATCTCCTATCGTAATTTCATATTTTGCCATCGTTCCCACACAACGATCTCCTCTAGGGATGACCGTGACATTATCAACAATGAATTTTGAAGTTAGGTCTACCATCCACCAGGGTTCAAAATCCTTATTTGTGTGAGTACAAGAATTTTTGTAGAAATCACTGTCTTCATTCCCATCAACAGCTTTGCCAGATAAGCCAGTGGAGTGGAAAGTGCTGGACTGGTAGGTAAATTTCCCTAGTGCTATATTGACACCTGGAATATATAATAAGAATTTCAAATCAGTTATTATTTACTATGACAAAAAGAAAATTCCTTATAGAAAAACTACACTATACCATCAAATCCCAAATCTTATTTGTTTGGCAGTTACATATTTATAATGTATGTATATTTTCAGGAATATATACATACATAAGTTGTCAAATTATACATGAATGGTTGTTTTTTTAAAGTTTATGATATAGTTGTTTGGAGCTCAGAACATAATATTTTGCCATATTGGCACTGTAATGTTAATGTCATATAGGGGATTCATTTTTAGGTCAGCCCAACAAATAACATAGAGCATACTTAATATACTTATTAACTGATAGAACTGTAGAACCTAACAACCATGTATAACAAAGTCTCTATAGGAAAATTCATTTTGGGCTATAACTTGGGACTTCTGAAACAAATCTCCAGTTGTAGTCCTGATGAGAAAAAGTAGATTTCCCTGGAACAGTCACTGGAACCTCTTACCAGGCAGGCCTTCAAGGGTGGGAGGTTGAGAATGGAAGAGTTCTGGAGTGTGGAAGGGGAGGTGTCAGAGCCAGGACTTACTCTTGGTGTAAACCTATGGGAACATTTCTTGGTGACTCGTCAGGCATCTCATTTCTTTATTCCCCAAGTCTACCAGAGCTAGGGCTGTTTTTTTCTTCCTTCTACTACCAATACTCATTTCAGTGGGAGGAGGAATAGATTCTTTTTTTTCTTTTTCTTTTTTGATTTTTCTTCGGTCATTTCCAAACATAATTCATTGGAAACAAAGATCATTTTCTTTTCTTCCCTCCCCCTACCCCCTCTTCCATAGTCCACGCGCAATTCCACTGGGTATCACATGTGTTCTTGATTCGAACCCATTTCCATGTTGTTGGTAGAACCCATTTCCATGTTGCATTAGAGTGTTCATTTAGAGTCTCCTCAGTCATATCCCCTCCACCCTTGTAGTCAAGCAGTTCCTTTTCATCGGTGTTTTTACTCCCACAGTTTATCCTCTGCTTGTGGATAGTGTTTTTTCTCCTAGATCCCTGCAGATTGTTCAGGGACACTGCATTGACCCTAATGGAGAAGTCCATTACATTCGATTGTACCACAGTGTATCAGTCTCTGTGTACAATGTTTTCCTGGTTCTGCTCCTTTCACTCTGCATCACTTCCTGGAGGTTGTTCCAGTCTCCATGGAATTCCAAGGAGGAATAGATTCTTTCTCATTTTTCTTTCCCACTCTTCTAACTTTAAAGAATGTATATAGCACTTTGGGGGCTTCTAAGGGTTTTATTGCTAGCAACAATAGAGACAAGGCATAATGATAACAGAACCACAAAGAAATAGCTTATGTTTCTAGTTCTTTTTCCTTCCACAAAGTACATAAAGTGGACTCCCTCTTAGTACCACCACAGCTTTCTTTCTTTTTTGATCTACAGGGAAGGCTGGAAGAGCTTAAGGAGATAATGATTTGTCTTTGGAGACTCATAGAACTGAAATATAATGTATTTGTTTCTGAAGTATGTATCTTATCAACAACTACGTTTCAAAATTTATAAATGAAAGCTATCATTTCAGTTTAGGAAATGGTGCTGAGGTGTTGCTCTGGGGAAAAGAGCTTCAGCCAGGCTTGTAGGAGGTGGTCCTGGGAAATAAATGGGTTAGAGATTAGATACATAAGGACAGTGAAACTATTATGAATCATCTTCCTCAGTGGTACATAATGGATTCTTTTTTATTTCTTTCCTTTCAACAGCAGACCATACTATTTTTGGATGAAATTCTACATGAAGGCTGAAATGCAGATTAGTTTATCTGCTATTGTACTTGAGGTAATATTAAAAAGACTTTTTCAAGTCTTGAATGGGGACTGCTCTCTAAAGGAGTCTCCTTGTGACTGAGTTCCAGATTTGTTTCTCTGCGATCTTTTAATAATAAAGTTTCTACTCATCTGGCTCAAAATAGGAAGAAATGGTTCCTTTTTTGTTTACTAGCACATGAATCCAGGTGAGGAGAACTGAGGACTGGCTTCTCTTTGACTCTCAGGATCTAATGTGAGGATATCTTTTAAAAATCTTTTTTGTGGTTTCAAAGGAAGGGTGCTTATAGGTTCCTTAGCCAGTTTTTTTTTTTAACTTTCTCCCTCTAGCAAGTCAGTAAGAACTTTCATGTCTTGCTTTTTTCTTGCTTCTATTTGTCCTAATTAATTCCTGAGAGAAGTCTTTTGTATGCCAGTCAATGGTTTTTGAGAGATTCTTACTTTAGCAGACTCTTTTTTTGAGGGGCAGACCATGTCCCCATTGGTGGAATAACTGCAACTGGCAATCTCTCATTTCTTCAGGCATCCCTTTTTCACAGATGGAGCTGTATATCCTTGAAAATAATTCTATGGTCTGAGACAGGCTCTTTGGAGGGTTCTTGTGGAGTGACAGTGGAAGCTGTCTTTGATAGTGCACTTAAGAAAAAGAGTAACATACTAAGACTCAAATGGAAAAAAGGAAAGGGAGAAATCCTGCCCCTACCTTCCCCAATGAATTTATAGGACCTTTTTAATCTTCCATAGGTAGTTGCATTCAAAGTGAACATTAGGGACTCATTTCTCAAAATAACAGGGAAAAAATTCCTCCAGTAAATTAAAATAGTAAATGTTTCTTAGAATTGAGGAGAAAAGGAAAAGTCTCAAAGCTTGGTATAGATCCTGGGAAAGAAAGAATTTCTGGGTCAATGAATTTGTAGGCAAAAGTATCTGTTTTCTTGTACTGTATCTATACTTTAATGTGATGTAGTCAATTTAATGTGACTGTTAGACAGCTTTTTGTGGTAAGTTCTAAAGGGAGGAAGAATTTTCTGTAAGTACCCATGCTCCATTCTGAGTAGTATTTTTACTTTCTCCTGCTCTGAGCCAACCAGATGGATTAAGAAAAAGAGGTAAATGGGAGGAAAAATCTTACTTGATTTAACATTTGTTGTATATAATAATTTAAATAATTGACCCAACCAAAGGAAATAGTTGGAATCAGTTTTAAAGAAATGGGAACAATATCTGATAACTATTATACAAAATTTGTAATGAGTTGTTAGATTGGGAATTAAGAATTTGAATGTTTTTAATCCGTACCAGATTTGGCTTAGTACTAGGAAGAAAAGAATGCAAAAATCTTAAATAGGATACTAGCAAAAAGACTCCAGCAAGTCATCACAAGGGTTATCCACTACGATCAGGTAGGATTCATACCAGGAATGCAAGGATGGTTCAATATTAGGAAAACCATCCACATAATTGACCATATAAATAAGCAAACTGACAAAAATCACATGATTATCTCAATAGATGCAGAAAAAGCCTTTGACAAAATACAACACCCATTCCTATTGAAAACACTAGAAAGTATAGGAATAGAAAGGTCTTTCCTAAAAATAATAAACAGTATATACCTAAAACCATCAGCAAACATCACCTGCAATGGGGAAAAACTCGAAGCCTTCCCAATAAGATCAGGAGTCAAACAAGGATGCCCATTATCACCTTTATTATTTAATATTGTACTAGAAACACTAGCAGTAGCAATTAGAGAAGAAAAAGAAATTGAAGGTATTAAAATTGGCAATGAGAGACCAAGCTGTCACTCTTTGCGGATGATATGATGATTTATTTAAAGAATCCTAGGGAATCAACCAAAAATCTAATCAAAATAATCAATAACTTTAGCAAAGTTGCAGGATACAAAATAAACCCACATAAGTCATCAGCATTTCTATTTATCTCCAACACATCTCAGCAGCAAGAATTAGAAAGAGAAATTCCATTTAAAGTCACCCGAGACAATATAAAATACTTAGGAATCTATCTCCCGAGACAAACACAGGAACTATATGAACACAACTACAAAACACTCTCCACACAATTAAAACTAGATCTAAACAATTGGAAAAACATTGATTGCTCATGGGTGGGATGAGCTAACATAATAAAAATGACCATCCTACCCAAACTTATCTATCTATTTAGTGCCATACCCATTGAACTACCAAAAAACTATTTTACTGAATTAGAGAAAACCATAACAAAGTTCATTTGGAAGAATAAAGGACCAAGGATATCCAGGGAAATAATGAAAAAAATACAAAGGAAGGTGGCTTTGTAGTCCCAGATCTCAAACTATATTACAAAGCAGTGGTCATCAAAACAATTTGGTACTGGCTAAGCAGAGACAGAAAGGAGGATCAGTGGAATTGACTTGGGGTAAATGACCTCAGCAAGACAGTCTATGACAAACCCAAAGACACCAGCTTTTGGGACAAAATCCACTATTTGATAAAAACTGTTGGGAAAATTAGAAGATAGTGTGGGAGAGATTAGGTTTGGATCACCACCTCACACACTACACCAAGATAAACTCAGAATGGGTGAATGACTTGAATATAAAGAAGGAAACTATAAGTAAATTAGGTGAACACAGAATAGTATACATGTCAGACCTTTGGGAAGGGAAAGATTTTAAAACCAAGCAAGTCTTAGAAAGAGTCACAAAATGCAAAATAAATAATTTTGACTACATCAAATTAAAAAGTTTTTGTACAAACAAAACCAATGTAACTAAAATTAGAAGGAAAGCAACATATTGGGAAACAATCTTCATAACAAAAACCTCTGACAAAGTTCTAATTACTCAAATTTATAAAGAGCTAAACCAGTTGTACAAAAAATCAAGCCATTCTCCAATTGAAAAATGGGCAAGGGACATGAATAGACAATTTTTAGTTAAAGAAATCAAAACTATTAATAAGCACATGAAAAAGTTTTCTAAATCTCTTATAATCAGAGAGATGCAAATCAAAACAACTCTGAGGTATCACCTCACACCTAACAGATTGGCTAACATGGCAGCAAAGGAAAGTAATGAATACTGGAGGGGATGTGGCAAAGTAGGGACATTATTGCATTGCTGGTAGAGTTGTGAATTGATCCAACCATTCTGGAGGGCAATTTGAAACTATGCCCAAAGGGCAATAAAAGACTGTCTGCCCTTTGATCCAGCCATAGCACTGCTGGGTTTGTACCCCAAAGAGATAATAAGGAAAAAGACTTGTATAAGAATATTCATAGCTGCACTCTTTGTGGTGGCCAAAAATTGGAAAATGAGGGGATGCTCTTCAATTGGAGAATGGCTGAACAAATTGTGGTATATGTTGGTGATGGAATACAATTGTGCTAAAAGGAATAATAAAGTGGAGGAATTCCATGGAGACTGGAACAACCTCCAGGAAGTGATGCAGAGTGAGAGGAGCAGAACCAGGAGAACATTGTACACAGAGACTGATACACTGTGGTACAATCGAATGTAATGGACTTCTCCATTAGTGTCAATGCAATGTCCCTGAACAATCTGCAGGGATCTACAAGAAAAAAAAAAAAACTATCCTCAGGCAGAGGACAAACTGAGGGAGTAAAAACACCGAGGAAAAGCAACTGCTTGACTACAGAGGTTGAGGGGACATGATTGAGGAGAGACGCTAAATGAGCACCTTAATGCAAATACCAACAACAAGGAAATGGGTTCAGAGCAAGAACACATGTGATACCCAGTATGTATGTTCCTCTTTAAATTTTTTTTTCCTAACCTAACCAATGCAGGTTTTATTTATTTAAACCCTTACCTTCCATCTTAGAATCAATACTGGGTATTGGTTCTAAGGCAGAAGAATGATACGGGCTAGGCAATGGGGGTTAAGTGACTTGCCCAGGGTCACATAGCTAGGAAGTGTCTGAGGTCAAATTTGAACCCAGGACCTCCCATCTCTGGGCCTGACCTTCAATCCACTAAGCCACCTAGCTGCCCCCATATGTTTTATTTAATTTTTTTTTAAATTCTGTACTCCATTCCCTAAAGAAAAACGTAAACTACACACAGGTCTTGGAAAACTTGAATGGTATTAATGAAAATGCTTAAGCTTAATTTTGGAAGTAGGTAGTAAAAAACAACAGGTCAGGAGAACTTGATATCTTAATATTGCATAAGTGGTTTTATCTATTATGAGTCTTCAAGATATAAACAAATACCAGAAATACCTCCTATCACCTCTTGGAGCTTTTTATAGGATAACAGGTTTTTTCAGCCTTGAGAATTCAGCTTTCACAAAGAAGATATGTACAAAATGCCTTATACCCTTAAGGCTTGAAGCAATATGATCTTATATATGCATTGATCTGGGCACTTTTCCTTTGGAAAACAATTGTCTAAAATTCAAGTGTATATAATCTTGAAAAGTATAAAGTTAGGTTTGATAAGTAGCACAAGAAAGAAAATAATTAGGGAAAATAACTTCTTTACCAGATATTTATGATCTTCTAACCAGAGAATTGATTTTAGAGTTTAATGTTTAATGTTGATTATCACCAAAGGCTCCAATGGATTTGTAATAAATAAGAGTCTTTGAACAATATCCCTCTTTATAGAGAAGCTATATGTGCATGTCTTGTGAGCCTCCTTCCTTTTGTCTCCACCAGTAGTACTTTGGGCACTTTAACTTCCTCAGGACAGAGTTGTTGCTCCATCCATTCTCCTTTCTTCCCCAGGTTTCACTACTAACATCCACCGAAGACTTATCTTAGCTTTTCTGCATTGCTATAGATTTTATTCAACCATGGCAGACTTGGATATTCAAAAATATTTAAGAAAACATTCAGTTACATCACCACTGTACTATATTTATTGCCATATATTATTTACAATTTAAAAATTATTACTTGAACTTCATTTTGCTGTCTTAGTGTGAGAGTAACCCTAAAGAAGTAAATTGTTCCTTGCAACTAAATACACTCATGGAATAAGACCAAAATTTTATCAATAACACAGTAAATATTACTGAAATCTATATTGATTATGACTTCATTTTTAATTTTTATTGCCTTTATAGCTAGAGTTGGATAAAGATATCTTTTATTTACATTAGAGAAAAAAACCCCTTACCTTCTGTCTGAATATGGATTCTAAGACAGAGGAGATAAAGGGCTAGGCAATTGGGGTTAAGTGGCTTGCAGTCACACAACTGGGAAGTGTCTAAAGAGTTTAGATTTGATCTGGTGATCTGGTTGGTTAGTCTTAGGCATATGGTTGGACAGTTCCAGAAAAAGAGCTGTTCAAATCATAGAAGCATTAACTTGAGGTTGAATGGGGTCTCAGAAATCATCTGATCCATGAATGCATTGCTGGTGGAGTTGTGAATAAATCCAAACATGATGGAAGGCAATTTGGAATTATGCCCAAAGGGCTTTATAAGAGTGCTCACCCTTTTATCCAGCCATACCACTACTGGGTTTATACTGGGATAATACTGAAAAATGTATGTACAAAAATATTCAGAAAATTGATTGGGGAATGGCTGAACAAATTGTGGTATCTGATGGTGATGGAGTACTATTGTGCTATAAGGAATGATGAACTGGAGGGTTTCTGTATGAACTGGAAGAACCTCCATAAACTGATGCAGAGTGAAATGAGCAGAACCAAGAGTACATTATACACAGAAAGTGAACCATTGTGGGACTATCCAATGTGATGGACTTTACTACTAGTAGCAATACAATAATCCAGGAAATTTCCTAGGGACTTATGAGAAAGAATGCTATCCACGTTGAGAGAAAGAACTGTGGGAGTAGAAAATGTAGAAGAAAAACATATTACTTATCATTTGATTATATGGGCATATGAGTTGGAGTTTAGGCTTTAAAAGATTGCTCTATTACAAAAACAAATAATATGTAAATAAGTATCAAGTGATAACATTTTCCAATTGTTAAACAA
The DNA here is from genome assembly GCF_027887165.1 of Monodelphis domestica. NCBI lineage: Eukaryota > Metazoa > Chordata > Mammalia > Didelphimorphia > Didelphidae > Monodelphis > Monodelphis domestica. The sequence continues at coordinate 125,320,396 of NC_077231.1, forward strand.
CCTTGCTACAGTGAGATAGCTAGCAAGTATTCCTCCCGGTAGCAATAAGAAAATATGTGGGAGACTGTACAGCTTTGTGTATGGGGGAATTTTCCTTCCTATGTTGCTGTTTCATTCTGATTGTAGGAAGCTTAGGTATTGTGGTGAAGAGAGTTCTGGGCATGAAGTCAGGAAAATCTGAGTTCAATGTCGGTGTTACACATACATATACATAATTTATATTTGCACACATTATCTGCATATTATATATGCTCTATACAGGAGCTAGTCATTATGAATAAGTTTTGTGCTTTGCTACTTGAAGCACCTCCTCCTCAGAGTCATTTGCATGTCTTAAGTCAGCAATAAGGTAGAAGTCCAAAGCTGGAAGAAACATACCCATTGTGTGGAGACCTTTCTATTAGAGAAGGAAGGAAGAGTGGAGTTTCCAAAAACTGGATTTGGGCTAAGTAAGGGGCTCCTTTGTTAGCTGTGAGCCAAACCAATAAAGGAATTAAATATGTATTGATTAGCCCTATTCCTGTGGTTCCTTTCCTTTAGTATGACCATCTATTTCTTTCCACTGAGGGATTCTATTCTTCTCCAGTTTCTCCTAGGCTTTCCTTCCTTCCTTCCTTCCTTCCTTCCTTCCTTCCTTCCTTCCTTCCTTCCTTCCTTCCTTCCTTCCTTCTTTCCTTCCTTCCTTCCTTCCTTCCTTCCTTCCTTCCTTCCTTCCTTCCTTCCTTCCTTCCTTCCTTCCTTCCTTCCTTCCTTCCTTCCTTCCTTCCTTCCTTCCTTCCTTCCTTCCTTCCTTCCTTCCTTCCTTCCTTCCTTCCTTCCTTCCTTCCTTCCTTCCTTCCTTCCTTCCTTCCTTCCTTCCTTCCTTCCTTCCTTCCTTCCGTCTTAGAGGCAATACTGAGTATTGGCTAGGCTTTGGGGGTTAAGTGACTTTCCCAGGGTCACAAAGCTAGGAAGTATCTGAGGCCATATATGAATCCAGGACCTTCCATCTCTGAGTCAGACTCTTAATCCACTGAGCCATATAGCTGCCCCATCTCCTAGGCTTTTCTATCTCAGAAGTAAGAACTTAACACTTTGGGGGCTTTTGAAGGGTTTTTATGGCTCGCAGCAATAGGGAGGGAGGTGAACTACATTGAAACTATGATTCTGTAAGAGACTGATATTGGAGGGACCCTGAAGCAATCATAAAGAAATATGAAATCGAATGATGTTCATTTGTAGAAAGGCTGTGGGATATAAATAGATAGATTCTTGAATTTAGAGGCAGGTAAGACCTGAATTTGAATTCTGTCTTTGATACTTGGCAGGATTCTGAATGAGTCACTTAATGTCTTGGAGCCTCAGTTTCCTTATTTGTAAAATGGGTATGATAATGTACAGAGTAACTACCTTCCAGAATTGTCCTATAGCCTGAATGCATCAAAGTGCTTTGAAATTATATAAATGCTTTGCAATATATAAACATCTATTACTGTAACCCAGTATTGTGTAAAATACTTTAAGGGAATTTCCCAGAGTGAATCCAGTAAGAAACCTGAACATAAAAAATTACTATTTCCTTCAATAGTGTGTTGTGAGGATCAGATCACATGACATATAAAAAGTATTTTGTAAACCTTAAAGTTCTCTGTTATACTCACCAATGGGTTTGTGAATGTCAGTTGGGGATTTTGGCAAGACATGAGGAAGAGAAGGAGCCAGTTTACCAAAGACTTGCACTTCACAGAAAGTTAGAAATGTATTTTTTCCTGGTATGCTGACAGTCACATATCTTCCATTCATTGACCCACAGAAGAAAGTCTCTGTTTTCCCAGCATCCAAAGAGGAAATTGTAGCACATCTAATAGAAACAACATTGTTATTCTGGTTGCTCAAAAAATTACTTTAAATACAACATAAGTAAAAGATGGTAAAGTATTGAGGGTTTTTTCTTTTGAAGAATATTGATAATTGAACCTGACTTTAATAATTTAAAAAATTTTGGTGATAGCTAATCCATGATATCACCATATTTTAATACAGGAGTAGGTGACTGTATCTATCGTGATATTTCATTTATTATAGATACCAACTTGACTACTCTGATGGCACTGAATGTATTTTCTGGCGTGAAATGACCTTGAATTTGTTGCTATCTTCTTGATGCTTCCATTTTCTTGTTATAAATTCTTTGTACTCCATGAGAAGTACTATCATTCTCATTCCACAAGAACTGCTATCACTATCATTTCCTCCTGCCTAGATGTAAAAACCTGTTCATTCTTCTCTCATTCTAGACTAAATCCATTTGACAATGAGGACTCTTACTTGGAGAAATATAATATTCTTAGGTAGAAGGGACCTTAGAGATTGTCTAGTCCAATACAGTATTCTCATTTTATAGATATGAAAACTAAGACTTAGAAAGATTAAATGACTTGTCTAAAATTCCATAGGAAGGTGTAAGCCTATGTCATTTAACACTAAATATGGTGATGTTCCCTCAAAAGTTCTTTGAACATTTCCTGACCTCCTTCAGCTTTTCTCCATTTTATGTTCCCTGATTTTTTAATGCTGTTTTATGTTTCTCTTTCACAAAACTCTTCTTTTTTCTTATTATTCAAACTTCCCTTATTTTGTTGTTGTTGAGTTGTGTCTTGATTCCTCTTCACTCCATTTGGGATTTTCTAGACAAAGATACTGGAGTGTTTTGCCATTTTCTTCTCAGACTCTCCCATTATCCTTTTCCTCAAATCACTAGCTCTGTTTTGTTTGTTCAGTCACAGTATCTATAGGATATGTTCCAAATTAGCCTTTTGAACAGGCAGAAGAGACTAAGTTTGCACAGTTTTCATTTAATAGGGTACGAGCCAGGGTTACTTTGTCTTAAAGACTTATCAATATTCTAAGATCCTCTATTAAGATGTGAAAACTCATCCATGGAAGATATTAAAGTCTTGTAGAAAAATCACTTTATATACCTTAAAAATCCATTTGGCTTTAAAACAACTTAAAAATACACAGTATTATCTTTGGAAAGTGATGTGGCCTCTTTAAAAGAACTTTATCTTTTTTTTCCAGAGGACAATTAGCATTCCAATAAGTATTGAAAGCCTACTATAAGTCTACTATAGACTTCAAAATGTGGACTGCTTTTTAAAGTAGATATTGCTTTGTAAAGCAATTGCTAGATACTTGGTAGTAAGAAGGCAGCTTTCTCCTTTTGAAAGAAGGAAAACCTTTCCCTTTTGATTCAGAGAAAGTAATTAGTCATAGGGGAAAAGAGAGCAAATGTAGGACTTAGGGGTATATGAATTTTATCTTATGCCTGCAGAAGAAATTGGTATAGGTAATAGAATCATCCAGATTGCTGAGCCAGTGGTGCAAGAAGGTTATTGACAACTATTTCTAGGTTTGGAAGAAAGTTTCCATTGGACTTATTTAATCCTCAGTTGTGAAGGAATTTTGACTAAAAGCAGAACCATTCAGATAAGACAGGAGCAGAGGAGCCAGAGGGAATAGCAAGGTCAACCCTTTAATTTGGATAATGAGATGAGAAAATGTACCTGAAAGGGATTTGTGCTGAAATATCTTAAAGCTGGAGTTGAGTTCATGCCCTGTGGAATTTTGACAGTGGGAACAAAGACTCCCACTGAGGGAGTGAGGAAAACCAGAGCTAGATTCACTGACACAGATGAGTATTAATGACAAAGATATCCTTCTTAGGTGTATGAAGAGTTTAAAAAATATTTTATTAAATTTAAATAATAACTTTTAACATGTTTAAATGATGCTTTAATTTTTAGAACATCTCATGCAGCATTCTTTAATATAAATGTATTTCAATAAAGATTTAAAAATGTTTATGTAGTTATTAGTACTGGAACCTGATTTCACTGGTATAGGGAACTCTGGGTGGGAAAATGCCTTCTATCACATATTTCTTATTGAGTTATCTAGGCCAGAGGTGTCTGGCACCCAGTTTGTAAGAGCAACATTCTCAAATGAATCCTGAACCATATTAAAAGGTAACTGGGAGATATTTAACAAAATAAAAATACAATAAAACATGGATAAACATTGCATTTTCAAACTAAGTCAAACTAAGTGGCTTCAGGGGTCCTTAGGTACGCATTCCCAAATGGAACCACATTTATTTGTTAGGACTTTAGTCATTAGCTACTTCCCAAGTGGAGATTACTAAGAGAGAAGGGCTGGCAGTTAGAAGATGGTAGGGGAATACCTGCAGAAAGAGAGGGTCCTAGGAGCAGAGACAGAACAGAACTGAAGACCAAGTTCACCTAATTCATCCTTCTGTTTAGCAATAGTCTTCCTTCGCAGTCTTTATGCATCAGGAAGAGAGCTTGGCAAGCTCCTCATGCTCTCCTCAGACCTCATTTCATTTCAGACATATCCTCTATGTCCTATGGTGGTTCCTTTTGCTTTTAATAACTCAGATTTTTGGAGCTCAGTGCCATGTGCCTGGAAAAGTTTATCTACCACGTGGTGCTGGATGGCGTGTTGGGAAGAGTGGATTTCAAATCTGCCTGCAGACACTGAGAATCAGGGCAGGAGCCTTAACCTTTGCCTGCCTCTGTTTTTTCATCTGTAACATGGGGATAATATGGCATCTACCTTTTAAAGTTAGGAGAATAAAATGAATGAATATTTGTAAAGCATTTTGAAACCTTAAAGAGCTACATAAACACTATTATAATTTTTTTCCATCACCACAAGTTTATTAAAGATTTACCACCTACAAGGACTGGCTCCTTTGATTAACTTCAAATAATCATTAAATATATATTGTTGGAATCCTGACTTTGATGCAGGTTATGTGACCAAGGGCAAATTACTTAATCTCTGTGAACTTCAGTTTCATCATCTGTAAAATGGGCTTAGTACTCCTTGTCCTACTTATTTCACAGGTCTCTTTTGGAGAAAGAACTTTGTAAACCTAGCAGTTCTATGTAAATGTGAGTTGTGATTATGAAGATGAAAATGATCTTGCTGCTGCTGCTGTTGCTGGGTAATTGTTAATGCAATTGCTTTTTTTCATTTCTTTGATTTTACTTTGCATTTGTCTTGTTTCCTTGGTCAGATTGTTAAATCCTCAAGGAAAGAGATGTATTTAATTTCTTTTGTAACTTTAAACACTAGTACACATAATACTGCTATGCTCCCACATCCATACAACAGTTATTCTATCATAGTAGAACCATGATGGCATTTTTATTGATGAGAGTCCTTTGCCCTCCCTTATGGCTTATTTGTGATACAACTGTACCTGAATTAAGTTAGTCTGTCTTTAATTTTTTGGAGAAAGACATTATTTGGCCATTTGTTATATCTATATAAACATAAAGTGAAGTAGAGAACTGAGGTACAAAGTGATCAGTATTTGGGTAGACACTTTCATTTGAAAGATTAATATATAGCAAGGGAAAATGTGGTTGAAATTCTATGAAAATGTCACAGTTTTCTATTTCCATTTTTCCTCTAAGACAATACCACAGATCACATGGAATGGATCCATATCGACTATATAAGTATTTGTGTATGTATGAATAAGCTCAAATACCGGATTCATACCTGGGATTGAATTTGCCACCACTGATTCCCGAGTCTCCAACAAGAATCACAGCTCCATTTAGCTGTTCATGACAACAGTCCTTTCTGTTGGTAATCGCAACATAATCCACAAGATAGGATGAATCCAAGTCTACCATCCACCAGGGTTCATACTCAGATAATGTCTGAATACAAGATCCTTTACTGAAGTTACCTGCCAAGCATCCATCAATGGCTCTCTCAGGAGATCCCAAAAGGCTACTGGTGCTTGACTGGAAAACATTCATTCCTTGGGACAGTAGTGGAGCTGAAATGATGAGAGAGGTAATAATAGAAAAGAGTTAATTTAGAAAATTTAATTTGATCACCAGTAAGATTAGTAGAAAAAAAACCAAGGTCAAATCATCAAAATCATAAAGGAGAAATCATGAGTATAAGTAAAGAAATTTATCTTAGATTATTATATGTAACATTCCCACTCTAAGGGACTTGGTTGGTTGGTTCTTGAAAGGATTGATCTATGCTATATGTAGGAGTGTATGGCTCATAATGATTGGCTGAGAGGCCTCTTGGCCAGTGATACAGGGTGATGGAAAGAGGCTTTGAAGAGAGAATTGGAGAAGCAGGGATATGAGAAAAGATTGGACTTCCCAGAGCCATAGATAGGTGTAGAAATCTTCTCCCTTGTACCCCCACCTGCATAGGTCCCTTCATTCTCAACACTGGAACCTTCAGAAACTTAAGAGAAGATTTTTCTGTTGAGATGGTTCTTTTCCTTGGGTGAGCTGAAATTTTATCTTGTTCTTGAGTTGAAAAACTCATTTACTCTCATGTTTTCTATTATCTATCCTAAAATATATCACTTTATTGATTTCTGTTCTACAGCTGGCTTGGATAAATATGTTTGCTTGCTACATACGACTGACTTTTGTATAATAAGTTTTTTATGGAAGGGAAGCTAAGCTATCTGAGAGAGTAAGCTAATACCTTCTCCTTTAGAATGACCTGGGAAAGTGAATTTTATTATAAACCTCTAAATACAACATGATGTCCCTAGACTGCAAATATCTGATATGTACCTTAGATACAGAAGAATGGAAGAGTGAACAAGCAGCCATGGCCTTCCTGTTCTGCACAAAAGTAAAAATTGCCATCTTCTTTGTGAAATGGGACATTCTGGGCTACCTGATGTCTCTCTAAGCAATACTTGTAACATAGACCTCTCCAGGGTCCTTGTGGCCCCAGCATAACTTTATTGAATATACATACTAATAAATTTGAGAAGTTAAAACAATAGATCATCTACGAAAGAATAAGATACCCAAATTAAAAAAAAACCCAAGGAGTGGAGAATTTCAATAGATAAATCTTAGAAGAAGTCAGACAATTGCAAGTAACTCCTGTATTATGTAGACTATTTTGAAATATTGAGAAGATGGCAATGGTCCTTCTGCAAGACTTATGTGATATTGGCCCTTAAATTGAATAGGGGCACAATTGAGAAAGAAAACTATAGAAAAAATATGTTAGTGTATTTTGTTATTCATATGATTATTTGTATTTAACACATTACTTTAATGATCCTTGACCTTAAAAAATTGATCTAAATGTAGCAGGTATTGATCTACTATGATTAAGCAGGTTATTATCTAGTATACAAAGATACATTAACATCAGAAAGGCAATCAGTATGATAAATTACAGTAACAAGAAAAAAGACTACATGATCATACCATTGGAAGCAGAGAAAGCTTCTTATAATATGTAGTTTTCATTTGTTTTAATATTAAAATATAGAAATATTTTTCTTATGATGATTAAAAACACACTTGTTCAAAACAATGAACTTATAGGTAATGGAGAAACACCAAGAGGGCTCTGATTTCTAAAAAGTATAAAATAGCGATGAACTTTCTATGGTCCAACTGATACAATTTTTGAAAGTAGTAATAGTATTAAGACATGAAAGAGAAATTTAGGAAATATGCATGACAATGAAAGAATGGTACATAAAAATACAGTTTATTTATGTGGGGCTTATTTCTATTTGTAGAGAGTTAAGTAGAATGAACATTAAAATGATTTTCTATAAAGTTATAACAAAATAGAAAAGTAGATACTTAAAGATATTAAGAACTATGAGAAAGCTCAATGAAGTACTACTAGATTTCAGAATATGTTGTAACCCTGACTTGCCATCACCATGGAGATGAGAGGTACTATCCCAGGCTCTACTAGCTACTAATCTTGTGGAACTGGGTTTTTGGGATGTTTTTGCAGATTTCTTTGGAATAAAGGCTAGAAGAGAAGGAGATGTTGAAAGTGAAGACTTAAGAATTTGTTTTCCTTCATGGCACCATTTAGACTTTCTAAACTTGAGCACCTTCAGGTTTGTGCTACTCTTGCTTTTCCCTATTAAAAACTGAAAGACATTGCCCTTGTTGTTGCTATTGGAGATGGGGATACCTATAGTGCCGATTGTATCAGGTTTGGTGGGATGACCCAGTTGTTCTCACATAGATAATATCCTCCTATGACTGAGTTGAAGGAAGAACCAATCACCTCTGCTCGTCTTATGAGAGGAAGAAATATAAAGTAGTTGGTATTTCTCTGGTGCATTTAGAAGCACACATAGCACTGTCTAAAAGATGAATTCAGGAAAAATTACTAGACAAGATCAAATACAATCAATTTATAAGTAAAAATGAAGTGCCTACTTTGTGGCCATTGCTGTGCTAGGTTTTAGGGGAACAAATGAAAAAATTAAATAGTTTCTGTTCTCAAGAAGCTTATATTCCCAACACAATTTTGAAAGAGTTGGAGAATTAGATTCTCATGGTGCTGAAAGAAGGAAAATAATAAATTATTGAGGGTTGGGTAGATGGAGGAGGAAGAGAATATTATTTCAATACTGCAAGGATACATTAGTGTTTGATATGGAATCAGGAAGTCTTGGGTTTTAATTCCATATGTGACCTGGACAAGTTATAACCCCTCTGAGACATAGTTTCTTCATTTAAAACAGGATGGATCTAAACTTGATGACTTCTAAGGTTCCTTCCACTTCTAAATCTATGATCTATGATCTGCATGAAATGGAATGGAATAAAGAGAACAGGATTTGCATCTATGTGTCAAATCATAATATCACAACAGATCCAAATTGGATTAAACTTCTAAATATTTTTTAAAAATACTTAAAAGCTCAAAGAAAAATGAGCAATATATTTGTCTGTGTCATTGAGAGAACCATTTTAGCCAAATAAATAGAAGGAATAATTGAAGCCAAAATTATTGAGTTTAATTATTCAAGGAGGGAAATATTTTGTACAATAAAAAGCAATACTTCTAAAATGAAAGAAATAGATTTGAAAAAGGTAGTTTGCAAGTTAACATATCAGGAGAAAGTTTGACATCACATCTAGGCTACAAGGAACAGGAATATACATATGTTCCTTGTGTGTGTGTATATGTGTATATGTGTATTTATATATACATATACACATATGTATGTATGTGTATGTGCCTATAAATAAATAAATAAATAAATATATATATATATATATATATGTTTCTCAGTAGAGTAATAGTCAAAGGATATTACCAGGGTATTTCAAAGGAGGAGATCTATTCTGCTCTTTATGATATGAAAAGATGATAAAATTCCCTAACAAGAGAGATGTAAATCAAGATAATCTTAAAATATTACTTGGATGGAAAAAATGCTAAACCAGTAAAATTCAACATTGGCAGGGCTATGGGGAAACAGAAACTAATACACTGTTGGTAGGACTATAGACCAGTGCAAACATTTTGTAGAGCAATTTGGCAATATAAGTCACAAAAATCAATAATATATTTTGACCCATTTCCATTATCAATGGCTTTATCTTTAAAATTTTTTTGAAAAGAAAAACAAAAAGATTTCTCTGTACACAAAATATTTAGAGAGGTTTTATTTAAAAAGATTAGAAATAATATATGCTCAATAACTGGACACATTGAATAGACCATAACCTATTAAACAATAGGATATTATAGTTTTATGAAAAAATAAATGTGGAATTTTTATAATAAGAGAAATTTTATGAAAAGATAAATGTGAAATAGAGGAAAGATCTACATGAAATGATTCAAAGCAAGATCAGCAGAACCTTAAATCCACTGAATTTCTCCAGCCTAAATGATGAGAATGGAGAATGTAAGGGACAAGTAACACAAAGGATTCTTTCTAACTTTAACAGATGATTTTATGGGATTTCTTAGGCAAGATTGTAGGCTATTTAGAGGCAAGGGCCTTAATCCCTGATTTAGTTTCTTTTCCCCCTCATATTCATCCAGTTGTGGAAAAAGACTTCAGAATTGTTTTAATTTGCACTTTTCTAATCAATAATTATTTGGATCATTTTTTCTTATGACTACATAAAGTTTTGATTTCTTCATCTGAAAATTGCCTGTTCATATCCTTTGACCATTTATCAAATGGGGAATGATTTGTTTTCTTATAGATTTGACTATATATCGGACAATATATCAGAGAAACAAGGCCATTGTCTTGACTTAGTTTCAATGATGAACTCAATACAGTGTATTGAGAAATGAATAAAAAACTAAAAAGAGGATGAAGAAGAATTAGAGAATAATATTTAATATAGTAGAAGCTAAGGAAATAATGGGAAAAGGTAAGAATTATATGGGAAGAAAAAAAAGCAGAGGGTGATGAAGAGAAGAGGGAAAATTTAAGTCATATAAATAGCAAGTAGGGAATGAAGCTTCATAGGGCATCCTTTTTCATTCCATTGGATATTAATAACATTGCCTTGAACTTTGAATAATTTACTTGCAAATCTTTCCAAATGATATTTAATTAATATTTTATTGAAAATATACTCACTGGCGCAGCCAGGCAGCTCAAGGGATAGAGAGCCAGGCATGGAGATGGGAGGTATTGGGTTCAAATGTGGCCTCAGACACTTCCTAGCTGTGTGATCCTGGGCAAGTCATTTAACCCCAGTTACCTAGCCTTTACTTCTCTTCTGCCTTGGAACCAAGACAGAAGATGAGGGTTAAAAAAAAGGAAATATACTCACCACAAGGTCTGATGTAGTTTTTGATGCCATCAGGTGTTGGGGTAGTACTGACAAAAGGCATTGATATATCTTTGTTAGAAGTGGGTGGCAAATTATGATGTGATGGATGAGAACCAGGTAGAGACTGTGTCATTTCGCTAAGGATTTGCACTTCACAAAAGGTTAATAACTTTCCTCTTCCTGGAATGGTGATAGTCACATATCTTCCCCTCAAAGACCCACAGTTGAAAGATTCGGTCTTTCCAGGACCCAAGGCAAAAATTCTTGCACATCTGCATAGAAAACAGATTGTTATTTGTGGAGCTGCTTGTGTAGAGAATGAAAATAGTCTAAACAGGAACTCAAACTCCCCCCCCCCCATTCCATTTGAAAGCAATTCTTGAAGCCAATATTGCTGGGGAGGTGGGGGGGGGGAGATTTGTCTTAATGGCCTGGAAATTAAAAAAAAAAAAGCCCAATTTCCCTGTCTTTGTTATCAGTAAGGTGCATTATTTAAGAATGATATGATGGGGGAGGGGGGTGCAGCTGGATGGCTCAATGGATTGAGAGCCAGGCCTAGAAATGGGAGGTCCTGGGTTCAAATCTGGTATCTGACACTTCCTAGATGTGTGACCCTGGGCAAGTCACTTCACCCCCATTGCCAAGCCCTTACCACTCTTCTGCCTTGGAACCAATACATAGTATTGATTCTAAGAAGGGAGGTAAGGGTTTGAAAAAAAAAAGAATGATATGATGGAAGTTTCTTCCCAGGTTTCAGAAAGGCATCGGAGTTCTACCTATGTTCCAAGCACATAGAAATGGAGAGTGACTTTTCACTTGACTTTTTCTCTTCTACTCAGCTCTTATTTCAGCTGACCTAATAAGTCAACAAATAATCCCCTTTCTTCTGGTTCTGATCTTTTTCTCTGGTCTGATTTTTTTTTTAACCAAGTTATTACCAGTTCTTCACTGCTGCAGTCAAGTTTATTTCCAAGTTCTTCAGCCTTCTGCTCATTTGGAACACAGGTCCCAGGATTTTTACCCCCTTAAGTAGTTTATATTAAATGTTCCCTTGTTCAGGAATGTTACAATAAGCTTTTTGCTGGTCACATCCTCAGTCTATTCTTAGTCTAACTTAGTGAGAGCATTTTGGAGACAGAAACCAAAAAATCAAGAAGAGGAATATTATCAGTAAAGCAATCAGGAGGGGATCCAAGCTGGAAAATAAATAAACAGGGGCTCATTGCTCAAGGGCCTTGAACAACTGGACACTTGCTCCTTGTCTCTTGCTTATATAACATGAAACTTCAATGCCTTTTTTTCTAGCAAGTCTTACCCTAAACCGAGCCAGTCTTCTCATCTCTACCACATTCCTCTTGGTAACTTACTTTCTTCCTTCTTGTATTTGCTCATACTAGGTTCTCAGTGTTCTTCCTTCACAGAAATCTGGGCTTATCCTTCTCTTCAAAAATTGGCTGAAAATTTGCTTAACCAATTTATAAGCATAAGAACAACTTGTGGGACTGAGATGGAGGAAGGGAGGAAATAACCAATTATATAATTGCCACTATGTGTCAGGCACTGTGCTAAGTGCTTTACAAAGATTATTTTATTTGATCCTCACAACAATCCTGAAAGGTGGGTGCTGCTATCACCCCCATTTTATAGTTGGGGAAACTAAGGCAAAGGGGAAGTGATTTGCCCAAGGTTGCAAATTTGAGGCTATACATTCTGACGTCGAGTTTTTCTGTATCTAGGCTTAGCTCTTTCATCTACTGTACCACCTAGTTGTTAGTGAGGGAGATCTGAGTCCATCTGGACTTGGGATCTTTCCTTGTTTGTCTCCTGCCTCCATCCTCTGCATCTGTCCTCTGTAGACCATCCTCTCATGCTATAACCTTCTCTTACTTATAACAAAGATCAGAGGAATGTGGGTGCTAGCAATAGGCTGGAAAGATTTCCTTCTCACCCCTTAATTTTTTGGGGGTGTTTAGTGCTAATTCTGAGACTACCTCATTGCTCTAAAGATACGTTTAGAACGTCCAGCCATAAAACCGATGTATGTATTTATGTGTAGGGCTGGTGGGTCCTGATTGCTCATGCCCTTGGCTCAATGCATACTGGTATAGAGGAAGCAATTCTAGGAACTCCCAAATCAGATGACTGTTAGTGTAGCTTCTGTGACTTATGAGCACAGCCGAGCGAGGCTGTCAGTTTGTATTGCTGAAGGACACCACCTGCTGGAGAGGGAGTCTCTGGGCACCTAAACGGTGAGCTTCTCTACCAAGGACTTCTCTTTGACCTTTTTCTGTCTCCTGTGTCATGTAAAGCATACCATAGACGCTCGGCCAGGTGAACGAATGAGCTAACAAAGACACAGATGAGGCAATATGAGCTCTTGTTAAGCAGGTGGGAAAGAGGAGTAAAACAACTTCTATTGGAGAGTTTTAGAAAAAAATTGGGGGACAAATATAATCAGGGAGCCAACTCTTAACCAACTGCCATTTCAAGTTGATTTGAACACGTGATTCGTGACATGGAAGAAGTAAAGGAGCAAAATTTGGGATTACCATGACAAAATCGACTTCAATGATTTACTTCAAGAAACAATGGAGAACTCAAACAGGGATATACTTGGTCTTGAGATAGCCCGAAAACGGAAAAGGATTGTATGGGTAATTTGAACAGATTCTTGTTCTTTCCAATTTTTGCATGTAATTAAAACCTCAAGCTCAAAGGAAGTGCAAAGTAGTAAGTAATTGAACCTTTCCCTTCTCATCCCCTTTCAGAGTTCATAGCTTGGATTCATACCTGGGATTTGACTTGCCACCTTTATCAAATGAGTCTCCAACCAGAATTTCAGCTCCATTGATCTGCTCATGGCAACAATCTCTTCGGTTGGTGATTGCCACAGTGGCCACAGGTTGTGTTGACTCCAAATCTATCATCCACCAGGGACCCGTTTCTTGGTGTGTTTGGATGCAAGAGCCTCTCCAAAAGTCACTTTCTAAAGAGCCATCCACAGCTCTTTCAGGAGACCCGGAGGGATCAAAGATGCTGGATTGGGAGACTCGTTTTCTCCTTAACGATATTTGAACTAAAATGAAAAGATACGCGATGTTAGAGTGAGTCAGCTGCCAAATGAATTGGTGAGGGGAGCAGGTCTTAAATAAGTCACTTACAAACTAATCTCGGGCAACATCTCAATTGGTGACTGATAATTTTTACAGTTTCTGCCCAATTTAAATCCATCATCCATCACAAATCAATCAACCAATACTGTTCTAAAAATGTGTACTTTGCCTTAGAATGATTAATATTCACATTTTTTTTACAAGATGAAAGAACTCTTTCTGGCCTTCATCCATTGCATTGGCTAATACGTGTCCCTTTCATCTTTCATCCCTTTCATCACAGACTTTATGTGTCTTGATAGTAGTTGTCTTACTCTCCTCTCCTCAACAATTCCCACTATTTTCCTCTCTACTTGTAAACTTGACAGCAACAAAGAACACATGGAAAATTGTATCCAAGCAAAGCCCGAGTTGGAGCCTGACCAGGAGCCTCATATGGAGCTTCTTGTTTGGCTAGACGGAAAATTGCTGTTTATTGTTTTCGGAACACATTTATGAAAAAAATAATACATTTAAAAATAAAGGGGGAGCAATTTGGTAGCTCATTGGATTGACAGCCAGGCCTAGAGATGGGAGATGCTGGGTTCAAATCTGGCCTCAGCCACTTCCTAGCTGTGTGACCTTGGGCAAGTCACTTAACCCCCCATTGCCTAGCCCTTATTGCTCTTCTGCCTTGGAACCAGCACACAGTATTGATTCTAAGATGGAAGGTAAGGGTTTAAAAAAAATAGAACATATTTATGACAAAATGTGTGGATGGTTTTTATTTTAATATCCTTTCCCTAAAACTAAGTTTATCATGAATTGTAAATTACATAAAATAAATTTATTTTCCCTTAAAAAAAAAGCAAAATATGGAACAGGGTGACACGGTGATTGGAATAACAGCATCAATTTGCAAATTCATGTTGTAGGCCAATCAACTGATGAATAAATATTTATTTTGCTCCTACTGGGCTAGGCCTGGAAAGCCAGGCCCAGTGCTATCAGCTATCAATACAAAGACAAAAATAAAACAATTTTTTCCCTCAAAGAGCTTATATTCCACCTGGGGAGAGAAGCCACATATAAACAACCACATACATGTAAGTTCAACTTATATTTTTGCATGAGAGGGAACTAGAAATTGAGAGAAAAGTCAATAAAAACTTTTAGTTCCCTTCAATTTAAAGCACTCTAAAAGATTAAGATAGGCTTAGTATTTCTTTTTGTTTGTTTGTTTGTTTGTTTCTTTTTTTTTTTAAACCCTCACCTTCCACCTTAGAATCAATACTGTGTATTGGTTCTAAGGCAGAAGAGTGGTAAGGGCTGGGCAATGGAGGTTAAGTGACTTGTCCAGGGTCACACAGCTGGGAAGTGTCTGAGGCCAGATTTGAACCTAGGACCTCTCATCCCTGGGGCTGGCTTTCCATCTACAGAGCCACCCAACTGCCCCCTGGCAAATTTTAACTTTTTACTTATTTTAATTTTAAACAAGAAATTGTTTATATTTCTAATATTAAAAAATAAAACTATGTTGATCTTATACACTATTATACATGTTCTTTATGCATTTTATCTGTGGCTTCTGCAAAACTCCTCCAAAATTCTCATTTAATTTCTTATACTCCCCTGCAATATATTGAAACCATGATGGGGAAAGTCACAATGTGGAAAGGATATCTGTATAATGTCCAAAGTTGGACCCAGAGAAGAGAAACAAGACACCTCCTTCCTTTCTTTGGAGAGAAGGAGGACTCTAGGTATGGCACGTTCTATAAACTGTTAGGAAAAGCATGCTCAATATGTTGATTAATTTTGCTAAACTGTTTTTCTTTGTTTTTTGTTATAAGGAAAGACTTTCTGAGTAGAGGATTTTTTCCCTCCAGAAACTAATGTAAAAATGCGAGTTATTGATAAAATGAAAACTAAAATAAAGAAAAGATTTGGGGAAAGAACACAAGACAAAGTAGGCCATGAGGTGGGGGGAAAAAGAAAAATAATCAAGGAGAATGCAAGCAAAGAGAAAATGGTTTTAGAGGGGGAGGAGCAGAATTAGGAGACATTTTAAGTTTCAAACACTTGTCCTGAATTTTGCTATCCATATTTATAACTGGTTCAAAAAGAATCTATAGATCATTATTGAATTCACTTCCCCAAAGAACTGTACTCACCGAAATAATTCTGATAAGGATTAGAACCAAAGATTATCTCTGTGGAAGTAGAACTTATAGAAAATCTTGTCCCTTGAATAGGAATGAACCCTTGGTTGTCACTGGAACCAGGGAGAGGACTAGAGAGAGAAGCTTTTGGATCTGACCCTAAGATTTGCACTTTACACAAAGTTAGCGTCTTTCTTCTCCCTGGAATAATGATAGTCACGTATCTTCCCTTCAGTACCCCACAGTCGAAAAATACAGTCTTCCTTGGAGGCATTGAAGAAATTATAGCACATCTGAGTAGAAAGCAGATTATTTATGAAGTTATTGGGATTTTACTTTGATGAATAGAAAAAAAAATATGAGTAGACTAGATTGTCAAGGCTTTGTAAGGGGCTTTCTCCAGTCATTATTCCTGTCACATGGAAACCACCTTAGTGACTTAGATTTACAGGAATAGAACTATTCAGTCAAAAACATGCTCACCTTAGGATAGGCAGAAAACCAAGGGAAATAGAACCAAATCTTCACTTACAAATGTTATGCACAGATTTAACTTTAGGGATCCTGGTAGTAAGTCTAGGGGACTAATGTTGATGATTTATATCACACACCTCTGGATAGAGGATTTAGGGATTCCAAAATGGAGAACAAGACAAAGATAATTTGGGGTGAATCACTTACTTTGGATTGAATTTTCCACCTTGAAAAGATGAATCTCCAACAAGAATCTCAGCTCCATTGATTTGTTCCTGGCAACAATCATTTCTGTTGGTCAGTGACACAAGGGCAACAGAAGATATTGAACCCAAATCTACCATCCACCAAGGATTGGATTCTTGGAGAGTTTGAATACAAGAACTTTTGCCAAAGTCTTTTTGGAAAGACATATCCAATGCTTTTTCAGGAGATGCAGAGTGATGGGACATGCTGGACTGTGAAGCTGTCTTTCCCATTGATATTAATGTCACTGAAATGAAGGGATTTGTAATGGCAATAGTCACCAAGTGAGAAGTGGAAATTCTCATTATTTTCCATGCAAAAAATAGAAAGTCTTAATTCCTAAATAGTTGATTTACAAAATGAAGACATCAGCCATCACCTTGGTTACTGTGTTACTCTCATCTCTTTCTCTGAAATTATTACTTGATGGAAGTTCAACCCTCCTTTCCCCATTCTCCCAGAATTCTTATTTTTGCCAGTAAATAAAGCCATAGCATAGTAAAAACAAAACAAAAACCCAAGCGATGATTGTTTTAGATCTCTGAATCTTTAATTTTATAGGTAGTGATTTGATCTTTGAGATAATTATAGCTTTTAAAATTCTTTTCAGCTCTATGTCAAAAGCAACATGATTTAGTGGCAAGAGTGTAGTCCTGTGATATGGAAATCACATTAAAAGACTGATATATATTAATTTAAGGTCACCAAGGAATTCAGATATGTAATTCCTAAATGAAAACTCAAGTCAGCAGTCAACCTTTTATGGAGTTTTTAATTACTAACAGGAGGAAGAAAGGTATTAGAGAGAGAGAGAGAGAGAGAGAGAGAGAGAGAGAGAGAGAGAGAGAGAGAGAGAGAGAGAGAGAGAGAGAAAGGGGAGAGAAGGGAATAGGGCTTAAATACTCCCTCTGCTTAGGCTGGGCCAAAGGCCCAAGCCCTTAGATAGCTGAGGCAAACAAAAACTGCCGTGGCTCTGATCACAGGAAATGCTTCCGGCCATCTAGTCAGTTGATCTACTATGACTAGACAAAATTTGCAATGTCCGGCCTTTGGCATTGTTATGAAATCTATCTGTAGGTGCTCAAAAGGTGTGTAAGCCAGAGGACGCACACCGAAAGCTTTTCCACGAAAGGCATATTGGTTATATGCTTGGCAGGTAGAGCAGGCTGAACACACTTTAGAGGCTATGGTAGTTATACCGGGGGCTATCCATACTCTCTTAACAGAGTCCACGATGCCCTGGGTACCAAAGTGACCATTTTTATGCATATATTGCCAAATTTGGTGATAGAAACTTTTAGGGAGCAGGGGTTTTCCTTCAGAAGACACCCATACTCCATTAATCTGTTTTGCTTTGAATTTTTGTTTCCATTTTTCCACTTCCTTTTCATTATAGGAAAGTGATAAATTTAAATCATCAGTGGTTGTTAATGTTAAAATTAATCCAGGTCCTTCTATGGCTGCTAGTTTTGCAGCGGCATCTGCTTGGTCATTTCCTCTAGAGACAGGGTCAGAGCCACCTGTATGGGCAGAGCAATGAACTACAGCTAGGGCTTCAGGCAGTTTGAGAGCAGAAAGAGCTTCATTAATAATTTCTGCATTAGCTATGGATTGTTCAGCTGAGGTTAAAAATCCTCTCTGGAGCCATAGCATCCTGACTGAGTGACAAATGCCAAAAGCATATCTAGAATCCATATAAATTGTTGCCTTTTTTCCCTTGGTAATTATACAGACATGTTTCAGAGCTATGAGTTCTGCCCCTTGAGCGCTAATATTAGAGGGCAGTGAAGCTGACCACTCAGTGGCAAATTCTGTGACTACAGCAGCTCCAGTGTAGCATATGCCATCTCTCATAAAAGAACCATCAGTAAATAAGACCAGATCTGAGTTGTTTAAGGGAGTGTCCAAGAGATCATCTCGAGGCTTTTCTGCCATGGACACTAGTGTTTCACAACTATGTAATGGTTCTCCTGAAGTTGGTAAGTCTGGAAGCAAGGTGGCAGGGTTAAGAGTTGAACAGTGCTTCAAGGTAATATTTTCATTGTTTAACAAGGTTATTTCATACCTTGTAATTCGCTGATCAGAAAATGCCTGTGTTCTATGTCTTAACAACAATGCTTCTACCTCATGTGGGCACATACTTGTCAATGGGCATCCTAATACTAGATCAACAATTTTTGTCACTAGTAAGGCTGTAGCAGCTACTCCTCTAAGACATGGTGGTGCTCCTGATGCTACTGGGTCCAGTTGGGCAGAATAATAGGCAATTAAGTGCTGAGAAGGTCCCAAAGTCTGAGTTAAAGCACCTGAAGCTACCCCTCTTCGCTCATGTACATACAAAGTAAATGGCTTGTTGTAATCTGGGATGCCTAGAGAGGGGGCAGACAGGATAGCCTTTGTTAGATCTGATAGAACTGACAGGTGTTCTGGTTGTAATTTGAGGGGTTTGGGGACCGAATCCCTTGTTAGTGCTATAAGGGGTTTAGTAATTTCCCCATAGCAAGGAATTCATTGTCTACAAAACCCTGTTGCTCCCAAAATTGCTCTTAACTGTTTCTTAGTGGTAGGAGCATTTAAATTTTGAATATTCTCAATATGTTTGGGAGAAATCAAGCGGGCACCTGCAGACAGGATGAACCCCAAATATTTTACTTTAGGGAGGCACCACTGAACCTTATCCTTTGAGATCTTATGACCTCTTTTGTGCAATTCCAAAAGAAGGTGCTTGCTATCTTCCTGACATGTTTCTGCATCTGTTGAGGCCAAGAGTAGGTCATCTACGTACTTGATTAATTTGCTGTTTTTAAATTTTATATTATCTGTATTTTGGCTCAAAATTTGCTCAAATAAGCTCGGGCTGTCTACGAAACCTTGTGGCAGACGACTCCAGCAGTATTTATGGCTCTGCCAGATGAAAGCAAAGATATGCCTTGAGTTCTCATGTATGGGTATCGAAAAGAAGGCTGAGCACAAGTCTACTACTGTAAAGTATGTAGCTGTGCTAGGAATAGAAGAAATAATAGTATTGATATTGGAAACTAAGGAGTGTCTTTTTATAACATGATTGTTCACAGCCCTCAAATCCTGCATGAATCTATAGAGGTGTTTGCCATCGGGCCCTCTTTTTGGTTTTTTAACGGGCAGGATGGGCATGTTGTATTCAGATTTACAAGGGATTATTATTCCCTGTGCAATTAATGAGTTAATTACTGGGGTAATTCCCTCAATTGCCTCTTTTGAGAGGGGACACTGAGGAATGGAAGGAGGTGGGATAGATTTAGTTTTTATCTGCACAGGAACAGCAGACTTAAGTAAGCCTACATTGGAAGAAGATGTGGCCCAAAGAGACTCTGGTATATCTTCAGGTATTGCAAAGGTAGGATGCTCTTTATTCTCCTGACTCTCTGAGAGAATTACAGGGAGTAAATTTAAAGATTCCTCTGGTACTTCCAATGATAAGGAACCATCTGGGGAGCAGGTTATTGTGGCTCTGAGTTTGCATAGAAGGTCCCTCCCGAGCAAAGTTAAAGGGGAGTCAGGCATCAAAAGGAAGGAATATTGTACCTCTAGGGGTCCTACAGACACCATTTTAGGAGGAAGTCTTTTAACTCTTTGGGTTATTCCTGATACTCCCATTACATTCTCTGAGCCAACAGAATAACATTGTAAATCAGGTGTTCTATTTAATACAGACCAGAAAGCTCCAGTGTCTAATAGACAATCATAATAGGTGTTACCCACCTTTAAAGTAACATGGGATTCATTAGTATGGGGGGGTAGTGGATAGGGACAATGGGTAGTAGGACATCAGGGTCTGGAAAATCAAAGGTTGTATCCTCTGATTCCTGTGCCCCAGCCCCCCCCCATACCTTCATTGTGTTTGGGAAGTTCCTTGGGCACCCCCCTGAAAAGTACTCCCCTGAACGGCACCCTCCTGAGGGGCGTTCGTGCCTCGAGTATTTTTTTGGACGAGCACCATTTTTTATATTTTGTTGTGGAGTTATTTCATTTGAGTTATCATTTCCCCAATATCCATTCCTATAGTCATCATTCCTAAAGTTGTGGTTTTCATTGTCATAATTATATTTATTTCTATAATTATCACGTCTGTAGTTGTTATTAAACTGAATATTCCTTCCTATAATCTTGAGAAAAGCTCTACACTGTACCATATTGTGGCTCTTCTTCCCACAGAAGTGGCAGGTAATGGATTGATAATTAGATTTCTGGAGACGGGCAATTGTCGTTGGTTCATTATCATGCCCACTTTCTAATTTAGTTATCTTATCTATTACACATCTCATTTTTTTCTTCATTTCCTCCATGTCATCATTATTTTCTTCTTCCTTTTCTTTGTTTCCCTTTAAAACATATATAGCTGTTTTTCGCAATTCTTCAAGGTCCATCTCTGACCATCTTGGACATTGTGTTCTAAAATAATTCTTAATTGCTTTGCAAGAGTTATTGACAAAGATTCTTCTAACTTGTCTTAAACTACTCTCTTTAGTTAAGTCCCAATCTAGGTATCTGTCCCCAAACTCGATAATTCTATCCATAAATCTGGAGGGTGATTCTTCTTCCTTTTGCTTAATTTTTTCCAGTTCCATCCACTTATCTGTATTGTCTGCACATTCCCTCATTGCCATAAGGATGGCCTCTCTACAACGGTATAGTTGTAGATAATCCTCAGGATTGTTATAGTCCCATTCGGGATCCTGAGATGGCCAATGTGCTGCATTAAGCTCCCGGGTTTTGTTGACATGAGGAATTATTTTATTTTTTTCATGTTCAGTTAAAAAAAAGCCTGTATCAGGTTCTCAAAGTCCTTGTAAGACGGATTATACTGAAAAAAATATGTCTCCCATCTTTTTGTTACTAGAAAGGGATCTTGTTCATATGTGGGGATATTTCATGTAAATTCATTTATTTCTTGGGGAGTAGAGGGTATCCTATGTGTTAAAGTCACCACATCCCCATTCCTTCCTATTTCAGGTACTTCTCTTAGAGGAAACAGGCCTCTAGTTGAATTTTGTACCTGTGGGTCAGTTTGACAAGGACAGGTTTCTCTAGGAGGATGAGATCTCCTTTGCGTTGGAATTTGGTTTTCTGTAGGAGAGGGAACATGAGAAACTGGGATTGCAGGGGAAGGGTTTTGGGGATTAAATTCAGTCAAGATTTGCATTATACGAGAGAAGCAGTCTGTTAACTGAGCTATAGGGAAGGTTTTTTCCATCTCTATTTTAGGGAAGGAAATTTCCTCATTCAAAGGTTCAGAAACAGGTCTGTTTCTGGTAGAGTGGGTGTTTGCCAATTGATCCTGTAAGAAACATTTTAGATCTTCTAATTGGGCTTGCATTTTATCCTCAATTTTTTTCATTTTAGCATCTCTAAATACAGTATTGAGGAGTACAAAAATGACAGTACATATTAATATAAAAAATTGGAGGTATCCTGCATTCCTCAATGCCCCTAATTCTTCAACTGCCATATAAATGTCAAAGAATGTAGTACTCATATATATATATATATATATATATATATATATATATATATATATATATATTTTGTAATTATTTCTCTAACAGTCTTCACAAAACACGTGGGGAGCAGGGCAAAGCAAAAACTTTCCACAGGGTTTTTTTTTTCCTTCTAATCTAGGAAGTTGTTCCTTAAGGGAAAGGATATTTAGAAACAGCTCTCCCAGCCAGGACTTTAGGGTCCTGTTGCTGAGATTTAAAACAGCTGTTTTCTATCTAACTATCAGAGTCACATAGCTGGGAAGTATCTGAGGTCAGACTTGAACCTAGGACCTTCTGTCTCTAGGCCTGGCTCTCAATCCACTGAACCACCCAGCTGCCCCTTAAGATTAAAGAGAAGAAAAAGAAAAACTGCTGATTCCAATTTAACATAAGGAGAAAAGAGAAGAGAGAAGAAGTTTTTTATACTCACTTGTTCTAGCAGCTGTGTCTTTAAGCCAAGTTAGCTGTTAAAAGGGACTAAGTGGTGAGAAGGTAGAATAAAAAGGCAAGAAAATTCAGAAGTTTATTGAGAGAATTCTTTAGACTCCTGTGTGGTCAGCCACAATGTGATATGGAAATCACTTTAAAAGACTGATATGTATTAATTTAAGGTCGCCAAGGAATTCAGCTATGTAATTCCTAAATGAAAACTCAAGTCAGCAGTCAACCTTTTATGGAGTTTTTAATTACTAACAGGAGGAAGAAAGGTATGAGAGAGAGAGAGAGAGAGAGAAAGAGAGAGAGAGAGAGAGAGAGAAAAAGAGAGAGAGAGAGAGAGAGAGAGAGAGAGAGAGAGAGAGAGAGAGAGAGAGAGAGAGAGAGAGAGAGAGAGAGAGAGAGAGAGAGAGAAAGGGGAGAGAAGGGAATAGGGCTTAAATAACCCCTTCTGCTTAGGCTGGGCCAAAGGCCCAAGGCCTTAGATAGCCGAGGCAAAGAAAAGAGATCAGTCCCTATCACTCATGTGACCAAAATGGAGAAACAGTCTGAGGGCCTCCACCTCAAGCACCAGGCTCCAACAACCTCCTTTCCTCCACACAGGAAGTCCCCAGACTCCTCAGCTATCCTCTACCTCACCTCCTATGTCTCCCCTGTGCCAATGGTGGCTCTAGCTTAACCCAGGACTGCCCAGAGGTCTGTCCCCTTTGCACATTTCTGTTGAAGGTCATATTCTCAAATAGTTAAATCTTGAGCTTTGCTGCAGCCCTTCCTAAATCTTGTTACCCTGAGTAGGGTGGAGATTGTAGTTTCCAAGACCTGATTCTGTCATTCCAAGTATCTCTATTGTTATTGATCAGGAAATAGCCAAATCCCATCCTCTAAAGAATGGTTTGAACAGGGTTGAGTAGTTTTTGAAATTCACAGTCCTAAAAATCAAGACGAGTTCAAGTCCCATCTGATCACACACACACACACACACACACACACAGAGTCTAGCTAACTCTAGTTGAGTCATTTAAAGCATCCTATATAACTCTCTAAGACTTACATTTCAGAAAAGTTGCCAATTTGCACTAATAGAAAGAATTTCCTTATCTAGGAGTTCCTTGTGCCAGTTAAATTACAGATTTTTCCAACTTTGTAGTTTTGAATATCTTGAAATTCTAAATAACAATGATGATAAAATAATAATAATAGCTAACATTTATATAGGCACATACCAATTATTGTGCTTAGTGCTTTACAATTACTATTTAATTTGATCCCCATAACAACCATATGAGGTAAGTGCTATTATTATCCGCATTTTTACAGATGAGGAAATTGAGGCAAACAGGTTAAGTGATTTTCCCAGGGTACCACAGTTAGTAAGTACTGGAGGTCACATTTGAACTTAGGTCTTCCTGACTCCAGACCCAATGCTCTGTGTGTACTATGGCACCACTTAGCTCCCCTCTAAATATTCTGAAATTAATGTAGTTCAACAGTATATTTGAAGGAGACCTCAGACTAAATCTAGTACAGACTGTTAAATTATGTAGAGCCTACTAAGTCTACTTGTGGTATCCTTTCAAGTGAGGCTTGCAGATATTGAGTAAAGAAAACAAATTGCAATATGGATGGATGGGTTTACCTGAGTGACTGACTGGGATATAGTGGAAGAGAGGAAGGAGAAAGACTTGATCTGAGGCCAAGGGATGTGGAATTATAATGGTAATCTGGAGACCTTTGGAATTGTGAAGAAAGCCAGAGATTAAATTTGGGGAAGGAGACATTTGGGAGGCCTTTAGGAGGTGAGGAAGAAGGAGAAGGAGTCAATCTGAAGAAAGAAGAGGACTCAAATAGAAGGAACAGAAGGATTTGGGAGGAAGAAGAATCTACAGAAAAGGAGAATTTTAATACAAAGGATTGAAATGGAAGAGAAGGATTTGAAGAGGAGGAGCAGAAATTTAAAGAAGAAAAGGACTAAAAAGATGGCAGTTGATGAGGCAAGATTAAACAGAGAAGTTGGTAAGACAAGTTAGAAAAGCAAAAGGAAGTTGGCTCTGGATGTGAAGTTGTTGATATGGTAAGTAGAATCAAAATGGCAATTGGAGAAAGCTCACAAACTCTTATCCACTTTGGTCCTCCAGAAGATCTCATTGAGTGAAGCTTTTCACTATTCTCATTCATCTGACACAGCTGCCAAAGTAATTTTTATTAAGTTCGTTTTGATCAGGCCATTCCCTTCCTCAACCAATTCCATTGGCTTCTGCTTATTTCTAGGATAAAATAGAAACTCCATTTAGCTTTCATCTTTCCAGCTTCATTGTCAATGGACAATGGCTCTACCTCCTTCATTCATCAACCAGCCTGACTTTCTTTCTGTTCCTTACATAGGACACTCCATTCTCATTTCTGTGACTTTGTGCCAGCTGTTACCTATGCCTGGGATGCACTCCCTCCTAATCTCTGCCTCAGATAGGGCCCATTTTCCTTTAAGACAAATCTCAAGACTCCAACTTCTATATGAAGACTCTTGATTTCAGACCTGCTTATAGGCTCCCATCTAAACTATCTTTTGTTTAACTATTTTGCATTTATTTAATTAGAAAGTGATGGAGAAGAAATTAAAGACCTTAAAGCCACGTATAGTCCCCCCCTTTTTATTGCTTTAAAGGACTTTGATAAAATAGAGGTGAGCAGGTCTTTGGTGATCTATAGGTGCCGTAGAGGTTAGCAGCTAGGATGGTAAAGGGCCTTTTCCTGAGTTCATGTTATATGAGGATTAATTAAGCTTGGAGAAGAGAAATTACAGAGAGGAGATGAGTAGATTGGGATGGATCAGATTCCTTTTGTTTATTCCCAAAATTTCAAAGATGCACATTTAAGCTTGATGTCAAGAAAAATTAAGTAATCAAAGCATAGGTGGTGCCATGGATAGAACACTGGGCTTGAAATCAGGAAGAATGTGTTAAAATCGGCTTATTTTTTTATAGTTGCTTCAGACACTAGCTAGCTATGTGAGCCTGGTCTTAAATTAATCCTTTTCCTCAGTTTCTTCATCTGTAAAATAATCTGGAGCAGGAAATGGCAAACCATTCTGCTAGTTTTGCCTAGGAACCCCCAAAATGGGGTCATAAAAAGTCAGGCACAATTGAAATGACTCAATAACAAATGACAAAAATAAAGCCATGTAAACGTAGGCTATTTCAAGATGTCGTGGTCCCCCTGTTTGGAGGTCTTTAAGCAGACACTGGACAACTTCTTACTAGGTATGTTATAAAGAGGATTTCTTTCAGATAGCTGCTGAGGTCCCTTCCCATTTTTAGCTTCTATGACTCTGTGACATGTGTTATTGGTATAATATTAGTACGAGGTTTTATGAATGTATCATGGCTATGTATACTTTGTTGGTATGCATAATGATGTGTAACTTTAAGCATTTTTAAAAATACAAAATACTTTATACATTTAAATATATAAATACTTATAAGATGTTTTATTGATATATGCACATCACTATGTTCCTGCACATAACATATATTTGGTTACAATATATAATTCTATTACATGTGCCATGTGTCATGTATTCCATGGGACTTCTATTCTTGAGCTTCATATATATCATATTGTCACATATTGCAATTATATACCATTGATTATATTTATTGTATGAACCCTAGCTAGCTGCATACAATTCTACTATATTTTGCACAGAGGCAGCACAGTATAGTAAGTAGATAGAAAGCTGACTTTGGATCAAGAAAGGATCTCTACTTAAAAAAAAATGAAATCATCTTCAAGACTTATGTGGTCCAGGGAACTAAGGCACAACCTTCTGACCAGGCTACCAATTGTGGCACCTCAGAGGTGAGGAAGTTACGCCCAACTGAATCAATACTGTATCTTTGCTACACGGTTGTTAAGAAAACATTTTTATTAGATCTCACAAAGTCTTTAAGTATCCCATTTCATTCCAATCCTAAGTATGAACAACTGGATTGGCTTGAATCAGGCTTAACCCATTCCATTGTATAAATATACATTTCCTAGAGCAAAGCACTAGGCCACATTTCTCCTGATGTTTTTGTAGACAGATAGAGAGATGTGGGCTCAATTAGAGTAAAATTAGTGGGTTCAGACTTGGTTCAATGGCTGGACCCCAAAATAGTTATTGATAGTTATAGGTAACTTCGAAGGAGTTTTCCAGAGGAGTTCCCTAAGGATCTGTGTTCAGCTCTGTGTTATTTAATATTTTGGGTCAATGTCTTAGATAAAGACAGCTCTAAAATGCTTGTCACATTAGCAAAAAAACATTAAACTTGGAGTTTGCACAATGGATTACAGTCAGAATTCAAAATGATTTTGACAAGAGTATTGGCTAGTTGAATTTTGGGATGAGTTGAATACATGATATTTAATAGGGATGAATGTGTGATTTTTAACTTTGTGTTCAAGAAATTAGCTTTACAAATGCAACATGCTTTGTGTGAGTGTGTTTGTGAGAAATAGTGTAGAATGCTGACATTTCACATGTCATTGGAGAAGTCCATATGAGAGAATTCAAATTTTGGTACACAAAGGTATTGGAAGATTGTTACTATTCCACTCCACCAAGGCATACGTTACATTGACAAAATGGGACCTACAATATTTATTTTTGATTGTTAGTTTTGTGTTTTAGGGTTGTTCTGGAGCCAGCTCGCACCAGCTTTCTAGAACCAATTGCCAACAAGAGCATTTGCCCCATGGAAATCAGCAAATGCTATGTAACCAGAGTTTTATTTGTCAATTTCTAGATTTATGAAAATTATAGAGAAAATGTTAAAAATGTTAAAAGTGTGGCATGTACTTTTTTTGGAGAGCCATTTGTTTAACATTTATCAGCATGCCCTTGGGAGTATCCCATCTGGTGATGTCCAATGTAAAATCTATGGCACTTGCTCATCTGGAGCTTTCTATGTCAATAGAATCAAAGGACCAGTGCCTTACAAAAATGGTCATTGGCACATGATTAAGGTAGCACAACTAGGTATTTGTTAAGGGCTAGACATGGGGGTTAAGTGACTTGCCCAAGATCACACAGCTAAGGAAATATCTGAGGTCAAATTTGAACCCAGGATCTCCAGGTCTAGCTCTCAATCTATTGAGCCACCCAGCTGTCCCAACCAGACATTTGGAACCTCAGCCTTCTCTCAAGTCTTGCTATAAAATTGCATTGCCCAGTTGAAAATCCCTTAGATGGAAAACTATTTGTCATGAGGTAATACTGAACTGGGAGAGGGACAGGGTCATCACTCATGAGTTGGCTAAAAGGAAGGCTGCTTGGACACAGATACCAAAAAATTTCTGTCTGCCTGATGGCCATGTTATAAAGTTAACTAGGAATTGAATATCTTTGGCTCAGTGATGTAATAAACCACAAAAAAGGAATGAGCAGAAAAAAAATTAATAGGAGGAGGGAAGAGGAGGAAGTGAAGAAGGAGAAAAATGTGGAAGGTAGAGATAAAAGTAGATTAGAAGGGATAAAAATAAAAGGTGTGATTTTCCAACAGGAAAAGGATCACTATAAGGAAAAAAATAGATTTTTCAGACCACATCTTATGAATAATATTTCCTTGAACCATTCAAGGTTTATAGGAAGAACTTTGTGACCTCACTGACCTCACTTTCCAAATAAATCTACTCACCAGAGGGTGTCAATTTAGAAAATAGTACCCAAAGCATATTACTGGAGAACCAATAGATGTGTGTACATTGGAGTGCTTCCATTAAATCGCATACCTAAATTGGAAATCTGTGTCCCAGAGTCACCAGCTTGTAGCTTCTCAGGGCCTTCAAATGCTTTCCCAAAGACTTGTACTTCACACATAGTTAAGAGCTTTCCTCTGCCAGGGATGGTGATAGTCACATATCGTCCCTTCATTGACCCACAGGAGAAAGACTCAGTTTTTCCAGGCCTCATGGCAGGAACCATAGCACACCTAAATAGAAACCATATTTTTATTTTTGAAGACATTGCAGTGAGAGAAAGCAGAGTATATAGGACATCATTAGAAGAGGATCACTCATTTTAATAGGATTTCTTTAGCCAATCTTTCTGTTCTTTTTATCCCTAGGAAATACTAAAAAGGGTGATCTGAATTGATTTTTAATAAGATCAGTCATTGAAGAGTGATATAACGAACAGCCTGTACTCCTCCCTGACTATGGCTCTAGAATCCTTCCTATTCGATAACTTGCACAAGAATAGTGATCTTTGATGCTCCCTTCTTTTTTCCATCCTTCATAGATTTCATTTTAATATGACATGTCAGGCACTGTGCCTATGATCCTATGACCTCAGTAGCTATTCTTTTTATAATGTGAGAAATGATTTTAACCCCTATTATTTCCTATTTCTAATTAGAATTATTCAGACCAGTGTGACCAATATGTATTGCTTTAGGTAGGTTAAAATATTTTTTCTTATATCAGACTTTTTAGGCTATGAGGAATAGGTTTAAGACTGCACACTAAGAGTCATGACTACACTTGCTTAACTACAAAATGTCCTAATTAGAGAACTTCCACCTATGTGGCCTGACGAGTAAGTGCCAACTTGGGGAAGGGGATCTCTGGACCTCCAGACCTTTTCCTCTGACATTATCTTCTTACTCAATCTAGGGATATAAGCACTCCATTTCCAATGTTATGACCCCTTAGTCAGTGATGGGTGTACATCCTGTCCATCCAAATGACCGTTTTATTGCTCCTTTTGTGACCACTCACAGAAAGTCCCCTACTTAATTTTCTAATGGAGAGATGCTGTATACTTTCATATTATTTCATGACTCATTTCTTCTCTCTACTCGCATGGCCATCACACTCATTCAGGCTTATTATTACTTCCTGCCTAGATTATCGAAATAGCTTCCTTGTCTGAATGCAGACTGAAGTATATTGTTTTTCATTTTATTTTCTTCATGGTTTTAAAAGGATACATATATATGTATATATGTATGATTATTCCTCTAATAACATGACCAATATGGAAATGCATTTTGCATGATCACACATGTACAGCCTAGGTTAAGTTGCTTGCCTTCTCAGGGAAGGGGGAGAGGAGGAAGAGAAGGAGACGATTTGGAACTCAAAATTTTGGAAAATGAATGTTGAAAATTGCTTAAGCATTTAATTGGAAAAATTAAATATTAAACAACAACAAAAAAGAAATAGCCCCCTAATCGATCCCCCTGCCCCAGGTATCTTTCTTCTTCAATCTGTTCTCCACTTAGTTATCAAAGAGATAAGCCTATGGGACAGGATAGACCACATCACTCTTTTACTCAGTACACTGCAGTGGATCCATAATACTAGTAGGATAAAGTATAAACCCTTATGAAGCCCTATCTGACAACCTATCTCAGCTTACCTTTCTAGCTTTATTATGTTATTTCTCTTTTTGTATCTATCTCATATCTCTGTACTTTTGTCCTGCTCCTCCCCATTCCTAGAATTGATGTTTTCATCATAGAATCATTAACTATTTTCCATATATTTTGTATAAAGATATATATATATATCTCACCTCTTCTGGCTAGACTGTAAGCACCTTAAGGTCAGGGGCTGTTTCACTTTTGCCTCTCAGCACCTAGGATAGTGTTTGGCACATAGTTGGTACTTAATATAGTCTTATTGGTTGATGATCTATGACTGATAATTCACCTAGATTTTGGCAAAGGTTTTTCATAAAGCATTTTATGGTATTCCAATGGAAAAGATGGAAAGATGTGGACTAGATGAAAGTATAATTCAGTGGATTCAAAGCTGTTTGAATGACTGGATCTGAAGTATAGCCATGAAAGGAAACCCAGATAGACATCGTGGCAATGCATACCCTTGACATCTAGAAATTTTTGTTTGCTTTTTCTATAATCCCAGGCTAAAACTCAGTCAATAAGAGTTCTGTGGTTACCATGGTGGGCTTGTGGGTCTGTCATCCATAATCTTAGGTAATGACTCAGCTGACTAGAACTTTCTCTTATCTCCAATCAAGGTTGGGGACTGGATAAAAAAGAACTATTGCATTAAGTTTTCCTCATCTCAAAAATCAGAATCAATCAAGTGACACACAGATCACTCTACAGAGTTCAAAAGATAAATCTTTTATCAATTCTTCCCCCAGCATCCCTCAATAACTTTACCCTCTAATAAAAAAATGACTTCAAAAATCCCAAAGGATTCTTAACAGGTTAGAACATAAGACTAAGTCATATATGATTAATTTTTTTAAACCCTTGCCTTCTGTCTTAGAATCAATACTGTGTATTGATTCCAAGGCAGAAGAGCAGTAAGGTCTAGGTAATGGGGGTTAAGTGACTTGCCCAGGGCAACATAGCTAGGAAGAGTCTGCAGTCACTTTGAACCCAAGACCTCCCTTCTCTAGTACTTGCTCTCTACTCACTGAGCCACCTAGCAGCCCCTGTGAGTAATTTTAATAGGAATAAATGTTTTGAACTTATGTTCAAACAATTGACTAAGTAAAAGGTAGGGGTTGCAGTGCTAAATAGCTCATCTGAAAAAGATCTAGGCATTTCATTGGACTGCAAGTTCCATATGTCAACAATGTAATATTATAGTCAAGAGAGTTTTTGTGATTTGTGACTACTTTAAGGAAGGCATAGTGTCTATAATTTGGGAGTATATAGTAGGTACTCTGTGCTCTTTCCTAGTCAGTTGTCATAGGAATATTGTTTTCAGTTTGGGGCACCAAATTTTAGCAAGGGCATTTACAATCTGAAGAATATCCAGGAAGCAACTAGGAGGCTGAAGGGCCTTGACTTCATATCACCTGTATGACTGATTGAAGAAACCGAGGATGTTTATTTGGCCTATAGATATAGGTGAGAGTGGGGTATGTTAAGTGTTTTCAAGAGTTTAAAGAACAGCTTCATGGAAAAGATTTCCTGACCATTAAAGTTATCTCAAAATGGGATAAGCTGCTTGGAGGGGTAGCGGATTCCATGATGGTCTTCAAACAATTAGATGAGCATTTGTTGGCTGTGTTGGAGAGGGGATTCATGTTCAGGAATGAGCAAGATTAGACTATTCTACCAAAGTAGGTTTAATTGGGTTGCTTCCTTGCTCAGGAAGCTCCAGTAGCTTCTTGGTAAAATGCACACTCCTCTGTTTGGCCTTTAAAGCTATTAACCATCTAGCTCCAATCTACCTTTCCAGACTTACTGTGTTATTCCCCTTCACACACTTAAAGTTTAGCCAAATCAGCCTTTACTTATTCTTCTTATGGGACACTTCATTTCCTATTGCCTGCCTTTGTAAAGCTGTTCTCTATGCCTGAAATTCACTTCTTCCTCCCTTCTGCCTTTGTATAATAATTCCTAGCTTTCTTGAAGGTTCAGTTTAAGTCAACTTCCTATACAGAAGGTTCTGTTTTCTGATCACCTAGTTACTAGTTCCTTTCTTAGAAACCATGTATTATTTGCTTAAAAAAAAAAAAAAACCTTTGAGGGCACCTGGTGGCTCAGTGGATTGAGAGCCAGGCCTAGAGATGGGAGGTCCTAGGTTCAAATCTGGCCTCAGCCACTTCCTAGTTGTGTGACCCTGGGCAAGTCACTTGACCCCACCCTTGCCTAGCCCTTACCACTGTACTAGAGGGGAATCAGGAATCAAAGTTTTGACAGGTAATTGAGAGAGAGGGAACAGATAAAGAGGAACACCACTTCTCCCTCCCCCCAGGCAGAGCTGTCTGGAAAATGGAGTTAGATCTGACCAGAGCTGAAGGGTAAGAGAAAACCACTTTAGTCTCTTTCTTCTTTAGTTGTATATATGATCCCCCTTTAGTACATTTAATATGTCTGAGTTCTCAGAAAGTTGAAAATGTCTATTTATTAGACAAGGGGTTGGGTATAATAAGTTAGGAAAGAGGAAACAGAAAGTCCCTGAACTATCTTCCTCCTATAGCTTTCTTCAGGGGTTTGAGGCTCAAGTCTAGGGACTAAGTCCCAGATGATCTTAATATCTTTGTAGGTTCAAGATGATGGTATTTCTTGGCACAGAGATATAGCTTTGAAGGAGTCTTCTGAAGGATAGGCTATTGTCTTCCCCAAAGGGAAAAAACTCTCTTTCTAATCACTATGAGACAGATGGTTAGTCTGAATCTTTTCTGTTGAAATGAAGGATTGGTAGCTAGATGTGGTCAGTGGAAATTGCTCCTTCTTCTCAGTTCAAAAGGGAAAAAGCTGAATCATCAACTACTCCTCTCCTTTTCTTAGCTGGAAATTCCATTCCCATCCTCAATTGGCAGCCAGAGTTCTATCTCCTTTTCTCATGAGGCAACATTGCAAATCCAGTCCTTGCCTTTACTTCAGCATTTCTTTCTTCCAAACCACTTTTCTGCCTTGGAACCAATAGTGGTTCCAAGACAGAAGGTAAGAGTTAAAAAAAAAACCCAAACCTTTACCTTCCAACTTAGAATCAATGCTTTGTATTGGTTCTAAGGCAGAAGAGCAGTAAGGGCTAGGTAATGGGGTTTAAGTGACTTGCCCAAGGTGACATAGCTAGAAAGGGTCTGCAGTCACTTTGAACTCCAAGACCTCCCTTCTTTAGGTCTGACTCTCTACTTACTGATCCACCTAATTGCCTCCAACAATACAGTTTTATATTTTAGTTATTGGCATATTTGTCAGATAAATTATCGAATCAGAGGTCTAGGGCTAGACAGAGTCTCAGAAGCTGGTTGGTATAATCACCTCATTCCATAAATGAAGAAACTGAGGCTGAGGTTAAGTTAAGTTACTTGCTTTCCTTGTTTAGAATATTGTAAGCTTTTGTAGTCATGGAAGGGACAATGTTGGATTTTACTACTAGATGTGCCCCTCAGCCCAGGATAATGCTTTATACTTAAATATTTGTTGAATGAATGAACATATTCAAGTAGAGAGGATGGAGGGAAGGGGAACATATTCTGAGGCAATCATAAATTTCATATCAATGGCATCATATTTACATTAAGTTTTATTGTCTTGGATTCATGAAATGTGGAGAATTCAGCACTTGAGAGAAAAGGGTTAGATACTTGATTTATATAGCTAGTCAATTCAGTTCTCCATTCCAGTTATCGCATTACAATGTCAGGCTTCCTGGGAATTAAAAGTGCTAAGTAAATAATTTACCTGGGATTCATCCTGCCATTCATATATTGGGAGTCTCCAATCAGGATCATGGCTCCATTCATGAGGTCAGAGCAACAATCTCTTCGGCTTGTAATTGATACAGAATCTACAGTATATGGTGAACCTAGATCTACCATCCACCAGGGATCATTCTCTGGGTAAGTTTGAATACAAGAACCTTTGTTAAAGTCACTAAGTAAAGATCCATCTACAGCTCTTTCAGGAGATCCTAAAGCACTGTAGACACTGGACTGGAAGGCTGGTTTCCCCCTTGATACCACTGGAACTAAAAGAGAAAAATAGAATGGCATTGGTGATTATCAATTAGCTGTGAGTTAGAAAGAAGTGCAGATTCTTTCTAGCAGAACTAAGATTTTACATTCTTCACACAAGGGGGAAATTATTAGGAAATAGCTCTTCAAAATGTTTGTATGTGATCCCAGTTAATAGCTGTCTTACTTGTCTATTGGAATTCAGGTTGGAAAGTGATAAGGATCTCTATCCCTTCTCCACTGCCACTATTACCATCTCTTCCTTTGAGGTCCCAGCTGCTCAGTTACTGTGTCTTTTCTACAGCATTCCCTGATTCCCTAGATGCAAATTATCTTTCATTTATTGAATGTCTTAGATTAAATCAAATTTCCACATAAGTTTTCTAAAGTTATATGATCCAAATCATCTCCCTTCTTTCTTCCCTCCCAGAGCTTGTAAGCAATTCAATCTGGGTTATACATGTATTATCTCACAAATTTGTTCTATAATTTTGATATAGGCGACTCAGTCTTCAAGAATGATTGATCACATTCTGAATTTCCTGCAGCGTTGGAATATTAAGTGCTCTGAAAGATCAAAATGAGTTAACTTTATATTTTGAGATGAGAGAGAATATCTGGTAGAATGCACAAGAGGGAAAGACAATTTTTATGGCTACTTTTAAGCTTCTTCCTTTGTATCTGAAATTCTTAACCTTTTTAAATTTCATAGTGCCTTTTGACAGGCTGGAGAACTATGGATATCTTCTTAGGATAGTGTTTTTAAATACATAAAATAAAATGTATATGATTGCAAAGGAAAGCAATTACACTGAAAGTTATCAAAATGTTACAAAAATAACTTCTCAGACTCCAAGTTAAGAATGCTGGCTTTATAGCAATCATATTTTCAACTATGAATGTTTTACAGAGAGAATTATAATGTTACTTGAATTCTTCTTGTTAAGAAAATATACTTACCAGCTGAATCCATGGCATTATCAGTCCCAGGTGATGAAGGGAGAGATTTAGGACTGATAGGCAGGTTATCAAGGGGGGGAAATTTTGATGCCTTTCCAAAGACTCGTACTTCACATAGAGATATCATTTTTTCTTTTCCTGGGTTGAGAACACTCACATATCTTCCATGAATCAGTCCACATCTGAAAGTCTCTGTTTTTTCACGATCCAGGAAACCAATGACTGCACATCTGAAGGCAAATTATATATATTTTTTGGTAAGGATGCTCATGAAAACAGTTTACATAGAGTCAGGTCAAAGATGATTAGCTTCTGGTCCCACTTATTTTAGTATGGTTTCTCAAGCCAACATTCAAAATTATTTACTTGCAGTAATAAAAAGCATTCCAGTGCCTAGCTTCCACAATGATGGAAACTGGAAACCATTGAAGTAAAGACCTCAAGAGAGAAGCATTATGGGAGACAGAAGAAGCTTTTGTCTCCATTGCAACCTCCTGCTTGACTAAAGTATGACCTGTGAACTTCAGAAGGTGGAAGGATTGGGACTTCTCACTAGTATCCTAAGCTGTCCTTGCCACACTTGGTGGTGGTGTCAGCATTGGGAGCCGAGAAAATATTAGAAACACTGAGGAAAGGCAGCTTCAGAACTCTACAAGGAACTCATCAGAAAGCTACATTATGCCTATGGGGAACTTCATGGGCACCCATGAAGGAGAGAAAAGAGCTTCCAGGAACCCAGTTCTGGGAATTATCCCTTTGCTACACATACTTTCCATACTTTCTCAGCTTGAATCAACTTTCCCTTGGGCTCTACATGTATTTGTGGCAGTGTGCCTTCAAGTTTTTGCTATATTTCTGTAGTAAATACTTATTCTTTTAAAAACCAAGTCTGACTAGCTAATTGATATCAGTTAATATTCAATGGAAGAACATACCAGTTATTGTTTTTGATGCACTAGGGTGATGCCTAGAATCTGGAAGATAATTATAGCCAGATAAAGGGACCTAGCTGCACAGTACTGATGGGAATTGGGAGAGAGAGCAAGAGAGATAAGCAAGAACCTATGTTATATAAATATAATTCTAAAAAGCTTTTTACAAAAATTAGAGAAAATTTAATCAATTATAAAGACTTTTAAAAAAAGTTACTTGTAGTCCACCAACATAATAAAACCTACAATACTACATAAATTTGCAGGTTTAATGCTAAACTCATCAAATCATGAAGATGATTCTTTAAGGAAAGAAGAAAAATAGAATTCATTCAAAAGAGGAAAAAGTCTGCAAACTCATAAGTAATAAATAAACACAAATATAAACAAAAGAATCTTGGCATTTAGACTTCAAAAATCATTAGAACAATTTGAAAGTCTAAAAAATTAAAAGGAATAGATCAGCAGAATGAATAAGTTAAATAAGAAACTAAAAATTGAAAATAATATTCCAGAATTGAATAAAACCAAAGACATAAATTATTAGGTGAAGGACTCCCTATTTTGTAAGAACTGTTAGGAAAATTGGAAAGCAATTTTGTCGAAGTGAGATTTAGATACACAGTTTATATCATGCATCATGGTAAGGGCTGAATGGATACTGCATCTGCATATAAAAGGTTATACCATAAAAAATTAAAGGAGAATAAGGGAGGATATTTTTATAATGATAGTTAAGGAAAAATTATTAAGAATTTAATAATTCAAATGAGATAAAAATAAATAATTATGCTTACATAGAACTAAAGAGATTTTTGCATAGATAAAATCTTTATCAATAATGTGATCATGGTCATAGATAAAATTCTTATCAAATTGGCTAATGGCATGTAGAAGACATGATTACCATGTATGCAAAATATGGTTATATAACAAATGTGGTTATATAACAATGTTGAAGTGATCTATATAGATCAAAGAATAAGACAAAACTAAGAAAATGAAATTTAATAGATGTATGTTTAAAATCCTACATTTTGGACTGCCCTATCCTCTTTTAACTGACTCTATCTATTAACAGGCAGTTTTCAAATGAAGAAATTAAAGCTATCTACAGTCATATGAAAATGCTTCAAATCATTACTGAATCAAGTAACAACTCTTAGGCACCATATAGACCTAGCAAATTGGCTACTATGAGAGAAAAAGAAAATTATAAATGTTGGAGGGGATTGGGATGTGTAGTAAAGGATTTTGACAGGGTAAGCTGAGAGCAAGAGATCCTGCAAACCAACATTCCACACAGAACTCTCAGGAGCACTGAGTACAGTTGGTGAACTCCTCTGGAAGAGGAGCTTTGTACTGATGTTACTGAGCCAGCACAGGTGTTGGAAACATTTCAGCAACCAAATGGTAGAGAACCATATGTGTCAGTAACTATTGGAGACCAGATTTGTGATCTTCTGATTGATACTGGAGTCAGTAAATCAGTTTTGCAAAGTTTTCCTATGAATTGTAGAACTGTTGGTACAATGGAAGTAATAGATGCTACTGGTAAACCTCAGAGAGTAGCAAAATTACAACCAAAAATGATTACTTTAGGTCCATTATTTGTGGAGCATGCATTTCTGTGTATGCCAGACTGTCCAATGAATCTTTTAGGTAGATATTTATTATGTAAACTAAGGGCAATGATCCAATGTACTGATACTGGTGATATCTCATTACATCTATCAGAAGAATCTCTGAAAGCTTTTCCATTGATGTTCTTAGATTCAGTCAGTACAGATGGTGACTTAGATTCAATCTATCCAATACCTGAGGATATACCTGAAGGTCTTTGGTCAAAGTATCCCACAGAATAGGAAGATCAGAATGGCAAAGTTGTATATCATTTTATACAGGATTTAAGAGCAATCAATGACTATGTAATCAAGACTCATCCTGTCCAGCTGCTATAATTTCTTCCATTCCAAATCAGTCAAGATATTTCACTGTGGTCGATTTATACTCAGATTTTTTCTCAATTCCAATTCTGCTACTGCAGTGTTAGTCCAGAAGTTAGCAGATTTAGTTTTGGGATGTCCATTGACTGTATATTGTTCACATCAAAAAGAAGAACTAATGAGGAAATTTCATACTCAAGCTTATTCACATCAACGAATTTCTAAGTATGAAATTATTCTCCTGGGTAGTAAGAACATCCAGTTGAGGAGGTATAGTGCATTAAATCCAGCTATGCTTCTTCCTGATTTGCCAAAAAATGGTGAACCATTACATGAGTGTGTTAAAGTATTAGATCTAGTGGATAAGCCTAGGGTGGATTTGAAAGACACTCCTATTGAAAAATGCAGACTTGGCATTATTCACAGATGATTCTTCATATTTGTGTGATGGAATTTGATGTACTGGTGCTGAAGTGGTCATAGAATTTGAGACACTGTGGCATGGCTCATTACTTAGCAAACTTAGTGCTCAAGGAGCAGAGCTGGTGGCATTGGAGTAAGCATGTCTTCTAGCTAATGGTAAAAGTGCTAATATTTTTACAGACTCTCGTTATGCATTTTCAGTATGTCATGCAACAGGGAAGAGATGGAAACAATGAGGTTTTATTACTGCATAGGGAAAACCAATTGCACATGCAGAAATAATAACTGAGTTGTTGGATGCTATCCAAAAACCTAAACAGCTAGCAGTGATCCATTGTAGAAGTCATACTTGTGGCAGAGATTCAGTTCTCTAAAGGAAATCATAGAGCTGATATAACTGCTAAGTTTGCAGCCAGGAATGCTCCAGTGTATATAATGAATTTGTCAACTATTGAGTCTGGTTATTTTGAAAGAGCTTATGTAGATTCAGAAATTCTTGGAGCAAGAAAAGAACAGGGAATATGGATTGCAGATGCTGGAAAACTGCTATAACCAAAAGATTTATATACCTATTTGTGTCAAGCCATTCACACAAAGGGTCATTTTGGTACTCAAGCTGTAGTAGACTACGTAAAAAAGCAATGAGTAGCACTGGGAGTAAGTACTATTGCAAATAAGAGCTGTACAAGTTGTTTTGTTTGCGAAAAATTCAATCAAGATACATTCAGAAAGGTTTGGGTGGTAGACCTTTGACATATTGTCCATTTGAGAGGTTGCAAATTGATTACATCAGCATGCCAAAAGCTGGAAGATACAAGTTTTGTCTTGTAATTGTTGATAGATTAACAAAATGACCTGAAGCTTTTCAATATAATACTAATATAGCTAGCTTTGTGGTGAAAGTGTTATTTAAGGAAATTGTTCCTTGGTTTGGTGTACCAATTATCATAGATTCTGATAAAGGATCTCATTTCACACAAGATATCCTGAAAAGAGTCTATGAGAATCTAGGAATAACACCTAAATATCATGTTCCTTATCATCCACAAAGTTCAGATCAAATGGAGTGGGTGAATAAGGAACTCAAGACTATGGTGGGGAAAATTTGTGCTGAAATTCATCTAAAAATGGCCAGATATTTTTCTCATAGTTTTGTTTTGCCTACATACAAGACCAAGTGCAGATTTACATATATCATCTTATAAAATGCTCGTTGGACATACTCCATTGAAGGCAAAAACTTGTAAGACAGTTTATAGATTTCTCTTAGGAGGAAATTGTCAACTTGCTTCATATTTATGTGCATTACAACAATGGCTTAGAGAACTGCATATGGGAGTATTGATCCAATCTGGCCCATTGGACTATACTCTTCATAATTTTCAACCAGGTGATATGATGTATGTGAAAAATTTTGCAAAAACATCAGCAACTCAAGAGAGCTGGGTAGGTCCTTATACAATTGTGTTAGTTTCACTACCTCCAGTGAAAGTATTAGGAAGAGATTCGTGGTATCATTTCTCACATATTAAATTAGCTCATGGAATTGATAATGAAAGTGTACAAATTGTAGAAGAAGAAAATGAAGAAGAATTCATGGAAAGCTGTGATTCATCAGTCAAATAGAGTCTTCAGTCAGAGCCTTCAGTAAGGAGAGGACCATTCTAGTGGAAGAGGATGTTCAGATGGAAGAGGACAATGCAGTTAAAGAGGAGGATTCAGAAAAGTGATGGACATTGTAAAAAAAAGACTGAAAGACTTATAAATAGTAAGCAGATAAAGACTTTGAAGGGAATTTTCAATGAAGAGGATCAAGAGATTGATGGACTAATAGTTTTAAGGAATTTTGGGAATTTAATATAATACAACATAACATATTCACAAGCATTCGTTACTATATTTTACTATCATGAATTTGGAGAGGAAGAATTCTTTAAACAAGATGAGAAGAGGAAAAATCTGAAGCTGTGGTAAGTATATTGCATGCAACAGTAACACAACAATAACACAACAGTAACACTGACATAACACTAACAAAATAACATAACAGCATGAATAACAACCTAACAAACACATATACACAAAAACATAAAAATGGTTAGATTACATTGATTCACTAGTTGAATGAGTGAAACAATGTTTAGCTAGATATTAATAATATATTATAATATATAATTTTATATATATATACATATATATATATATATAGTTAGTTAGTTAGTTAGTTAGTTAGTTAGTTGGTTTTGAACCCTTCTTTTAACTTTGTAAAGTGCTCTACAAATATTATCCCATTTTATTTTCAAGAGATAAAGCTTAGCATCATACCTGGCATTCAAAGTTCCTCCACCATCAGGAGAGTCCCCTACCAGGATCAGTGCTCCACGTAATTCTTCAGTACAACAGTCTTTTCGGGGAGTGATTGCCACAGATTTCACAGTTTGTGTACAACCCAAATCTACCATCCACCAAGGATTAACCTCTCTTTGTGTTTGAATACAAGTGCCTTTTTCAAAATCAGCTAGCAGTGATCCATCTACAGCTCTTTCAGGAGACCCCAAGGGATTGGAGATGCTGGACTGGAAGGCAGGTTTTCCCTTTGATAGCACTGGACCTGAAATGATGGGATATGTAAGGGAAAAGTCCATTAGCTATCAGCTTCACAGTACAAACGCTTTTCCTAGCATGAAGAAGTGCTCCCTATACCCAAGGATAAATAAAAAGTCCTACTATCTTAAGGAAGTGATCTAGAATGCTTAGTTATCATCATTTGACATTGCTAATAGATGTCATTCTCACTTTTATGAGTTCACAATATAATCCCATAACATGTGCTACAATAGTATACCTTTCTCTTCTAAGCAAGAATGTATAAAGGAAAAATCAAGTGTGCATGATGTTTAACATAGCATTCCCATTTAATTCTAAGGCAGAAGAGTGGTAAGGGCTAGACAATTGAAACTAAGTTCTCCCAACTCCAGGTCTGGTGCTCTATCCATTGTGCTACCTACTTGCCCTTTAACCATTTTTTTTAACCATTCATTTACTAAAAAGGACCTGGATTTAGAAACTTCAAGGGAAAAACGAGCCAATTAATTCCAGCCAATTTTACATGAAACATTCAAAGTGAAATTTCTATGAATTAAAAAATATTGAGAATATATTTAGAGATGTTTAAAATATTTGGTTATTAAAAACATAAAAGATTCCATTTGAAAACAGGACTCATTAAATATTTTATGGTTCTTATGATTGTTCTTAGGATATTAAAACTCCTTGCATTACTTTTTACAATGTGTAGAGATCTTTCTAAAAGGTGACTTGCAATACAAGATGCATTCACGTTTTGTAAGCTGGACGTGAAGCTGAGAGGAATAGGAAAAGAGATTAGAGGAATAAGGTGGAAACAAAAGAATAAAAAATGGAAAGGAACCTGAGTGAGAATTGGAAATATTTTAAAAAGGAAGAAAGTTTGAGGGAATAACATTTGAAAAGAATACACATTTGAGGAATTGTGCTTCCTCAGTAATATTTGATTTGAGGAAAGAAAGTCACAAAAATGCCACTGGTACATTGTGCCTGTGTATATATATATATACACTTACCGAAGTTGTTCTCCATGAGGTCAAAATTATATAAAGAATAAGAAGAATCATGACTGCTTAACTCTAGTTCATCAGGGAACACCTTGTCTGAATTCCAGATCTTTCCAAAGACTTTCACATCACAGAATGATAAAACCTTTTCTCTCCCTGGATGTATGATTGTAACATATCTTCCTTTCATTCCTTCACAGCTGACAACATGTTTTATCCCTAGATCCAAGAAGGGAATGCTTGCACATCTGGAAAGAAACAATATTGTTATGTGTGAGAGGATTGTGGTGATAGGGTATGGGCTGCTCAGGAGGAAAACTAAAGATGATTTGTTTGTCCCTTTTATGTTATCATGACTCAATAGCCAAAAGTTCAGCTCTATTTATATCCTAACAATTAAAAAAATTCCTGCCAACATGGGTTTTTTTTTTACTCAAATATTCTGGTCTTAAGGTCCCAGTTTTGAAAGAAAAAAGTTTTAACTTTATGTTCCTTAACATATCTAAGGGAGGAGGAACAGAGAGCAGATGAAAAGGGAGCATAGACTATGGCTACTCAAAAGTGACCATGATGAAGAATTGACTTAATTGGCCTAAAATGTGAATTTCTGCTGTTTGCCAATTTACCTTTCCAAATACCATTTTTGAAAAGTGATTCATCAGTCCGTTTGCCAACCCACCAGCATTTAAATGACACAGTTTCAGTCAATACC
The DNA here is from genome assembly GCF_027887165.1 of Monodelphis domestica. NCBI lineage: Eukaryota > Metazoa > Chordata > Mammalia > Didelphimorphia > Didelphidae > Monodelphis > Monodelphis domestica. Next base: position 125,362,961 of record NC_077231.1, read on the forward strand.
TAGCATTGAACTTTCCGCCCTGATAAGGTGAGTCTCCCACCAAAATCATGGTTCCTTTGATTTGTTCCTGACAGCAATCTTTTCGATTGGTGATTGACACAGATCCTATAGTTTGTGTTGAACCCAAATCAACCATCCACCAAGGGTCAGTCTCTTGTAGTGTTTGAACACAGTGGCCACTTTGAATAGAACCATCCATAGGTTTCTCAGGAAACTGAGAAGGAATGAAGACACTGGACTGAGAGGTTGGTCTTTGTTTTGACAATTCTGGACCTGAAATAATCAGAAAAATAGGGTAAGATATGAGAGACCTGGTGACAAGAGTAGCTTGAGAGAAATTTATGTATCATGAAACTTGGTATAATGGAAAGATTAATGGCTTCAGATACTGAGACCAGAATTATTTAGGATTAGGTTTGCCCCCAGGTGAAGGTTTCCCGAAGAAGAGGGGAGTTTAGATTTTAGATTTAGTTTAGAATTAGGTTTGTTTATATTTCCTCCCTTTCCTCCTATGTAAGGGGTTTTCCAAGGAGAGGGGAATTTAGAATTTTGGTTAAGTTTTGGATTAAGTTTTCCCCAGGTGAAGAGTCCCTCAAGGAAAGGATAATTTAGGATTAAGTTTAAATTTAAGTGCCCCCTGTAATCCCCCCACCCCCTGCCCTGGGTCCCCACCTCAACGAGAAGGTAGTTTAAGGTTAAATTTAGGATTAAGTTAAGATAAATTAAGGATTAGGTTTCCCCAAGGAAGGAATTTGGGTTTCAATGTTAGTAAAATATCTTTGGGTTCCCCTTTGAATAGACTTTTTGGTTGTAGACCAGTGAATGCTCCTGATAGTCATAACAATGATTAAATACCACACTTATGAGTTATGTGACATCTGGCATAAATCTATAAGGGAGTTAAGTGGTAATTTGTTCTTCTTTCCCCTCCCCCCAATTTGACTTTTTTCATTATTTCAAATTGAAAAAAAATTAAGGCTAGCTATTGAAAAGTCTTATTCTGATCAGATAAACTTTTGGTTTTGTTAGGCAGTTTTGAGATACTTTCTTCCTACCTCTCCCTGAAGGGATTTCTTCTTTATATTATGTCCTTACTCTTCTGTAGCCTCCTATAAAGTGGTATTTTGACTTTGCTTTTCAAGAAAAATCTTTGTTTTGTGCCATTTTTAGTGTTGTTTGAAGATTCTTCTACTTTGTTTTTTTCAGTTTTAATTTTTATTTTTTAAAGGTACGTGTAGAAACAATTTTTAATGATTATTAATCTGAAGTTTTGCTATCCAGATTCTCTCCCTCCTTCTTCTGATCTATCTCCTTGAGAAAGATAGTCTGACACAGGTTATTCCAATGCTGTAGTGTGATACATATTTCCATATTACTCATGCTGTGAAAGAAGACACATATCACACAAAGCAGAAACAACTCATCAAGGAAATAAAGTGAGAAATGGTATCCTTTGATCTGCATTCAGACCCTGACTTCCTTCATGAGTTCCTTGGGGTTATTTTAAAAAATTTGCATTGCTGATAATAGTTTAATCTTTCACAGCTGATCATTGTACCATATTTCTGTTACTGTACACATTGTCCCCCTTGTTCTGCTCACTTTATTTTGTTTCAGTTCATCAAAGTCTTTCCAGGTTTCTCTGAACTTATCCCGTTGGTAATTTCTTATGACACAATAGTATTCTATTACAACCATATACCACAACTTGTTTAGCCATTCCCCAATTGATGGACATCTCGGTTTTCCAATTCTTTACCATTACAAAAAGAGTTGCCATTAATATTTTTTGTATATATATACAACCTTTTATTTTTCTTTTGATCTCTTTGGGATATAGGTTTATGAGCGATATTGTTGGGTCAAAAGGTAATAGTTTTATGATTCTTTAAGTGTGGTTCCAATATTGCTCTTCAGAATGGTTGTATAAGTTAACAACTCCATCAATAGAATATTTGTGTTCCAATTTTTCCACATCCTCTCCAACATTTATCATTTTTCTTTTTGATAATGTTAGTCAATCTGGTAAGTGTGAGGTGGATCTCACAATCATTTTAATTTGCATTTTTCTAGTCAGTAATGACTGAGAGCATTTTTTTCATGTGAGTCAATATAGCTTTGATTTCTTTTGAAAACTCAAACAGGATAGTTTTGAAAATAACTTATTTAATTTAATTTATTATGAACTTTTGCAAAAGCAAACTGTTTGAAATTGACATTCACAATTTTGGGCAGAATGATCTTTTTCTATCCTACTATAATTGTTTCCCTTCTAATCTTGATTGCATTGGTTTTGTTTGTATAAAACCTTTTAAATTTAATATAATGAAAATTATCCATTTCACTTTTCATAATGTTCTCTGTCTTATTTAATCATAAAATCTTTTTTCCATCAAAATATTTTCCAATTTTCCCAGTAGGTTTTAAAAAAAATCAAATGGTGAGTTCTTTCAAAAGCTTAGCTTTTGGATTTGTTGATTATGGTCATTTACTAATGTATGTTCAGATTCTGCTACTATGTAAGGTTTTTTTTTTAAACCCTTACCTTCCGTCTTTGACTCCAAGGCAGAAGAGTGGTAAGGGCTAGGCAATGGGGGTCAAGTGACTTGCCCAGGGTCACACAGCTAGGAAGTGGCTGAGGCCAGATTTGAACCTAGGACCTCCCGTCTCTAGGCCGGGCTCTCAATCCACTGAGCTACCCAGCTGCACCCTATATAAGATTTTTAAGGGAAAAATGCAGCCAGCCAGAAAAACTTAAAAATCTGTAGCCAAAGAGTTTAGTATGCTGGTAAAGATGAAAGAAGTTTCCTACTGGAGCAGTTGTCCCAATAAGCAGGAGTAAGTCCCATTTTAGGTCTTCAGTGGCAGATTATATTTTAAAAACTGCTAAAAATCTTAGAAAATTTTGGACACTTGGAGATTAATTATTAAAGAGTCTGGAGAGTACAGTAGGCTCCCCATATCTGCAGGGGTATATTCCAAGACCAACTGTGAATGACTAAAACCCAGATATAAGTAAACACTTGCTTTTAACTTCTGGTAATTGAATCAGCAGATTAACATATCAACGGATACAGGGGCATAACTGCACTAACCATCACTACTACCTTTATGCTTTGGGCCATTATTATAGTAAATAAAGGCTTTTAAAAAAGAGGTACTATAATTATGTTCCAACAAATGTGATCAGTGAGAACACTAGAGGCTGACTGGAAGAAAGTTTCACATGGGAGTATGGGCGTGGAGACAAAAGGGACATTACATGGGTCATGTACTAGGCTTGTAGACTACCATGTTATATAGCCTATACTCACTTGGCAGGCAGTTTGAAATTTATGAAAAGTTTATTTTTTATTTTCTAGAATTTTCCAAATTTTCCAATTTTCTTTTTCTGTTGTTAATCACAGGTAACTGAATCAGCAGATACCAAATCAGTGGATAAGGGAGCACAACTATAATCATTTTAACATTGTAGGAGAGAAGTCCTGGGATTTTGGGAAACTCCAGGAACTCACTCCCTTCTCTTTGTCCTTTCTTGATAAAGCACTTAGCAGAAGCTAAACATGCTGAAATATTTTAGTGAATTCTGGGATACCGATCTGGAGAATTTGTTTTGGGGAAAAAGAAAACTTATACTATGTACAAGTTTCAGAGTAAATAGCACTTAGATAATTTTCCCTCTGAAAATTGATTATTGAAGCTATTATTAATGAAGGAATGCATCGAATTTGAAAGTAATCCCATAAAGAAGAAGAAAAAATAGGTATTTGCAGTTTGCCTCTTATAAACCTCTTGTTGACTGTGAAAAGACTAAAAGCTTTTCTGAATTAAGGAGCAACTTAAAAATGAATAAAATGTAATTAAGGAATGGAAAGGGTGACTTAAACCAAAAAGGAGATCATGAGGAAGGACTCCCTTTGACTTCCCCTTCCTTCCTCAGAGATGCCTTTCTGAGTCCTATCTCAGATCTCAGAGAATTCTCTTTGACTCCTACTGCATTTCCTTCCTCTTGGACCCAGTTAATGCATCTCATTTCAGATTGGGTTCCCAAATAAAGGTGTTGGACATTAAGAACAATAGCCAAAAAATGCAGGAAAAATACAGGGAGACTCAAGTTACACTTTAGTCTCATAAATTTATTATCTATCTGATTTAAGTGTAAAATATTTTATCTCTACCTCAGTTTCCTGATCTATAAAGAGGAAAGTAATAATGTTACTTACTTCTCAAGGTTGTTGTGAGAATCAAAAATATACAGTGCTTGTGCTTAACATAGTGACTGGCATATGCTAAGTACAATATAAATGTTGACTATTATTATTATTTCTTTAATTGAATGTAGTTACTCCATAACTCTCCTTTTGGAATCTCTTTCAGAGGAGATCAGTAGATTCTTTCAGGTTCTATTTTACTCTCAGATTCTAGGATGTCAGAGAAGTTTTCCTTGATAATTTATTGAAGTTTGATGTCCAAATACCTTTTTTTTTGCTCTTGGTTTTCAGCCAGTTCAATAATTTTCAAATGATCTCTCCATGATCTGTTTCCAAGGTTTGTTGTTTTTCCAGGGAGAAATTTAACATTTTTGTCTATTTTTTCATTCTTTTTCTTTTGTTCAATTTGTTTTTTCTTGAAGCCTCATCAATCTCCCACTTGCTTGATTCTATTTTTAAGGACTTGTTTTCTTCAGTGAACTTATGTAGCAGTGAATTTTTGTATCTCTTTTCCCATTTGGCCAATCCTACTTTTTAAGGAATTGTTATACTTGGAAAATTGTGGGAATGTGTTCCATTTTTGTGTGTGTTTCCTTTGTAAAGCTGTTGATTCTTTTCCCACAGTTTTATTGAATTACTCTCATTTCCCTCCCAGTTTTCCTTCTCACTTTCTTACCTTTTAAAGCCCTATTTGAATTCTTCCATTATATCTTTTGGGGCTTGAGCTCAATTTATATTTTCTTTGATGCTTTACATGCAGCTATTTTGACAATGGCATCCTTTTCTTTGTATCTTGAACCTCTTTGTTACCACAGTTACTATCTAGAATGAGATTTTTTTTCTGGTTCATTTTTATTAATCTTGTGATTATTTTACTGTATAATAAAGTTGAACTCTTCTTGTGGATCAGAGAGGGCTATCTCACATTTTTTTTTGTCTAAGATTGCTTCTGGCTTGCAACAGGGCTTGGGATCTAATGATGGTAGTTTTCACTAGTAGGTAAACTCCTTGTTGGCTTATAAACCTAGGAGAGACTCCACTGAGAGGAATCTCTGAGATCTGAGATAGGGCTCAGAACAGAATATCTGTGGTGGAGTAGGGTGGTCAAAGAGATGGCTTGTACTGAAGGTAGTCTCCCTGCTGAATGGCTCCACAAGCAGGGACTTAATGTTGGACGGCTTTGGGAGCAGAGTCTCACTGCTGGCTATACTCAAGGGCTGAAGCTTTGCTTTTGGTACGCCCCAGAGGTGGAAACTTGGTGCTAGCTGGCACCCTAGGGGTGGAGCCTCATTGCTGGCTAGCCCAAGAGAGGAGTCTTGTAGAAGGTTTGTAATAGGTTAGGGTCTCACTGCTAAGGGGCCAGTTCCTTGAGTGGCCTGCTTGGGTGCAGTCTGCCCTTGCTGCTGCCTGCTCAGACTTTTGCTCCCATTTCACTCTATTCAGTTAGAACTTTTATGCAGACTCTCTAGGCTGTTCTGGTCTGGAAAACTGTAACAATCTTCCAAAATTTGTTATGAACCTTTGTGAACTTTAAAAACTACTCCACCCTACTTAGACCATACTTTATGGGAAGATAAAGTTGTAATCTCCTGATTGAACAATGAAGGTACTTAGTTCTCACCTTATAGTGAGCCTAGAACTGTAAGCTAAGTCTAGTTTTAGATCTAATACAAAAAGGTATTAAGTAACTATAAAGGTTAAATTAATCACAAAAAGGTCAAGTAACTCACAAAAAGTGAACTTAACAAAAAAGTGTTAAGTAACTCTAAAGATATAATCAAATCAAAGAAGATGAGAACTAAAAGTATGGGCAGTCTTGGAGAAAAAGTCTTTAATGTGATTGGTAGATGTGAAAATTTAGAGGAGGAGACACAAGGATGAAAGGTCTATATATCTGAGATTTTTTCATCCTTCAAGGAGACACTCTCTCTCTTTCCCTAATTGGCAGTGCAGAGTTAGCTGAGAGCTATGTGAGAGCCTTTTGGTATCTTAGCATGGCTACAAGTTATTATCCGGTTTGGTGGTGAGTTTCAGGCTGAATTTTCCTCTTTTACTTTCAAACTTTTTCCTCTGAGAAGCCTCTAATCTTCTTCAGAGACCTAGAGTTAGGGAGTTTAAAACTCCCCCTGGCATAGGCCAGGTAGGAGAAATCCTATATCCTCTATCCTCCTTCTCCTTAAATTCCTTCTCTCTATGTTAATTAAATTACCATGAATTTCCAGACTGATTTGGGAATTTTATTTGGCAACCATTTAAATATAGATTTAAATTCATAACCCTAAAATTATCTGACACCTTTTGTTTGGAGTTGTTTGGAGGGGTGTTTGGGAGGGCCTAGGAGGATGGCTTTCTTATTCTATCATCTTTGCCCTAAAATTCCACTTTCTGTAACTCTTGAGTGGATTTTAGATGTGATTAGTATAAAATATTTAAAAGTGATAAGATTAATGATGTGTACATGGGATAATCTGGAAATGTTTTAGACTGAACTGATATCATCTGATTGGTAATAAATTTTGTTTCATGTTTTAAATGCATGATATTCTGTATGTTGTTATATTTCTAAATTCTCTTTATGTTGTGAAATTTGAAAGAGATCATTATATCAGAAATTCTGTTAAATTTTTTATCTATATGATATTAGATTATAAATTGAAGTGTTAAAATGTGATTAAATAGATATTCAAAAATGGTTAAATATGTAATAGGGTTCATTTTTAAGGGAGAAATAATAATTATGGATTTAAAGAAAGAAATTTGGAAAAAATGATTCCTGGTCATGGTGCTGTATAATTATAATAACAGTACATTTGCTAAAACAGAGAACTTTTATTTGAAAAATTTTTATTATAACTTATAAAAATTATGAAAATAAAGAGGGTGGTTTAAAGATATGACCTCAATACTTAATATGAGTCAACTGTCAGGTATTTGTTCTATGTCTGAAACACCAGAATGTGGTTGATTTTAATTTATAAGCCAAGGATAAATGAAATGTAACTATTGAGGGAATATGAGAAATTAATAATATTCAAGTCCAACGTTGTGAGTCATGAAATTTTGCTATTTGAGGTAAAAACTTTGGAGATTATAACTTAGTATTATTTTGAGATTTCATTACAAGGATGGTTGTGTGAATTGTCATAAAGCCATTAGTAGAAAACGGTATGTGCTATATGTAGTCTGAGAACTAGAGGTGAATGTCTACCCCTGGGAAAAGTTGAGGGGATGATCTTGGAATAACCCAAGGTAGGATCTTTTCAACTTCTTTTCCCCATCAAGCTATTTCTTGTTTGAACAGGAGATTTCCCTACCTGGTTAATCCTGAGGCTTGCTTTTGATATCCTGTGACTATATGATTGGCAACCAGATGTGACTCATGCCTGGAGTCAAATAGAGCTGAGGGAGTTTTTCCTCTGCTATGGTATATGTGAAGTCAATCTGTGTACTTGAGGGAATGAGTCTTAACATTGTTATAAATATGTTCCTCCTTTTCATTTCTTAGCAAACTTCTATATTCAGGGCAGGTTAGGAGTAGAAGTTTTATGATACTAAATTTATAATTAATAAGTCAATACTAGAACAACGCTGAGTTTCTATAGTAGGATGCAAGTATGAAAAATCTTACAATTTTAAACTGTATTTGTGGGCAGATTATAATACAAGGATGTTATCCTCCTAAAGGGGGAATTAAATAAAGTAATATGACCAAGATATAATATAAAGGTTTCTAGTTAAATGGTACAGTAAAAATTGAGAACTGTGAGAAATTGATGACGACAACACAGACACTAGCAAGCAGACGCAAGGAATGGAAGCTTGAAGGATTGTCAATCAAGGAGAGAAGGGAAGGTTCTAGAGAAGAATTTGGTCAGGGATACAGTTAAGAAAGTCAACATATGAAACTTCACTTCTGTCTGAACTGGGAGAGAGGAGCCAGCAGACCACTGCTCTGAATTCCTGACCAATAAATTAACCTTGGAAATGATTAGGACATAGCTCTGAAGATCCTTTTCAAGTTATTAACAAATTTCCCCTCAAAGACAAATCAACCTTACTTCCTTATATTGAACCGTATAACAGATTTGGGAAACCATAAATTCCCTCTACCCTATCCCAACTCCCTAACTTTCTTCCTTAAATGCCCTTTTGACAGTATTAAATTGTGGAATTAGTATATTGAAAGTTGCTGCTAACTTACCATCTCTGAAGAGCTATTAAAATCAACAGAAATAGACAGGAAATAGGTGAAGGGGAGGAGTGAGAATCTCAGTTTCTCCTCTAACCTTATTTCCTAGTGTAACCATTCCAGCACTTCTCTTACCATAAATACTCTAGTGAAAGAGCCTCTAATACAGAAAGCAACAGGATTAGATTGTTTTCTCTAAGAACTATATACATATGCTTATGTTTGGCTTCCAAATGTATCTAGAATGAAATGCAAGTTTTGATTATGTTCTGTTCTCCAAACTGAATTAAGGATTTTACATATAAAATCTCATTGATAGTTGTAAAGAAGGTGAAATTATATCCCTCATTTCAAAGTATTTGATATATTTTTTAAAACGTTACCTTCCATCTTAGAATTCATATTGTGTTTTGGTTCCAAAGCAGAAGAGTGGTAAGGGCTAGGCAATGGGGGTTAAGTGACTTGCCCAGGGTCACACAGCTGGGAAGTGGCTGAGACCAGATTTGAACCTAGATCTCCCATCTCTAGACCTGTCAGTCCACTGAGCCACCCAGCTGCCCATTATCCCTATTTGATAATTTTTAAGAAAAGAAGGGTTCATTTTAAAGTTAGTCTCACATGAATTTTTAAAAGATTCTTATTTCAGGTACAGGGTAAAGATAAAGGTAGCAAGTGGTATATAAAAACTGATTCTGAAGTTTCAAGTTAGGAGAACCAAATTTAAAAGCCTATACTAAATTGTATAGTCTTGTTATTAGCAGAATTATCTAGTAATGCCTACAAGCAATGTGAAACCAGAGAGACAGAGTCCCCTTCAGAGCTGTCCTGAGAATGAAGTCTATTCCAGAATGTCCAAAAGAAACTATCCAAGGAAAACTACATGGGACATCTGGGACTCAAAATGTGTTGATTAAATGGAAATTGGGCGTAGATTACTAGGATATAAGGATACCTGATGTTAATATTAACGATCACCATTGTATTGTTTTGGACTTCTGTTTCATGGTGTTTATGCTAGAAGTTTTTTTTGTTGTTGTTGTTAACTTGGTCACATATAAACTTCCTTTCTCAAAATCAGTCCATTGGGAGCCTTTTAAGCAGTTCGAATTGTAGACTGACTTGTGTGATTCTGAATATGAATATATGAAGAATCTTTAGACTTGTATTAATGATCCTTGGAGGAATTGGGCTACTCTCTTCTTTTTGAATCAAAAGGAGAAGTTGAGGAAATTAATAGCAAATGGTATTGAGAGAACCACACTGATGTCATCTTGTGGCTCCATTCTGAATCTAGCTAAGTTCCCTTTTTGTTCAGTTTTGGGTCTGGTTAAGTTTTTGCCTACTGAGAAAATTATATTCAATTTTGGGGATTGTGAGAAAGCATTATTGCATCTTTTGAACCTAGTCCTGCATGACTGTAAAGCTGGACCACCTCTACCTGCTGTTTAGGTACCTTTAACTAAGAATCTAGATTATGCTGGTCAGAAAACTAGTAATATTGATGCAAGAAGTTTCCTCACAATTATATATCTCAAGCAATCCATGTGTATTTTTAAAAACTTTAAAAACTTTCAATTACATGTGGAAACAATTTTTAAACAATCATTATTTGTCATTTTGCAAATTAGATTCTTTCACACCCTCCTCAATCTTTCATGATGTGATAAATATTCTGATATAGGCAATCAATCTACCTTATTTGAAAACTGGTCCTGTACTGATCAATAAATCATTATTTCTATATTCTTTTGATTATTCACAGACATGGGGGGAGTGGAACAGTTTTTTTTCTGATTTCAGGGAATTTAATCTATTTATTCTTCCCTTTCTAACTTGGGAAGCCCCATATCTTTCCTCCAAAAATAAAATTACATATTGTATCCTGATTAATGGTTGCCTTTTAATTAGTTGGTCACATTTGATTAATTGTTCTTAATATATAGAAATTTGTCTCTCCTCATGTTTGGGGTCCAGTGCCAAAGCTGAGAAAGGTTATTGGTGCTGCTTTGTTAGGCAATTAGCATGCGTTCCTTAATAAACCAAAATGCTCAGAAGTTCAATTTTTGTTTTGTCAGTCATTTCATCTTTCACCCATCATGGTTCAAATCTCAGGTCTAACACATTATATGGGTGACTTTGGAAAAGACCTTTCACCATTCTGAGCCTTCCTTTCATCATCTATAAAATGAGTGGGCTGGATTGACCATAAGTCCTTTGAAGATTTTTAAAGCTCTACAATACTCAGATCCTATGATTCATAATGAGCAAGAGGAGTTAGTCCAGGGACCAAAGGAGCAATTGTAACATGGATCAATTACCTGCAGTCATAATCAATATATATTGCTTTTAACTTAATGATCGATTACTACCTATAATCACTACATACAATGTCATTTATGCCATTGACCTGACCTGTAGAAAGGAAGAAACACGTCCATACAAAAGCTGTACTAGGAGCCTCAATTCTGCAAACTATTTAGCTATTGGATACCTGGAGGTCAACTTCTAGTTTCTAATTTTTCAACTGAGAGGAAGATTTTCAACCTTATTTTCTCCACTTGCCATATTGGCTACCCCTCCCAACTTTATATGGTCTGTATATCTGATCAAGTATCTATATATATCTATATCTATATATATAGATATATATATACACACATATAATATGTATATTATATGTATATATGTATGTGTGTTATATTTATCTAATATATTTATATGTGTGTATGTATATACATATGTACACATATATTTTTTAAATCCTTACTTTCAGAATCAATACTAAGTATCAGTTCCAAGGAAGAAGAGAGGTAAGGGCTAAGCAACTGGGGTTAAGTGACTTGACCAGGGTCACATGGCTAGGAAGTATCTGAAGACAGAGTTGAACCTATGACTCCCTGTCTCTAGGCTTGCCTCTCAATCCACTGAGTCACCTATCTGCCCTATTCTATATATTGTTTGAAAATCACTGATAAAAAATGAACTGAATAGGATAGAGATTTCACCTAGGAAATATCCTTGAAATGAAGATTTATTCATTAATCATTACTCTTTGCATATAGTAATTAAATAATTTACAATTATAATTTATTATTTGTTTATTTACTCACCTATTTCAAATTTCATATCTTCTCTACTTCCTCAAAACCAAAATAACCTTCCTTCATGTATCTGCATTAAATGTTTAGTCTAGGTCAGTGAAGGCATAGGGGAAAGGATTGAACTTTAATTGATTTCGTTACAGGGAACTCTGAGAAAAGGAAACTCCCTCCACTAATGAATTGGTGCTTCTCTGAAACTTAAGAGTTTTAGAGAGGTTTTTTTTGTGCTATTGTTCAGTCATAGAGACAGTATATGTCATAGGTGAGACTTGAACCCAGGTCCTCTTGGCTTTGTGAAGACTGGCTCTCTGTCCACTAAGTCAAATTGACTCCCAGGTATTCATGATAATTTAGGCCCAATTTGTTTCTCACTTCTCAATTTTTTTAATTTCCATTGCCATCCCAGCACTCTTGTCCAAGTATAACGTGATTTTTTTTAAATCATTGACACTCTTCTTTACAAGGTGAAATTTAACAGGGGTGGATGAAAATCAATGAACCTTGGGTTCAAATGATCAAGTTCCCATCGAACATTTGAAAGATAGAGGATTCATGTGAAGGAAAGTTGGTGTGTTAGATACTGGAGTAAGATCTCAGGCCTGTCATGTCCTCATTCTCAGGACCTCTTCTGATGGTTTTTTTTTTTTAATCTCCTTGGGACATTGTTCTTGAATGGGGAACCAGAGGACAGTTGTGGAAGCAATGAATGAACTTTTGCAAAAACAATTAGGGACTCTGGATTCCCCCCCCCCAATTTTCTTGAGCTTAACTTCATAACCCATTTTGCATGTATTACTAAGAAATATATATGTATATATAATAAACCAGTTCATTTTCAGCCTAGAGTCACAAGTTCCATATGATCCTTGTCTGCTATGTAGTTTTGACCTTTACTTATTCCAAAGCTAGATATTTTAGATGGCAAAAGAGATACAACATCATCACATACCTGGTATTAGGAGTGGTTGGAATTGGCATTCTTCCTACATTATGTGTTTTGAGGGAGAATCCTTAGGCTTCAATGTCCCTGATACTCACCTGGTAACTCTCTGCTCTCTTGATCATAAGCCTTGGGTAAAAAAGGCTGAGATTCTGGACTGGATGTTGCGATACTAGAAGAGATTGAATCTGATGCTTTTCCAAAGACTCGTACTTCACAGAAAGATAGAAATGTTCTTCTCTTTGGGTTGACAACACTCACATATCTTCCTTGCATTGTCTCACATTTGAAAAATTCTGTTTTTCCTTGACTCAAGGAATTGATGACTGCACACCTGAAGGCAAATCATATTTTTATTCATAAAGAATCAAATGTACCAATTGAAAATTGCTACACAGAGGACACTCAAAAGATCCATTAATTCTTTATATCATTTATTAGGACAGGTTCTCAGACCAACTTTGAACCTGGTTTAGGTTCAAATAATGTAAAGTTTCGTCAAGAAACTTTGATCACAGAAAGTTGTTCCCCATGGAAAATAATATCAACATCTACAATTTCTTTGGAATACCCATTTTAGGTTTGATACTTTCCCCTTCTTCCTTATCTTCACATTTAACTTCCATACTTCCTCAGATTTTGCATCTTGTTCATTCTTCGTTTTCTGTGACTTCATGTTCTGAATTTTACTTTTTTAAAAATCTTTTTTTTTCCACAAGTAGCTCAGTGTCTCCAGCACTAAAAGCATTGTTAGCACATAGAAGAAACTTTAAAATTACTATTAATTGGAAAATAATTGAATTAAAACTTTTGGTTCTTATGTGGTCTATGCCCACATTACTTCATGAGTGGGTAATTATAAATGGTTTTCCAACCAGAGTCTTCACCTCTTGTCTCTGTTCTTTTAGTTCACCCAAAGCATAGTTACCAGAGTATTCCTTTCTCAAACAAAATTTTTGGCTAGTCATTTCCCTAACCATGGTTCTATAGTGAAGATAAGACTTCTGATAAGGCCCAATCATGGCTTTCCTTCCTGACATTCAAATCCTAGAAACAATGGCGAGTACCACTTGACCACAACATCCGTTCTTCACTTTCCTAATTTTAAGCTAGTATATCTTACCCACTTCATGCTAGGGCCTGTTCTTACTGACCATCAGGTCCATACAAGAAAGATTAGTAGACATTAGATAAGAGAACAATGAAGGGAATCAAGTAAAGGCTATATGAATTAAATAGAAACAATTGCATTTCAATGAATCAGTGAGCTTTGACTTACTACTTCTTATGTGCTAGATACTGTACTAAGCACTGGAGAGTGATTATCAGTTCTTCTGGAAAGGGTCTTCCTCTCTGAAACATCACTATATGAGTAAAGTATTTGATCAAAAGAAGCTGACTCATCTCCCTCTGCCACATTCATTTAGTTGCCCAATCAAATGAAATTCTAGAACAACTCATTGATACAGGGAGATTTATGTATCAAACAGAAGGTTTGGAAAGAACATATTTCATATATCCTTGTTGCTCATTATTCAGATGGTCTTTGTTTTTTGTGTTCAATTTATAAATATTATAAATACAAATATTTAAAAATCTATTATACAAGTGTACAGTTAATCACAACTAATGTCTACACTGGCCATGCCCTAAAATATTTCTCTATTTATATTTAATATAGATTGTTGATGCCCACTCAGTACAGAGATAGAGAAGGAGCTAAGGAGTTGACCTATAGTTTCATAAGCAGAGGAAACTCCCAGGTGAAGAACTCCCTCTACTAATAGTGGTCAGTGTCTTCTCTATTATCTTTGACCTTATGGAGTCACAGAGGACGTGATGTGGGCTGAAGTGTCCCACTAAATCCTGCCAAATAGCTGTGAACAATCAGAAGAACAAAGAAACAATGACTAGTTGATTAGTATGAGCCATGTTTCAGATCTGACGTTTGGTTTGCTTAGATTTCATATTGTGAGAAAATTCCTCACATCAGACTTTAGACATAAGCTAAGTTCTTAGTTGGGGGTCTCTGAGCAGTCAATCAATTTTCCAGTCACATATAACTAGGTTTAAATGGTCAATTTCCACAATCATGGTCTTCCTTAGAGGCTGTACAGAAAGAGCAAAATAAGACCAAAAGTTGCTCTGGGGATATTTAACATGTCATTAGCATCATATTTACATCGTGGTTGGCTACCCTTGAGTGGGCAAAGAGAGTGGACCATAGGTAAAGTGACATCAGGTCCTTGGGAATGACAGTGCAACAACCACCCAGACAAATAAATGGCCCCTTCCTTAGTAACTAATCAAGATAAAAAGCATTCTTGAAAAGCCCTACCCACCTCACCTCCCTACCTTACTTAGATTCCTACCTTCCTTCCTTTCTTACACTTTCCACTAGCTAACTCTCTATCTCTACACTATTGACATATTCTCTTATATTAAAGCTATAATTTTGGGGGACTCACACTCCTTAGTTGGAAAAATGAGGGTTGAAGGCAGTGAGGAAAGGGTTGATGAAAATGGCTTCCCCCACGACTCCCTCCCAGAGTCCCTGAATTACTTGAGGGAGACAAAATGGAGATCTCCCCTTGGTGAAGGCTTACCCCTTGGTGGTCGTGCCAGCCCTCAAGGGTGGCGGGAAAGTCTTCTCTACAAGGAGAGGTTTGTGGGACCTCAATCTGGATATGTGCTCCTTTGGGGCGCTCACAAGTCTCCCCCTCATGTCTTCTAGAAAACAGGCAACAAGATGGAGTCTGCCTATGGGCTTACTCTCCAAATGTAAGTAAACGAGATTGAATTCACTATCTGATTGCTTATTTGATTTAATTGTTGATTGGGGCAAAAGTTAGCGGTTAGAGGGGTTATGGGTCATCCTAAATCTCTTTCTAAATACACTAATTATTGAAGTACACGATTTTCTTGTAGGCAGGGGAGAGGTAGAAAAAAGGGAAGAGAGCACTGCTCATCAATTTGAGTTGAATATCTCAATAGTTCATGGAAGGAAAGTCTTTGAAGAAATTAGGTTTCTTGACAGGAACCAGTGATGTTTTAAACAGGAACACACGATGTTAAGATTTCTGTCAGTGTCAGAAATCTCCAAAGGTGTCTTGAATGGCCCCAAGAAATACTCCTTCCACTCCCTTCTGGGTCTCAGCCCTCAAGACTCCCTCCTCAAGAGAATTTCCCAGAAGTCTTTGTCCAGTTTCCAACTGTTATTCCTGCCTCATACAACTATAGAGCTCTCAACATTTGCATTTTCACCAATGGTTCTTTTGTCCTACTCCCCATCATTACAAAGCTTATTCCCCCATCATGGAGTCTGTTTGACCTGTCAGATTCTTTAGATGAGACCCTAATTTCACTGTTCCCACATCAGACCTTAATGACTTGCCTGGAATTCCTCATATAAGATGTGTCAGAAGTAGAACTTGAATGTCGGTCTTCTTGACTTTGAGTCCAACTATTATCCATTATCCCATAAACCCTACTTTGCTCTCTGCTTGCAGACTGCTGCCAAAATAACATTCTTAAATCAGAGCTCTTACCATATTACTTCCTATCCCTTCAGTGAATGTTCATTGTTTTAGAATGATACAAAATCCTCAGATTAGCATTTAAAGCCTTTCCCCGTCTGGATTCAGCTTGTATTCACAGATACTTCATATTATCCCCTCTCACATACTTTAGAGTCTAGCTCACTAAATTTACATGCTTTTCCATGAAGTTGGCATTCCATTTTCTCTGAGTCTTTGCACTGGCTGTCCTATGTGCCTGGAATGACCTCCCTGCTCACCTCGATCTCTAAGAATCCTCAGTTTCTCTTAAGACTCAACTCAAGTGATACCTTTTTTTTTTAGGAAACCTTCCCTGGCTTCCCTAGTCTTTAATGCTCTCTACCTCCTCAAACAGTCTTACTCTTTTCTATCAGTTTATTGGAGTGAAATATAAGGAGAATTGTAGGTCTCCTACCCTTCTTGGTCCTCCTATAGTGAATGGAAGTTACAGGCTTTATCCTGAGTGGAGAAGTCATAAAATGAAGTAACAAGAGCTAGCAGCAAGACAGAGTGGCCTCAAGGTATCAGGAAAGATGCCTAGGTGGCATAATGACTAGAATGCTAGAATTAGAATCAGGAAGACATGAATGTTAATCCTACTTAAAGACACTCACTATTTGATTCTGGAAAAGCCACTTATTCTTTCTCAACTTCAGTCTCATCTATAAAGTATGATTCATAATAGCACTCACCTACAAGGAGGTAAGACAAAAATAAGAATAACTATATAACCAATGTTGTAAATCCTAGAACACTATATGAATGCTAGTTTTTATTTTTTTAAAATGTAATGGCCAGAATTTGGAACTATGCCCAAAGGGCGACAAAAGAATATCTACCCTTTGACCCAGCCATAGCACTGCTGGGTCTGTACCCCCAAAGAGATAATGGACAAAAAGACTTGTACAAAAATATTCATAGCTGCGCTCTTTGTGGTGGCCAAAAACTGGAAAACGAGGGGATGCCCATCAATTGGGGAATGGCTGAACAAACTGTGGTATATGTTGTTGATGGAATACTATTGTGCTAAAAGGAATAATAAAGTGGAGGAGTTCCATGGAGACTGGAACAACCTCCAGGAAGTGATGCAGAGCGAGAGGAGCAGAACCAGGAGAACATTGTACACAGAGACTAATACACTGTGGTATAATCGAACGTAATGGACTTCTCCATTAGTGGCGGTGTAATGTCCCTGAACAATCTGCAGGGATATAGGAGAAAAAAACACCATTCATAAGCAAAGGATAAACTATGGGAGTGGAAACACCGAGGAAAAGCAACTGCCTGAATACAGCGGTTGAGGGGACATGACAGAGGAGAGACTCTAAATGAACACTCTAATGCAAATATTATCAACAAAGCAATGGGTTCAAATCAAGAAAACATCTAATGCCCAGTGGATTTACGTGTCGGCTATGGGGGGTGGGGGGAGGAAAAGAAAATGATCTATGTCTTTAACGAATAATGCTTGGAAATGATCAAATAAAATATATTAAAAAAATGTAATGGCCAGAGATATAAATTCAACACGGTTCAGCAAGTTTTTCTTTTGCAGGACTAGTCTAAAGAAGGTCACACTTACTCTTATTCACTTAATAATGTGTAACTTTGGGTAATTTACTGAAATTATCTGGTTTGGTTTCTAAATCTTATAAAAGAAGAACCTAGATAACTTCGGTTTTCTGGACCACCTCTAAGTCTGTCGTCCTATGAGCCCATGATCTATGACTCTAGAAGGCAATTTCAGACATAACAGACATTCATATTCTTGGTTATAGTAATCATCTCCCTCTAAGTCTTTCCTTCTGCATCCTAATTTCTTTCAACATATGGCAAGAGCTCAAGGTTTTTAATGTCCTGATTGCCCTGTTCTAGATGATCTTCCATCCAGAGAGTCCTATCAGTCCTATCTCTTTTGGTAATCAGGCCATTTTTCTGTATCTTCTGCCTTTCTATTAGGGCCTTTCTAGCATTCACTCAAGATACTACTTTAATACTGGACATTTTCTAGTACACTGGAAATCATCTACAGTCTAGAAACACATCCCACTGCCAGCTACTATCACTTAGGCTGAATTTTATATCCCAAATCATACCAATATCTGGTCCTGTCTGCTATGAGACAGGGTATCTGGGCTTCACTGGGTATACCATTAGTACCTGCTGTAAGACTGGTTTTCAAGGAAAGGCTTTGAACATTTTAATCCTCTATCTTTCTCAATGAATCTCATCCTATCCACAAATCTTCCTGTTGAACTCATTCCTCAATATTTAGCATATGTTCACCCATTACTGGTGATTTTAAAGCCTCGTGCGCTACGTCCCATTCCCAATCCCCACTTGGTGCCTTCCTTAGTACAATTACCTTCAACCACATCTGCCTAAATATTCACTCAATCTTCTCCTTCCACTGTACTCCCTGGAATTGAGATGCATCTCTCCTTCTATTGCCCCTTTTAGACACTCCTACAACCATCCCTCAGCAGGCTTTCCTTTGAGGTCCATGTTATTAAAATTTATCATTGAATCTGGGTATTGGTTGCCCTTATTTGTAGAACTTCAGAACATTTCTCTTCTTTCCTCAATGAATTCAATGCCTAGCTCATAGTCTTTTTCTCTACTATAATTCCTGTCCTCCTACTAGGGGACTTCTATATACATATTAAGGCTCATTCAAATTCTCTCACCTCTCCTCCCCATAATATAAGTTCTCATGATCAACTGCTTCACTTTCCATCAACAAGATATATGCTCACATCTTTGATCATGCATTTGCCTATGTAGTTTGCTTCTATGCTTGTGATGTGCAAAATTATTTTACCTGGTCATTGTTTAACATTCCATCCTTGATTATTTTCTTTGTCTTCATCCTGACTTCCAATCTTCCCAACAATCAGTTCTTTCACAGGTCATCCCACCCACCTCAGCATTGGCTACATACTGTCTTCTCTTTTCTATCTCTGCTCACTGAAAAATCAGCACAAATCTATATTATCTTTTTTTTTAATCCTTACCTTCTGTCTAAGAATCAATACCATGCACCAGTTCTACCTTTGAACTGTGGTAAGGGCTAGGCAACAGCACTCCAGTGACTTGCCAGGGTCACACAACTATGAAGCATTTGAGGCCAGAATTGAACCAAGAACTCTCATTTCTAGGCCTGTCTCTCAATCCATTGAGTCACCTACTTGCCCACCAAATTATCTTCTACAGTCCAATCCTTGCTCCATTTTACTATAAAAGGTAATGTTTTGCTAAGCTACAACCTTGGATTCCTGTCACCAACCTCCTTTGCTCCTATTCATATATATTGCTAATCAAATTGGCGAAAATCAAGAAACCATACTGACAGAGTCAAATACAAATGTATGTTAAATAATATCCATTGGACTCCCAGTCAGGAAATCTTTTTATCCTTCCTTAATCAAATTGTTATCCACCTCACCAAAGAAGTAGTTCCCAAACATTTCCTTTTTCCCCTCAAACCATTTACAACATCCTTCCAAAAATCAGTTAATGCCTGATTCTTAACTAAAAAATATTGTGGCCATTTACTAAGAGCTCTAACGTTCTTCTCTGTTTTTCCTGATCTCACTCCATTTACATATCTTGTCCCACTATTTGATCCTTCACCAAGTCTCACACAAGTCAGGATACCTTCTCTTTGCCAAGGCAAATACCTCCACATACACTTTTCATTCTACATTTGTCCCTGCTCACCCCCAAGCTTCATTATCCAGGATGGATTTCATACTATTCCTTCCATGCAATCTATTGAGAATATAATAGGAATGAATGCTTCATGAATATGTGAAAAATCAATAAAGTCAAAGAATGGAATGATTATCCATCAAAAAAAGTGGGAGGAGGAAGATCTTTTATTGATTTGCTATTATTCTAATCTTATAGGATGTAGCATTCCTTGAGAGGTTGGGTCCCATTTAGGTCTCTAACTTGACTATCAGCCTAATCTAAAGTCCTCACTATTTTATTAATAAAAAGGACTTTACCAGATGACAGCAAAAACATAGGAACACCTGGAACAACCAGGAAATTCATAGCCATGACATTAATTTCATTGCTTTGATCTCACATAATGTTTGGAACTGAGTCAAGGACAAATCCTCTCATGAGATATTGAGGGATTATTGAATGGGAAAGTGTTGCATGCTTGAATCATCAAGAAAATATTCTCAATTCTTGCCAATTATTGCATATGATCAGAACAGCATGTATAAAGGAAGTAAAAATACTTTTTTGCCACACTATCAAATTTCAAGTATATTGGTTGTATTATAAGGAAGAGAGGGTTAGAGCAAGTTTTCAGAGGCATGAGACTAACAGGGAGAGAATTCTAGGTTGGGAAAGTAAGGGAGAGACAGTTAACTGAGATTTAGGGTCTTTCTCCAGTTTTGACCTGGAGGGACAGGCTGCTTTTCCTTAGTGGTTGATACAACCCTATACTACCCTGAATTCCCTATCCTGTCTTGCTGTCCAGCTGCCCTGTTGCACTGCTATCCTGTTGCCCTGCTGCTTTGCTGATCTGTTTTATCTACTGCAGTTTCTGGTGATCCTGAACCATCTGGCAACTGATTGTGAGACTAGGTCTGGGTCCTTTTGGATCTAAGACCTTCCCTGGGTCCTATCAGGCTTACACAAACCCTTTCCTTAAAATCAGCTAAGGATGGTTTAGTGTAGCTTAGCCAAGATCAAGAACTGGGAATTTAGGCAGTAAGGAGAGGATTAGAGTTGATTGCTAACATTTATATTAGCTAATATAAAGTTTATAAATTGATTTACAAATATTATCAAATTGTTTTCAAGAGATTAAGTTTACCTGGCATTGAAAATGCCACCAGTGTCAGGGGAATCCCCCACCAGGATCAGTGCTCCATGTAATTCTTCAGTACAACAATCTTGTCGAGGAGTGATTGCCACAGATTTCACTGTTTGTGTACATCCCAAATCTACCATCCACCAGGGATTAATCTCTTCTTGTGTCTGAATACAAGTGCCTCTTTCAAAATCATCTAGTAGAGACCCATCCACAGCTCTTTCAGGAGATGCAGTGGGACTGAAGATGCTGGACTGGAAGGTAGGTTTTCCCTTTGATAGCACTGGAGCTGAAATGATGAGATATATGAGGAGAGAAGTCCATCAGCCATCAGATGCAAAGTGCAGACTCCATTACATGAATGAAGAGTTGATTCCATTTCCCAAGGACCATAGAAGTCCTGCTACCTTAAAAATGTGATTTAGAATACCTAGTCACCAGCTATTGACATTGTTGCCTTTCTCACTTTTATGAGTTCACAATGTAATTCAATAAAACATACTAGAATGCCTTTCTCTTCTAGGAAGCAAAGTGGAATGGGAAATTTAAGCTTGCATGACATTTGCAAATCATTCGCTTTTCTCTGTTTTACTTGGCTTGTGTAGACCTAACAGAGATGAAAAGTAATTTTCTGCTTCTTTCATCCCAATAGTGACATTTTTTAATCACACAGAATTAGAAGGTCAGAAATGCTGCTTAAGGTGAACTCAAAATGGCACTGGCTATTGCGGATCTTGTCTTTATGTTGCATCTGTTGGCTAAATACCATGAAAATCATAAAATTTTGTGTGGTTACTTTTTGAAAGTCAATTGATACATTTTCCAAATAATAATTTTAATTCATTTTTAACTTATTCTTTTGCTAAGACAGACCTGGAAACCAAGATAGTGGAGTAAATGAAGATATAAACTTACTTGAAATCTCCCCAATTTCCTTCCAAACAACTTTAAAATAATGCTTCAATATGAATTCTGGAGTGGTAGAACCAATAAAAGGAAGAGATGAAACAATTTTCCATCCTAAGGCAACTTAAAAGGTCAGCAGGAAATTTCTGTCTGACTGGAGTGAGAGTAAAGCACATTCTAGGGTAGGTTATGCCCAGTAAACCAGTAGCAAAGCCTATGCCAAAACACAAGGCAGTCAGCAGTTGCTCACACCTAGCACAAGCAAGCAGCAGGGCCCTGTGTTCTGGTGCAAACCAGTACCAAAGTTTGGAACCCCAGTGAAAGCCAGAAGCAGGCCTTGGAAGTTAATAAATAAGCTGTGGTATGTGTGGCACTGTCAGCCCACAAATGGTAAAGAGATTGGACAACTAGTTAGCAAGAGATTACTGGGGACACTTTGTTGGCACTAGGAATAGAACTTTTGCATTGCCCATACACAATTCTGGGTCACATTCCCAGGGCAAGAAAGAGTACTAGCTTAAGAGAGGATTGGGCTGCATGGGAACTGGAACCAGAGTCATAGTTCCAGGGTGGAAAGGCGTACTCATGGTCATTTATAGAAGAAGAGTGAACATAGTTTTAAGACCAGACCACCTTAGAAGAACCGAAAACTTACAGACCCCCAGGTTTAGCTTTGAAAAACACCATCAAGAAAGGCCCAAAGTTTGGGAAAGTGCCTACTCTACCCTAAAAGCAGAGTCCAACTTTAACATAAAGTTGGAAGACAAAAAATAGTTGGAAAAATTAACAAAAAAAAAAAAGAAAAGAGAATCTGACCACCTAAAGTTACTATGATGACAGGGAAAATTAAGACACAAACCCAGAAGAAGACATCAAAGTCAAAATGGCTACATTCAAAGATAAATGTGGGTTGGCCTCATCCCCCCCTCACTGATTTATTGAAGAACTAAAAATGATTTTAAAAATCAAATAAAAGAGGCAGAGGAAAAATTGGGAAAAGAAATGAATGATACAAAAAAATCATGAAAAAAGAAATCACCTGCTTAGTTAAAGAGGCACAAAAACTCCTGAAGAAAATAATATTTTAAAAACAAAATAGTACAAACAGTAAAAGAGGAACAAAAACCCAATGAAGAGAATGTCTTAACCACATAGAAAAATATATGCAAAAAATTTACTAAAGAAATGAACTCCTTGAAGAGTAGAATTAGCCAAATGGAAAAAAGGAAGTACAAAAAGCTCATTGAAGATAATACTTTCTTAAAAATTAGAATTGGTCAAATGAAAGCTATTGACTTCATGAAACCTTAAGAAACAATAAAACAAAATAAAAAGAATGCAAAAATAGAAGAAAATGTGAAATATCTCATTGGAAAAAACAACTCACCTGGAAAATAGATTCAGGAGAGAGAATTTTAAAATTATTGGACTGCCTGAAAGCCATGAACAAAGAAGAGCTTAGACATCATTTTTCAAGAAATTATCAGGGAAAATTACCTTGATATTCTAGAATCAGAGAGTAAAATAGATTGAAAGAGTCTACCGATCATCTCCTGAAAGAGATGCCAAAATGAAAACTCACAGGAATATTATAGAAAAATTCTAGAACTCTCAGGTTAAGGAGAAAATATTGCAAGTATCCAAAAAGAAATAAATTGAAAACCATGGAGCCACAATCAGGATAGCATAAGATCTAGCAGTTTCTATCTTAAAGGATCAGAGGACCTGGAATATGATATTCAATGAGGTTGAAGGAACTAGAATTATAATAAAAAATTACCAATCCAGCAAAAGTGAGTATAAACCTTTGGGGAGAAGGGAATGGATATTTGGTGAAACAGAGGACTTTCAATTGCATACTTGAAGAAAAAACCAAAGCTGAATAAAAAAATTATCTTTCAAATACAAGACTCAAGAGAAGAATAAAAAGGTAAATAAGAAGGAGAAATTACAAGTTATTCAGTAAGTTTAAATGGTTTACATTCCTACATGGAAAGATGATGCTTATAAAAATTTTATTATTAGGGCAATTAGAGAATACATAGACAGAGAACATGGATCTGATTTGAGTATGACAGTACAACAGCTTAAAAAACAAGATTAGTTGGTCATCAAAACAATTTGGTACTGGCTAAGAGATAGAAAGGAGGATCAGTGGAATAGACTTGGGGTGAATGACCTCAGCAAGACAGTCTATGACAAACCCAAAGATCCCAGTTTTGGGGACCAAACCCCACTATTTGATAAAAACTGCTGGGAAAATTGGAAGATAGTATGGGAGAGATTAGGTTTGGATCAATATCTCACACCCTACACCAAGATAAACTCAGAATGGGTGAATGACCTGAATATAAAGAAGGAAACTATAAGCAAATTAGGTGAACACAGAATAGTATACTTGTCAGATCTTTGGGAAGGAAAAGATTTTAAAACCAAGCAAGACTTAGAAAGAGTCACAAAATGCAAAATAAATAATTTTGACTACATCAAATTAAAAAGTTTTTGTACAAACAAACCCAATGTAACTAAAATTAGAAGGAAAGCAACATATTGGGAAACAATCTTCATAACAAAAACCTCTGACAAAGGTCTAATTACTCAAATTTATAAAGAGCTAAACCAGTAAAAAAAATCAAGCCATTCTCCAATTGAAAAATGGGCAAGGGACATGAATAGGCAATTTTCAGTTAAAGAAATCAAAACTATTAATAAGCACATGAAAAAGTGTTCTAAATCTCTTATAATCAGAGAGATGCAAATCAAAACAACTCTGAGATATCACCTCACACCTAGCAGACTGGCTAACATGACAACAAAGGAAAGTAATGAATGCTGGAGGGGATGTGGCAAAGTTGGGACATTAATGCATTGCTGGTGGAGTTGTGAATTGATCCAACTATTCTGGAGGGCAATTTGGAACTATGCCCAAAGGGCGATAAAAGACTTTCTTCCCTTTGATCCAGCCATAGCACTGCTGGGTTTGTACCCCAAAGAAATAATAAGGAAAAAGATGTGTACAAAAATATTCATAGCTGCGCTCTTTGTGGTGGCCAAAAATTGGAAAATGAGGGGATGCCCTTCAATTGGGGAATGGCTGAACAAATTGTGGTATAAGTTGGTGATGGAATACTATTGTGCTCAAAGGAATAATAAAGTGGAGGCATTCCATGGGGACTGGAACAACCTCCAGGAATTGATGCAGAGTGAGAGGAGCAGAACCAGGAAAACATTATACACAGAGACTGATACACTGTGGTACAATCAAATGTAATGGACTTCTCCTTTAGTGGCAATGCAGTCTGAACAATTATGAGGAATCTACAAGAAAAACCACTATCCACATTCAGAGGAAACACTGTGGGAGTAAAAACACCAAAGGAAAACCACTGCTTGAATACATGGATCGAAGGGATATGGTTGGGGATGTAGACTAAATGAACATCCTAGTGCAAACATCAACAACATGGAAATAGGTTCTGATCAAGGACACAAGTAATAGACACAAATAATACCCAATGAAATTGCGCCTGGGCTGCAGGAAGGGTGGGTGGAGGGGAGGGAGGGAAATAATGTGATTATTGTAATCAAGGAATAATGTTCTAAATTGACTAAATAAACTAATTCAAATGGAAAGAAAGTAAAAAAATAAAATGTAAAGAAATAAAGACAAGACATTTTGTGGCAAAAAACAAAAAACAAAAAACAAAAAACCCAACCCCAACAAGATTAGTGGTTGAGGAAAAGTAATGCACTGGGCAAAGGGGAAAGAGAGGTAGAATTAGGTAAATTATCTCAAATGGAAGAGGTATAAAAGAGCTTTTGCAGTGGAGAGGAAGATGAGGGGATGGCAGACAATGGTTGAATCTAATTCTCTTTGGAATTGGTTCAGGGAGGGAATAACTTACATACTCAGATGGGTATAGGAATTTATTTTATTCTATGGGGAGGGAGGAAGGGAAGGTGATAAAAGAAGAGGGAGGCACTGATAGAAGGGAGGGTGGATTGGAGAGTCAGTGATCAGAAGCAAAACACTTTGGAAGAGGATGGGTTGAATGAAGATAGAAGAATAAACAGTGAAAAACTAGGATGGAGGGAAATTCACAGTTATCATAAATCTGAAAAAAATTTACAGCAGATTTCTCTTATAAAAACCTGATTTCTCAAGTATATAGAGAACTCCACCAAACTTATAACAATGGTTAAGGGATATGAAGACATAGTTTTCAAATGAAGTCAAAGCTGTCTATAGAAATGAAAAATGCTCTAAATCACAATTTATTAGAGAAATTAAAATAAAACCAATGCTGAGGTACCACCTCATACCTGTCATATTGGCTAGTGTGACAGAAAAAGAAAATGACAAATGTTGGGGTGTGTGGAAAAATTAGGACATTAAAGCACTTGGTATATTGTGAACTGATCCAAACATTCCATTTAAAATTTTTTTATTTAATTGATTAATTAAGAAAAAATTTCCATGGTTATGTAAAGGCTGGCAAAGGGATCCTGATCAGAAACTTGCTTGTTTGATGCACAGCTAGCTTAGTGGCAGTTGAGAGCCATCAAAGGATTCTGAGTAGAGAACTGGGAGCTGAGGAGAATTCTGACCAGCTCAGCACTTCCAGCTCTGGAAGGAAAATGGGGAGGAGCTTTTCCTGGCAGGGAATCTGAAGCCACAAGAGGGAAAAGAACCAGACTTTCCTACTTGTTGTTGTACCTGTCTAGAAATCCTTCCACAATCCCTCCTTCACTTGACTACAACTACCCAAGACTCAGAAGGAGTTTGGTTGGACTCTTTGACCAGAGCCAATCTGCCCTCTTCTTTGGGGTCTCTCTCTCTCCCTTGCCTTTCCTTGAACTGATTATAGAGATCTAGTTTAAGTTATAGTGGTATAGAGATTATAAGAAACTGTCAGCTGGGAAAGGGACTTAGGCATGGAAGCCTTGAGACTGGCCCCTTGAAATCCAATTGCTGTGGAAATTCCATCTTCTTTCCCCCTCATTCCTCCAATGTTACCATTCCCCTTCCCTTTAATAAATTTTCAGTTCAAGTCAGATTTTGGGTTTGGCCTGGAACAAGGGGAAGGTTGGGTGGTTGAGAATAGGATTCAAGGGTGAATTCTATCTCATCTGTGGCAAACTAGATCTGGTTGCTACAACCCTCCACAGAAGAGGGTTTGATTACAAACCTCTCTGCTTTGGATAACTGATCAGGGATATAGACATCTTCCCTTCTAGTTGTGCTTCCATTAGGACTCAAGGGATATAAATCATAAAATATCCTTTGAGAAGAGAGATAGAGAAGTTCTTCCTGTCTCTCTAAGGTTGCCCCAAGCTCTGGTGTCAACTAATCTTGAGGAGGGAGAGACTGCCATCTTTTCCTCAACCTTTCTGCTTCAACCATATTCCTTTCTCCACATTCCCCTTCAACCTCTCACTAGCGTTATATCCTTCCAGTTAGGACAAAACCTACTCATACCTCTTCATTTTAAAGAGAGAAGAGTCTCCCTGCTTCTTCTCTTTTACAGTTACATGATTCATGTTCTTTCTCCCCCCTCCTCACACCCCCTCCCCTAGCCAATGAGCAATTCCACTGGGTTTTTCATGTGTCATTTGATCCAATCATTCTAGAAAGAATTAAGACTTATGCCCCAAATGCAATAAAATTGTGTATACCCTTTGATCCAGAAATACTACTACTTACTAGATCTATATACTTGTAAAGATTAAAATTAATATCTGATACTCCAAGTATTATTTTAGTACCATTTATTAAAATCAACTTAGAGCAAAGAGGGAGGTAAAGCAAGAGAAAAGGCCCAGCTGTACCTAGCTCCTATTATAATTAAATATCTACCTACTTGTTAATTTTCATAAGGTTTATTAATAGAAAAGGTAGATCAGTTTAGATTTAAATCTCATTCTTACTCTAAGTTCTTAGACCATGTGTAGTCTAGTCTCCATTAACCTTTCTCTCCCTTGTTACCTGCCTGCTCTCTTCCAGAGTCTATGCCACCACTTCAAGTGAGCTTTGCCCCTTTCTTTTATTGACATTCAGTTCATTCACAGACATAAACCCTGGCGCAACTGTGGTATTTGAAAAATGTTGAAGAACAGGTCAGCAACCTAGGAGGAAGAGGGGATGAACTTCCCTTGACACACTCCCATGCTGCTCCAGTCAGAGAGAGAGCATGGGCAGCTGAAATGAAACTAAAACTCAATCAACATAAGGAGACATACAAACAGAAAAGGGAAAAGGGAATTCCAATCAATACATACTGAAGAGATTTAAAAAAGGAAAAAGATATTTATGCAAAAATATTTATAGCATCTATTTTTTGTGATGGTACAGAACAGGAAACTGAAGGATATTCATCAATGGGTGAATGGCTAAACAACTTGTGGTATATGATTGTGAGGGAATACTACTGTGCTATATAAGAAATGATGAATAGGGTGTACTCAGAAAAACCTGGAAAGACTTAAATGAATTGATGCAAAGAGAAGTGAGTAAAACTAGGATAATACTATGCATAGCAACACAAATACTGCATGATGATCAACTGTGAATAATTTAGCTATTTTAAGCAATATGATCCAAGACAGTTCCAAAAGCTATATTATGAAAAATTCTATCCACCTACAGAGAAAGAGATGGTAGAGTCTGAATGAAGACTGAAATAAGCTTTTAAAAACTTTTTATATTTTTCTTGGTCTGGGCTTTCTTTCATAGCATGATTAATATGCAAATAAGTTTTATGTGATTATACATGTATAAATCTATATCAAAGTGCTTGCCTTCTCGATGAGGGAGCAGAAGAGGGAGAAAAATAATTTGAGACTCAAAAGTCTAAAAAACAAATATGAAAATGGTTTTCATATAATGTGAAAAATAAATAAGTCTATCTCATTTATATCAATAAATAAATTTTTTAAAGGACATGGCTTCTTTCTAGAAATCTTAAGGGAAAATGAGTTAATTAATTCCAGCCAATTCTACATAAAACATTCCATCTGAAACTTCCAAGAATTAAGAAAAACATTGAGAATATCTTTGGAGATATTTAAAATGTCTAGTTATTAAAAATATAAAAAGATCCTAGTTTCAAATCTGGCTTCAGACACTTCCTAGCTGTGTGATCCTGGGCAAGTCACTTAACCCCCATTGCCAAGCCCTTATAACTCTTCTGCCTTAGAACCAATACTCAGTAATTGATTCTAAGATGGAAGGTAAGAGTTTAATATATATAAAACGGTCCATGGGATTACAGAAGGACTCTAAATATTTTATGATTCTGATGGTAGTACTTACTGTATTTATTCTTAATTCTTATCATACTTATCCCTTCAGCTCTTTCTGACAAGTAACTTACAATCCAGCATGATTTCATATTTTGTAAGATGGATAGGAATATTTAGAAGAATAGGAAAAGGGATTAAAGAAAGAAAGGATAAACAAAGAAATGGAAAGTAGAGAGAAAGCTGAGTGAATACTGGAAATATTTTTAAATGGGAGAAAGCTTGGAGTGGAATCAAAAGATTTCACAAAACTTTTTAGAAATTATGCCACATCCACAATATCCAATTCAATTAAAAAATTTCATTGATACATTGAGGTGAAAAAAAATACTACCAAAATTGTTTTCTGTGAGGTCAAAATCATATGAAGAAGAATAAGAACCAGCACTTGTTATCTCTTGATCATCATCAGAAAGAGATGGTAAGACATCAGAGGAATTATGGAAAAACTTGAATTCCAGATTTCCCTTGGGACTTTCACATCACAAAATGATAAAATCATTTCTTTTCCTGGTTTTGTGACTGTCACATATCTTCCTTTCATTTCTCCACAACTGGAAGGACAGAAGGACTTGCTAGATATTTTGTGCTTCTGATAGTACTTCTTAAAGTATTATTCCTTCTTGCCTTGCATATCACAATCCATAGAGCACTTTCTGAAAGCTGTCTTTCAATACAAGATGCATGCAAATTTTTGAACCAGATGAATGCTCAGAGGAGTAGGAAAAGAAATTAGAGGAAGAAGTCAAAAAAGAAATGGAAAACAGAGAGGAAGTTCATCAGAAAAAAAATTTTAAGAGGAAATTTTGGGGGAGAAGCATTAAAAGACAATACGCAGTGGCAGTCTCAGATACTTCCTAGTTGTGTGACCTTGTGCAAGGTAGTTAAACCCAAGTGCCTAGCCTTTACTGCTCTTTTGCCTTGGAACAGATACATGTATTGATTCTAAGGCAGAAAGTAAGGTGTTTTTTTTTGAAAAGATGGTACACTTTTCACAAAATGTCTGAGGAATTATGTCACCTCAACCATACATACTTTGAAGAAAAAGCAGTATAAACATGTCATGGATTCACAACATTGTGGAAAATTTACTCACCGATGTGGTTCTCTGAAAGATCAAAATTATATGATGTAGCTGAAGAATGAACACTCCTGGGTATTTCTGGGACATCATCAGAGACAGGTAATAAGGGATAAAAATCATCAATGGAAATTATAGAATTATTGTGGCCCGAATCCCAGGGTTTTCCAAAGATTTGTACATCACAAAATGACAAAACCTTTTCTCTTCCAGGATTGATGATTGTCACGTATCTTCCCTTCATTGTTCCACATTTGGACACCTGGGTCATCCCTAGACCCAAGGAAGGAACTTTTGCACATCTGAAGAGAAACCAGTGTCACTTGCTGAGAATGTCATGGTGAATGAATAAACACAGGCTACACCAAAGGACATCTATAGGTGAATAATTTATGCCCTTTTAAAAAATCATAATTCTGCAGCCCAATAGGTCAGCTCTACTTGTTCTCTACTTATTAAAAAATTCTTCCTGCCAATACATTCATATTTTGAAGACTGAAATTATGGAAAACTTATCTACATTGCTTGAAGAGATATAAGCATTTAAAAAAAAATTCATTCATATGGATGTGAAGGGAGTGATCTTCGACTCTTCTACATCTCACTCCATGCTTTGCTCCCAGACTAGGCAGCTAGACTGTCACTGTATATTGAGTCTTCTTCCCCTGCAACATCTCTCAGGTTAGCCTTTTTTGTTCTTTCTCCAGGAACCATCCTGGCCCTGGATATCTTCAATCAAACCTAATCAAACATTGTGCTAGTATTCAAAACCTTGTTATCACTGAATAGTTAACCCCTTGCTTATCTTCACCCCCACCTTTTTTAATATAGCAGCATTTCCCACAGAAGTCAGTACATTTTAGGCTGCTTTAGAAGAGGCATAGTGTTCAAGACTTGGGGAATTTATAGACCTACAGTGCTCTTCCTGGTCAGCCTACATATAGCGTTATGAGCAGCTGCCATATTTTAGGAGAGAGATTGTTAAGCTGAAGGTCATCCAGGAGAAGGTATTCAATAGAGGAAAGACGATATCTTGAGAGGATACCAATAGAGGGACTGGGGATTTTTAACCTTAAATAAATTTGAAGGGTCTTGATGGCAAAAACAGAACTAATGGCTTAGAACGTGAAATTTTTAGGCTTGTTTTTAGAAGCACTTCTTGAGTAGGATAGGTGCTGTTAGAAGTGAGTGCACTTGCAAATAACAAATGAGTGAGCAAGCAAATGAACAGAAGATTAAATGAATACTTACTGGATGCCATAGATGAATGGTTATAAACAGAAAATGAATTGAGCTAACACGCTTTCATCTTTCTGGTGGGAACTTGGATGAGGAATACCCTTGGGGTTAATTTTTTGGTAGCCTCAAATATCCTAAGTGGGTCAGTTTCAATCTTTTTAAGAATGAAAATATCTCATTATTGGACATTGTTTTTAGCTCCAAGATCTTTTTTAAATAAATAAAAATCATTTTACATCATGATCTCAAACATATCAATGGGAAAGGAGGAAATAGAGAAGGGGAGATTGTAGCTAACAAAGAATGAACATGCTCAGAATTATGCTAGAATCAACTTCATTACCTTAAATTTTTCATTTAATTTTAGTTTATAAAAATTTACCCTAAAAATAATAGGTTTAAAAATGGATAATCAAGTCCATTACCAGTCCACCAACTTGCAAAAAGTAAAGTTCAGATTCATACCTAGCATTCATTTTTCCATTCAGATCAGCTGAGTCTCCCACCAAAATAATGACTCCATTTATTTGTTCTTGACAGCAATCTTTTCTATTGGTGATTGATATGGAGTTTACAATTTGTGTTGAACCCAAATCTGCCATCCACCAGGGGTCATCCTCTTGCAGCGTTTGAACACAATTGCCACTTTGAGAAGATCCATCCATAGGTTTATCAGGAAATTGAGAAGGAATGAAGACAGTAGACTGAGATGTTTTTACTTTTTTGGTCTGTCCTGGACCTAATGGCAAATGGGGGACAGGTGTTAAACATAGGTGAAAAGTACAGCGGGGGGCAGGCAATTGTAAGGAGGTAGTTTTGTTCAGTGGAAAGATGGATGGTTCAGGGGTCAGAACTGTGTTCATTCCATTTCTGACCTTGTGCAAGCCCCCTTTTTCACTGCCTTGGGCCTCACCACCTCATCAGAGCTGGACTGTTTGTGCCTTAAAGCCTTTTTAAGCTCTACATCTCAGATCTTGTGACTTCATTAAAGGAGGAAGAGCTACTCCATGAACAAAAGGAATCCAGGTTCTCCCAGCTCTAGGTCTGATGCTCTATTCACTGTGCTACATAATTGCCTCTATACTTTCTTTCAAATCACTGATAAAAATATTGTACTAAGTAAGAACAAGGATGAATGAGGACCTAGATACTTCGCTTTATATGAACATCGATCTTTTTTTTAATTGAAAGTAGCAATTTTATTTGAGTTAAAATTATTTACAAAAATCCAAAGACATATTTCATGAAATTGGTTCAAATGATTTTTTCCTGACATTGGCTTTTGCTCCAAAGATCACAGCTGAGAAATACTGTATAAAATAAAAATAGGATTGGATTCAGAAAAGAACTCTACTGTTCTAATTTCCAATTGATAGTATTTATAGAAATATTTACAATGGAAAAAAGTTACTTTAAAACTTTAGTTAATTTGCAAGTCAGCCTCAAGAATCCTTGAATGCAGGGTTCTCTGAGGGTTTCAAACACACATACTGTAGTTCAAAGGTGACCAATATTGTGTCTCTATCAGTGCTTGACAATTGGTTATTATAAAAGACTGTTAAACACTGAGGTAAATCAATTCCCATTCAAAGCGATTACCAGTGTAACAGAGAAACAGAATTAGCCCTAATTTTCTTCATTATTTGTAACTTTTTCATTCATTTTAGCCTACATCTGTTTTCTGAAATCTAAAGATCAATGAAAAAAACATTATTCTAAGATTAATCAAACAAAAGAGACAGAGTGTATCTAGCTGATTTATCTGTGAACATCATTTGCCCATATACATATTTATAATCAATTTGCTCTCAATTTTTTAAATCCAGGGCAAACATGACCTCATTTTTTCCAAGTTACATTGGCATATGAACATTGGTCTATTAATCATTATACTTTCCAAATAGTTGTTAAATCATCTTTACTTATAATTTATTTTACTAACACCCCTCATATTTTATTTTCTTCCTAAAATCAAATGACCTTCCTCTTTTTTAAAAAATCTGTCCTAACATGCTTAGTCTACATTAATAAAGTAATAAGGATAAAGATGGTCTTTTGTTTTCATTGAAGGAAATTCTGAGGGGGAGGAAAATCCTTTACTAATTCATGTTGGCATGTCTCTCCAATTTAAGAGTCTTAGAAAGTTTTCTGGCATATGAAAGGTGAAGCAATATACCCAGGGTCACAAATGTGACAAATGTCAGAGATAATACTTGAACCCAAGGCTTCTTGGCTTTGAGGAGGTTGGCTCTCCCCAGTAAACCAAACTTCCTCCTAGGGCAGCAGACCCACATGGCAACTTGTTTCTCAACTCCTAACTTTTTATCTCTACTCCAACCCCAGCATTCTCTACTAAGTGTTTCATTGAAGTACAACATTTTATCCTTTACATTGAAACTGTTCCTAAAAAAAAAAAGATAACATTTAACTAGTGTGGAAAAGAGAGAAAGTATAAGGCATGCAGCAAGACAAGAAGCAATGGCTGGAGGGTGATCAGCTGTCAATCAAAGAAAGATTCCATTTGGAATGTTACTGGGAAACAGTTGGAGGCAAGAGCCAACTGCTGACTGAATTCTGGGCTTCTTGGCTGATGGTGGCGACTTGGAAGGAAGAAGCTGGGTTTATCTCTGGGACTTGGTATAATCAAACTGGAGGTGGCCTGGCTGATTTGAAGGCAGAAGAAGGACAATAGTCCATATCTTGCTCTGTTTCATGCTAGTGGTTGAATTGCCATTTCTCTCAATATCCTCACTGTAGGTAATAGGGAAACCTCCAACCCTCCATTCTCCATTCTCTAACCTCCATTCTCTACCTTTTCTTGTCTTCCCCAATAAACCCCTTACTTGAGACAAAATAAGATAAAGACTATAGCATTTGAAACATCATAGCTTATCCTGAGTGACTTAGAAGGAGGCTGAAGAAGAAGGGGGAAGGGGAAGCTGAAGGGAAGCAGAGGGGAGGAAGGGAGGTAGAGAGGGAGGAGGGTAGACAAAGAAAGAAGATAACTACCTGATTTATTAGTTATCATTTACCCATCAAATATACCCCTCCAATATTATCTATTACACTAGAATGGATGGAAAAATAATAAGCTTTGGGTTCAAGGTATCAAATGTTTGGGGGATGGGAGGTTAATGCTTTGCCTGATTGGTCTTTATAACGCTTGATGATGACAAGGATCAGAGGGGACACATTTATCATCTTTCTCTATTTGAATATAAGATGTTTATCCTTGGTTAGTCAATTATCATTCATGTTTACCTTTTTATGTTTCTAACTCTTGTGTTTGAACTTCAACATTTTTCCATAACTCTGGTCTTTTTTGTTTGTTTGTTTGTTTTGTTTTGAATCAGGAATACTTGGATGATCTTCTGTTTCATTAAAGGTTTTTTCCACTCCACATCAATCCCATCCCATATCATTATACTAAGTTTTTCATTGCTGTTTGAGTCAACACTTATAAACAGTCTTCTAAACAGTCTCAGGATGGAGAAAGGCTGCTTTTACCTGAATCGAAGCTTTGAGTATCCTTTCTATATAATTATTAAGAAAGGTTGTTTTTTTTTTCTGTTGAATAATCTAATCTCTAAGTGTCTCAATTTGTTTTAATTCTGAGCCTGAAACACTAAATCAGCCCGATTCAGACCTGGCAAAGAACAACCTTCATTCCCCAGCAAATTTGTGGATATTTTCTTTATAGATACTTCCAGATCCTCTGTGCCACTCTCACATTAAAAAGTCACTAGTATCTGCTCTTTCTACTCCATCCTAAGGGACCTTTCCATCTAAGCCCAATAAATAAAAACTACAGGGAATCCCATTTCAACTCACAAAGAAAAATTTCCTGGTAATGAGGCTGTCTAAAAATGAAATGGGCTACTTTAAAATTTCACTTGTCACTTGTAGTCTTCAATCTGGAAATGGATAGATACTTGCCATGATTGATATAGAGAAAGAATTTGTTATTTAGTTCAAAGTTAAGGATTTATTATTTAGTTCGAAGTTAGACTAGATAAATTTTGTGGTTCCGTCTGTCTCTAAGATTCTGATTATGTGAGATCTAAGTCATTGGAATAATCCCCAGGTGGGTTAAAGGTGTTTAGAATCATCCTAATTTTTACATCCATTTGATCAAATATTAAGCATATGAAAAAGAAAAAGATGAGTTCAGGTCACTTAACATAATCAACAGAGAAATTTCCTCAAAACCCCATTTGGTTTTGATTCTAGAGACATTGACTAAAGATCAATCATATATTTCCAAAGTCCTTACAAGATGGCATACTTCAAAATTCTAAAAGGTTCAATAGATTGTAAAGAAAGAAGAGATGAAAGATAGTATGTCCATTGGGTAAGGTAGACTTATCACAGAACCAAAATTGTCACCTCTGTACTTTTTCATTTTAATTTTCCTGGAAGATGATGCAGCAAGCACACTTTTTATTCTGATGAGTATATATTTTCAGAAGCAATAAGCTAACATTCTATTGGCTTGATTCTTTCATTGAGTTGACCAGTGAATTAAAATTGCTGGACCAGTCAATGAATACATGTGGCTAACTAATACTGTGAATTTAATATGAGATAACCAGACAGAATGGAGGAATGCAGGCTCTTTCTTGGTCATTCTATGCTACTCACTATTTAACTGAATAGTAGGAAATGAAAAGGTTAGTGAAAATGTGCACACTCAGACATCACACACATAAATACTAGAAGTAAGATAGCAAATATGATCATAATGTATTTACTCACCAATAATTTTAATAAAAACTTCATAGAAATCAGTCTTATAAAATTATAATTTATGTTTTGGCTAGTCTAATATAAATCAAATAAAAGAGGTCATTATTATTTTTTTTAAACCCTTACCTTCTGTCTTGGAGTCAATACTGTGTATTGACTCCAAGGCAGAAGAGTGGTAAGGGCTAGGCAATGGGGGTCAAGTGACTTGCCCAGAGTCACACAGCTGGGAAGTGTCTGAGGTCAGATTTGAACCTAGGACCTCCCGTCTCTAGGCCTGGCTCTCAATCCACTGAGCTACCCAGCTGCCCCCATGAGGTCATTATTTAGTATTTTAGTGTGTAGTTTTCCTTTACTACCACCAGAAACTTGACAAATACAAAAAAAAAATTCAACTGGAGTGGGGTTTTGGTGGGGCAGTTCATTCATATTTATATTATTATATTGTTATTCATACCTTCACTTTGTATTAAAAGGGAGGTTAATTTGTATTTGAGGGGTTAAGACTTTCAATATAAAGAGGGGGTACAGGAGAGATAGCTGATGTTTAGGGTTGGCTTAGAGAGAGGAGAGGGGGTTTTAAGATTTTCCCCTTCTGCCTTCCCTCCTTAGCTAAAGCTGCTCTCCCCAATTCACTCTTGTCCCTCTTGTCCCCCCTCCACTACTTGAGACCAAAGGGTCTTCCCTTGATCTGTACACTCACACTCAGCTTGGGGAACAGATAACTTTTAATGTCAACTCAATCAGGTAATACAAAAGAAATAATGGGCACAGTAAGAATGGGAAAGGAATGTGGGAAAAAGGGGTCCCTGTCTCTATCTAAACTCTTTTTCCTCCCTCCTCAAGTTTGTTGGGAACTCACATCTTGGCAGTCTGAGCCCCCTGAGAGAAAGTCAGGTTGACTCACCCCTGGGCAACAGGAGCTGAGGTAAAGTCTGTTCAGGTTTCTCTTCAGAAAGTCCCTTCAGTTGGGAAGTGTTAGGGGGAAAGATTTCTAGTCACCAGCAGGAAAAGTGGGTAACCCTAAGGAGAAAGTCTTTTCCCTTCTACTCTCTTTGGCTTCTCAAGACTGAGAGAGACCAATTCCTCTACCAGTTGGGGTCTTTTCTTCCTCAAGATTCCAATCCCTTGGGGCCCCTCCCCCATCGAGGTGATCAATTTCACACACTCTTCAGCCTGGCACTTTTTCTTTAGTGCCAGCCTCTGTCACAAATTTATGATATAGAACTAACTAGAGTCAACTATGAGCTAAGTAGGATGCCTGAAATCTGAGAATTGCTCAAGTAATTCATTCTGAAAACTTGAAAGACTTTTATGTTAGTGCAATTAAATTCAATTCAAAACTATTTTTAGTCATGTAGTCCCTACAAAATTGTGCTAGAGATACATACTGGAAACTTACATTATGAGTATCTTGCAGTGACTGTTTGCTTGTTTCTACTTGGTTCGGATTGGGACAGAGAAAAAACAAATTTTAGTATATGTTGGGTTTCCTTTGCAATTTTCATTAACAGCTTTACGTTAAAGTTTGTATTATATGGCAGAATAATTTCTCTAAAGGCATCTAATTCATCTGAGTAAAGATAATGTACCTACCAGGGGGCAGGTGTTGGGTAGAATCTTTGGTCATTGTCATTTTTTTATTCTTGTCATCTGCCATTTTAGAGAATACATGTACCTTACATATTGTTAAAAACTTTTTTTGATCCTGGAATGGTGACAGTCACCAATTTTCCTTTCATTTTCTTAGTAGAAAATTTGTTTCTACTAAGGTAGGAATCATAACACATCTAGACTTAAATCATATTGTCATTCTTTGGAGAATGCTTAGATTGTTTAAAGCATCTTAAAGTATAAAAATGTCACAAAATTACACATACTCAGTAGTAATTCTAAGCACAAAACCCAAGGATGTAAGAGACAGAAGAGAAAGACACACACATACAAAAAGGTAGTTCAGTGGGTAAAGGGCCAGGTCTGGACACAGAAGGTCCAGGGTTCAAATCTGAGCTCAGACTCTACTGTGTGACCCTGGGCAAGTCATTTAACCCCCATTGCCTAGTTTCACTGCTCTTTTGCTTTAGAACCAATATTTAGTATTGATCTTAAGATGGAAGGTGAAAGTTAAAAAAATTTATAGCAGAAATTCTTGTAGTAGCAAAGAGCTGGAAAGAATATGGTGCTCATAAACTGGAGAATAACTGGGTATTATGCCATAAGAAATTACAAATATGAAAAAGAAGAGAAATGTGGGATTTTTATGAATCAATGCACTTAATAACTGTGTACTGACTGATGCCATGAGAAACAAGCAGAATCAGGAAAACAATTTCCACAATGCATGCAACAAAATAAAAGAAAGCAACACTAGATGATTTTAAAACTCAGCTAGATGGGGCAGCTGGATGGGTCAGTGGATTGAGAGTCAGGCCTAGAGATGGGAGGTCCTAGGTTCAAATCTGGCCTCAGACACTTCCCAGCTGTGTGACCCTGGGCAAGTCACTTACCCCCATTGCCTAGCCCTTATCACTCTTCTGCCCACAGTATTGACTCCAAGATGAAAGGTAAGGGTTTAAAAAAAAAAACCAAAAAACGCTGCTAGATGATATGTCCAGACAGAACTTCATAGGAATGATAGTGAAGTACATCCCCTTCCTTTCAACTGAATGAAAGTTGAACATAAATGTAGAATTAGGCATATATTTTCAGACATGGCCAATATGTGACTTATTTTACTTTGCTGAACATATTTGTTAAAAAGGAAAGTGTAGAGGGCAAGAGAATCACTAGAGGTGACAATGATAGATAAAAAACAGACAGAATAAAACTTTCTTGTACATTTTAACTTATTTTTAATCTTTCTATCACATATAATGAAAATTCATTTGTCTTTTCAAATCTCTCTCTCTCTCTCTCTCTCTCTCTCTCTCTCTCTCTCTCCCTCTCTCTCTCTCTCTCTCTCTTTAAATCCTTACCTTTTGTCTTAGAATTAACACAAGAATTAGATCCAAGACAGAGGAGTAGTAAGGGCTAAGCAACTGGGGCTAAATGGCTTGCTCAGGGTCACACAGAAAGTGTCTGAGGCCAGATTTAAACTCTATCCACTGAGTCATCTAGCTGCAGACCCTCATTCTCTTTTCACAATTCAAATCTTGGGTAATTAATTTTCTCAACAAACACTGATTGATGCCTATTGATGCAAGCACTGTTTTGGGCAATGGACTATGCCAAGACAAATATGAACTAGCCTCTGTCATCAAGGATCTCATATTTTATTTGGAATAAGCATGTACACTGATGAAAATTTATATATATGAATGAAAGTAAGAAAGTAAAACAAATCCTTGTTTCCAGGATCCTTCAAAGACCACTGACAGGGGATCAACAATAATATCTGCCAGTTCCTTCACTACTAAAATGAAGTTATGATAGCATAGTTAAAATGAAAGAAAAATCTTTTAGAGTTGATTAACTAGAAAATTTTAAGTATGCAATAGATCTGTAAAAGGTAGGTAGGATTCTGAAGAACTTGGATTTCAAGTTGAAGAGTTTCTATTTTTTTCTTAGAGCAATAGGAATTCACCAAAGATGCCTGATCAATGGAGTAACATGGTCAGGCTTGAGAATATTTTGGCAATTGTGATTAGAATGGAATGTAAGAGGAAGATTGGAAGAGAGAAATTTATTTACAAGGCAATGTGATAGTTTAAGCAGACATGATGAGGAACAAACTAGGGTGATGACTACATAAGTAGAAAGAATGGGAGAGTTGTAAGTGATGTTCTAGAGAGAAAAATCAGTAAAACATGGCAAATGATTGGAAATGGAAAGGTGGTAAGGGAAAGGAATGTCTTGAATTTGACTCTAAGATTGGAACCTAGAAAGATGGAGGTGCCCTCAAAGGAATCAGGGAAATTTGGAGGAAGGGCAAACTTATGGCAGAAAATCATGAGTTTATATATGTTAAGTCTGACATGACTCTAGAATATATAGTTGGAGATATTCAACAATAATTTGAGGATTCAGGAATGCACCTTGAAAGAGAATTGAGCTAGATATATAGATCAGAGTATTATCTTCAAAGGGATGATAATTGAATCTATAGGAACTGATGAGATCACCAATGGTGAACATATAGAGTCAGAAGATATAAAGGTCCAGGGCAGAAGTTTTGGGTATATCCATAGCAAGGGAATAGAATATAAATGAAAAATAAATAAAAAAGAAAAAAGAGAAAATGGTTAGGCCAGAAGGAGGAAAACCAAGAGAGCAGTATTGTGAAAAAGTCAAGAGAAGAAAGACTCCAGGAGGAGAGGATGGTCAACAAACAAATCATAAAGGATGAAGATTGAGTAAAGGCCACCAAATTTAGTAACCTTGCAGAAAGAGATTTTGAATGGTAAGGTCAGAAGCTAGACTGACTAAATGATAGTATGATTATATGAATTTAGGCCTGATTGAGTGACCAGATCTATTAAAGTTCCTATTTCAACTTGGAAGGACTTCTCCATTGGAATGTCCCAATGATAAGTATTTCTATCAATGACTTCAATTAAAGCAGAGATGGCATCTCATCCAATTTGCAATTGAAACAAAGCTAGGAATGAGAACATATTGGGTGCAAGATCTCAAAAAGATCTTGAGACCTTGACAGGATAAATCAGGGGTTGGCAAATCTGGCCAGTCATATTTCTTTTTATAGCCTGCGAGTTAAGCATGCTACATTTTTGGATAAAACTCGGACAAACAATGGACTGTATTTTTTCTGCAGGCTATGCTTTGCTGACCCTTTTTTTAGATTATTGGTCTAATTCTAATAAGATAAATGAAATAGAGATTAATGTAAAATGTTGCCTTTGGGGTCAAAAACTAAATTTCATAAATATAAGATGGGTGCTTCATGGTTAGATAGCTGTCTTAAAAAAATCTGGATCTTTTGGAGGACTGAAAGTTTTATATCAATCATCATGGTGATATGGTAGCCAAGAAAAACTGAGGTAATCTT
This sequence comes from Monodelphis domestica, assembly GCF_027887165.1. Classification (NCBI taxonomy): domain Eukaryota; kingdom Metazoa; phylum Chordata; class Mammalia; order Didelphimorphia; family Didelphidae; genus Monodelphis; species Monodelphis domestica. Next base: position 125,404,066 of record NC_077231.1, read on the forward strand.
AGGCTATTATCAAGAGGCATAGCTTCCAGGAATAAGGAGGCTACTAGACCTTTGGATTTTGCCCTCATCAGACCACATCTGAAATATAGTGTTCAGCTCTTGGAAGGAAGGTTAGAAAATATCAAGATAAGGACAGCCAGAAGGTGAATGTTTTCAAGTGCATATCATATGAGGGTCAGTTGAAGGAACTAGGATGTTTAGCCTGGAAAAAAGAGGTCTCAAGTGGAACCAGAAAACTATATCCAAGAACTTATGAAAGACAATCCAGCAGGAAAGTGATTAGAATTGTTTTGCTTGGCTACAGAAAGAACTAGGAACAAAAAAGCCCAAGTTGGCAAAGAGGAAAATCTAGACTTGATCTCTGAGAAAAACTTCAGAGCAATTAGAACAAGCCCAAAGTGAAATAGACTACTTTGGGAGTGGGTTTTCCTTACTAGTATCTTCAAACAAAGGCAATTTAAGAACAAGTCGTGTGTGTTTATATCAAGGATTCTTTTGGGGGGAGGTTGGACTGAAAGATATCTGGGATCACTACCAACTCTGAGATTCTGTAAATGGGAAGAAAAGAAATTCTGGCAATGAGTGAAGACGATGTTTTCTTAGGGCTTGACTGGGAAAGGAATGAGAAATACAGCTTGAAGAAATGACATGGCCAAGTAAATGTTTTTTAAAGACAAGAAAGATCTGAACATGCAACAGAATACAACAAACTAAAAGCAGTTGAGTGACCTTGTTCGAGGCTGTTCCACAGCCTGTGGAGGTGGTGCTACTGAGGTTACTAGAGAAGGAAAGAGAAGGAAAGACTTCTACATTAGGGCTTTTGAAAGCTTCTGATGGGAAGCTTCCCTCATACAGATTTCTCTGTCTGTGCATTGTATACAGGGAAAGAGTGTGTGTATCCCTTCAGCATACATCTCTGCTCTGTACCTTGATGAATATAGAAGATGGCACTTGATGCCATCTCCATATGTAAAGGCATTACTTATTCAAGTAAGAACTGAGATTTAATCAGAAGGGTGCTCAGAAATAGATCCAGTTGAATTTCTATCATTAGACTGATTTTGAGACTAGATATTCTCTGTCTCTCTCTCTATCTCTTTGTCTCTCTGTCTCTGTCTCTCTGTCTCTCTCGCATCACCCAGGACAGAGCCTTGTGGGATACCCATGTTTAGTGGTTATCATCTAGATGAAGATCCAGGAAAAGAGACCAAAATGGAACAATCATATAGATAAGAAGAGCAGTGTCAGTAAGTAGCATATAAATAAGACCTAAGGTGAGGGATAGTGGGAGTAAGTCAACATTGAGATTTGAAAAGCCAGGATTAGGGCAGGGCAGCAATAGGACAAAGAAGCATGAGACTCAAGTTTAGAATATTGCATGGAGTATAGAACTGATTTAAACAAGAAATTGATTTAGTGAAGGAAGATCGTGTAGCTAGGTCAGGGATTATGGCATGGCAGATGAGCAAAGATTAGAGGAATTGGTAGTCCTGGTGAGGACCAAGAATTAGATATTTTAAGACAGAAAAAGAAGAAATGATAAAAGATGTGATTGGATAAAAGAATTTTGGAGTTTATAAACATGGAAGACTTGTGAGAGAAAAAAAGAAAAGAAACATGATAATTGGAATATAGAACTGAGAAGGAGTGGAAAAGTAATCAGAGTAAGGAACTGGGAAGTTAGAGTACTGAGGGAATAGAAAAACATATGCTGAAGTCCTCTAGGATGAAGGCACGACTTTGGATATGGAGAAAGACTGTGGCCTAGGTTCAGAATTTACTGAGGAAAGCAAAATGTTCTGGGGGTTGGTGAATAACAGTTACCAAGCTGATCCTGAAGGAAGTGAGGGGATCTAAGAGGTGGAGTTGATGAGACCATTTCAGGTATGGGGAACAACTGACAACAGTGGGAATAAGTATGTTAACTTAGAATGAGCAACTCTATTTTATTTTAAGCTTCTATGTTGTGACTAGATAGTTTTTTTTAAATTAAAGTTTTTTTTTTTCCTGTAGTAAAATAAGGGCTTGCATATTGTTTGGTATTAATGTGTGTGTTCTTCAAATCTTTTAATTATGTGTGTTTTAAATCTGATAAATAACTACTAATGGTATGCACATGCTAAATTTTATAAACCCCTGCTAAACACTTGCTAATGATGTTAGCTTTGATTGGTAGTTTCCTTTGCTCAAAGCTTAGATATCACCAATCAGAACTTAGATATAACTTGTAAATACTCTTTGCTAGAGCCAGAAAACGTACTGGAAACCTCAGCCAGTGGATGGTCACATTTGGAGATTCAAGCATCCCTTGTTTGCTGGAGAACAGTGTTGATTGATGAAAACTTGCCAGAACAGCACCTTGGAGTGAGACCTCCTGTATACCAGAGAGGGAATCTTGTCTTGAACATTGGTATGAGACCTGTGCTTCCTGAGATCTTGAAGAATTAGGTTGCTGATAAGTTCCTAAAGAGGTTGATGTTTGTATTATTGAATAGCAAGTAAAATTTCATTGTATCCATGGATCACACAAATTTATACACTAACAGTCTAATAAACATATGGTATTGTACATTGTTTTAATGTATACATCTGTATATGATGCCAATTAAAAGGCATAGAATCCTGAGATGGAGTGGGATGTGTGATGATCATTAAATAGGACAATATAACCAGAGTAAAGCATAAGAAGATTGAAAAGAAAGGAAGGGAAACCAAGGATCATTAAAGAACTGGTTATTGAACCTCTTAAAAAAAGAAGTAAGGAGTGATTATAAAGAGGAAGCATGGGTTCCCCCAAAACAAGTCACACTGAAATTTTCCTTTTTTGATAAGGTTACTAACCTAAATTAGGGGAATACTAAAGCCAGAAAGGATATTGTAAGATTATCTCAAACCTAAAGTAGATCATTATCTATGGCATCCAGATAAAGGAGATGAAGAGCAATAAATCATCTTTGCCTGAAGACTTCCTGCCTGGCATCTGTTATGACTAAAGAACTGATATCCTGCCCTTATCAAAGAAAAGTTCTAGCCACTTTGTCATAGCAGGCTGAAACTGAGATCTTTGAAGAAATGGGTGTTTCCACTGAGACTGATCCCAGCAGAGTAATACCCCTAGCAAGGAATAAGCTGACTCCAGAGGAATAATGTGCCAAACAGAGACACTTTGCCCAGTAGGAAGCAGATGCATTCAACCCATCAGCACAATGCACCCCGCAGAGCTGCTGCACTTAGCAAGGAGCTGACTAAATGGGAGCAATGCAATATCATTAGAAGAGGTCAGGGGTCCTACAGTGCTGAAGGTGTAAATTTTTCCACCAAATGTATTTCTCCTTGGATGGCCTCCTAATGCACCATCCCTATGAATGTTCATTCTCCCCCTGGTTCTATTCTTTCTTTCTTTTTTTTTTTGCTTGTTGGAAAGTGTGCTTAACTACAGATCTTTTTACTCAGTGATTTCCTTAAATGTCTTTGCTTTGAACTAATTTAATCCTGTGGTTGATTAGAGATAAACATAAGGACACCAGGAAGAAGGCTCATGCACTCTATCATTTTGAGGAGATATGAAACCACAAAATACCTTGAACCTGAAGTCCTACTTTGATTTGATAAAATATCTCACACTCTTCTTATGGAAATGATGATCAATAAAAATATAATTTCCCACATATAAATATATATTAAATATATGAAAAAGATGGATTCAAAATTGGTTGAAAGGACAGGTTTTACAATTAGTCATTAATTATTTGAAGTCAGTTTGAGAGGAGGTATCCAGTGGAATGTTCATAGGGTTTGTGCTCTGACTATCTACATGCCATTCTTCACTCTTTCCATTTGTTCAGACCATCTTCTTATCATAGAATTTGTTGATGATTTCTCTTACTCCTGTTGCTCTTCATAGCTCTCCATTGTCATACCTCCTAGGCACATCTCCATTGGAATTTGCATGATGTAAATTTTTAATTCTTTGGAGGTAGTTGTATTCCATGTCTTATTGCCACATGGAAACACTAGTAAAATGTTGGGATTTTTGAAAATAGGCCATTGCTTTTGGGGGAATTGGGGGGGCATTAAAATAGCTTTGCAATTTCCCAATTATGCCATCCATTTTTCTCTTCTTGTTCAATTCCAGGCACCACTTGCTATCCATCTGTACTGAATTGGTAGTTAGGTTTTAGAGGATGCTTACAGAAATGAATATTAAAATCTGGGCAATAGATGGTCTTTCTTTTGGTCATACCAAATTTCATTGAGTAATTACAGGTCACTTCCTGGGGGGCACTATAATATTTTGGGGCTTGATGTCAACAACAAACAAAAACATCTGTAAGACCTCGTTAGCTTGAAGTCTTTGTTGGAACTCCTTACAGGAGCACTCCCTATTTTATGCCTCTCTGGATATTTGTTATAACTCACAGAGGGACTCACAATACCCCATAAATGATTAGTGTAATTCTCCTCCCTCTCATGTTAGTTCCACTTTTTTTTCCAGTACAGTCATAGTTATTTGAACTCACTGTCACAATATGACTTGAACTCTCCTTAAAAGAAAAATGAATTTGGGGCTTCCTATGGGGAAATACTCTAACAATCCTCTGATATCACTCTCTTACACAGAGTCATTCTTATACAGCCTCCCAAGCTCTTCCCATAAAGCAAACCCACATTAGGGTAACTGGACAAGCAGCTAGGTACTTTCCCATCTGACCTGCCTTGTCTGAATAAGCCATAGTAATAGGGAAGAAGAAAGTGCTCTTTCATGGCATGGCCATAAGACTATTAGTCCTCTAGTTAGAGTCAGGTGGGCACTACTCTTTTTTTTCTCTATAAGGCATGCTGCTTAGAAATGCCTCTACTTTTCCTAGGAGACCAGATTGAAGAATTTTTAGACTCAATATGATACTCAGAAATAATTCAGAGGCTGGTAAGTCCCCAAGAAATCTACTTCTCTTCCTTGAAGGCAAGGTCTTGGGATTAGGTAGCCTAGAAAATTTTTTTTCTATTGGGAGATTGGGGTTCTGAAACCATTGTCCTCCCAATTATGTGGGTAGGTGAACACATGCAACTCCCATGTATCTTTCCAGGATATTCCATCATTGTGTCAGATGACAACTTTTGCATTGGAAAGTCTACTCTCTGGTCTCTGACTTGTGATCAGAAAGTTGGGACCAAGCACATTAGTGTTCATCTGCTTCTGCCCTAAAGTATGAACTCACTTTTCCTTGCTACTAAGGACCAAAGCTCTGATGAACTCTCAAGATCTGTTTGGAAGAAAGGTGAAGGGAACAGAGAAGCCAAAGGGGCTGAGATTATGTCAGCTCACTTTTATAGACTAGCACAAATGAGTGGCTTCTCCCCAGAGGCCATCTTGGAAAGAATCCAACCTAATCTAATCAAAACATCTTAGGGCACTAGTCACTTACATTCAATCAGTTGTTTGTTTTTCCTCTTGACAAGGTATGTCTAGGCATGAATAACCCCTATAGGGAGAGGTATGGGCAATCAAAAATTCTAAAAGAATAGGCTTTTCCTTTTGTCAGTTCATCAACTTGATCAGAGAACTCAACTCTACTCAACTTGCCCAGGGTCACACAGCTGGGAAGTGTCTGAGACTAGATTTGAACCTAGGACTTCCTGTCTATAGGCCTGGTTCTCAATCCACTGAACTACCCAACTGCTCCCTATATGTGTAATTCTTAATGGTTAAAATAAGTAAGATAGTAAAGCAGTTTTAGATGATATACCAGTATCAACAATTATTTTGTTTTGAAACACAAACAATTCCTGAATTTTTCAGTTTCATCAGCTTGAGTGCAAAAATGTACTTACTCATCAGTTCATCATCTTGCATGTTAGCCAAATCAAGGAACTTTCTTTGTTCCAAATATGTGGACTGACTTTCCTTAGGAGGTTCCATTTGAGTGAAGTTGGTCATTTCCTCAATGAATGATTCTTCATCTGAAAATATGATAGGAAAGATTTGTCTTTAAATCCTTTCTCTGACACATGTAGTCAGTTCCACTATAACACTTGTTTTGAAATTTCTTCTAATGTGATTGATATATTAGGAAGTAATTTGAGTATAACTTGAATTTCAATTTACTTCTTATGTGAGATTTTGTCAGGGAGAAAGAGAAAACTACACCTAGCTGAACAAAATAGACACATAAACACACTTCAGGTGTTTATCTACCAGTCACCCCAGGCACTAAATAAGTTAGTCTGGTAGGTTGGATAAAAAACTTTACAATAATTCACCACCCAAAACCCTTCCCATGCCCAGTTCCACAAGCAAACCTCAGGTCTTTTTTTTTTTTTAAAGGTAAAGTGCCCTGTTCGACAAAGGAGGGCTGTTTCATACCTGTGGTCCACTCTCTATCTACTTTCCACTCAGGATTTTACTCCCTGATTTGATGCTAACCAAGTCTGCCCTGTCACCTGTAACCATCAACTTTGTCAGGATGGCTGTACCTGAGCAAACCGAGGTCAGACACATTGCCACTATTTGTTGCAGTATGTATATATTTCCTAAGCATTTACTATACATAAAACTATTCTATTGTTTTTATTTCAGTCCTATCCTTTCTGTATTATTGATGAAGTTTTTGATTATTATATCCCTAACCCTACTTTTCCCATAAGTCCTTTGGTTTTTACTGCATGATTTTTTATATAGTACAGTGCTTTTGTGGAATGATTTTATCATGTTATCATTTCATTTTTCAATGATCCAGGCAACATTCTTAGACTTTAATATCTCAATGTGTTGTTTGATCTTTGTTAGTGGAGAGAAGAGTTTCCATATCAGGAGTAATTATTCTGATGAATGAATGATCAAACAAATGAATCATTTATTATGAGGATATAAACAGAAAAATAAGATAATCTGTGTTCTTGAAGAACCCTTATTCTAATGGGAGAGAGAGCATAGATATAATATTTCAGCTGCAAGTCAGAGGGAAAGGTCCCATGGTTCTTTGGAGTACTGCATCAAAGCAGATGATAATGCTTCTTTAAAGTCATTATTAGTTTCTGATACCGAACATTCTTTTCTGTATTTTCCACAGATGTGGTTACAGTAGCTATGGGAGTAGTCACTAGTTTGCATATGATGAAAACATTCCAAGCAAGAAAAGAGGCAGCAGGTAGGTGGTTTAATATTAAGGCTGGAATCAGGAAGATATGCATTCAAATCCAGCAGCTGAGTGACCATAGGCAAGCCACCTCAGTATCTTCATTTATAAAATGTGAGCAAGTACAAAAATATTTTAGTAGCTCTTTTTGTTGTGATAAAGAATTGGAAACTGAGGAGGTATGCATTGATAGGGGAACGGCTAAACAAGCTGTGGAATATTGTTGTAATGGAAAACTACTGTGCCCTACAAAATAATGAACAGGATGAGTTCAGAAAAAAACTTGGAAAAAGTTATATGAATTGATACAAAGTGAAGTTAGCAGAACCAGGAAAATAGTGTCTATAGTAATAGAAATATTGTAGCAGCAAAACAAAGTTCCAAGATAGCCCCAAGGGTTATCCACTACCCACAGCCAAAGTAGGAACTGTAGGAATCTGACTGCAGATTCCAATTCTTTCACTTTATTTCCTTCATGAGTTTTTTTTTTTATTATATACATGACATGACTTCAGTCACATCATGGAGAATATGAAAATATATATAGTATGAAATCACTGATATAAGCTACATAAGATTATTTACTGCCTGGGGGGCGGGGAGAGGGAAGGAGAGAATCTGAATGGCAAAATATCAGAAAACAATTGTCAAAAATTGTTTCTACATGTTAGGGACTGGACCTGTAATTTCACCAATATAGAGAACTCCCTTAGGTTGGCATAACTCTTTAAGGAGAATTTTTGCTTATGTCTGCATACTTCCAGTGGCTAGAACAGCCCTTTGTGTGTTTTTTTCCTTAATAATAATAGCTTTTGCAAAGCATTCTACAGACTTTATCTGATTTTATCTTCTCCTCAATCTTGGGAAGTAGATGCTATTATCACCCCCATTTTATCCCTTAGGTTTGACTATCATTCTCACTATCTCAATGCTTATTGCCAATTAGTGTCTGCCAGTGAATTTCTGCAACTATGTTATCAAGAAAGATGGTCTTGTACAAGACGAGAAGTTATTCTTTTTTCACAGTAATATAAATGTGAAATATAATATGCTATATTAGTATAATATATAATCAATTAATATAACAAGTATTTATTAACTGCTTATTAAGTACCAAGCTCTCCTAAATGGTCAGAGCTACTAAGTTCCTCTCCACAAGAAGCTTGCCTTCTATCAACAGAGGAGACATCATCTTGCATGTATAATATGCATAGGGAGAGAGGTAACTAGGTGGCACAGTACATAGTCACTAGGCAACCTATACGGATCCTTTTGTATGAATTAGCCTATATTTCTGTTTGAGTTTGACACTACTGCTCTTGTCAACTAGAATTATAATCTACAAAGCAGATGCCAACTTGGGTAGAAGGAAGTTCTTCCTGAGGGAGTTCTTTATATTGGTGAAATCACAGGTCCAGTCCCTAACAATCAATCAACCAATAAACATTTATTAAATGTCTATAATGTATACGGTCCCTATTAGGGCCATTGATACAGAAAAGTTTGCCTGAACAAAATCTGGGTCAAACATTGTTCAGAGAACCATCCAAATATCTAGAGTGGCACTTGGATGGATTCTTTAGGTAGAGACAAAAGGAGTAATTGTGAAAAATACAGAAGAATAGAATCCTCTTTATGGTATTTTTAGTATTTTATTTTTAACTTCCTCTCTTTCCCATCTCCTGTGGAATGTAAACTCCTTGAAGGGCAGGGACAATTTTGTTTTCATATTTATATCCATTGTTTTAAACATGCTAATTTCACAATAAACATTTCTTGAGTTGAATTGAACATTTCTTAGTTGCTAAATCCCTCTTGCCCCATGCTCCAAAATTTTTTTCATTTTTTTTTTAGTTATTTCAGTTGCTACCTAGGACTCTTGGTACCTCCCTCTGGTTTGTCTGATTCTTCTGCATGGTGGTCCTACAAATACTTGAAAAGGACAATCTTCTGATTCTCTTCTTTCTGCTAAGCATTCCCAGTTTCTTCATCTCATCCTCAAATGATCTTGAGGCCCTTCATCCTTCTCCTCCTCTTCCTCTGGACATGTTCTTGCTTATCAAATTATTTCCTAAAATGTGGTCTCCTGAACAGAACTCAACACTTTAGATGTGGTTTTGCTGTTGTTCAGTCACTTTTCAGTTGTGTCTGATTCTTCATGACCCTATTTGGGGGTTTTCTTGGCAAAGATATTAAATGGTTTGCCATTTCCTTCTCCAGTGCATGTTATAGATGAGGAAATTGAGGCAAACACTAGCTGTGTGACCCTGGACAAGTCAATTAACCTCTATTTGTCCAAAATTTCTTGTCAAAGTTTTTAGGGAAAATAAGAGCTGCCTCCCAGAGTTGTTGTGAGTTAAACATGTTCATATTTGCAAAGTGCTATGAATGTCACACTATATAAATGTTAGCTCATGTCATTATCAGAGTAGCTATGTGGCATAGTGGATAGAGCACTGGGCTTAGAATCAAGAAGATTCATTTTTCTGAGTTCAAATCTGGCCATGGCTATTTACTTAACTGTGTGATTCAGTGCAAGTCACTTACCATTGTTTTGCTAGTTCCTCACCTGCAAAATGAGATGGCAAACTACTCTGCCAAGAAAACCCTAAGTGTGGTTGTGAAGGCTTGGACACAACTGAACAACATTAATATTGTTTTTTATGTTTAGCCATCCCTACTTCATCTTAAACTTGTGATTTTTTGGAACTCAGCTGAAGGAAAGAATCTTTCATGCCATACTCTTACATTTCACTCTAGATTTGATTTTTATGCAACTGTCAGCATCAATATTTCATTAAGTCTCTCAAAGAATGGTGTATAAAAATGTTTTGGTAGGTACATAATAAAGACTGTCAGACCTTTGGGAGTAGCCAATAATAGTCACGTACTTGGACTTGGGAATAGGGTAGGTAGAATTTTCCTTGTCCTTCATGAGTGTTCATGCATTCAATTTTGTTGAACTCCATGAATTAGAAAAAGGTATTCATTTTTCGAAATGTTCTTTTTAACAATCTAAGAAGAATCTAGCCTGGCCAACATAGCATTTTAAAAATACATATAATCATTAAAGTTGAATTTTAGGTTGCAAAATATGTCTTCATTATATTGTACTTACCTGCCTTTGTGGGCTGCCAAAATAAGGTGACCATAAGCAGAGGAAAAAAGTGATGATACATAGCTGGCTTGTCATCTAGTACCACTATAGACCTTCCACTCTGTTTATATGTTGAGGGAAAGATTTTTTTTTAAACATTACTGAAGTAAACACCAGAGATTATGAGGAGTGCTTTAACCATTCAGGTAGTAAGATATCTTCCAATCAGAATTACTAGAAGAACAGTATCTGACCATATGATCTTATCACAGATTCTTAAATGTTATTTTCATCTACAGGCCATTTAACTGGAGCAAACTATTCCAGGAACTCCTGGCAAAAATCCCTCAGTAGAATTAATGAGAAGTATCGTCCTGCATTGGATGAGACTTTAATTGAAAATCCCAATCTATTATTATTATTATTTAAACCCTTACCTTCCATCTTGGAGTCAATACTGTGTATTGGCGCCAAGGCAGAAGAATGGTAAGGGCTAGGCAATGGGGGTCAAGTGACTTGCCCAGGGTCACACAGCTGGGAAGTGTCTGAGGTCAGATTTGAACCTAGGACCTTCCATCTCTAGGCCTGGCTCTCAATCCACTGAGCTACCCAGCTGCCTCTATCTCAATCTATTATTGAGGAAAATCATAACCAACTGCCAGAAATAAAAGAGAAGGCATATTACCAACATTGTGTAGGGGTTAAAATTAGGAGCTTGACAAATATAGGAGAGCAGTTTAACAAATTTTTGTTTTAATTGAGAAAAATAGCAAAGATGGAAAGATAGGAAAGAGAGAAAGATATTTAACAATCTATCCTAGTAATACCTAAAAACTACCTAAATCTTCTTATATCAACCTATAAACTACCTAAAAACTGTTGTTTGAGAGAGACTCACTAATAACTCTTCAGCCTAGGTAACCAGGTTGAAGCTACACTATGTAGTGTAGCTTCAACCTGGTTACCTAGGTAACTATATATATATATATATATATATAAATATATATAAATACATATATTCTAAGTAATTCACTAAACAGTGGACAGCTACCAACCCACACACTCTCCTTCAATCAGATTTTATAGCAGTCAACTGTCACCATCAACTGCCAGCAGCACCCTGCCCTCAGGAAACCTTAGAGCAAAAGCCCCTTCTCACATTTCATATTTCCGTTTATCTCTCACTCTCCAACTGTCATTCTTACATCACTTCCTCTATGAGAGCAGTTTCTATTTCCTTTAACTGTGGGTTGGTATCCATGGACACAGAACCTATTATCTTTTCCAGCCAGCTTTTTCCCCAGTTAAGTTAGAGCAAAGGATTAATAATTCCCTTTTATGTATCCCCCTGTGACCCTTTGGGAGAAGCTAGTCTCCCAATGGATCAGGCAAACCTATATCTTATACTTATCCTCATATTCTCTACTCAAAGTTGCCTACAATATTATCCTTTCTAACAGAAAACTATGAAAATACAAGGAACAGAGGGAAATAAAAGAGAAAATAAAGAAAGCAAAACCTGTCTTAGATTTTAAAAATTACAAATAATACAATTACAACGACAGCTAATACAATTACAAATAACAATCCTGACTACAGCCCATGGGCATAAGAATCTGAAGATATCACCTCAATTTCAACAAATACCACATAAAAATTTTACAATTATTATAAAATATTATGTATAAAAACATACAAGCTGTATAAAAATATACAATCCTGCTGAGGCAGGTGTTGACCAACACTTATAAAACTTTGTAACACATCATTTAATTAGTTTACTTTTCTCTATAGTCCTATGAAAGTATAATAAAAATAACCCTTTGTAAACAGAATACATTCCAGAACACAAAATACAAATTCTATAATATAATATAAATTATACACTTACCCATTGGCTTTTACTCATTGTATTTCAAAATCAAAACAATTACTGATACTGGTATCAGGTGCTTCAAGTACAATAAAATCAAATATATCCTATTGAAAAAAAATAAATTCAGAAGTTTCATGTCAGTGAAAATAGTGTCCAGTTGTCTTCAATGCATGTGATAGAATTCAGTCAATCAGTTTCAATGGAAGGTACTTGTTTCACATCTGAACAATGTATCCAAGAGGTCTTTTCTCCAACTTTTATAGCTGCTGGGGTGATTGACAGTACTTGAAATGGGCTTTCCCAGGCAGGCTGAGTTGTTTCTGTGCCCTGGAAATTCTTTATATATACTTTGTCTCCTGGGTTTAGATCATGAAGGGAAAGTCTATATATCCTGTCTGTACAAAGGCTCTGGATTCCTGAAGTTCTTGTATTTTTATTTGCAAATCTTGTATATAGGAAGCAATAGAAATACCTTTAGTCTGCATAGGCAGATGGCCAAAAAGCATCTCAAATGGTGAGATGTGTAGATTTCCCCTGGGCCTGTGTAAGAGGTAAAATAAAGCTAGAGGGAGAGCCTCAGACAATTTTAAATGACTCTCAGTACAGTTTTTCTATCATTGTCTTAAGTTCCCTGTTCATTCTTTTAACTTGGTCTGAGCTCTGGGCATGATGTGGTGCATGAAATTTGGAGTGATTCCTAAACAAGAATAAATTTGAGGTAAAACCAAGTCAGTAAAATGAGTTCCCCTGTCTGAATCAATCCATGCTGGCAGGTCAAAATGAGGTATAATTTCTTTTAAGAGTACCTTGACAACAAAAGCCACCATAGCTCATGTGGTAGGAAATGCTTCTGGCCATCTGGTCAGCTGATCTACTATGACTAGACAAAACTTATAATGTCCAGACTTTGGAATTGTAATAAAATCAACTTGTAGATATTCAAAAGGCGTGTAAGCCAGAGGACATCCACCAAAAGCTTTTCCATGAAAAGCATGCTGGTTATATGCTAGACAGGTGGGGCAGGCTGCACATACTTTAGAGGCAATGGTAGTTATACCAGGGGCTATCCATACTTTTTTTTAAACCCTTACCTTCCACCTTGGAGTCAATACTGTGTATTGGCTTCAAGGGGGAAGAGTGGTAAGGGCTAGGCAATGGCGGTGAAGTGACTTGCCCAGGATCACACAGCTGGGAAGTGTCTGAGGCCAGATTTGAACCTAGGACCTCCCATCTCTAGGCCTGGCTCTCAATCCACTGAGCTACCCAGCTGCTCCTATCCATACTTTTTAAAACAGAGTCTACTTGGGTTCCAAAATCACTGTTTTTATGAATTGATTGACATATTTGATGATAAAAATTTTGAGGGAGTAGGGGTTTTCCTTCAGATGATACCCATACTCCATTAATCTGTTTTGCTTTGAATTTTTGTTTCCATTTTTGTACTTCCTTTACATTATAAGAAAGGGATAAATTTGATTCATTAATAGTTGCCAAAGGTAAAATTAGTTCAGGCCCTTCTAAAGCAGCAAGTTTTGTGGCAGTATCTGCCTGGTGGTTTCCTCTAGAGACAGGGACAGTTTGTACCAATTTCTAACTCCAACCCTAACCCTAACCTTAACCCTAACCTGAAACCTAACCCTAACCCTAAATTCGTGCTGATTTCTAACCCTAAATTTGTGCTGATTTCTAACCCTAACCCTAACACTAACCCTAACCCTAACTCTAACCCTAACCCTAAATGAACAACAGCCTGTGTTCTATGACTTAACAACAAGGCTTCAACTTCATCAGGGCACATTATAGTTAGTGGGCATCCCAATACTAAATCAGCAGATTTAGTTACTAGCAAAGCTGTGGCAGCTATGCCTCAAAGAAATGGTGGTGCTCCTGAAGTTATTGGGTCCAGCTGGGCTGAATAATAAGCAATTGGATGTTGAACAGTCCCAAAGTTTGATTTAACACACCTGAAGCTACCTGTCTCCATTTGTGTACATGTAAAGTGAATGGTTTGTTTTAATCTGGGATGCCTAGAGCAGGGGCAGACAGGATAGCCTGTTTTAATTTAGAAAGAACTGATAGGTGTTCTGCATCTAACCTAATTGGTCAGTGACTAAGTCTCTTGTAAATGCAACAAGGGGTTTAATAATTTCCCCATAGCAAGGGATCTACTACCTACAAAATCCCATTGTTCTCAAAATTGCTCTCAACTGTTTCTTGGTGAAGAGAGTGCTCAATTTCTGAATATCTTTGACATGCTTTGGGGAAATGAAGCAGGCACCATCAGTTAAAATAAACCCAAAATATTCAATTTTGAAGAGATACCACTGAACCTTTTCCTTTGTGTCCTCTCTTATATAGTTCCAAAAGGAGATGTTTATTATCTTCTTGGCATTCTGTGGTAAGAGCAAATCATTTACAAAATGTATCAAAAGGCTCTCCTTAAACTCCAAATTTGCTAAATCTTGTCTTAAAATCTGTGAGAATTATGTGGGACTTTCCACACACCCCTGAGGCAAATTATACCATGTCAATACCATGTCACCTTTCTAGGTGAAGGTGGGGGTGGAGTCAAGATGGCAGCTTAGAGGCAGTGAAAGTTCAGACCTCTGAAAACCCTTCCTTACCGATTACAAACTAAATGCTCCTAGGGAACTGAAAATCAAACCTAACAACAAGACAGAGCAAAGGAACCCTCCTGCTGGACTCAACTTAAAAGGTACATTCCTCAAAAGTTTGAAATAGAGAACATTCAGGTTTAAGGGGAAGGAAGAATGAAGGTCCCAGGACTCCTCTCCCACCTAGAGCACTAAGCCTCCAGCAGCAGCTGGAACCTCTGGATATTCAAGGGTGCTGGTCTGCAGGAAATAACTTTCAGGCAAAGCTGTGCCTGGCTCAAAGCGTTGAACATAGGTGGTGGGGAAGCAGTTGGAGAAGAAGCTCAGAGCGCAGAGTGGGCAGCCTAGTTGCAGCAGTGGAGACACTCCATATGCCCTCCCCCCCTTTCCTGAGGTTTTGGCCTCAGGGCACATCCAGCTCAACCCAGTTGGACTTAATCCCATCAAAGCTTTCAGATGGCAGGGAATCCCAAGCTCCAACACCACTCCCCCACAGATTGCACTGAGAGATTTGCTGACTAAGCAAATCTCTTAGGGAATTCTTCCCAAGGTGGAAGGCTGACAGAAAAGCCCCAAACTTCAGATCCAACAAAAAAATGAAGGAGAAAGAGTGCAGGCAACTGCAGGGAGTAAAAAAGGGGTAAATATGAGCAAACAACAGAAAAAGAAAAAAGAAATTACAATCGACAGCTTCTATACAGGCAATGAGCAAAGAGCAAATGGAACAGGGAAGGATGAGTGAACACCAAGCAAAAAAAAAAACAAAAACAAAAACAAAAGAACAGAAACCCCAGCAAATTGGATACAGGCTTTGGAAAAACTCAAAATACAATTCAAAACACAATTAAGAGAGGCTGAAGACAACTGGGAAAACAACTTAAAAAGCAAGACAAGTCATCTGGAAGCAAAAAAAGGTGTCTTGAAAGCCAAAATTAATCAGCTTGAAAATGAGGCAAAGGAGATGAAAGATGACCTCCAAAGAAAATCAGACCAGAAGGAGGAGGATAACCAAAAAGTCAGGAATGAAATCCAGTCTTTAAAATCCAGAATACAACAACTAGAAACAAGTGACTTCACAAGGGAGTAGGAAACTATAAAACAAAATCAAAAGAGTGAAAAAATTGAGGAAAATCTGAATCACCTCATTCACAAAACTGAAGATTTAGAAAATCATTCCAGGAGAGACAACTTAAGAATCATTGTTCTACTGGAGGTCCATGACAAAAGAAAAAGCCTGTACATCATACTACAGGAAATTATCCAAGAAAACTTCCCCAATATTCTAGAACAAGAGGGAAAAGTGGAGATTGAAAGAATCCAGAGATCACCTCCTGTACTTAATCCCCAACTGACAACACCCAGGAATGTTATAGCCAAATTCAAGAACTATCAGACCAAGGAAAAAATATTACAAGTTGCTAAGAAGAAGTCATTCAGATACCATGGAACCACAGTAAGGAAAACACAGAATCTGGCTGCATCTACACTGAAGGACCAAAAGACATGGAATATGATATTCTGGAAGGCAAGGGAACTAGGTCTACAACCAAGAATCGACTACCCAGCAAAACTGACTATATTCTTACAGGGGAAAGTATGGTCATTTAAAAAAATAGAAGCATTCCAAGGATTTGTAAAGAAAAGCCCATACCTGAACAGAAAATTTGATGCCTGCACACAGAACTCAAGAGAATCATCAAAAGGTAATTAAGAAAGAGGGAAAAAGAAAAACAAAGCCAAAAAACAAAAAATCTTTTTTTAAGAAACCCAATAATTTAAAATGGTATCTATCTCTAGGTGAAGGCAAATATATTTCGGGAATCATCATGAATGAGTAGTGAGAAAAACGCAGAACACAAATCTACTACTGTAAAAGGAATCGAGGAAATAATTGTGGATGGACTTGAAATCACAGGGTGTCTTTTGATCACATGATTATACCCCTTAAATCTTGTATAAATTGAGACAGGTTTTCCATTTTCATCTAGTTTCAACTTTTTTTTAACAGACAAGATAGATGTATTGTATTCTGATTTGCATGGAATTATTATTTTCTGTTCAATTAAAGAATTTATCACTGGGGCAATTCCCTTGATTGCCTCTTTTGATAGGGGATACTGAGGAATAGAAGGAAATGGGTCACCTTTTGCCTTAATTTGAATAGGAATAGCTGATTTAAGTAGGCCTACATTGGAAGAAGTTCTGGCCCAGAGAAATTCAGGTATATCAGTTGGTATTTCAAAGGTGGGAGGTTTGTCTACCTCCTGACTATCCATGAGAAGTACAGGGAAAAAATTTAAAGATTCCTCAGGCAATTTTAGTGTCATAGTGCCATCTTGAGAACAGGTTATTGTGGCTCTTAGTTTACACAAAAGGTCTCTCTCTAACAAATTTATAGGACAGTTAGGCATTAGAAGGAAAGAATGTTCCACTGATAGAGGTCCCACAGACACCATTTGAGGTGAAAGCTTTGGGACCTTCAGAAGTGGTCCTGACACCCCTATTAGTTTTACAGAATCAATGGAATCACAACCAGAACCAGGTGTACTCATTAACAGCAATCTAGAGGTGTTAGTATCTAAAAGACAATCATAATAAGTTTTTCTGCCTTTCAAAATTACATGTGGTTCATTACTATTTGGGGGAGAATGGTTGGGGATAACTAGTATTAAAATATCAGTGTCTTAGAAATCAAAGATTTCATTTTCTGATTCCAGAGTCCTTTTTCCTCACTCAGACCTTCATAAAGGTCCCTGGCCATTTCTCTGAGGTTCCTCTTGTTGAGGGGGATTTCCATTCTGAATGTTGTGTGGATGAGCCATATTTTGGATATATTGTTGTAACATTTCATTTTCTTCATTCAGATTGTTATTTCTAAATGAATTTCTATTATTATTATTATTGTTTATATGTATTTCTAGAATAGTTGTTGTCATTTCTAGAATAGTTGTTGTTCCTAAAGTTTCCATTATTTCTGAACACCTGATTCCAGCTTCTACATTTTAACATTAAGTGACCCCTTTTTCCACATAAATAACACATGGGTATCTGATTTGTAGATTATCTCAAAGGGGCCATGACCACCCCATATTTTAATTTTTCTCCTTAATACTTTTGTTTCTTTTCTCAATGCATCCACAAAGTCACTGTCATCTTCACCTCCCTTTTCATGGCCATTATATATACATACTGCCACTTTCCTTAATTCCTCAAGGTCCATATTAGTTCAATTTGGATAGTGGGTTTTAAAATAGTCCTTGATGACCCTGCAACAGTTTTTCACAAACTGCCTTCTTATCTGTCTGACAATCCTTTCTCTGGTCAGATCCAGAGCTATACATCTACCTCCCAGCTCAACAAGTCTGTCCATGAACTGGGAAGAATTTTCACCATTTTTTTGGTCTGAGATCTTCAAATATTGTTCAGGAACTAGGTCTGTCATAACATGCTTTCATGGCTATTAGTAATGCCTCCCTAGCCTGACACAGTGTTATGTAATCACTTTCATTATTCCCATTCCATTGTGGGTCTTGCCAGGGCCAATGAAATGCTCCCCTTCCCTGAGTCTGATTGGCAATAGAGATGATCTTATTTTTCTCCCTTTCTGTTAAAAATGCCTGTAATAAATTTTCAAAGTTAATCCAAGTGGAGTCATATGTTTGAAAAATATTCTCTAGCTTTTTGATAACTGCTATAAGCTCAACCTCAAAAGAAGGGATATGCTGCTTAAATTTCTCAATATCTTGAGGGGTGAAGCATGTTTGATGTCTTACAGAAACTAATTCTTCTTTATGATTAAAGGTGGGTACTTCTCTTAAGGGGAATAGAACTGTAGCTAGATTATTTCTTGTTTTTTTCTCTTGGTTCCTTGCTTGAGTTGTCAAGGAGTAGGTGAAAGGAGTAGTAGTAGTAGGAACGAAAGAGAGACAGGTTGGGTAGAGTGAGGTAGTTTTGGTAAATTGAGAGATAATTTGAACTACTTAGCTACTTGAGATGTAATTTTCAAGTTATTCTATCTGAGTCTCAATTAAGCAATCTTTCCATTGTTTTTTTCTTGTTGGAGAGAAATAGGTAAACTATTTTGTAAATTTTGTAAATTTGTAAGGATCCTATCAGAATGAATAATCCCAGAAATAGTAATAACCAGAGATAAACTAAAATTGTGAGCTGTACCAGCTTGAAAGCTCTCCAGGAGCAGAAGTTGTTTGAGATAGGCCGGAAACTGCTCCTTCACAGCATGTGCCATGATCTCTAGCCCCATACTGAATTGCCTATATATTCTTAAAAATCCTAACTCCAGCAGGAATAGTTTAATAATAAGTGAGGAAAATATTCAGAACAGAATATTAAAAGATTAATCAAACTCTTACCTGGCTTGCTAAGAAATGTAGGGGTTAAAATTAGGAGCTTGACAAAGATAGAAGAGCAGTTTATCAAAATTTTGTTTTAATTGAGAAAAAATAGTAAAGATGGAAAGATAGGAAAGAGAGAAAGAGATATTTAACTATATCCCTAGTACTACCTAAAACTACTTAAATCTTATATAACCTATAAACTACCTAAAAACTGTCATTTGAGAGAGTCTCACTAATAACTCTTCAGCCTAGTTAATCAGGCCTAGTTAATCTAAAGATATAGATATATTCTAACTAACTCACTAAACAATTGGACATCTACCAACCCACATATTCTCCTTCAATTGGATTTTACAGCATCCAGCTGTCACCAGCAAGTGTCAGCAGCACTCTGTCCTCAGGAAACCTTAGAGCAAAAGTCCCTTCTCAAACTTCATACTTCTGTTTATCTCTCACTCTCCAACTGTCATTCTTACATCACTTCCTCTCTGAGAGCAGTTTCTATTTCCTTTAACTGTGGGTTGGTCTCCATGGTAACAGAGCCTCTTATCTTTGGGCCTGCCTCTCTGTCCACTGAGCCAGCCAGTTCTTTCCCCAATTAAGTTAGAGAAAGGAAAGGAATATTACTAACATTGGTA
This sequence comes from Monodelphis domestica, assembly GCF_027887165.1. Classification (NCBI taxonomy): domain Eukaryota; kingdom Metazoa; phylum Chordata; class Mammalia; order Didelphimorphia; family Didelphidae; genus Monodelphis; species Monodelphis domestica. The sequence continues at coordinate 125,423,783 of NC_077231.1, forward strand.
GGGTAAGATAGTGGTGTCAAATTTAGGTAGAAATGGAGGGACCACTAAACTGAACATAAGGATCACTGTGGGTCACATATGGACTTAAAATACATATTAGCATCATCAATTTTTTATTGTTTTTGTTCTATTCTCTTTTGACCTGGATTCTGTTGTATTTTTATTCCTTTTGACATTTTCCAATTACATTTTAATTTGGTTCAGGCTACACTGGACAACTGGAGTGGTATTTGAGACTAGAAAAAAGCATCAAACATTTACAGACTATCAGAGTCATTTGGGAACAAAATTATAAAAGATATTCCTCTCCCCCCACCTCTTGGGTGTTTTAATATAGGGCACTGAACTTTATACTAGACTTGTGGTCACCTTTTTCATATTGACCAATAGAAATAGTATTGTCATAACATTTACTTATAGATATAACTATTTTTCCATGATATCTTTTTGGTGCTTAAGTAAATAAAAGTGTCTAATAAAGATAGATCAGAAACTAAATTGCTCTCTTTTGTGCATATATACAAAATTTCCATTTTATACTAAGTTATAATTTATACTATGATCAAGAATTCAACATAAATACTTGCAATAAGTTATGGTCAGTTTTCTCCTTTTAAGAAGAAAAGATAGTTCTCTATTGATGATTTACAGTACCTTAAAAATGTCTTTTTCTTCTCAGAAAGACAAGACACTCTCAAAGTGCCTTTGGACTATTTCTCATATTTTCATTCTTACACCTTTTTTTGGGGGGGGGGAATTTAAAGTTTTTTGTAACTTGGCCCCATTCTACCTGTCTAGTGTCCATTCTACTCCTAAGTGTTCAAAGGAGGGCTAATATTTCTGGTATGAGGGCTTGCTGAGCCCTTTGCAGGGCATCTAATACACCTTTAGTATCCATCCACCTGGCACTCAGTTCTCACCTGTGGTTCCATGAATCTGTAGCATGCACAGCTGTCATACTCTGATGAACCATTTTGGCAGATAGGTTAAATCAGGCTAAGGGTAACTGATGAGTCACAAACTCTTTGGTGAATTAGGGTGGTGTCTATCCCAAATATGTGAAGACTTTCCCTGGTAGAATGGGTAGATAAATACAATTTGTTTTATTGGCCATAAAGGTGGTTGTAGCAAGGTACTCTGTACTTAAGTTTAGAGCTTGGTCATATATAGAAGATGCCAAGGTCATCCACTGCATCCCAGATCATCACCAGTCATCCTGACTTTTGTCTTGCCATAGGATTTTGATAATGCTGGAAGAGAGAGTAAGGTTTATGACTGAGGAATTCTGCCTCATATAAATCCAATTCATTCACAAGTTAAGACATCTCCTCATGATGTTATTGGTCTTTTTCAAACAAAGGACAAACAATGACAACAACTTTGGGGGCAAATTCTGAAGCTATCTTAATAGTCCTTGAAAATTAGATATTGATGCAATCAAATTGCCAAGGACTTCCTTCTTTATTCTTGCACATGTTGTAAAGTTAATATTTCTGGGTTCTTTACTATATGATTTGGCTACATACAAACTAAAGTGAATAAGATAAATATAATCTTATGGTTCTGTGTGATTCATTCATAATCACGCTGACAAACTATGCCTCTTCGATGGAATATCATTAGCCCTGTAAATGAAAAATGTCAATATAAGTCTGGCCTTTGACATTAAAAATAGAAATCACATCAAGTTACATTATGTACCAATTGATTGTTATGAGAATCAACTGTTCTGAGTGTTCTGTACTTAAAAACCACTCTGTTCTCAGATATACTTGAGAAAGCATCAATTAAGAAAAATGATTCTAGTATACTATTTGAAACAATTTGCCTGAGTTTAATATTGATAATGCTGATTTACACCAACCTCAAAGATCACAAAATGCCATGGAAAAGATGAATTTTGCTCCTCTTTATGAATTTAAATTTCTTTTGGTGAATAGCAAATAACCACTCTTCAAAAGTCTTCATACAACACTTCTGTAGAACAAAGTAAGTACAAAGAAATTTAAAATCAGGACAATTTTGATACACCAACTATCTCCAAACCTTCCTAAGATGCTTCTAGTTGTATGGATATAACAGTGCAATTTCTAGAGATGGAAAGGGGAGAAATTCCTTCATTTCTTTCCCTGTCCTACATTGCTACTCTGAAAACTACTGAAAAATTATTATGGTTGATTATGGAAATGTGAGGGAAAAATAATTCCATGTCCCTGTTCTTGTACTCAGAGTGGCTATTAGCCTGTGATCCCTATCCAAGATCCAAAAATATGCCCCCATAGTTGAATACTTACATATGTAATTCTCATCTTTTCATCTGAGTTGCAAGCTTTAACCTAATACAACCCTACTTATACATCATCATTTACTACTCTCTCCATATAAATGAAAATGAAAAAAAATCCAATCTTTTGAATGACTTGGGACTGAAGGAGGCCATTCCATAAACATGTGTTTCTAATAAAATAGAAATTAGCAATCCATCCTAAGTATTTTAGGCAATGACAGATGCCCTTTAAATTGATTAATCATGTATATGAGGAGTAATGTGTTAATTTCTTATTTAAAAATAATAACCAATTAACAAATGGAAAACATTAATTTAAAATTATAGATGATGAATAAAATTATTCAAGCCTTTGCCAGTCAATTGAATAAAATTCACCTTTCCATTAAAATTACATATTCAAAGTCTTAAAGCAATATTTAATTGTAACACTTTTGGAATGGCATTTTCATTTCCAGTTATAGGGTTAACTTTAATCCTAACCCTCACCTTTTTTATTCCTTGATATTCTTTGTATCATAATCTCCTTTGAAACTTTGAGTTCTGAACACTCTCTTCTTGAAACTATTCTCCTGGTGCCCCTCCTGGTTCTCTACTGAATGTTGATGATGGTTGCCAGAATTACTGTTGAGACAAGACTAACATTTCAAAGAAAGTTGTTAAGTAGTTGAACTTTAAGGAAATCCTATTCAAATATCTTTGTAATTTTGCTTGAAATTCAAATTTCTTTATATCACAATATGTAGCCCAAGTAGCAGCAATTTTTAAACTGAAGTCCATGAATTTTTAAAGAACATTTTGATAACTACATTTTAATATAATTGATTTTCTTTGTGATTCTATGTATTTTATTTTATGCTTTAAAAATAATTTTCTGAAAAAGAGATCCACAGGTTTCATTAGCTTACCACAAAAATATTAAGAACTTTTTACTATGTAAGTGTATGGTCTATTATTAGATATGTTGGTGCACATTTGGTCAATGCCACTATGATGCTACCATCTTTGCTACTCTCCTAAATTGCATTTTTCATGAATGAAATTTGGTTCTGCTATCACCTAGAAGAAAGAATACCTTGGACACTAAAGAATATGTGAAAGACAAAAAAATAAAATAAAAAAGACAAATTAATTCAATAGAAGCTAAAAAGCAGAAAGAAAATCCTGCTGATCAGTGGACCAGGGAGCTTGGTCAGTAAAGCAGCTCTATTTTATCTATTTGTAGAAGGAAAGATCTAGAAACTGAATAAAAACAGCTCAGGTACCACAAAGAAAAGAAGCAGCCTTGGGAAAAGTTTGAACCCCAGTGGCTGGGCAGGCAAACATAGATGTTTATGTAAGATATCACTAAACATGGTTTCCAGGAACAAAGAGGTGATAATCTCACTATATTCTGTTCTTGTCAGATCTTTTCTGGTGTATTACCCTCAAATTCAAAGTTGTCCAACTTCCAACATTTTGCACCAATTTCAAAACAGCAATGAAATAACATCTTGAAAAAATTCTTATAGGTTACCATCTGCCTAATATTTATAAGGATCTGTACCAACCCAAAGCAAACAAACAAAAAGAACACATTCTCAGGCTCTTTTCACCATGCCACATAATGCCCCAAGTTGAGATACTACACAACACTGGGGATTGAGAATATGAATACTCCTCATACCCTACTTTTTGCCTTTTACATATTCCTTAGTGTTCAAGGTGTTCTTTCTTTTGGGTGATACCAGAGGCAAATTTCATTCATCTGAGTAGTAACTCATTCATTAATTAACAATTACCTACATTCTTTTATCATATGTAATAAGTAATTTAGGAGAGTAACAGAGAAGTTAACATCATAATGACATTCTATAAATGTGCACCAACATATCAAATAACAAGCTTTTTTGGTCTTAAACATTTTTTTAAATTGCCAATACAATTTTAAATTGTTTTCTGACATTTTGAGGTCTATATTCTCTCCTTCCCTCCCTCTCCTCCTCCTCCTCTCTGAGAGGGCAAATATGATGTAGGTCACATATATGCTATCATGCAATACATATTTCCAAGCTCATCTTGTGAAAGAAGATTCATATTGCTTATATGAGAAACAATTCATGAAGGAAATAAAGTAAGGAATGATATGCTTTAATCTACATTTAGACTTCCATCAGAGGGTTCTATGGAGACAGGTAGCTTTTTAAATTTATCATGAGTCTCTTGGAGTTGTCTTGAATCCTTGCACTATTGATAATAGATATGTTATTTAGAGTTGATCATTGTACATTATTGCTGCTATTGTGTATAACAATAGACCTTTGATCACACCCTAGATAGCAAATAGTTCTTAACATTATGTGTGTCATGTCTCCTTTGGTAAGCTAGTAAAATCAGTGGACCTCTTCACAGAATATTATTTGTAAAGCATAAAATAAAATGCATAGGTTTATAAAGGAAACCAATTATATTGAAATAGTTATCAAAACATTTTCTTAAAAATTCATGGAATCCAGCTTAAAAAACCAATGCAATATGGGTTGTTGTATATTGTATATTGTATGTTGTATATTGTAATACAGATAAACTTGAATTTCTTTCATTTATTTATTTATTTTTAATTAATTAATTTAGTCAATTTAGAACATTATTCCTTGGTTACAATAATCACATTATTTCCTTCCCTCCCCTCCACCCACCCTTCCCACAGCCAACATGCAATTTCATTGGGTATTACCAGTTTCCTTGATCAGAATCTATTTCCATGTTGTTGGTGTTCGCATTAGGATGCTCATTTAGTCTACATACGCAGCCATATACCCTCGTCCCATGTAGTCAAGTAGTTCTTTTTCTTCGGTGTTTTTACTCCTGCAGTGTTTCCTCTGGTTGTGGAGAGTGGTTTTTCTCGTAGATTCCTCTGGGTTGTTCAGGATCACTGCATTGCCCCTAATGGAGAAGTCCATTACCTTCGATTGTACCACAGTGTATCAGTCTCTGTGTACAATGTTCTCCTGGTTCTGCTCCTCTCGCTCTGCATCACTTCCTGGAGGTTGTTCCAGTCTCCATGGAATTCCTCCACTTTATTATTCCTTTTAGCACAATAGTATTCCATTACCAACATATACCATAATTTGCTCAGCCATTCCCCAATTGAAGGGCATCCCCTCATTTTCCAATTTTTGGCCACCACAAAGAGTGCAGCTATGAATATTCTTGTACAAGTCTTTTTCCTTATTATTTCTTTGGGGTACAAACCCAGCAGTGCTATGGCTGGATCAAAGGGAAGAAAGTCTTTTATCGCCCTTTGGGCATAGTTCCAAATTGCCCTCTAGAATAGTTGGATCAATTCACAACTCCACCAGCAATGCATTAATGTCCCAACTTTGCCACATCCCCTCCAGCGTTCATTACTTTCCATAGCTGTCCTGTTAGCCAATCTGCTAGGTGTGAGGTGAGATAAACTTGAATTTCAAGCAAAATTACTCTGGTACTTAAATAGGATCTCCTTGAAGTCCCACCATTTGAGAACTTTCTTAGAAATGTTAACCTTGTCTCAACAATAATTTGGGGTCATTGGACCTTTCTAGAAGAAGGAGAAGGGTATCTTCAGGAGACAACCAAGTTAGCAAGGAAGTGGAGAAAATGTTATGGAAAACAGGGTCAAGAATTTTTCCATAATGGAACAGGGGATCCATAGCAATCAGTGAAAGAAAGCAGTGAGGAGGAGATAGGAGAGGCTATGGAAAGTATTATAGCAGCTTGGATGTGATGGATATAAGGATTTAGAGAAACAGAACATGGAGAAAGGATTTTTGTGCAGGGGTTAGGGGTGGAAAAGAGGGATGAGAGAAAAAGTATATTGTGAGATAGAAGAGAAAAAGGAGATGAAGCACTGAAACATTATCTATCCATTTAAGTACTATATACTATTTACTGTAGTAAATAATTCCATATCTCTGTAGTAAATAATTATTTCCATAGATTTCCATTAATTTCCATTAATTCCATAGAGATATGGAATTATTCCTCGCCAAAAACTGTTCTTGACTCCCCTCATGCCCACACATAAAATATTGTCTGATGTGTGTTCCAAGTTCCCTCTAGACTCTTTTCTCAGCTAGTGGTCAGAGAACCAACAATTGGATCTACTAGTTGATGCTGAAGTGTAAATGACTAAGGTTTTCCCTTTAGAAGTACTTGAATGTTAACAAAAGATCCTTGGACACATAAGGCATTAATACAAAGGAAAAAATTCCCAATCATGGAATTTCAGGGCCTGGGGGCAGTTGCTAGATAATGTATAAATCTATGTATTTATATTTGTTGTTCTTGTTGTTGTTCAGTCATTTCAGTCATGTCTGACTCTTCTTGACCCCATTTGAGATTTTCTTGGCAAATTTCCTTCTCTAGTTCATTTTTTTAACAGATGAGGAAGTAAGGCAAATAGGGTCAAATGACTTACCCAAGGTCACACAGATACTACGTGTTTGAGGCCTAGTTTAAACTTAGAAAGATGAGTTTTCTTGATGCTAGGCCAGGCACTCTATCCACTGTATCATCTAGCTTCCCCATACATTTCTATACATTTATACATATTTTCTCTCTATGTTTATATATTATGACTGGAAGGCTTTTCTGGCATTTCTTAACTCAAAACAGGGAGATGCCTAACTTTTTCTATCCTCTGTTCAAATTCAGCTTGGGAGCAGGCATGGAATTTTTAAAAATCACATTCTCTAACCCTGCCAGTTCCTGAAGAACAACCAGAAAACCTTTATTTAACTTTTATTTTCATTTTAGTCTAATTGAGAAAAAGTATATTCTACTTTTTTAGATGAAGCCAAGTATAATATAATCAGACAATGCATGTGCTCCACTACATAGCTTTATTTGTCCTTTCTATCTATATTATCTTTCCATCAAAGGTGATCAAGCATATTAAATTACAGAATGTACTAATTTAGCTTTGAAGATATCTACTGTTCATACTGGTCTAGAAGCAGAAGGCTTTATGTTTTCAAATCCATTTCATATACTTGGCAAACACATTTCACAATTTATGTATTTGCAAATGGCAGCCTTTTCATGATATCATCTAGCTGTTCTCTAAAGATGGAATTTAAACTATGAATCATTTTAATTGAACATTTTTATTTAATTTATTAATTTAGAATATTTTCCATGGTTACATGATTCATGCTCTTTCCCTCCCCTCAGCCAACACACAATTCCACTGGATTTTATTTTTGTCATTGATCAAGACCTATTTCCATGTTGTTGATAATTGCACTAGGGTTATTGCTTAGAGTCTACATCCCCAGTATGAACCATTTTAAAAATGGTGTCTTTAGGGGGTCTTGCTCTAATTTTTGAATATCCAATGGATTCAAACTCATAACTGAAAAGACTAAACATCAGAGACATAAAAGTAAGGACAACAGCAACTTCTGTGCAATATAAATGTCCATCAAGTATGGCAAGTGCAAAAGCACACAGTTTCAAGTTTTAGAATATGCTATGGGCTCTGGTCAAGTGGTGGGTACCACTACCTTCCAAGCAGGTGATGAGCCAGATAACACTTAGATATTGTGTTTGGTTGGGGTGTAGGACAGGGCAAGGGTGAGGAATTCATTTAGAGGAAACAAGATAAACTAAGCCTGGTAGAAGATAAATGAAGGTCAAGGGGTAAGCTGGGGGAGGTTGAAGATAATAAATGTTGACACCCAGACCTTGACATGCCAAGGAATTTATATCCTGTGTGAAGCATATATCTGAATGCAGAGATAAGGCTTAGAGAGATAATGTTAGATTCAAACCAAATTTTATGAAAAATGAAAGAAACAATGCTAATGTTAATGAACCAGTTTTTTAAAAAAATGTTTTTACTGGCTGCCTGGTTGGAAATAATCCTCTTTTTAGAGGCTTAATGTTTATTTACATACATATAGACTATAGTGTAGATGGAAGAAAAATAGGATTTGATAGCACCAATTTAAAATACTTGTTCTGAATTCCAGGTAACCTAGGCTATAGGATATTGCAATAAAATCCAAATGGGAGAGAAATAGAATTATAAAAAATATTACTGAAATTTCCCATCATGACTAATAATATTGATATTCTTTAAATTAATTAATTAAATTAAACTGTGTAGATCAAATATATATATATATATATACCATTGCAGCACAACATATTAAATGTTCACCAATTTATCTTTATTTTTATTTTTTTAGACACTTAAATGTTTATTTACTATAAATGGGAATATTTTAAAAACAAGAATGACATTGTTTGATTTATTTTATTTATAGGTAGAATTTAGAGTTGAGCTGTCCTCACTTCCCTCTTATACTTCCCTCTTGAATGACCTTTTTTTCTTGAAAAGGCTAGACAAGATAAAGATTGTGACCATGGAGCAGAATAAAGCTACATATAGCATGATCCCAGCACTTCCTGTAGTTATACTAAACTTACTTCTCCAAGCTAACAGTTGTCAGTTTTTTTTATTTGATCATTTCCAAACATTATTCATTGGAGACAAAGATCATTTTCTTTTCCTCCCCCCCCTCCCATAGCTGACGTGTGATTCCACTGGGTATCATATGTGTTCTTGATTCGAACCCATTTCCATGTTGTTGGTATTTGCCTTAGGGTGTTCATTTAGAGTCTCTCCTTAATCATGTCCCCTCCACCCCTGTAGTCAAGCAGTTGCTTTTCCTCGGTGTTTTTACTTATTAACAAAGAAAGTGATGTGGGCTGACATTGGGCAGTAAGGGGCAGTAATAGGAATGGGACCTTCATACTCTGAAATCTTGCATTTCTCACTAGTTAGCTCTGGTTAAATATCAACTACAAAGCCTGTAGTTCTTGCATTAGTCAAATATGAATTGTAGATTGTTCAATTATCCACTCTGTGTACCAGATCTGTAACATTCTATATACTAGGTATCATCTTTTTACCTACTCTGTTTTATTAATTGTTTATATTGTTCTTAGAAAGAATTAATTACCTATAGTGATCCTCCAATGTACCGAATTCCCCTCATGTTCCCATTCTAGAGGGGCATCAAGATCTCTCCCACATTGACAAATGGTTATCAGGTGGACAATGGAGGAACCTGGAACCTGCACATTAGAGGCTCTGGCACTCCAAAAGAATCCTTCAATCTTGCACATGCTCTTTTTTCCCTATGGCAACAAACCCCCAAACATGCCTCCACCTGGAAAGGGAGATGCTAACCTGAGTTTGGAAAGGGAGATGCTAAGCTACCAGACCCCAATAAATATGCCAACCCTGATCCATAGGGTATGAAAGTTGTCAGTCTTTGGTGGAAGTTGCCATTCTACAGCAGATGTGCTACTCCATATTATCAGGTCCAAAGAAGCTATTCGACTAGCCCTTGGGCTTATCCATCTGCCTCAAGGCTACCTGATTAGCCCCCAGGCTATTCCACCAGCTATTATACCACCATAAACCACCCCTTCCTCAAATAAAATTCTTTTCTTACTTCTGTACTGAATGGAGTTTGAGTCTCCCTTTCTTGGGGCAAGATCCTGCTAAAAACTTTGGTGTGTTTCTCCCACATCAAAAGGAGGGTAGAGATGACTTAAAGTAAGAGAGAGTGAATAGGAAGACAGAAGAATATGACTTTTGTTTCACAAGGGAAGATCGTAGGAGAGGATTGAGAAACAGCTGAGGCTGTAGGGCCATTACTGTCTATCAGCTCATTTACATGCAACTATTTTTATGACTGACCAGGCTAAAACTTATCTGTTTCGATAATCTAACAAATGATAAATCAAACACATTTTCTGAGACTATGGGGTAACTAAAACCAGGGCTATGTTTATGACTAGTAGAAAAGATAAGCTCCTGATTCTTTTAATCTCATGGGCATGACAAACCTGTCTAGAGAGTTAAAGAATGGATAGGAGAGTAAAATGAGGCAAGTGAGTGAAGACTTAGCATGGGATGGAAAAGCCAATGCTAATGGGGCTGTGTGAAGAAAAAAAGAAGCAAAACTGAGTTGGATGACAAGAAGATTTCAGCTCTCATTCCTGATTGCCTGGAGGAGGATGTTGCAGAAATCTTTGTCCATTTGTTCTAAGAGAGATGACTGTGTAAGGAGTGTAGAAATTAATCATGATGATCATCAACGGCATATGGATGATCTTGCTAGGTGTCATTGGATATGGTCAGGGCACTGGTAGGAAAATCCTGAGACCCTGACATGTAGAATGGAGATATATGGTAAGACCTGGAGGCTTTCCCCTCCAAATTATAATAGACACCAACCCATTAGAGTCCCCTACCTACCAACAATACCCTCTTTGGAGGCTATGATGATTGCTATGACTAAAAGGAGATTGATAAAATCAGAATGGCCTGTAGGGGCCTCAAAAGTGAATTCAGAGTAATTATTCTTAGAAAAAATTATAAGACCTGTTAAAGTATACTGTCAAGGGATAAGAACATAGTTGTTTTCCTGGCTTCTTTGGATCTCTGATAGGATGAGGGTGGAATAAAATTGAGTTATGCTGAGCAGAACTGATTTTGTAGCAGTAGTTCAACTAGGATGCCACCTTAAATTCTTATACTAAAGGGAGAATAATCAGGTGAATTCTTTCTGAAATATTTTCTCCAAGGTTGATTCTAGAGGTAACCTATTGCCCACTGAGAGCCTATGGAGGGACTTGAGAGAACTTTGCAGACAATAGGAATGGGATTCTAAAGATTTCGGGAAAAATGAATGAATGATAGCATAGACCATGCTTCAATCTGTTTCCAATTTCATTCATATCATGACCCTGAGTATTTTAAATGAGCCTAACTATTGGAGCCACATGATGTGTGAGGCTCTAGCCACCAAGAGAGATGCCCTTATGTCTGCTTTTGTGCAGCAAGACATTAGTGGAGTGTATTTATTACTGACATGGAAATGGAGATAGGAGAGAAGATTGGTCCAACAATAAGTGATGCAGACAGAAAGCTCAATTTATGACAATCAAGGGAGTATAGACTTGGGAGTAAAAATAGAAGGCTTTTAGATGTGATTACTTAATCATAGTATCCCTAAGGAGAAATGAGTATAGGAGTTAAATGGTGTCTAGGTCCTGTAGCCAATTCCTAACTCTTAGGTCCTTTCAGTTATCAATATCCTTGAGACTTCTGGGGAAAAATGAAATGGCCCTTTAGGAAAGACAGAGTACGTCTTGGGGACTACAGGTTGATTAGCTAAGTGAAGAGAAAAATTATGACCAGGGCCATTTGCTTGCCTGGTTGCCACAAGCAGAGGACAATAGGGACAAAGAAATCAGTATAAGAGGTACTACTACTACCCAGATATGAAAAAATGGCATACTGGGAGAAGCCAGGGGAACTGAGAATAGATTGAAACAGCAAATGTGTTTGTTGACATGGCCAGGCTCCAGTCCATTACCCATTTAACTTCTTCCCTGGAGTTTTGCCCTGGAAAATCAGCCCCTCCGTCCCCACCCCTCCCCCAGCTGAATTCCTTCTAATCCCTCTCTATCCTCTTTTTTATTAGTCAGAATTACTATTTGTGAGGGAGAAAGATCTTCATTCCTACTTGACTTCAACCTTGGGTGTCTTCCCTTGGCAGTCTCATTCCTTTTAATATTTGTGTTTCAATATTTATCTACCTTAGTCCTTTTACCTTGATTTTGTCTGTCTATAGCTTTTGGAAAGCAAATCTCTTTATTTCTTAGCTCACTCCACAACTTTAAAATGTATCATTTGTACTATCTTTGATGTGACTCTCCCAGGAAATTCATCTTATATCTATTTATTTTTGTAAGAATATCATCTTGTGCTATGTTAGTATCCTGTATCATTTCCATTATACTTTCATACTCCAAGGAAAATGGAGATTTTTCTTTTAAAAGTTCGCTGTTTCTCCTGTTAATTCAGTAGCTGGATATCTGCAGCAAGTTTTTAGTTGAGGAAAAAAGCTGTTCTAACTGAAGTGTAAAATGTTTATCAATGGAAAAAAGACAGGATAGGAATGCATCCATATAATGCATAAAATATTATCCCCAGAAAGAGAGAGAGAGAGACTCTTAATAAATAAAACAAATCATTTGAAGAATGTTCATTGAAAGCAGGTGCTGGAAGTTCTCTCTCATCCTGGGCACAGAAGTTTCAAGAAAAGGCCCAATTTAGAATGTTTGCTCTGTCAAGAAATATGCAGCCCAATGTATATGAGGAGTATAGTCTACAATACCTTTTTCTATTATGTCCACAAGGAGTGACTACTGCAAAGTGCCTATCAGGAGGAGCTTTCCTTGAATCTAGTAGATTTCCTCTGTGAAGTCTGAGCACTTGGTGTTTCTTCCCAAATATTTAGTTAAGTTCTTCCCATCTTTAATTGTTGCAAAGCAGGCAGTCTTGATCTTGGGCATGCATCCCTGTGTGTCACAGCATCATAATGGAATTCGGAACAGGGCAGTGGGACTGACCAGGTCATTCCCAGCAATGTCTGGAGCTATTCTGTGAACTGATTTAAAGACTGAAATTCCATTGATGCCAATGTGTTCACTTGGTGTGACACTGAGACTCTCTATCAGGCCAGCACACGAATCACTAGGGATGTTCCTATAACAAATTTAGCATCACTTACAAGTTTAGCACCAGAAGAGAACCAAACTAAGACAGTTTTTATGCTAAATCCAAACATACTGTATCTAGGTACATCTAGTTAAATTTAATATCTACAATTTTCTGCAACTTCCCTGTACTTTTGGAGAAAAAGGCCATTAGATATTTGCATGATATTTCCTTTGTGCACTGTGATCAAATTGCTTTGGTGATTGTTCCTGGCATACTCAAAAGCAAACTCTATGATCTGTTTGCTTGATTCCTCAATAATGGGCTTGTTACTCTGGACAACATCCTAGACAATGACATAGTCAACATGGCTATATTTGCTTTTGGTAGTCTCCCAAATCATGACAACATTTATATCTGTTTTGTTGCCTTTGATGGAGACACATGGACACATTCATGTAAAGGTCAAAAGTTTTATGAAGCAGAAGATTCACCAAAGGATGTTCAGCTACTATGGGAGTCTTATAGGCACCTTTCAGTCGCAATTTGTTTTTGTCCATAGATTCCTTGGCTTTGGGAGGGCTTGTCCACTTTCTTACAGATCCTTTAATCACAGTGACATTTTTCTCTTCCCATTGAAGGGGTGCTTTGACAGCATCAAAAATCTTCATAACAGAAGCTGAGATTTCTTGTCCAATACCATTTTTTGGGATAAAAAATATTGATAAACTATTATATACCCCTCTTGAGCTTATTCTAATCTCCAGCATGCCTAGGGAAATTTGAGATATCTCCTGCTCATATTGGAGCATATAGTGACCACTGTAAGGATGATATTAGAAAATAAATATTATTTTATTGGTTTAGAGATAAGAAGTGGCTGGCTTGATAAAAGAACTAGAGCTTGAAGCAGAGCTGAGAGAGCAGGTTGATTTCAGATGTTGACAGTTATAACCATTTTTCTGTGTCAATTACTCTCTCTAGCAGTTGGGGGTTGCTCTCTGGCAGTTGGCAGAGACACACACTCGGACACTCTCTCTCAGGGCTGGGGGAGATAACATCTTTGTCTCTCTCTGTCTGAGGGAAAGATCTGAAGGAGCTTAGTGTTTTCCTTTCCCAACTTGGGAAACACTAGTGACTATCTATTATGGTTTTTATGGATTGGTTTATATCTGAGAAGACCAAAGAAAGATCTGGTCTTTGGTTTTGGACTCTGAGTCTGTTAAGACTCAGAGTCTTAACTTGATTCTTGTTGAGACTCAACCAGCTAGCCTTTGCTACTTTATAATTTGAAGGCGAAGTTAAGACTTATAAGGATAATAGCAGTAGTTTTTATTTATATAGTATAAATTTGGGTTAGTCAGATCAGGGAGGATTAGTGTAGCCTGTGAAACACAGGGGAAGTGGTTCCTTGCAGAACCAGGGAGTTTATTTGGGTGGATTTAGAATCCCTTAGAATTAGAAATCCTTCTTTATCCTTATAAATTTCAACAAATATTTTATTTTTATAATAAGAGTCTCTTTGCTCTTTGTTGTCCTTGTGCCTGGCCCTGAAGGGAAGTTCACATTTGAGTTTCACTTCATCACTATCAAAAGTATCCAAACAGTTTTAAACCTATATTGAACAGTTTTTCTATATAAATATTTTATTTTTATAACTCATCAATTTATTTTTACACCATGTAATCATGGATGTTCTTGCTCTAATCTGCATTACTGTGGGACCCATTGGTAATAGCCCCACCTTTCCCTTTTAATAGCTCCAGCCCCTGACAACATCATAGGAATGGATATTTTGTGGCCAAATCCTCATGGAGCCTCCCTGCCCAGAGGAGTTGGTGCCATCATTAAGATAAAGGTTAGGGAGGTCCCTATGATTTCTTCCCCTAGAAGTTAAGGTTTTTGATACAAAATCCATGGGAAAATGAAGTACTATGGGACTTTCCCATTTTATTCCCTGGCCTAGCCTGCAAAAAATCAATGGGTCTTGAAGACTGATAATACACTGTAAATGTTGGATGGAGTTGTAACTATAGCTGTCCTTGCTGTTTCTGGTGTAGTAATGTGAATCTTAAAACTGCTCAAACTCTACCTTAAAACATTTGGTTAAGGCTATTCCCATTTAAACAACAGAGGCACTTGATCAGGAAGGTATTGGGAACTTTAAAATTACTCCACCCATTCTTAGGTATACCTTAAGGGGAAGATAAAGTTGTAAAACTCCTTACTGAACAATTAAAAAGTCCCCAACCCACACTTATAGTGAGGCCAAGCCCTTAAGCTAGGTCTATTTTTAGATTGAATACAAAAGGGCGCTAAGTACCTATGAAGGTCAAATTAATCACTAAAAGGGTAAGCTTAGCGAACAGATGTGAAATACTCAGAAGTTTTAGTCTACCCAGAGAAGATGATAACAAGATGTGAATTAAGAAGGTGATATCAAGATGTGAATGAAGAATGGTCAGTCCTTTGAAAAAGCATCTACTGTGATTGGTAGATGTGAAAATTTAGGGGAGGGGGGCAGCTGGGTATCTCAGTGGATTGAGAGCTAGGCCTAGAGACGGGAGGTCCTAGGTTCAAATCTGGCCTCAGACACTTCCCAGCTGTGTGACCCTGGGCAAGTCACTTGACCCCCATTGCCTAGCCCATACCACTCTTCTGCTTTAGAGCCAATACACAGTATTGACTCCAAGACAGAAGGTAAGGGTTTTAAAAAAAAATTTAGGGGAGGTGACACAAGAGAAATTTCTCTTTAAAAGGAGCTGTCTGAACCAGTTCAAGGGGAGTTCGGATCAGTTGAGCTCAGGAGTTGAACTGGAGGGTCTCTCTGAACACTAGAGTTTTGCTTGGAAAGATCTTGTGGTTAGTGATTAAAGACTGACTTAGTTTCTCTCTTAAAGAGAAAAGGCCTAAGCCATTGGCCTAGGCCCTAGCCTTTCCTACTATTTCTTCTTACTCTGTCTCTTTCCCTTTCTTTAATTACTTCATTTATATTAATTAAAATCTCCATAAAACCCAGCTGACTTAGGTGTTTCATATTTGGGAATTTTCCCCATGGCAACCACTTATTTTTGATATAAAATCAAGATGCTAAAAATTATCTTTACAGGTTGGGCAATTCACAGTCTTGAAACCCATATTTTTGCAGTCACAGTTTCTACAACAAATGAACCATATACCTGGTGAGTGTATATTGTATCTGATCTTACTAATGTTACTTCTTCTGAATCAGAGATCCTGACCGAAAGATTAATTTTGTCTTTGCCTATAAAGGCCAACAAAATACCTTTTCCACTTTCTTCAGAGATATGAAATTTATGTGACTCTCTGGCCCACTCTGATTCACTAGGAACTGAAGAGGCAACTCCTACCACTTCTGATATCATTGCCATATTATATTAAATTCTATAGATTGGCCCCAACAAAGACGCTGTAACCAAGGCCCTAACCAGATCTCATCATCCACCTTTGGGGAAGGGGATGGAAAATGTAATCTTTAAAGGGGGAAAAGCCCAAGTCTGTCTTTTTTCTCATTAATGGCTAAATTTAATGACTTTTTTTTTTACTTAATGCATCTGTAGCTGCTGATACTGTTTACCACCCTCTTGTCCAGGATGCTCTTTTCCTTCCATGACTTGTGTGATACCACAATTAGGAAGTATCTAAGGCCAGATTTGAACTAAAGACCTTCTGTGTCTAGACCTGGTTCTCAATCCACTGAGCTACCTAATTGCCTTCTGATTGATTTGTTTTTAATTTTTATTCAAATAACCCCCAAATCTACTTCGCTAGACCTTTTTTCCTTCAGAACTACAGCCCTGAAGTGTCAATTGACTTTTGGACATCTCTCCCTATCTAAAGACAATTGTCCAAAACAGGATTCATTCCATTTACACAATTATCCATCCTTTCTCCAAACTTATTTTTCTTCAGGGAACTATCATCTTTATTATCATCAATTTTAGAAAATTCAGTAATTTCTGACTATTCTCTCTCCTTCAACCTTTTTCCTAACCAACTTTTTTTGTCAATACTATCATATGTATCTTTATGACATCTTTTTTATGCATCCTCTTCACATTACTCATATGGCTTTTATTTCAGGCCCTCATCAACTATATCAGTTGCAAAATTCAACTGAAATAGTCACCTATTTGGTTTTTCTATGCCTATTCTTTTCTCTCCTTTAATCCAACTTCAACACAACTGCCAAATTATTTCTAAGATTCAGGTCTCACAATAGCACAGCCTTAAATTTTTTTCCATTGTTTTCTTATTTTCTCTAGGACAAAAGAAAATTCTTCATCCTAGTACTTAAAACCAAACCTCTTCCAACACCCATATTTCTCAAGTAAGGAACTGGAGTCCCCAAGAAGCTAAGTAGGAGTCAGCATCTTTAGATCTTTAGTTCTACATCTAGTTTTTTTTTTCACTCTACTGTTATGTTGCCATTTTTTCTGACAAATCACAAATGTAGAAGCTACAGAAGACAGTAATAACCTGAAGGTCATTTTATATTTTTATCAGTTTTGTGTGTTGTTATGGGCAACAATTTATAGTCCTCCTATAATAGTCATTGGGGCTGTACTTGAAGTCTTTATGGAACATGCCTAAGATTGTAATTCACTGAATGGCTTCATTAGAACTAAATATAAGCAATGAAGAAGCATGATTTAAAGTTTTCAACTCTGTCCTTTTTAACATTTTTATCAATGGCTTAGGTAAAGACAATATTTCAAATTTGTGGATGATACAAAATTATTAGGAATATTTTAATCCATCATTAAAAATTAGATCCCAAAATATTTCAACAAGATGAAATTTAATTGAAATAAATTTAAATTCCTGCTGCAAGGGCTGAGGCCTCTCAGGCAAAGGACTAACTCTCCCTGCCCAGGATGAGCCAGGGATCAGAGTAAATTACTTAGTGCTTAGACTAAATATCTTACCCTATCCTCTTTCTGATTTTCTAACTTCACTCTTTCTATATTTTGTAAATAAATTATAAATAAATCTTTTTAGAATAAATTAAATTTATGGTGACCCTATATTAAAATAATCCAGTCCAACTTTTTATGAAGTAACCCCTTTTTCTGGGGATACAGGGAACCTCTCTCAAGAGGATAAGTCTCTCGTGGGACTAGTCTCTTCAGAAAACCCAGGAAAGGAGTCAGCCTTTTCACACACCATGTGTCAGTCCAAAGGAAAAGATTTAAGAACAGACTCACCAGGAATAGGGTCTCAGGTCCAGTCAGCAGATTATTCTCCAGTATCAACTCCAGAAAAGAACTCATTCTCACAGGAAGTTGTAATTCCTTTTAAAGACACTTTCCTTTGTGTCACTTCCTGTGACTTCTTCCACTTTTTAAGTGGACAAAGCCTTGCTTAGGACTGCCCAGGAGGCAGTCAGTTGATTCTGATTCATCACCCACTATTGTACATGTGGGTCACAGACCTTCCCACTAAATGAGTAAGTGGGATGTTTACACTTTTGGTGATTAGATCTAAAAATGGGCAGGGGAGTTAATTTAATTTTCACAATCAAGGGAGAATTAAATTTAATCATCACATTAGGGAGACATACAACAAAAAGAGTTAGGCATAGGATCCTGGGAAAATTGGATCCCACTTTTATTATAACCATAAAAAATGGCACTGAAAGAAACCCGAGTAAGCCATTTTATTCATCTTCCTAACTTCAGTCAATATTAGAGCAAAACCAAGATGAGTAATTATTTATCCCACTCTTAGGGAAAGAGGAAATGGTTGCATTCATATTCAAATGGTGAAGCATTTGCCTTGCATCCAGTGGAAAGTATTTTTCTCACCCAAGGATGTCACTGTTCCAAATGGACATTTCCAAATTCTCACAACAGATAAAGATAAAGGAATTGAAGGGATTAGGAAAGCAAGTGGTTAATAGTGGGAATTGGTTCCCCACCCCCCCAAAATCAGCTTCTAGTCTTATTTATTAATTCAATAGTTCTTTCACTTTTGATTTTATTAATTTCTCCTTTAATTTTTAGGATCTCTAATTTAGTTTTCATCTGGGGAGTTTTAATTTATTCACTTTTCAAGTTTTTTAATTTGAATTTCCAATTCATTGACCTCTGCCCTCCCTAATTTGTTAATATATGAACTCAAGGATATAAACTCTCCTCTGAGTACTGCTTTGCCTGCATCCCATAAATTTTGAAAAGATGTCTCATCATTGTCATTTTCTTGAATGAAATTATTAATTGTTTCTATGATTTCTTCTTTAACTAACCAATTTTGGAGAACCATATTATTTAATTTTCAATTAATTTTTTATTTGCCTCTCTATGTACCCTTACTAATTATTATTTTTATTGCATCATGATCTGAAATGGTTGTATTTTTTAATTCTGATTTTTTGCACTTGTTCGCCATGTTTTTGTGCTCTAGTACATGGCCAATCTTTGTGAATGTACCATGTGCTGCTGAAAAGAAGGTGTATTCCTTTTTGTCCCTATTTATTTTTCTCCACATATCTATTAACTCTATTTTTTCTCAGATTTTATTCACATCTCTTATGTCTTTCTCATTTATTTTTTGATTTGATTAATTTAGATCTGGTAGAGGAAGGTTCAAGTCTCCCACTAGTATAGTTTTACTATCTATTTCCTTCTTCAATGCCACTAATTTCTCCCTTAGAAATTTGGATGCTATACCATTTGGTGCATACATGTTGATTGCTGATATTTCCTCATTGTCTATAGTAATTCCCTTCCCTATCTCTTTTTATCAGATCTATTTTTAATTTGGCTTTGTCAGGTATCATGATTGCAACTCCTGCCTTCTTTTTCTCAGTTGAGGCCCAATAGATTTTCCTCCAGCCTTTAAATTTTACCCTTTGGGTGTCTACCTGCCTCATGTGTTTCTTGTAGACAACATATGGTAGGATTTTGGTTTCTAATCTACTCTGCTATTTGCTTTCATTTTATGTATGATTTCATTCCATTCATGTTCAGAGTTATGATTACCACTTGTGTATTCCCCAACAGTTTGATATTCTCTCCTAGTTCTGTCCTTTCTTCTCTTGCTATATCCTTTTAAACCAGTGGTTTGCTTTTAATCAGTCCTCCTAATTCCCACCCTTATTATACTTCCCTTTCTTCCCCCTCCTTTTTTGATCCCTTCTTTTTCTTATTTTTTAGGGTCTCTTAAATTCCCTCCCCCCTCTCTTTCCCTCCCTTTTTGAACTCCCCACCCCACTCCCCCTTTAGTTTTTCCATTTTCATTTTCTCTATAGGGAAGATAAAATTTGATACCCCAATGGATCTAGATGCTCTTCCCTCTCAGAACTGATTTCACTGACAGTAAGTTCCTCTCCCACTTATAATAGTATTCTTCCCCTCCCATTCCCATGCAACTCTGTGTGATATAGATTGTCCTGTTTATCTTATTCCTTCAAGTTTCTCTTGATGCCATATTCTATTCCCCCCACCCCTTTCCTTTTTTTTTGCATATCATCTTAGACTAATTATTACCCCCAATCTTTACCTATGAATGATTCTTCTTATTACTATAATAGTGAATATAATTTTTGAGAGTTTACAAATAATGTTTTTCCATATATTAATATGAACAACTAGATCTTATTGAAGCCCTTAAAGAAGAAAATTTTCCCCTTTCCCCTCCCTTTCTTATTTACCTTTTCATGTTTCTCTTGATTTTTGTGTTTGGATATCAAACTCTCCACTTAGTTGTGGTCTTTTCTTTACAAATACTTGGAAATCTTCTATTTTGTAGAGTGCCCAGACTTTCTCCTGGGACTATATAGTCAGTTTGGATGGGTAGGTGATCCTTGGTTGAAGACCCAATTCTCTTGCCTTCCTAAATATCATATTCCAAGCCTTTAGTGTGGAAGATGCTAGATATAGTGTAATCCTGATTGGTGCTCCTTGATATCTGAATTTTCTCCTTTTGGCTTCTTGTAAAATTTTCTCCTTAGCTTGGAAGTTCTTGAATTTGGCTATTACATTCCTGAGGGTTGTCTTTTGACGGTTTGCTGTAGAGGGTGTTCTATGAACTCTTTTAATGTCTATTTTGCTCTCTTGTTCAAGAACATCAGGGAATTTTTCTTGGATAATTTCTTGTAGTATGATGGCAATATTTCTGTTTATTTCTGGGCTTTCAGGTAGACCAATGACTGTCATATTGGCTCTTTGAGACTGGTTCTCATGGTCTATCATCTTGTCAGTGAGATATTTTATGTTTCCTTCCATTTTGTCAGTCTTTTGACTTTGTTTTATTAATTCTTGCTATTTTTTGAGATCATTGGCTTCCAATTGCCCAATTCTGGTCTTTGGTTTTCTACTATAATCTTTTGATTTTCCTTTTTGTTTTGGTCTGTCCTGCTTTTCATGGCTTCCAGTTGTTCAATTTTCATCTCCAGTTGGGAGTTCCTGTCTTTTAAACTGTTATTTTCTTTTTGAAGTATTTTCAACTTTTCTTGCCAAAATTCATCCATATTTCTCATAAGCTCTGCTTTAAATTCTTCAAGAGCTTGTAGCCAATTCCTATTTTGGGGGGAAAGTTCCTATGTATTTATTTGTTCATCCACTTCTGCTATTTCCTCTGTAGTCTGGATTTTTCCTCCATAAAGATTATCCAGGGTCAGAGCCTTCTTCTTGTTCCTCTTGGTGTTGGGAGGTTGTGTTTCCTGGGCATTGTTTGCCATTGCTACACTGGTTTTTCCTTCCCTTTCCAGTCAGAAATCTGAGTGAGGAGGGCAGGATCTCTGTGTATGGAGCTATTTTATGTCAGGGAATTGCGCTTATTTACTCTCCCCCTCTCAACTCAGAAAGTTCTTATATTTCCTCCAACTAGAAATAAAATTACTTAGCTTTGTATTCTGCTGAATTGTGTTCTCTTAATTAATTGACCTTATTTGATTGATTTTAAGGTATAAAAGTCTGTATTCCCCTATATTCAATCAAAGTCCAGTCCTAAGCTGAGGAAGGGGCTTGATCTGAATTCATTAGGCAAGTGGAATGGATTGCTTAATAAATTTATATGCTCGAAAGCTCAAAACTTGCTTTCTCAGTCATTTCATCTTTCCCCCACTACAAGGAAAAGTAATTCATGGGGATCTCTGAAGAGTATAAGACACTCAGAAAAAAAAAAGTATTTTTTTCCTACTTGATCTATTAGTATCAAGGCATGTTTTAGCAGTATGGAGGTCATGGAATCATTAACTTTGGAGTGGAAAAGACCTCAAAGATCACACTGTGATATAATATCCTCATATTATAGATGAGAAAACTGAAGCTCAAAAGAATCTGTAACTTGCCCAAAATCATACAAGCATCAGAACTGGAGAATCCAAAGTTAGACCTTCTGACTCAAAATTGCCAGGTTTTCATTCCCCATTTACAATAGCCTACTTGCTTGATAATGACAACTATAAGAATAATGGTTTCTTTCCAAATTTTTTGGAAACAACCACATTGCAAAGATCCATCATTAGTCTCCTTGCTACCTCTATTGCCTTTAAAAGCAATACATTATGAACCATTTTGCCCTGAAACTGGGGAAGCAAAACCAACCATGTAGAACCACAGGTATCTCATTTTTCCTGATTCCTCTCTTTCCTTCCTCCCTTTCTCACTTCTGAAACTTGCATTTTTGCCACTGTACTTTACCCATTTTAATATATTTTTCTGAATGGATCAGCAGGTTCAATTAAAAAAGCTTTGAGATCCATAGCTTTTAATTTACCTTCTTTAGTGTTTCTCCTCATTGAGACTCTTTTCTGGACTTTTAAGCTTTTCTGTTGCTATTTTAGACACTTCACTTTTTCCCATATTCTTTTACAATATAGAGATTTCCCTGGGTATGATAATCTAAGGGGGCGAAGAATTATTTCTGATTTCTGAAGGTTAAACGCATTCAAAGAATTTTAGTACCAAAAGGACCTTAGAGATTATCTCTCTAAAGAGAGATTGGCTTTCTTTAGAATGGAAATGTAGGCTTAGAGAGACTCACTCTTCTATTATTTTGTAAAACTACCATACTACTATATCCAATGTTCTATATGTGTAGTTAGTCACAGACCCTAGAGTAGAACATAGATTTTTCATACCACTCTGCCTCCTTTATATCCCATTTTTCTTATTATTTTTTCTTTAAAAAAATCAGTATCATTGTCCTAGCTTTCATTTTGGTATTTCCTCTTGTACCATTGTGAATATTTTCTTATTTTTTTTTAATTGATCAAGGAGAGAGAACTTTCCAAGGGCTATTTGGTTTCTTCAATATTGGTTTCTTCTTCCCTTTTAATTTACTTCCTTTTATATTCTTCCTCCCTGGAGAATATAACCTATTAAATCCAGAAGTTGCCATGAAAATTGTATGCTGTTTTGTGACCAGCAAGACTGATTATTGAAAAAGTTTGTTTTTGGAGTCTCTACTTTGGGTTTCCTTTCCCCCCACTTTAGTATAACACATAAAGACTCTGTTCACTTTCCAATACCAACTTGCACGGGCAGGTAGGTCTATCAAGAATGGATGACTTAGTACTATCATTTATAAGACCCTATTTGGTGTATTTGTTCTCATTTTAGTCATCAATGACTACATCCCCAATGTCAACCACCAAATAGAAAATACCCAAATAAGTTGATCCCTCAATATCTCCTTAATGTCAATTCACCAATGAACACAAATTAGCTTTTACAAAGGAATATTTACTGAAAAAAAAAACCCTATGAAATCAGGATCTCACTCTGATCCACCATCCTTGGGGAGTATGAACTTAAAGTGGTTATTGTAAATATTCCTTTCACCAAAATTCACTTTTAGGTGTGGGATAGTTAATGGATAAGTAGGACATAGCATGTTAGGAGGTGGGTAGATTCACTTCTGGGATCATTCATTCAGGTCACTCCTCAGGGTTGGTTCATCTGCCAGTAGGGACATAACAGATCTTGTGACTGAAGCTAGGGATTCTTGGAGGTGGAAGTAAGGAGGTAGTATGGGCTAGGAGAAGGAATGTTGCCTTTTAAGACAAGGACCACCTGTTCTGTTTAAATACAGGCTTAAAATGTTGCATTTCCCCTTTTGTCCCAGAATGAATTTGGGATGACCAACTTGGTTTCTTTCCAACTAATGCTTTCATTTATTTACAGAGAACATTACATCTCCCATGGGCATCATTATCCTTGCTTGAACAGATAATGAATGATCAGAAATTGTTCTCCAGAAAGACATTGCTTAGAGGTGGAAAATGCTTTGTCAGTGAGCTCAGATATTTTACTCAACAAAATCTTAGATAATATTTAAAACTGTACTGAATGCAATATTAGTAATAATAACGTTAGTATTTATGGAATGATTTAAGGTTTGCCATATGCTTTAATGTATATGAACTCATTTTACCCTCGCAATAACCTTGTGAGATAGATGCTATTGTCCTTGTTTTATAGATGAAAAAATTGAGGCATAGAAAGAGGTTGACCCTATCCAAGTTGTACAGTTAATAAGTGTCTGAGGTAGGATTTTAACTCGGCTGTCCTGACTTAAAATCCTGCATGCTACCCACTACACACACACACCACCTAGCTGACCAGTAGTAATTATATTTTAGTCACTAATTTCACTAAGAATCATCACCCAGTAAAGTAATTAAATTACTAACAATATCAAAACAAATTAAAAAATTTTTAATCTATGAAAATCACATACTATACAGAACTATACAAACTATACAAAAGAATGGTTAGGTGTTGGGAAAACACCTCAAAATAAATGCAAACAAAGCAGAGCCAGAGAGTGTATGTGTGGATGGGGTTGGGGAGGGATCAGGGGCCAGATATACTTTATGGAAAATAGTGATACTCAGTGACTGAGAGTCCCAATTCAAGAACTGAGGTTGAAATTGCACCTGAATAAAAGAAATTAATAGTGATTACCAAGATATTTTATAGTTTCAGAGAAACTTTAAACTTTAATACAATCTGGAAGACAATAAATTCAAACTAATTCCAAACGTAGTAAAAAAAAATGATTTGACCACAAAGACTACAAGTGTAGCTAGAAGAAAGGAAACACGAGATCCAAAACATAATTATAATTTAAATCATAACTTGGAAAGAAACAATTGGAAAAAGGAAAAATATCTTTTTTAAAAATAATCTTTACCTTCCATCTTAGTATCAATACTGTGATTGGTTCTCAGGCAGAAGAGCAGTAAGGGTTAGGCAGTGGGGGTTAAGTGATTTGCCCAGGGTCACCCAGCTAGGAAGTGTCTGAGGCCAGATTTGAACGTAGGACCTTTATTTTCTAGACTTAGCTCTCAATCCATTGAACCATCTTGTAAGAAAAGGTGATGAACTTTACTTAAGGAATTAACTCGCTGAAAATTAGAATGAACTGAACTGAAATTAATGACAGAAAAAACAATCAGAAATATGAGAATGGAATCAAAAGACAGGGGAAAAAAAGGAAAATATCGAAGTATTTACTATAAAAAATAAGTTACATGGAAAATAAGTAAAAAAAAACAACCATTTAAGAATCTTTGTCCACTCTGAAAACCATGACCAAACAAGAACATTGGATGAATATATTAAGAAATCATAAATGAAAATTTCCTGATATTCTTAAAACTAGAGAGCAAAATGAAACTACCACCTCTTGAAAGAAATGCCAAATTGAAGACTCCCGGGAGCATTATAAACCCCAAATCTAGGACTTCCAGGTCAAAGGAAAAAATACTGCAAACAGGTAGAAATACTGATTTTGAGTTCCAAGGATGCAGCCATGTTCATATAAAACTAAGTAGTTGCCAGAATAAGTGAGGGGAAATATTGGAATATGATATTCCAAAAGACAAATGATAAAGGTTTTCCACCAAGAAGAATTTACCCTATAAAATCAAATATAATCCTATACAGATTTTTAATGGAATGGAGGACTTTCAAGCATTTCTGATAAGCTGACCAAATATGTGAAAATTCAATCACTGGAATAAAGTAAAACATAGAAAAGTGAAGATATTTGAACTAATAGAAGGATATACTTGTAGATAAAGTGCTTATATTCTAATAAAGGGAAGTTCTTTATCTATTGAGATGATCATATAGTTTTGAATGGGTTGGTTTTTAATATGTTTATGTTGGTTTTCCTAATATATCACTGGTATAAATCCCACTTTGTCATTCTTAGATGTTCTTAGATAAATAGCTGTAGTCTGAGAGGATTTTATTTAAATTTTTTTTGTGCCAATATTCATTAATGATATTGGTCCATAGCTCTCCTCCTGTGTTTCATCTTTCTTGAATTGGACATTAGAATTATATTTATCTCATGAAAGAATTTGGATAAAGTGCTTTCTTTCTCAGTTTTTGAGAATAATTTGCCAAATGTGGATACTATTTATTCTTTACAAATTTGATAGAATCATTCTATACATCCATCAGGACAGAATTTTTTTTTCCTTTGATAATTCCTTTTTTTTTTCTTTCATCTAGATCTATTTCCTTGTCTGAAACTAAGGTAAGACCTCTAATCTTCTGATAGATGGTTTGAGTATTTTATATTTTGGAAGGTATTCCTCTCTTGTATTTTGTTTAGTTAGCCAATAACTGTGCATAACATGTTTTGATTATTCTTTTTTATTTCTTCTGGTTTTGAAGTGATTTAACTTTGTTCATTTGCCCTTATATTAATTTGATTTTCTGCTCTCTTCTTTTGAATCAGATTAAGTAAAGACATCCATTTTTTTAGACTTTTCAAAGAATTAGCTTTTAATTTTATCATTTTTGTGAGTTTTTTCCAATTTATCAATTTCCCCTCCAATTTTTAGTATATCCTCTTTTGTGCTCATTTTAAGTTTATTTGTTGACTTTCTTAGTTTTTTTTAAATGGGCAACTAGGTGGCACAGTGGGCAGAGCACTGGGTCTGAAGCCAGAAAGACTCATCTTCCTGAGTTCAAATTTGGCCTCAGACACTTCCTAGCTGTGGGACCCTGGGAGAATTATTTAACCCTGTTGCCTTAGTTCCTCATCTATAAAGAATGAGCTGGAGAAGAAATGGCAAACCACTTTGGTATCTTTACCAAGAAAACCCCAAATAGGGTCATGAAGAGTCAGACATGACTGAACACTCCTGAACAATAAAAAACTTTAAATGCATATTCAGTTCATTAATACTTTAAAAAATTATTAATGTATGTTTGTAGGGATATCCTTTCCCCCCTTGAGGATTACTGTAGTTACATCTTAGTTATGATCTCTTATTTCAAAATTATATTTTTCTTTTACATATTTATTATTTCTATGATTTGTTCTTTAACTCACTTATTAGAGTATTTAATGAATTGTTGTTTTGTTCTATATCTTTTGCTTATGACCCATGAACCAATTATTATTTTTATTGCACTATGATCTATAAAGTACATATTAACTCTTTCTGCCTATTTACCTGTGTTTACAATATCTCTGGGTCAATCATGGCCAATTTTTATAAAAGTTGCGCCTGTACACATCTGTGCATATGAACATATATTCTTTTGCAGCCCCATTGAGATGACATAACTATTTTAAATCTTGTGTTTTTGACAATCTGTACAATTCTATATTTCCCCTCTTGTTTATCTTTATGTATGATTTATCTAAAACTGAAAGTGATATTGAAGTCTCTTGTTACTTTGTGGTGCTATGTCTTCTTGTAGTTCAATGAATGTTTCTTTTATGAATTTGAACACTAAAGCATTTGGAGCATAAATTTAATTCTATTATTGGTTTGTTGTCTATAGTTTCTTTCAACATAATGTAGTTTCCTTGTTTATTCCTTTTATTTTTTGAATGCTTTTGCTTTGTAAGATAACACGACTGCAGTTCCTGATTTTTAAAAAAATTCACTTGATGCATAGTAAAATTTTCCCATTCTCTCTTTTATTTTATAAACAAGGGATTGTAGTTTTGTTTTCTTGTCCAGTGTCATTTCCCCCTTTTATTCACTCCTTTATAGGTAAAGTTTTAAGTTATTTACTTTTTCCTCTATTTGTTTCTAATATTGTTTCCCCCCTCAAGTTCTTTTCCTCCCTCTTCTGCTGTAAATATAGCACTATGTTCTTTCAGTTACTTTATTCTTTTTTAAGGTGGCCATTTTCCCACTGGCTACCTCTTCCCTCCACCCTTTCTCCCAATCCCCACTGCCTCTTTATTTTTGGAGTTTATTTTACTAGTTTCCTTTTCTTTCTTGCTTCTATCTTGTTTACTTCTTCCTTTCTCAGATAATCAAAATAGATTCCCTCTTCTCCCTTTTCAACTAGTTCTGTTCATTAGTTCAAAATTTGTGTGTGTGTGTGTGTGTGTGTGCCTTTTTCAAGAGAGTTTCTTTATGTTTTTATTATCCATCCTCTGCTGGATCCTCATTCTCTAGTTTGTGTCTCCTATAAATATCTAGAATCTATTTTCTGCATTCCTTATGAAATTAAAACTTCTGAGGAATCCATCCCAGGCTCTCCATTTAGACATTTTCTGCCCATCTTGTTGAGTAGCACCTCCGTTTCCCTTTTTCCATTGTGCTTGCTCCCAGAACAATGCCAGTTCTTGCAGGGGACAGAGAAGACATTCTGCCAAGGTAGGATATGCTTCCCCTTCTGCCCATTCTTGATTAGGCAGTCCACTCCTAATCTCTGTCTTCCTCCTGGATACCTTCTTTCCTCATTTGCCTCAAAATCATCTCCATGGGTTGATACTTTCCTATTCCTCCAGATGGCGGTTGCCCCTAGGAGTTCCAATTCCCATCTCGTCCACAAGGCAGGTTAAATGATTAAAAAAAAATATTTTTATTGTCATAAAACACACTTTCATATTGGTCAGTGTTATAAGAGCAAAGCCATATATACATAACCCAAACCCCAAAATAAAATCCTAAATACACTGATGTGAAAGACAACTCCAACAGGTTTTTCTCCAGGTTTTGTCTGGAAGTGGATAACATTCCCCATCATAAGTCTTTCAGGATTGTCCCAGATCATTGCTGTTTTCACAGATAATCATTGTCCAATATTGCTGTTGCTGTATACAATGTTCTCTCAGTTCTGCTCCTGCAGATCTTTCCAGTTTTTTTCCTGAAATTATCTTATAATTTCTTATAGCACAATATTTTTCATGACCAACATGCTCCACAATTTATTCAGCCATTTCCCAATTGATGGACATCCCCTCCTTTTCCAATTCTTTGCCACTACAAAAAGAGCTGCTATAAATATTTTTGTACAAATAAGTCTTTCCCCCTTTTCTCTTTGGGATATAGACCTATTAGTGGTATTACCAGATCAAAAAGTACACAGTTTTATAGTTCTTTGGGCATAGTTCCAAATTGCCCTCCAGAATGGTTGGATCAGTTCACAACTCCACCAACAATGCATTAGTGTCGCAATTTTACCATATCCCCTCCAACATTTACCATTTTCCTTTACTGCCATATTGGCCAATCTGATAGATGTGAGGAGGTACTTCAGCATTTAAATTTGCATTTCTCTAATTATGAGTGATTTAGAATATTTTTTCATATGATTATTGATAGCTTTGATTCCTTCGTCTAAAAATTGTTCATACCCTTTAACCATTTGTCAATTGGGGAATGGCTTGTATTTTTATAAATATGAGAAGTTAGAACTTTATCAGAGAAATTTGTTATAATTTTTTTGCAATTTGTTGTTTCCCTTTTAATCTTGGTTACATTAGTTTTGTTTGTACATAAGCTTTTTAATTTAATATAACCAAAATTATTCATTTTATATCTTATAATTTAGTTGGGTGATAAATTCTTCCCTTCTCCAAAGATCTGCCAGGCAAACTATTCTGTGTTCCCCTAATTTAGTATCATTCCTAATTTTAGAGTATCACTCTTTAAATCTAAATCATATATGCATTTTGTCCTTATTTTGGGACAGGCTGTGAAATATTGGTCTGTATCTATCTAGTTTCTACTAAATTGTTTTTCCAATTTTCCCAGCAGTTTTTGTTAAAGAATGCGGTCTTATTCCAAAAACTGGGGTCTTTGGATTTATCAGACACTAGGTTGCTGAGGTCATTTGCTGCTGGATATTGTGTATCTAATTTACTACATCGATTTACCATTCTATTTCTTAGCCAGTACCAGATTGTTTTGATTATTGCTATTTTATAAATACAACTTGAGACTTGGTACTACTAGACTTCCTTCCTTTACATTTTTTTCTTTTCAT
Source organism: Monodelphis domestica (assembly GCF_027887165.1). Classification (NCBI taxonomy): domain Eukaryota; kingdom Metazoa; phylum Chordata; class Mammalia; order Didelphimorphia; family Didelphidae; genus Monodelphis; species Monodelphis domestica. Next base: position 125,453,847 of record NC_077231.1, read on the forward strand.
TAGTTCCTTTGATATTCCTTTTGTTCAGGTTAAGTGATTTTTTTTTCAAGCAACTAATTCCCCAGATCACATCCAGCATGAAGTTCTCATCTCATTTCACAGAACATTTCTCTTTATCCATAGGAACATTCATCGGTGGAATCCCTCACTACCAAACAAGAGCCCTCTTCTGCATGCCCACTCTCCTGCAGGCTAATTTCTTGGGGCCAGAAGAGTTAAATTCTCCTCACTGCTGGTCTTCTGTTTGATGGAGGCACATCAAAAATTCCTCTTTGCCCGCTTCCACTTTCATGTACCCTCCCATTTTGTAATGCAGTCCTATAAGGTAGAGTGTCACAAGGTTCTGTTCATAATGTCACCTTTTCTTTTTCTCTCTTCTTGGGAATATTTAGAAAGAAGTTTCTTACTTGGTGGTCTCTCTGATGCCACTCAGTAGCGGCTGCTGTTCTTGGCTTCCAGCAGTCTTTCATTCCTCTTGGATTTCTGTTGTTGGGGGTGTTCGAGAAGCAAATAATCTCTTAATATCTGGTTTCCTTTCTAAGAAAGTTTCAAATGTTTCTATTATTGAATGTACACTTTTTTAATTTATTTTTTTTATTTGGTCATTTCCAAACATTATTCACTGGAGACAAAGATCATTTTCTTTTCCTCCCCCCCTCCCCACCTCTCCCATAGCTGACACGCGATTCCACTGGTTATCACATGTGTTCTTGATTTGAACTCATTTCCATGTTGTTGGTATTTGCATTAGAGTGTTCATTTTGAGTCTCTCCTCAATCATGTCCCCTCCACCCCTGTAGTCAAGCAGTTGCATTTCCTCCGTGTTTTTACTCCCACAGTTTGTCCTCTGCTTGTGGATAGTGTTTTTTCTCCTAGATCCCTGCAGATTGTTCAGGGACATTACACCGCCACTAATGGAGAAGTCCATTACGTTCGATTATACCACAGTGTCTCAGTCTCTGTGTACAATGTTTTCCTGGTTCTGCTCCTCTCGCTCTGCATCACTTCCTGGAGGTTGTTCCAGACTCCAGCACAATAGTATTCCATCACCAACATATACCACAATTTGTTCAGCCATTCCCCAATTGAAGGGCATCCCCTCATTTTCCAATTTTTGGCCACCACAAAGAGCACAGTTATGAATATTCTTGTACAGGTCTTTTTCCTTATCTCTTCGGGGTATTGAATGTACCTTTTTAAAAAATTTAAAGTTCAGATTTGTAGAGTAGATCATCTTTGTGAGCTATATGTAGAGCCCCATTGCAAGTATAGAAGTCTTTGTTACTCAAATTTACTTTCCTTTGTAGTTGAAGATCTTTTTTTCTGAATTCTTACAGAACTTGTTTTTGAATTGAATTGTTAAATTTAACCATTAAGTAACTTGGAATAACAAGATTTTTTTTCTAGGAGCAATCTATATATTCTTTCAGTTGATACTTAGGTTTTGGAAGTTCTGGGAAGTTCTCTTGTATTATTTTCTGTGTTATGATTCTTAGATTTTTTTTTCTTCATCATATTTTTTCTGGCAGACTCATGATCCTTAGGGTGTCTCTCTGTGCACTCAGTCTTTGAGATAAGAGCAGCAACTTATTTTATAGGAATTCCAACACATGCAAATTCGGATATATGTGACTGGCAATCCAAAAAAATAGAGGCAAAAAATTCATAAAATAAAAAAATTAATTTCCCACAAAATCCCTGCCATTTCCCCAAGTTCTATAAAGTTTGGCAGCAGTTCACCCAATCAAGTTCAAGTTAGTGTGAGTTATTACACTGGTAGGTCCAAACATTAGTTCCACATCAGTCTTTGTTCAGAGTTCTCACTTGAGAAACGTTGTGTCCTGTCAGAGCAGTGCTTCTCTGTTTCAAGACTATTTAGTTATTATAATAGCCCCAAAATACAATAGTAGTGATGCTGGTAGCTCTCATAGGCCCAAGAAAAGTCAAAGTCCTTAGGTGTGTTTGTATAAGAAATACTTAGGAAATAATGGAATTTGCTGTTACATACTATTGTAAGATAAAAATTAATATCCAACACTCCAAGTATTATATTTTATAAGATTTATTAATAATCACTTGAAGTAGAGGAAATAAAAAGACAAAAGTAAAGCCTGAGTAAAGAGAAGTTTCTTGATTGCAGTAGCAGGAGAAGAGCAAGAGAGCGAGAGAGTGGGGTTACAGAAAATTTATCTCCAAAACCTAAGGATGCAATGCGAGGATGAAAAGTGGGATTCTGGGAAAGGGAATCCTGGGGTACAAAATTCTAATTACACACTATTTTCAACTTATGTGAAGAGTTAAGGAACGTGTTGGTCAGGTAAAAGGGGTTCTACTGTATATTTTCTTTGGGTAATATGTTTTCTTTGAAAGCTTTTTTTCTTTTATTTTTCTGGATTATTCACTTCTCTGTATTTGTATTCCCAATCTATTGTTATTGTTCCTTCTGTTGTTTTTTTTTATAACACCATTACAGATTCCACTTTTTCTGTTCCACTTAACATTTTAGTCATACTGCCCATAAATTTTGAATTCTCTTTTTTTTTCAACTACTCAGGAATAGGGTACTATAGTTTTTCATGTTCTTTTCAGATTTCACTGCGTTCTCCAACAAGTGTTTCTTTTGTTTTGCAGTATTTAGTCAGAGATGCTTGAGCTAATTTATTTCACCTGGAGGATGTATTTCCTTTGGCTGTTAGTATTTTCCCTGTTGATTTATCTGCTTATGTCTAAGGCTTCAAGGTTTCTTCCTAAGATTTTAGGTAATGTCTTCCCCCTTTCTTATGCCTCAATTTCTGACTCTCTCCTCTGATGGTAGTTTCCCTGAAGGCTGGATCTCAAAAGCATCTCAGGCTCCTTTGCCACTGGGCAATTCATGGTTCACCAGCCTACCCAGCTAGTCGTCGTGCTCTTTTCCCACATACATACTCCTGTGGCCTGGCAGTTCAGAGCATTGCCACACTGCAGCCAGGCTTGGGTGACTTATCATTTGGGAGTTTGGGCCTCTGAGACTCTGGGAGACCTGGGATCAGATCAAGCTCTATTTCAAACCCAGATGTTTCCTGCCCCTTTCCCTGTTTGTGTTTCAGAAATTTTTTGTAGTACAGAATGCAGTGGTGCTGCTGGGGGCCTCAGCAAGCTTTCTACAGCTTCAAGAGGTACCAAAGCACTGGCTGATTGTCATAGCTGGAATCAGCTTTCATAGCTTGGAGATAGGATCTCCATGGCCAGTGGAGAGAGGGAGGCACAGAAAGGACCAGTATGTGGGGTTGGGTTTTGTTCCAAGCCCCTGTATTGAGCACATGGGTTGCTGGTGCAGCAGTGGACAGGTATGTGGTGAGGCCGAGGGTCTTGAGTGAGCTAAGTGTAGGCTCAGTTCATGTTGGCTTTTTCTTCTTTGGATTCCAGGTGTCCATGGAGGAAGCTGAAGTAGCTTTATCTGTGGCACATAATTTGTTTTATTTTGAGAGATCACGGAGTTGAGAAAATCTAGACCTCTTTTTGTCAATATGGCCCAGTGATTTACAGGTTAAGAATTTTAATAATTTCTAACTTCCTGATAAGGATGTTCCATGTATATTGTACAGAGTACAATAATTACTAGGATAACTGCTAGGTAGATGAATTAAGAATATAAAATGGACACCAGAGTAATACAGCGAGTGATTACATACCAAGCTAGAAGGCCATTATTTAAAGAGAAACAAAACTATAAGCCTCACAAGAAATATCATAAAACCTGACGTCACAAGGGCAATATGTAATTCCTGACAAATTTTGTCATTTTCATGTCTTCCTCTCAATAATGCTGACTCTTCTTTATTAAAACATATTCATCTACATTCCCCATTTCCCCACATACTTAACCAGAACTGACCCCAACAACCTGAGTTGTATTTATACGTTAACTGAATACCAAAGACAAGGTTTATTTTTGTAGAACATTTATTTCTTTCATGAGAGACACTCAATTTTTTTTTTGTCACTGAGAAGTCATCTCAATTAATACATATTATATTTTCCTTCCCCAAGCATCCTGCTTCGTAGTAGGGAAATGAAGCTGTGATCCATTTCACTACAAGTAAAATGTTACAAAATATTTACAAGGAAAGTTAAAAAACAAACAAAACCAGAAGTAAAAACACAAAAACACTGGATGAAATGCACTAGTTTCTAACAAAATATCTACTCCAGTGGCTTACCCAACCACTTCAGGATTTAAAAAATAAAAGTAGAGACACTAAAATCCTGTCTATCTCATGCCTTCAAAGAAAAATGGAAATGGTGGTGGTGGTGGGTATAGTAGAGATGTGAAGGGACATTGCTCTAGAAGTTTACCAGTCTACTCTGAAATATCTTTTTCTTCTGTGCAGTGAATTATGACCAAAGCTAAATAACATTAAGACAATCCTTGCACTGAAGTTAGGAAATGCTCCGATAAGAATAAAAATTAACTCCTCTGCACTTAGGTCCAATATATAAGAACCCCTTCCTCTATGAACCATTTTTTCTAATATGAATTTGTGGGATTAAAACTTTCTCTGGCATCACAGGTTGTCACAGTAGCCCCTCCATCTCTTTCATGAAGGCTTCATACACATCATCCTTGGTTTGTACCGAAACAGGAGCAGAGGGGCCAGATTTGGGGACTGCTTTGGCAAGGGGTATAGTAGAATCCTCTTCTGATTTTCTTTGGGGAGCAGCAGTAGCTCCTTTGTTCTCTCGTCGAACTCTCAGTGCAGTGGGCACAAACCTGGTAATTTCTGCCTTGGGATTAGTGATTTGTGGCTTGGCACTGATGGTTGCTGTGGCTTTCTTCTCAATAGTGGCTGCACTGGTATCATCCACTTTGGGTCTCTGAATCAAATTGGGTGGGGCACTTAAAACCCCTGGATTCGGTAAGGGAGCTGGTGGAAAAAGCCCAGGTGGAGCAGGTCCAAGAGGAGGCACCAAAGGTGGGCGCATCATACCAGGACGAGGTGGAGGGATGCCTATTATGAAGAAAACATGTGAAATGAGAACCACACAAATAACCTAAATAAGCACAACCATTCACATCAAATCTTTCCCTGCTAGTTAGGTCTTATTCTAACCCCAAACAAGCATAATGAGCTAGCTTATGTGGCAAAGTGGGAGAGACATTATACTGGTGATTCCTTTAAAAAAGGGACATGTAATTTATCGGACAGTTTTCAGGGAATGGTGCCTAATCTAATGAAAGTCTTTTATATTGACATCCTTGGCCATATTCAGTGCACTTACCTCCATAAATAGTCTTCCCTTATTTGAACAAATCGATCCATTACAAGCTTGCTATTTAATCTTAATGTGGCCCTCACTATACTGCATCATAACAATCTTTTAAAAATTATTCCTTCAGTATCACATAGTTCCAACAAAAACTGTTCCAAACTTTCAAAACTTTCTCAAGCCCAAAACACTAGTTCCATGTTCAGCCAACTTTCAGTGCCCTCTAGTGAAAACAAAACAAAACACAAAAAAAGCCAAAGCTAAGAATTAGAAGTTCTCTCCTCCCCTAATAAACACCCCCTCAAAATATTTTTATGTCAATACTCTTTCTCTCATTTATAAAAGTAAGAATCTCAGGAAGAGATGGTCCTGCTTTTAGTGCAAAGGAACAAATCACAGATTAGGAGTCAGAAGACTTGGTTTGAATTAGGGATTTGCCACTTACAACTAGTGTAAATTTGGGTCAATCATTTAAGTTGTCTGGACTTTATTTTCCTCATTAGAAAAACGCAGACGAATACTTGTAGTGCCTATTTAACAGGGCTGTGAAAATTAAATGAGATAAAGAATGCAAAAGGGCTTTGTAAACTTTAAACTACAACAGAATTATCAATAATTTTTTTCAAAATGAGGTATCAGAGGTCCCATTCTAGCTCTAAATCTGTTACCCTTTCAAAGGTTAACCCATCCCTTTCTGTTACCTTAGGAACTTGCCCTTCCCTTCTTTTCACCCTGTTCTTTCCTTATTCATTGATAGATCCACTTGCCTAACAAACATGACCACACTTCAGTTCTTAACAAGAACAAAAATATATTGCATGACCTGCAATATATTAAGCATTTAATGTTTATTAATGATCCTCTCAAATGATCTCTCTTTGATTTCTCCCCCCGCCTCAAAAAAAAAAACCCTAGAAAAAGGAGTTTTAACATCACTTCCTCTTCTCTTAGACATTCTCTTCTCTTGCTTTCTGGGACATTTTTTCTAGTTTCCTACTTTTCTTCCTATCCTACCACTCCAGTCTCCTTAATATCATCCATCTTGTGACCTTTAAGTATGAGTGTTCTCCAAAAACTGTCTTCTATTATCTCCTCTCATTCTCTGTATTCCCTTTGATGATTTCTCTTGTTTCCATGGGTTCAGCTATTCCCTCTATGCAAGTGACTCCCCAAGTCTTTATATTAAGACTTACTCTCAAAACTTCATCATCATCTCACTCGTAAGACTCTGTCCCATTGTTAACTATCTATTCAACATCTTCATATAGACATTTTGTTGACATCATAAACTCATCAAGTCCAAGATGGAACTAATTATCTTCTTTAAATCTGCCCCCTTTCCAAAACTTCTGCTACTTCTTTTTTTTTACTTAATTTTTATCCCCTCCTTCAATTAATTACATGTAAACAAAAAATTTTAACATTTAAAAAAATCTTTTTAAGTTTCAAATTTTCTCCCTATCACCTCCTTAACGTGAGCAATGTGATAGATTATACATGTGCAGTTATGCAAAATATTTCCACATTAGCCATGTTACCAAATAAAGCAGACAAAAAACAAGAATGATAAGAGTAAAAGCATGATTCAATCTGCATTCAAACACGATCAGTTCTTTCTCTGAATGTAGACAGCATTTTTTGTCCTTCTGAATAGTTTTCAATCATTTATATAGCTGAGAATAGCTGTCTTTAACAGTGACCATTGTATATTGCTGTCATTGTGTACAATGTTCTTCTGGATTTGCTCATTTTTATATTATTTCATGTATGTCTTGCCAGGTATTTTTAAAAGCATCTTGTTTGTAATTTCTTATATCACAGTATATCACACAAACATATACCACAACTTGTTCAGTCATTTCCCAAATGATGGGCACCCCACCCAGTTTCCAATTCTTTGCCACCACAAAAAGAGCCACTATAAATATTTTTGTATACAGATCCTTTGTGTAGTTTTATATATATAGGTTCTTTTCCTTTTTGCTTTAATCTGTTTGGGATACAGATCTAGAAGTGGTATTGTTGTCTCAAAGGGTATATGTATTCATATAGCCTTTTGGGCATTATTTCCAAACTCTTCTCCAGAATGACTGGATCAGTTCAAAACTCCACAACAGTGCACTGGTGTCCCTATTTTTCCACATCTCTGACATTTGTTGTTTTTCTTTTCTGTGATATTAGCTGCCAATCTGACAGATGTGAAGTGGTACCTCTGAGTTGTCTTAATTTGAATTCTCTTATTAATAGTGATTTAGGGCATTTTTTCATATGACTATAGTTTTGATTTCTTCCCCAAACTGCCTGTTCATATCCTTTGGCCATTTATCAATTGGAGAATGACTAGCATTCACATAAATTTGACTCAGTTCTCTATATAGTTGAGAAATGAGGCCTTTATCAGAGAAAGTTGCTATAACATCCCCCTCCACACCCCAGCTTCTTGCTTTCCTTCTTAACTTGGCTGAATTGGTTTTGTTTGTGCAAGTCCTTTTTAATTTGATATAATCAAAACTATCCATTTTACATCCCTAAATACTCTTATTTGGTCATAATTTTTCCCCTTATCCATAAGTCTTGGAAGGTAAAATAAGTCTATGCTCCCCTAATTGAGCTCCTTGTTTCTTTTGAGAGAATCTCTATCTTTTCAGTAAATATAGGTTCACAACTTTATAATTACTCTGCTTCTTCCCTCTCCCATACTCATAAAATTTTATATTCAACAATTCTTCTTGCATCTGTCCCTTTTTCACTCATTTCAAGTCCTCAGTACACTATACAGACTATTGCAACAGTTATTTAATTGTTTTCCCTGCTTCCTCCTCTCCCATCTATATTTCACAAAGTTGGCGAAATATCCTTCCTCCGGTGTAGGTCAAATCTTGACATTTCTCCGCTTTACAACATTCAATGATTCTCCATTGCCTTTCTCAATAAAATGCAAATATCTTACCTTGGCATTTAATATTTAATCTATACTTCCTTGGATTTACCTTATATTAATCTGGTTTATATACTCTTTCTAGACAAATTGATTTAATAGCTTTTGTCCATATAGTGTAAGCCTTTCCATTTCCCTTCTATGTGACTCCAGAGACCATCTCTTATGCCCTGAATGCACTCTTTCCCTTTCCTCTACTTCTCAAGTTCTAGCTCAGATGCCAATTCCTAGGCAAAGCCTGTACTAATCCTTATCCTGGCAAAGTATTAACCTCTCCTCTACTTTCTCAAATTAACATAAATTTGACTTAATTCTTAATACATTTTATTTTGTCCTTGTAAACTCCTTGAAGGCTGGGTTATTTTGTTTTTTGGTCTGTACCTACTACTTGCTGGGAGCATAATTATGATGCTGGGAAGGCCTTTTAAAAATAGCTCAGGGACATCTCTATGTTAATACAAGGCATTTTAGTGGAAACAGCGGAAATCCAAATAGCCTAAAGAATTTTAAATGTAAGGTAAAATTGGCAATTACTCTCTTTTTCCAAGTACAAATTCAAATTTGATAACTGTAGATTCTCTTGTTAGCCTGAACAAATCAGTTCCATTGTTGAGGCCAAGTTTAAAGATTTAATTCCCAAATCCAAAAGACATGTATTTTTGTTCAAAGGGCTTAATTTACCTCCCTAACCTTGCTAATGCATACAGCATAAAGACAAAGTACCATTCAAAAGAATCTGATATCATTTTTGGAGAAATAGCAAATGTTCTATTTATAGACTGGCATTTCCCCCCACATACCAAAGTCAGTAGAATTATATATTAAAAATAAAGTTATAACTACATTTAGTTACATTTTCTGAATACTTCATTGAAAAGGTTCTAGGTTTCTTAATATAGAGTATATCTGATGTTTTATGTAGCATATGAGGAATTTGATGGTTGTAAAAACAAAAACGTCCTTAGAAAGTCTATCTTCTGATTAGCAAGCACTTGGATTCAGTGTACAGAAGGAAAGGAATAACAATGGCAGTAACAATGAGAGTTTAAAACCTCTAAATGGCAAATTCTAAGTAGCTATTGCTTGAGCTACCCTGGACTTGGAAAAGTTCCAATGTGGTACTACTTTAATATGACAAATGACTTGTTCACATTGAGGAGCTTAGAAAATACATCATGGAAATGAGGTGGAATAATTCTTCCTCAGATCCAAATTATGTAAATTTGATATTCTCTCTGACTAACATAAAATGTATAAGTTCTATAATTTCCTTCTTTACCTATGCAACATTAATTAATAGAGGATAATGAATACCCCAATTTAACCCTTTACCTGGAGGTGCTGGGGGAGGTAACCTTGGAGGTGGTCCTCGTGGAGGAGGACCAGGAGGAAGACCAGGAGGTGGGCCTGGTGGTGGACCAGGAGGCCTGCCTGGTGGAGGACCAGGAGGTAGAAGCCGGGGTAAAGGCCCTCGAAGCCCTGGCATTCCAGGTGGTCTTAAGAATGGAGGAGCTCCTGTAAAAGAAAAAAAAATTAAATCAAAGTAAGTTTACTTACAAATGGCATGTCAGTCCAAAAATACTGAACTTAAAAGTCACCTCGGAAAAATAAATGAAATTTGCACATGAATAGTCCTCTGACAAACTTATCACTCTTATTTATGTAATGTTAAGATTTAGTATTGAAATTGTGCTTGCTGATCTCTCCCCTAGGTAATAACTAAAATAAAGTAAATAATTATAGTGCAAACAGAAGTCTTTTGAATCCATAATGAAGCAATGAGATATAGCTATGGACCACTGGGAACCAGAACATGAAATATACTTCTCTGTTAATCATAGATGATTTCAGTAAATCATTTAAGAAGCAGGATCACAAATATCAGGTTCTATACATTATCAATTGGTTTTAAGTAACTTTATATCAGTTCATAAGACATTGTTCCTTATCTGTTGGGGTTGCTGTTTAAGAACAGAATGAACTATACACCTAAGACTGAATTTCTAATTTTCTAATTGTGTGAAAACCAGAATTTTACAATCAAAAGTTTAAACACCCCCAAATTCCTTCTCCAAAAACCAATATCAAAAGCCCCAATATGTCTGTGAGTTGGACGTGTGGCAAAATCAATTCTGATATTTATTAGATATAATTAGAGGAAATAAAGCTACACTGAGGAAAGTTTAAGAGAAAAATGGACAGTTGTGAAAGTATTTAATATTAGGAACAAACACTTCAAAGCCTGGATTCTAGGACACACAGCTAGCTCTTACTTATCCTCTAACCTATTCCATAAAAGATTTGCATATCATGGGTTTACCTGGAGGTGGACCAGGAGGAAGGCCAGTGGGTGGTCCAGGTGGTCGTAATGGTGGAGCAGGTGGTGGTCCAAGAGGGGGTGGTCCTGGCATGGGAGGTGCCTGTATTTGAGCAGGAGGAACAGATTGTGGAGGTGGCTGCTGTTGTTGGGAAGCAGGAGATGATGCTGCCCCATCAGGAAGAGAGTCTTCTTTGTGCTGCTGCTGTGCTGTGTCCTCTGACTCCGAGTCATCAGAATCCTCCTCATCATCATCCTCTGAAAATTCTTCCACTTCTCGGCCCTCTTCAGGAATTTCTTGACCTGAAGAAAATATACAAATAGAAAATTAGAGGTGGTGGTAGAGGGTTGGGAGAAGTTAGCTTTCTTTAGATATCTCTTAGTTAAGGCAGCACCACAGAAGGTACTGTGAGAAGTATTAGAAGCAATGAATATGGAGTCAGGAAAGACCTGACTTTTCCACTGGGTATTTATGGGTGATGATGGGTAACTAAATTAACACTTCCAAACCCCAAGTTCCTCAACTGTAAATAGAACTAATTCCTAAAGTTCTGACATTATAGGGTTTTTATGAGGATTAAATGAAATAATAGTTTGCACCCATAAGATGTTATATAAATGTTAAATATTATCACTATTACAAAAGCTTTCTGGAAATTAATGCTGATAAAAACACTCAACATGATCAAATAATCATCATTAATGAAAGGTTTAGGAAAAAGATCTACTGATCTTCACCTGCCATTCTAAGCATCATAGCTTGAAGAGGTGTTAATTCCTTCATGTTTTTCTTTTTCTTTCGTGATTTTCCAGGAACATCAGCAAATCGTACACTCAGACCTAAAAAAAACAAAACAAAACAGAGAAACACTAAAGTTTAAGAGGTATATCATGGCTCATGACTGCTACCTCTTCATTTTTTACTTCAGCCGAAGCACAGATTCTGGTTCATTACTTCCCCCTTTCCCTTTAAATTTTGACTGCATCTTTCTGTCTTAAATGTTTCTTATAAACAACTTATTGATGGATTCTGCTCTCTACTTCTGCTTTTTTAAGGGTGGGTTCTTCCTCTTGCACTTATGATTACTAATGTATTTTTTCTTCCATCCAGTTCTCTTATACATTTTTTTCTGTTTTCTAAATCTTAAAGAATTTATTTTGCTTAAGACAAATCCCCCCCATCTGTCCTCTTTCTTCTCTTCTCTTTTACTGTTTTATTTTTGAATGAGATATATTTTCTATATCCAACAGTATATATGGGAGTGTATTAATTCTTTGACAGGTTCAAATGCCACCTATTCCCATTCTCTCCTTCTGTATATTGTCTTCTATTTGTGCACTTGAATTATGTGAGATAATCTTACTCATCTTTTTTTTTACTTTTCCTTCTTCCATTATAATACTCTACTCCTCCTTAATATCACCGAAACAGAGCCATTCTAAGGCTCTCTAAGACCTCTTTTATGAGCCCTGATGATGATAAAGTTCTGATAGGCTACTTGTATCATTCTCTCTCTATTAAAATGTAAACAATTTATCTTTAAGGATAGTTGTTAAAGCTTGTCTATCTTTGAATGCTTCTTTTGTCTCCTGTGTTTGCATTTCAGATTTTCTACTAAACTGGTCATTAGTAATACTTGGCAATTCATTCATCCATCTCACTGCCCCCTTTAAGATTAGTCAGTTTTACTGGGTAAATTTTTTTTTCCCTAGAATATGGTATTCCAAACTCATTGCTCAGTTAAGACTAGTGGCTTGTTTAATTTTGTGTAATAGTGACTATGGCTCCTCAAATTTGAATTCTTTCTTTGGTTGTTCTTGTTTTGTTTTGTTTTGCTTTTTTGACTTAGAAACTCTGGATTTTGGCTTTATCTTCCTGGAAGTTTCCTATTGAGGTTGTGCGTGCATGCATGTGTGTTGGGGATTTTTACTTTCTACTATGGTTCTAAAAGATCTGGGCAGTTTTCTTTTTTTTTTTTTTGGGGCAGTTTTCTTTTATGATTTCTTGAAACAATGTTTAGGCTTTTTTTTTGTTGTTGTTGTTGTTGATGACTTTCATGAATCATTCTTAAATTATCTTTCTTCAATCTGTTTTCCAGATCAGATGTTTTTGTTATACAGTGCGCCTCACATTTTCTCAATCTTTTGATTTTGTTTTTATATTTCTTGTCTCAATTTTTTAGCTTCTATTTGATCCATTCTAATTTTCAGGGTATTTGTTACATAGGTAAAGATTTATACATAGCTGTTAATTATGTTTTCAAATCTTTTTCCCATAGCTCTCATTTCTTTTCTCAATTTTTCCTCTAAGCACTTAGTTTTAACAATCACTTTTTAGTTTTTTTTTTTTAATTAACTCAGAAATTCTGGTTGGACTTGTACTTAAGTTGAGGTTTTTGCCTATAAATGTTTTGTAGCTTTGTGGGTTTATGTTTTGAGCATTCTGACCAACATACTCTGGGGTATAGTGTGTTATATTATTCTAGGATCTCAGGGACACCCTGGGCTAGAGACCTGCATATGCTTTTACTGCTCTCAAAGTAGTGTAATCTGAAGCAAAAATCTGATCACTGCCCTCCTGATCTGAAGCCAGAAAGTTTGATTAATTTTGAATAAGAGCAAAACTCCTTAAGGTCTGTCCCTAGTTGGATGTTTCCAGTAGACTGCTGCTAGGCTCAAACTTATCAGCCAGTTTGGAAGTTCTACAGGTTTAGAGCAAAAGAACTGTAGGTTTATTTGACATGGGATTGCTACCCTGGTTATTTCATTGCAGTTTTCAGATTAAGATAAATACTGGACACTTAAGATTGTGCTTTGATCTTGGGATAAACCATGGGCTCATTACTCTCTGAGGCATAGAAAAGAATCTGCTGAAAAGTATTCATGTTTAATACATACTGCTCTACCCCTACCCCCACTTCTAGTTCTTTGAAAGTCACCAAAAATCTTATCTGGATTCAGTTCTTCAAATCTGGACATTTAAATGAATTTTTTCATCAACGTGAAATACGGAGCTCTAGAATTCTTCATGCAGTTATTCTTTTGTAGTCAATTTTAACTAGGGCACTTGCTACATTACCCTATGTCCGTGTCGGTTAACCTAAGTAACATGTGCCAGAGGGGGCTGCTCTCCGCTCCCTCTTGCCTGAGGACACTGCTCACATGACTCACCCCTCTGCTCAGCAGTCCAATGAGAGTGCTTCCTCCCTCCCCTGTCTGGGGTAAGGAGGTAGCTCTCATGTGGGTATATAAGGGTGGGCATTCAGGCTCTAAGAGGTTTGCCATCACTGCCCTATGTGATTTAATTCCCCAAATACAGATATTATTTCATAAAGAAAACTTATATGTAGACTTTCCTAAAGTATTTTAAAAGTATCTTTAATCTATAAAATGTGCTATGCTTAAGTATAGTAGAACCTTCCTTTTGTAAATGTTTAAAGAAGTGCCCAATTGACTGAATTTGCACACACCTGACTTTTTGTCCTCATTAGTCTCTCTCTCTTCTTCATCACGATGCATGAACTCTTCTCCTTCACTGTCGGCATCTGACCTATCAGTGTCACTGTCATCACTGCTGTCATCATGCTTATCTTGATCCATGTCTTCAGGATAACCTTCATCTTCACTCGTGCTGGAAGCATCATCATCATGACTTCGATGAGCTGAAACAGGAGGAAAACAGAGAACAAATATTAACTAAGTTTTCCTCAATTTACTAAACAAAAATATAGATATCATGACTTAGGAAACAATACAACCTAAAAAGTAACTAAAGTGTTAAAATACTTCTATCAAATAGTCTGTTCCTCATTATCATTATAATCTCATTACCAAGTAGTTTAAAATGAAATCTTGACAGAATAGGCAAATGGCTCAGTGTATAGAGTTCCAGGCCTGGAGTCAGAAGGACCTAGGTTCAAATCTGGCCTCACACACTTTCCAGTTATGTGATGCTGGGCACACTTAACCCTTATTGCTTAGCCCTACACCAGTCTTCTGTCCTGAAACCATTACAGTGTTGATTCTAAGATGGAAGGTAGGAATTCTAAAAATTAAAACAAAACAAAAACTTGAAAGAATGTTAGGATTTAAATAGCATAACCCACTAGAGCTGAGTAAAAATACTGTACTAGATGAAATTTAGAAAAATAGTAATAAATCAAGAAGTATCTTTTCAAAAAAAAAAAAAAAAGAGCCTGGTAAGAAGGGGAACCTCTGGTACCTGTCTCCATACTCTATCCCATCTACTTCTGATTTCTGCTTCTCCATTCAACACAAACTCTCTCAATGTTTCCCAACTAGCTCTGCCTGTCCGTTCCATTGTGCTCTCTACAACACTCTTTTCATCATTAACAAACTGCCTTTCATTTAAAACTACTCTTTCTCTTCTCCTTCCATCTTCTGGCATTCATGTAGATCTAGCTCCTCCCAGAAAGTGCTATAGCATGGTCTTCTTCCAGTACATATTGCACATTTTCCCTTCCCCCACTCAGATCCACTCTTTTAGGAATTGGTCCTTGTTCATTTCTACTCTCATCTCCTCAGCAAGTCCCTTCCTTTGAGGTTTATTCTATTGAACTATATCACCAAGCCTGAAATGATAGAAGGTATCTTTTGGATCCCAGTCATTCTTCCCTTCCTTTTCTCAAGGAATTCTGTACTTTGCTTACAGTGTTTCTCTTCGCCTTAATTTTTGCTTTCATCCCAAGAGCCTTAGTCTCAATCTCAACTCCCATGACCTATTCCTTTTCTGTATCACAGCTAGAAATGGCTACATCCTTGATCCCATTGTTTTCCACAAGTATTTTACATCTGATCAAGAATGCTGAAATTCTTTAATATGACAATATAACCTTCTAGCTGTCATTCTATGCCTTCCTATATCTCCCTCCTCTAAAATTCATTTTTCATCCTTACCTTCACCTCCAGAGTTCAATTTGTTCCTCAGTACTCTCCCCCAGGTCATTAGCTATGCGTGGATTCCCTTTTCGATCTTGTTACTTTGGTTAACTGGTTCAATCACACTGGGCTCTACTTTCAATTTCATTTCCCTCATCCTACTGCTGTGCTAATACCTTGCCAAAACTCAAATACAAATTATTCCCACCATCTACCTTATTTGCTCCTGCTCAACTGATAGAGGAAGTTACGAAATATGTCAAAGAGAGGCACTACAAATTTGTTACCTACCTTCAACTGGACTTTCACTACAGCAAGGAAATTTATTTTGCCTTAACTGATTCCCTATGACACCAACCAAAGTTGTTAGAAATCTTCTCAAAATTCTCACAACTAACATTCTTTTTCTTCCTCTCCCCCTCTCTCTGTATTTGATTGTAAACTTTTTAAGGACAGGGCCTATTCAGTTTTTGTTTTTGTATCCCTAGTGCCTACCAATGCTCTTTACATGTGAACAGGAGGTTCCTAACAAATGCATGGTTCAGTAGTGATGAATGTGGAGTATAGGCTGTGGCCCAATTCCAACCCTGGTATTTCCTCCCATCTGTGTATCACCAGGTAAGTCACTTAACCTACTTGGGCCTCACTGATCTATAAAATCAAATAGGTGGACTAACTAACATCCAAGTTTCCTTCTAGTTCTAAATCTGTGATGTTCTAACTTTTTCACTAAGTTGAACTACACAGAACAGCCATATTTCTAGTATATTCAACAAATGCTATCTGAAGACAATGAAAAATGACATAAACAAAGGAAGTAGCTGACATCTTACCAAGGTCTGGACTATATAAAATGTCCTCCTCTCGCCGCCGAGGGGCAAGTTCTAGGGCAAAGCCCACTTTACGACCATACATCTGCAGAACTTGGGGAGGAGGTGGTCCAGGAGGTGGCCCAGGAGGCTTTCTGCCAGGAGGCAAACGAGGGACACCATGTCCAAGAAGAGGAAGTATAGAAATTGCCCTGGTGGGAGGTCTGGGAAGAGAAAATTTTTACTGATTTTTTTTTTCAAGTCAGTTCTCTCAATTAGCAAGAGATTCCAAAATTTCAAATATAATCAAAGGGATTAATTTCCATTGTAGAATGAACAATACACTCAGGAGGTCAATGTTTATTATAGGCCTGCCACTAACTAGTTTTGTGATCATGATCAGTTACTTTTATCTCTTCTGGGCTCTAGTTTACTCATTTGGAAAATCATGGAGTGGATTATGTCATCTCTTAGCTCTCTTTTAGTTCTAGAATTTGAGAGAACTTCAAGTTCATTTCTACACACACATCAGGAATACTTCATTGGATTTTTGAACTCATTAATATGAGTAATAACAATAGACATTTATATGGTTTTGCAAACTACTTTACATATATATGTGTGTGTATATATATATATATATTTTTTATATATATATAAAATTTAAGTCCCATAAACATTTATTAGCTCCATTATATAAATTAGGAAACTAAGATTCAGAGAGATTAATGCCTTGCCACGGTCATATCGCTGTTACTAGTGGGAGGCTTAGATTCCAAGAGGCTCTTTTCACCCTGCTTTGTGGCTGCTCTATTCCATCCTTCTTTACTGTAGACCAAAACTCATTTGTGCTTTCTTACTGGGTAGAATTCTTGTCCATTGTTTCACCACAAATTCTCCAGAGGACATATCCCACGTGACATAGGACTGTACTCTAGATCTTACTATTTCATACATGCTAGCACACTGCTAAGGATATCTTTTACTATCAAACAACACAGACCCAAAGATTCTTTAAAATCCCCTCTCTATCCACTGCATATTTGAAGATTATAATCTTATTTTGTGCTTAATAACTGCTATTTAACTATGATAATGCTCCTTTACCCATAGGCAGAGGTTTTTTTGAGAATAGAGGGTGGCTGTGCACCAGGCAATGGGATGTCTTGGATCAAGATGTTAGAAGGAGCATGAGGCATATCTGGCAATGGGATGCTTTCCACTTCAACATGTTGAGCATTCTGGAAAATAAATAAGTAGATGAAAAATCAATACAAGAACAAAAGAGGCAAATTCAATATAGGAATCAATTATTTTGCAAACTGGATTAATTTCTATTCAAATAGAAATATGAAAATAATAAGAACATAATATAAACAAGAGGCAATCTTAAATGAACAATACCAATAACTTTCCAAATAGAAGACATCTCTCTCTTCAACCAAAGGATCAAAACAATCAAATTTGTGTTTTAATTCTACTCTTTTTGGGATGTAATTTCTTTGAAATAAAATAAATGTTAAAATACAATGTATTTGAATGAATACAATGTAAACGTCTGGGTAAACAGGGAGGGCATTGTAAAATTTTATAAAATAGCACAAAACTATGGGATGAAATAACAAAAAACCAGAGCAATCTGTGACCATGTTCTATAGAACCAGTAAGTGTAAAATAAACCTCTTCTTATAAGATTAGGCCTTGGTGGTGAGATTACCATGACAGTCTCCCCTTCAAGGATTAAGCTTATAGACCAAACTCATGGAAAAATATAGGCAATACTATTTTTCAAATGTTAGTACAATTAGTACAGACCCCCAAATAATATTTTGTTTGCCACTAAGCTTTCATTCTCCTAAGAGGAGAGGAGTCCTCTTTTATGCCAGAGGACTATCACAAAACACTTATACTCACTGATAAGAAATTCTTTCCTATATTGTTTAGGTAGGCTGGGTTTAGGCATGTGTCACCTTTCCTGAAATTTTCTGTTCCAATCTATAGGCAATATCCAGTCTAGTATGTGACTGCAGAGCAATTTGTTATTTGTTTTAAATAGTTATTGCAATATATTTGTTAGAGGAGTTTTATAATTAGGTCCCCCCCGCCCATACCTAAGCTCTCTTAACAAATTGGCCAAATAATATTCATATCAATAGGAGATAAGAGTACATAAATGAAATAATTTAACCCAAAATGTTACATTAAAAGATATGAAGCTGAAAAGACCCATTTTTTAAAAACCAGAAGAAAAAATAAATTATTTTGAGGTTCTTCATTAAAAAAACAAACTTGATTACCTTTACTGCATCAAAGTATTGACTGAGTTGGGCCCTTTTCTGCTCATATTCTACCTCTAACTTTCTAAGTTCTTTGTAGATATCTGGATTTTCCTTTTCATAGAGTCGGAGAATGCGCTCAAAAGTTTCACGAAGCTTTTTTCGTTTATCTTTTAGCACCTTCTCATTTAGTTGTGGTTGTTGTACTGGATTGAACTCTGATGGAAGAGAAACAGATAATTTTTTAAAAAAGGGTAACTTTCTTGGGTAATATATGTTATGTCATATATGGTTCATAGAGATCATAAATTTAGAGCTGGAAGGAATCTTAGAGATCATCATTTGCAACTCCTTCATTTTATAGATGAAGCTGAGGCCTAACCCACATAGGGTGTAAAGAGCCCATATTTTAAATACAGGGTCTCTGATTCAAATCTAGTACTTTCCATTGCACCACAAATCAAAGACATTGACCTATACTGATTATGCAATGTTCACCAAAAAAAACCACCACACCCCTATAAATGGTATTTAATAAATGAGTATATTCTATTCTCTCTCTAAAGAAATAGTACCAGATGGCTTAACTTCTATAAACAAGTATAAATATTGATAATTATTTCTCTAAGAATGACTACTTTCATCTCTATAAAGTCCTAAAACTTTAAATAAACTATCCTACAACTCATTAAGCCAAAGTATTCACACAAAAATCTGGTCCTCCTGCATCCTCCTACTTACCCATCTCATCTAATTTCTCCATGTCCCGGATAATTTGTTTGGGATCCTTCATCTTTAGTACTGCAGCTCGTACCATCATTCGTTGTTTCTTATTCTAAGAATGTTAAAGGATGGCAGAAAATCAAAGGGTTGAATTTCAAATAATATTTTATTTCAACTCTTACTGAATTGTGGTCTTTATCTAAGCTATTACTCACCTATTCTAACACATCAAAGTTCAGTTAAAAAATATAATCACATAATTTTTTAAAAAAAGAAAAACATTTTTTGAATCCCAATTGATCTTTAGTAGATCTATGTAATGCTATGTTAGCATATACCCCTGTTGTACATTGGCATTTTCAGTGGAGTTTGGAGATGAATTCTAAGCCAACTTAAACGATTACCAATCATGTGTGGTGAAAAGAAATTTCTCTAGTTATTCTTATTAGTTTATAATATGAAACCATTGTAGGGAATTATTTGTTCATTCACCTAACAAATATTTATCCACTGTATAAATCAATAAAGTAAAACCCTTGATTTTCTTAAGAAAATTTTCATATCACAAACCTAACATTGACTGATTTCAGAATATAATTAATGATGCAAAATATAGCTTTTTGGAACCAAAAAACTGTGATAAAAATTACAGTAAAGGTTATGATAGCACATTTATGACAAGAAACTTTCCTTCTTTGTTTTGCAAGCTTCTAATTGAGACTGAAAGCTCTCCATGCACTTATTCAGACTATTAGAAATTAATTCTGTACTACTTATTTTTTTCTTCTTGAATGAGTGGGATGGTTAAAAATAAGTATTTGAAAGGTAAAAATCAATGTAAATATTAACAAAATATTTTTACTTTATAAAATGAGGAACAAACCAAGGTGAGAGATCAAAAAAAAGGTAAAATTATCATAAATCTGGATTTTGAAATGGTTGATCCCAAAACTTTAATAAAAAAAAAATCATAACAACAGTGCTCATACAATAGTGTGAGTAGCTGTTTCTAGAAGAAAAAAAACCCATACCTTTTTTAATTCCCTCTTCCGGGCTTCTTTTCCTATGAAGGAAAGAAAGAAAAGAACACATGATATAAAATACTGAATATTAGCATTTCTTTCTTTGTGCCAATCTCAACTAGGCTGAATTTTCAGTGTCTATAACTGTCTTCCCCAAAAGATCATATTTCAAATTATTTGGAGGTGGACATACACAAGCCATTCTTCAAACAGTATTTCTGTTGATGTATTACTCTCTTGGTTCTGCTCATTTCACTCTTCATAAATTTCAAGTCTTTCCATGTTTTAAGAAAATTAACTTGTTCATCATTTCTGATGGTGCAGTATGTATTACATCACAATCATATGCCACAACTTGTTTGGCCATTCCTCAATTGATGAGCATCCCCCCTCAATTTTCATAATAAAAATAACAAGATATTGTTAGAAAAATTATTATGGATAAATAGTATATCTAATATATAAAATTAAAACAAAAATGTTATATACCATATTATTGCCAAAAGACTCACTGAATCCAGAGTTCTTTGAAATTCCAAAGATCCAGAGAACCTTAAATATATTTTAGTTCTGCCAACTAATCTCCCCTCTCCCCAACTTTCAAGTCAAAAAATTTACATTAGAGAAACTAAATAATTTGGCAAATTAAATAGGTTGACCTTCCTAGCTTGGCTGTTCCAGTAATAAAATTAAAACAGACTCCTTAGTACCTACATTTTATAATATTTGTTTATCTTTGTATCATTATCCTATATCAGTATATACTTACGAGCCTGGTCAGTGGGGTTCATGAACTTCCCACTCTTGGTGGATGATGTAGATCTCCGCCCCATTTTCACAGGTTATGTGATACAGTCAGTTAAAGGAGAATAAAAACCTTAAAAAAAAAAATCGGTTATTCTCTAAAATTGCCTTTGCTTCTAGAATCCTTATTTTTCAACAACTTTTCTTAAAAGCACACTTTTACATTAATGTTTCTATAAACAGTTGGTAATTCTTTTTTCAGGTATATGGATTTGCCCAGCATTTTGAATTTGAGTTTTAGATTAATTTGATTCTGTTTTCTAGAGGACACATGACCAGAAAGATCAGCAGAATCAAATAGGTCATTAGCAATTCTGTCTTCCAGTTGCTGACTATATCTCAGAATAGTAATAAATTTGGAGAACAAAGCCGATATCCCTTAAAAATCAACTAAATTTAAAAACGAATACAAAGATGAACAATTCAAGTCAATTTAGATAATTAGGATCCAGGAGGCATAGGATATATTTATTAGCTTGCATACATACATTAAAAAAAAAAAGACATTAGGTCTTTTCTTACTGTCATTACTTTAAATTAAAAAAAAAAATCATTTTTCTTTCTTTCAAACCTTTACCTTCCCTCTTAGAATCAATACTGTATTGGTTCCAAGGCAGAAGAGTGGTAAGGGCTAGGCAATGGGGAATAAGTGATTTGCCCAGGGTTACACAGCTAGGAAGTGTCTGAGGCCATATTTGAACCCAGGATCTCCCATCTCTGAGCCTGACTCTCAATCCACTGAGCTACCCAGCTGCCCCCTAAATAGGTTTCTAAGAGTTAATATATATAGAACAAATGTATGTATGTATTTAATACGTATAGAACAAATATTCATTCTCTTACATACCCAACAAAGTGATATTTGAAGACCACTAAGGATAAAATATATATTACTCTCTGAGATAGGGCATTCTTGTGGTTAACTCTAAATGTTAGTCTTCTCTTATGCCAGATTTAAATCTGCTTCTTACTTTTGGCTTTGTCCTCTGGAGGAACTAAGTTGAATAAGTTGTCTTTCAAATATTTATAGACTAGCTATCATGTCTACCAAATCTTCTCTTTTCTCAGCTTTTGCTATAACCTATTTTCATATGGCTCTATCTCTTTAGTTCTTCCTAAAATGTGGTCTCCTGTTTCTATATGTAGTCTGATTAGGGAAAAGTACACTGATACAAGCATCTTCTTTCTGGTTACTATGCACATATTAACACAACCTAAGATCACATTAGCCTATCTGACTAAAGGCTTCAGTGTTGACTCATAATGACCTCACAATCCATTAAAACTCCTAGATGTCATTCATAAGAATTATCTCACAATGTAAATTACTACCTAGATTTAACTTAAAAATTAATATCTCTGTACACATGTACCTAGAATCCAGTATACATTACTTATTATATTAATGTCACAAATTACAAAGCCAATTTCTCAGATTCTAAATGCAGTCCTGAATTCAATTCCACATGCTTTAATGATGCCAGGCAAACAATAAATTGGAATTGATGGTTTTCTCATTAAAATGAGTTTAACATTAAAAATACTCAGAAAATGCCAAATATACAAAAAAATCATTTCCTCAGAATTTAGTTGTGATTGAATACAAACTGGACTTTCTACATTAAAGATAGCACAAAATATCACATTATCATCAAATCTAAGGTTTTAAGGCACCCATTACTTTCAACATATTTTCTAGGGGATATTGCTTTGACCATATACTGGCTTCTGATTAATGTTAAAAGGTCTTTCAACTTAAGAAGCGAGAAATTGAAAGCTCTAGAAATGTCCCTCATCCATTAGATTTCAGTGTTTTGCTGAAGACACTGTAAATAGGATATGTCCTCCTTAGGCAAACTTTAAGCATATCAAAAAGGGCCACCCTGCTATGAAGTGTCGCTGCTCTATTAACAGTAAACTGTGCCTCTACATGACTCTATACATCTTTTCCCAGGAAAATTCTTGAAGTTTTTATACCTGCTTTTTGTCAACTGGGCAGGAAGCAATGCAACTCAGGCTAAGTAACTCAGGAATGCAAATTGATATTCAGTCATGTCTGACTCTATAACCACATGAACTTGTTTTTGGCACTGTTTCAGCAAAGATAATGGAGTGGTTTGGCATTTCCTTTTACAATATATCCCCATTTTACAAATGAAGGACTGAGGCAAATAGGGGTTAAGTGACTTGCCCAAGGCCACATGGTTAGCTATTAAAGAGTCTGAGGATGGATTTGAACACAGATCTTCCTGACTCCAGGCCTGGAGCTCTATACACTGCACCACCAAGCTGCCCTGGTATGCAAATTACTTTTGAAGAAAGAAATGACAAGTTTTTGGTTTTGTTTTGTTATATTCTGCTTATCAGCAAAAGTCCAAGTGGTTCTCTAAGTTTTTCACAGTCTTGTAACATCCACTTGCAAAAAATATTTTAGACACTTTTTACTTCTAAGCTCGGAATTCTAATCAAGCAGCAGAATTGTTTTGGAAATATATTAACTCTCAAATGGAAAAAGAATACAGCAATAACCTAATGCCATGTTACAAATCATAAAGAATAATTCATCTCAGAGGAGAAAAACAATGCGTTAAGTGGGGTTTCATATGAGGAATTAACATTAGGACTAGTGTGTCAAATGATGAAAAATTTTATCAATTTTACTTTGAAATATTTTCATTCTATTTCTATTTTCTTTGCCTTATGAATTTTTTAATGCATTGCATAAATTAATGTTTTGCTTGGTCCTTCTAGTGCTAAAGAATATGCTTAAAAATTCTTATTAATTCAATGCCAAATTGTGTAAAATAAGTGACTGTAGCAAAAGGGACACATTGCAATTTTTTCCACATGTAAAAAGTTGTCAAGTTTAAGTCAACAAATTATTTTACTTTCTTAATATATACTTTGTAATGCAATCTACTTAGAATCTATCAAAGTATCAATGAAGTAGAGTAATAATAAAACTTATCAAATGAAATATTTGAAAAGCTATTAATACAGTGCATGGCACAGTAAATACTTAAAACAAAATGCATATTCCTAGTAATTTTCAAGTTGAGAATCATCTAGACAAATACATTTCCTTCTGTAAGTAATTTCATTTCTTTCACAGAAACTTGTAGACAAATAGCTTTTTATTTTATGTTTTTTCTTCAATTCAACAAACAAGAGAAAATGAAAGAACAAGGTTAGGAGAGAAATCTAAGACTTAAAGAATAAACTCACTACTATAACCCTTCACTATGGTATTTGTGATACATATGCTATATAGGGAATCATTAACCTAGAAGTACAGGTGCCAAAGATAACCATTGAGAGAAGCATGGGGGTGGAAAATAGGATCACCTACCATTCTTTTATTTTCCTACCTAAAACTAACTTAAAAGACTTGCCTGTCTTCCTAACTTTAAATCATGGATGCTTTGACTTTTAAGAATTTAGGAGCACAAGTAAGATCCTTCACATTCTTATTAGATAACCTGAAGTAGACAGGAGAAGAGGAGACAAATATTCCAATCTCATGTTTCATCCTCCTAAGATCCCAAAGGATAGCTAGGGAAGAGGAGATAACATAACATCCTTCTTTCCCCTCCCACCAGCAATATTTACTTTGGAACCCATTCCTAGCCTTTCCTTAAAAAAAATTAAGCATCCTTAACAATTATCAGTGATAGGATTTTTTTTTCTATTCAAAATGGGAAAACTGGAAATCTATCTTTGGAGTTGCCACATTATCTGGGACTGTAGTAGTCTTATTATCTTCAGCCAGCTGTAAAAAAATATCCTTTAACAAATCTCATTTGGACATATGTCTTGTTTGTGGGTTTTTTCCTTTTCCTGTTTATAGAGCAGATGTTAGTTTGTCACATAATCATTCATTTGGAGGAGCCCCACTGCTGCCAAATGTAGGAGGTAAAATGGATGGGAAAAAGTGATCATGTCACTCTCATTTTAAAGCTAAAAGAAATAACACTCATATAAACTGTAGCAGTTAATGGCCCTAGTTTAGTTGAGTAGCAAGTGGGAAGAATGTGGCTAATTCAAATGAAAAAGTCTTGAAGATTTTTTTAGTGGTGTGAAAGCTCAAAACTTCAGTAACAGAAATAAAAATAGCTAGAGAAATCTTAGGCTATATTAATAGAAGCATAATATCTAGAATAAGGAAAGTAATAGGGCTATTTTACTTTGTCCTGATTAGATAATATCAATTATAGTAGGTTCACATCTGGGTACCATGTTTTAGAAA
This sequence comes from Monodelphis domestica, assembly GCF_027887165.1. Classification (NCBI taxonomy): domain Eukaryota; kingdom Metazoa; phylum Chordata; class Mammalia; order Didelphimorphia; family Didelphidae; genus Monodelphis; species Monodelphis domestica. Next base: position 125,479,128 of record NC_077231.1, read on the forward strand.
GGATACTGATAAGCTACAGTGAAACTGGAGAGAAACCAGATAGAGGGGACTTGAGGCTATACTATATGGTGTTGGTTGAAGAAATTGCGAAAATTTAGGCTAGGAAAACAAAGAACAGAAGGAAATATTTTGTTATGTGTATTACATATTATTATGTGAAGATCTGCTGCAATGGAAAAGTAAATAAGACTTATTTTGATAGAGTACAGCAAATAACAGTGAGTGCCTAGTAGAGAGAAAGATTTTGCTTTCATATGCATAAGGAAAGCTAAACTTAAAGAGTTGTTTCAGAAAGAATGGACTGTTTTCATAAGTGGTAAGTTCATCACTACTGGAGTCTGATCAATCATTATGTATATTCCCCCTTAATTATGCTTTTTTCTAACAACTGGAAATTTCTTCCAACTCCAAAATTCTGTGATCTAGTATTTTGGATATAAACCACACCTTGAGATGATCACATAATGTGACAAACTAGTAAAATTATTAACAAGTGCTGTTTATTCATGAATGTTTGATCATGAAGTAGTAGAAATATAACTAGATTTCTTTTAAAAACATTCTACAATTTGATTTCTCCACTAATTTGTAACATTCATTCCACTCCTGCCCCTTAAAAAAGGTTTTAATTTTCTTTCAAACTTTCTATGTTTAACATATGTGTTCACATAAAGAAGAGCAGTAAATTGCTGAGAAATATAAAGAAACAATTTATTCCCTAGCAGTAGTTCCAAAGATCTGGTCACCAGCAGTTTGTAACATATCATCAATTATAATTTGTTAATATCTTCCAAAGAATAGTGTCATTTATATACTTTTACTCTTTAGGGTCTTTGGAGGTTCCAAGTTGCTTGTGATTTCCCCCATCAAAGTTACTTTGTATTTATTCTATATTTTGTACATATTTTTATGTATTATTCATTATGTATACAGTATGCAACTGTGTATGATATTTTCTCCCAGCAGGTTATTAAGTTCTTTGAAAGTATTCCCAGTGCACATCTTAAGAGCTTAAGTCATTGATTGACAACTGAAAAACATCCTGCCTGAAGATTTAATATTTCCTTCTCAAAGTCTGGGTGAGAAAGACATAAGCAAATAAACGACAAACTTATTTATCCGATGATTTCACAGATTTTTTTTTTCCTTCAAAACTATCTTTGGATTCCTAGAGATGTAGTGATGTAAAATCTAAAGAGCTGTTGCCTGGAGAATTTGGTTCATATTCCAGTTCTAGTGTGTACATTCAAGTGTGGAAGTAGACAAATTACAATATCTAGATTCCTTTCATCATTTGCAAGAAGCACATAATACTTGCTTTAACAATACTTTAATAAGAAGCCAATTCTGTGGCAAGAATATTCCAATACTTCCGGAATAAAAAGGAGCTAGGTTCAAATTCCACCTACGGCTGATTACTATCTGCAGTGACCTTGAGCAGGTCACTTAACCTCCTTGGACCTCAGTTTCCTAATCCATAAAACGGGAGAATGAAGTAGATATGGTCTTTGAGACCCCTTTTCCAGATCTTAATCCTATTAAGAAAAAAATTACATAAATGGGATTTACTATTATTCCCCAGTCCTTCAAAATTTTCATTTCTTACCACCTTCTTCTAATAACAGTCCTTTAACCAAAAAAGATTGAGAAACTGGAACAAACATCTGGTAACCACAGTTTAGGAAAGCTAAGTTTTTGCCCAAAGACATGACAGTTGCTGGAAGAAACCCACAACACCCTCAAAATCCATTGAAAACCTAAAGGAGGTTCAGGGGAGTATCTAGGAGAGGCGAGAACTCAGCTCCAAGATTCGGGCTCATTCCCTTATACCAGGGGCCTGGCAGGCTCACTCACACTCGCCTAAAACGAGCAGCAACAACAGGGACAACCACAGAGGCCATCCAGGCCTCCGAAAGGACCCGCAGCGACGAATGGCCCCCCGAATCCAGGCCTACAAGGGAGGACAACAAGCACTTTCCCCAAACCAGTGCAACAAGAAAGCCACAAACCGAGCCCAAGCGAGTCAGCAACCTGACCCCGTGCGGGCCTCCTCCCCACGACTAGGCAGGGATCAGCTGGACTCCGCCGCCTCCCGAGGCCAGGGGGCGGATCTCTCCCCGGATGCTTCAAAAGGACCGCGCAGGCGTCCGGAAGTGGGGTCTGGGGATAAGGAAGCGGGGAAGAAGAGCCTCGAGATATCCTCGAATTTACCTTTAGGCTGCTCGCTGGGGCCACCGAGGGCCGCAGGCCCGCGCGCCACGCCGGCTCGCGCTCCCTCCTACCTCTCCTCGGGCCGGGGGCGGGGGCGCCTTTGCCTTCGCCTCTCGCCGGGGCCCTAAGCCACCGCCATCTTGAAGCCGCGCGCCGCACCGCCTCTTCACGTCACTTCTGTTTTCTCAGCGCGTTGCTAACGTCGCAAAGCATTTCCGGCCCCTGCAACCATAGAGAGGGCCTCGGAGCTAGAGGAACTTCCGCTTTTGAATTAGCACTCCTCCTACCACGCGCTTCCTCAGTGCAGACTGGGAAAGTAGTGGGTTTGGTGCCTGCGTTGCTATGTTGCTCTTAGGCCCACCCTCTTCCCCCTGCCCGTATCACCTCGGGAGTTCTTGTTTCAGCACACAAAGACAATAGTCATCCTCGGTTACCGAGAGACTACTATTACTCTACCTCCTAATACAATTATCTAGGCCGTGGACGGAAAAAGAGCCAGAGAAGCAGGGAAGGGATCTGATTGGCTGGAGGGGGCCTTTGTTCCCCTTCGAACACTGAGCCTGCGCATTCTATTACCTCGTTGCTATTGGTTCGCCCTCTCCTTTAGATTGGACCACTGTTTTATTGCCCTTTAAGGTTTAACCCCGTTGTTTACTGGAGTCTGGGTAATGCTAGTTAGCCAGCCCACCTCTTCACCCTCAGTGAACGACGAATTACCTTCATTTTTCTCTAGTCCCTGAGAACTTCTTCCTTCCCCCATCCCCATCCCCACAGGAACATGTCCGTCACTGCAAGCATTTCACTTCTTAAAAAAGCATAAGTTTGTGGGGAGGGGTCCTGCTTCCAGTCACATAAACTAGGAATTCTTCTGGTGGGTTGAAGAGCTTTTAGGATCAAACTGGAGGAGGTCCCCAAGCCCAGTATCTAGTTTTTACAGATGAGGGAAGAGATCCAGACAAGTTAGATAATTTGTTCACCAAGAATCCATTAACTTTGTTCTCAGCACTGAGTTACAAAAAGATAGCTCCTATTTTTGAGGAACTCTCCATTTATGGGGTAGACAACGTGCAAATAAATGTGTACAAACAAGGTATATACAGGAAAATTTGGAGATAAAAAGGGAAGCTACTAAAATTCAGAAAGACTGGGAAAGGTTTCCTGTAAAAGGTAGGGTTTGAGCTGGAATTGGAAGCCAGGAGTTGGAGATCAGGAAAGAGAATTCCAGCCATTGGAGACATTCTAAAACATGAAAAGACCTGTAGGGAGATGGAGTGTTTTGTATGAGGAATAGTGTTACTGGATCAAAGAACAGCAGTGGGGGCTAATGGGGTATAAAAGTAAGAATATGGGTAGAGGAGGAATTGGTCAATTGTGAAGGACTTTGAATATCTAACCGAGCCAACTCTCCTCTCCAATGAACTTCTGAAGTCAGGCTGGTGGTTGACCCAAACAGATAAAATGGCCGTAGAAACCCTTTCTGTTTAGTAAAGACTTCTGACCTTTTTCTCTGAGGTTGGAAGATTCCATTTCCTTCTCTTAAGGTGTGTGATATTACAGAACATCTGTGGTATGTGCCAGATTAACTCCAATTCAATTCTAACCGACTTTTTTGGTTCTGGCCAAGTCACTGGGCCATTTTGCTGCAATTTACAAATCTGAAAAATGTGTTAACACTACTGGGCATCATGGACATGAACACAAAAAAAAACAGTATCTTATTCTTAAGCACCTTAGCTAATATACTGGAGCCATATGACATATTGACAAAGAAGCAAATAAAGAATATATAGGAAATAAATATAAAATGAATGAGAGAAGGTAAGAAGAAGAGAATTTTAAGGAGATAAAGATACAGTCAATGAAAATACACAAGGACAAGAAGTTGAGTGTTTATAGGGACCAGCAAGTAAGAACCAAGTTTGCCTGGAAGATAAAGTGTATGGGAGTGTATGGGAGTGTAATTTGTAACCAGTCTGGACAAAGACTGTAGACGCTTTAAATCCAAGAGTTTGTATTTTGTCCCAGAAATAATGGGGAGCTACCAGCTCTTATAACACCAATGAGAGCTAGGATTTATATCATGGTTAAGGTTTACCAAACATTTTACAAATTTTATCTCATGTAATCCTTAAAATGACCTTGTGAAACTAGGTGCTATTTCCCTCATTTTTACAGACAAGGAAACTCAGAATAAGAGACATTTATGTGATTTGTCCAGGGTCACATAGGTAGAAAACTTCTGAGGTGGCAACTAAATTATACATTTTCTGACTCCCCTATTCACTACTCTAACTTAGGTAACTTCTTAAGCAGGAAATTAAAAGGTTATATGCTTTAGGAATATCAATTTGGCAACTGTATGGAGGATGGATAGGAACGTAGGAAGACTAGATGTAGGAAGGCAACAATTAGGAAGCTATTGCTATTAATAGACCAGATGAGAGATGTTGAGGGCCAGGACTATTTCTTTTGTAATATGAATAGAGAAAATTGATTGAAGAGAAGTTGAGGACTGTGTTATTGAGGAGACTTGGCAAATGATTGTATATCTGAGAAATGGCAAAAAGAAAAAGATAATAGATTTCTAGGCTTTAAATCTGAGTTAATGCAAGAGTGGTGGTACCTTTTAAAGAAACAGGGAAATTATAATGGGTGAGAGAGGATTGTAGGGGGAAAGATAGTAACTTTATTTGGATACTTTGGGATTGAGATGCCTATGGGATATCTAAGTGGAGGTGTCTTGCTGGCAACATGAAAAGGAATTTCAGGACAGAGATTAAGGGCTATGTAAATTTGGGAGTCAAATATATAGAGCAGGATCACTTTTTCATTTATGTTTTGTTGGCAAAGATTATATTGAAAACTGAATAAGAGGAAATGCTGAAACCTGGAAAAGCATGAAGTGCTACACAGATGTCAAGTGATGACTTTCAGCCTGTTGCTTAGCTGAGAACCTCAAGGCCTCTATGAGGTCATTGTTTCATCCCTGCTGCTCATTATTCATTTTACTATATAGTCTCTCTACCTCACTAGAAGCACCCTTGCTTCTTCCCTTTCATTTCTCTCTTTTCCTCTCTCTACCATTTCTCTCTTTCTCTCCCCCCCCTCCCTCCCCCTTTAACCATGGAAAGCTAGAGGTAAGGATATTTTGAATAGATGATTTTAAACTAAATTCTGAACACTTGCAGTATACTTAAGTTTTTTATATACCTATAACTTTCTGTTTATTGGTAAATAGGTTAATTATGAACCCAACCATCCTCTTAACTCTGAATAAACATTTTTAAGTGTTGATGAGAAACTATATTATATGTAATATTTAATAACTATATAATAATTACCTTTGTAAATTTTTCTTTTTGATTTGGTTCTAGTTTAATTTTTGAGTTTCCTAGAAGAATAATAACCAGCTCATAAAGCTCCTAACCCCAGGTAAGTAACTTTCCTAAGTATTTTTTTAATTTTTGGAGGTAAAATTCTATTTAGTGAATAACAGAGGCATATTGTAGTAGAGAGAAAATGATGAAGTAATACATTTTGAAGCAGAAGTCATCTGATCTTTAGCTTTTTAATAGTGAATATTTTATTTTGGGATGTTTTGTCTTCATGTGAATAAAATATTCAAACTTATATTCTGCCATCAATAGTAAAACTACTTTTTAAGCCTAAGCAATGTTAAAAGTTAAGTACTTGTAGCAGGCTTAGTAGTAAATAACAACATAGATCTGCAGAGGAAATAGATTTTTAACCACAGGCCCACCATAATACCACCTGCATTCCCAGAAAACTGGAGAAGCAGTACCCAAGGGCCACTTACATTAATAACAATGGCTTTTAAAAATATATATATATATATTCTATGTATCTCAAAGCATTACTTGAATATATAGTATATATATATACATATATCTTTTATATATGTATATATATATATTGCTACAGGAGATTGGGACATTCTTTTCATCATGACACAGCAAATCAGTGAATATTAGGGATTTGGAAATAGAAGCTTGGTATCTGTAACTAAAACTCATTATTCTACCCAAATTAAAATATCTGTCTGTGATATTTGTATTGAGAATTTTGTAATTAGTAAAAAGTACTTAAGATCACTACTTAATTTCACTTCCATTCACATCTAACAATCAAACTTTTCATTCACTTTCAACTTTAGTATAGTACTAGTACTTAAGATTATGTTCCTTAACTAAGGCCCAGAACTTAGTGAAGTATAAGTATTAGAGATCTAAATGATCCCTGAAACCCTTGGCATATAGCTGCATTTCTCCAGGTAATTTAGTCAAATAAGGAGAGTAGAAGAGACAAAAAGAGAGGTCTTTGCCTAGTGCCTTATAAGAGCAATGCTGATCTGCTGGAGCAGTTTGGAAGAGTAGTTAATGAAGCTCTGAGGTACACTCTTTGCCCTTCATATTTGAGATCTCCCTCGAGATCATTATGAGCTCAGGCAGACAAGAGAGCTGATCTAGTGATGGTTTTAGAAGCAAGTGGTACTTTGTCTCTAGTATCTCTAGTCTCTAGGTCTCTAGTACCTCTGAATCACACCCTTTATCCCTGACTACAACTGCCAATAGCCACCCATCTCCAATTTTGCCACTGCCTGAAGCTGAAAATGTGTAGGAAATCAGCCTAATCTGAGAAATAAGGCTGAAATTGAAGCAATAGAAACTGAAGTTGGTAGTAAAGTACAGACTTATCATTTCAATTGGCATTTCAAAGTTTTCGTGACCTCCTTAATGGCATGATGGTATTTTTCTGAAGCAGATTTAAACTCCACCAGGTGTTCTTCATAGTTTCTAATTGCTGCTTGAAGCTGATTTCTCTCCACTGCTCCTAGTATGGCTTGGAGGATCATATCTAGTCCAAATCTGAGAACAGCAACCCCGATCCCACCAAGCAGAGATGCACCAATTTGGGCCAACACAGTAACCAATTTGTTAATGACAACGGTTGCAACATTTGAGCAGATGAGTTTTACAGCTACTGTACTGGCAGTAGAAGTGGCTTCTCCCAGGATGACTGAAATAACTTTCTGCACAATTGCAATTTTATCTATTTCCCTTTCTCTGATATCCTGAAGTTTTCTATACAATGTTGGCTCCAATTGTTCTTTTAGCACATCATCAACCCTTTGTACTTCCTTTTGGATCTTCTTCATGGCTTTTATGATGATGTCACAATTTTCTTTTATGGTGCCATTCCTTTTCATTTCTATGGAATCCAGTCTGCAGGCCAAGTGTGTATTCAGAACCCTGTTCAGTTCATTGGTAGCATCAAAGCTGTCTGATAAGCGATCAAGCAGTTCCTGGTGTAGGTTATTTAGTTCCTGTCTCCTCTTTGAGTTCTCTGGGTAGAAAAAATCACTCTGAGCCATCTTCCAAGTGGATCTCTGACAAAGAAAAGTTTAATGTTTTCTAAATCTTAATAAAATATTGATATTTCAGTGTACTTTACTAGGAAATATTTCATTTCATACATAGCAAAGCAACATTACTCTTTGAAAGATTGCCTTAATATTATATGGCACAAGAACACATAGAAGAGTGTGTGGGGTGTATAACACAAACTAGCATATTACATAAAATTTATTCATAATTCTTGTAGAGGGCAAGAACTGCTCAAGAGGAAATAATCTCAAAAACATCAAATTCAGGAGAAGAAATACAAAGGTCAAAGAGATGTACAACTGATATGATCTCTGGTTCTCTCCCTGTACTTTTGTGTGTGTGTATTCATTCAAGCAGCCACAAATGAACATTTCACATGTAGTTTAACCAAAGTGAATACCATACAGAGAGATTGCCAGCTATGTAGTGAGCTTTAAGCCTCTTTAATGTAGCCATGTTGTACTATTATATTGATTCATTTTGAGTTTGCATTCCATGTTTTTTTTTTTTTCATGCTAAACATTGTCTGGCCACACTTCCCATTCTCAAACTAGTGGAGCTGATTTTTTTTTTAAAGCCAAGTCCAGGATTTTGCATTTCTCTATTTATTTATTTTTACTAGATTTAGCCCTATATTCTAACCTAATCCTTTGATATTTATTGTCGCTGAATGTCCCAAATTTGGGAGCTACATCTGATCCTGGGGTCGAGGGAAGTGGTATGAAACTTCAGCCTTCAAAACATCGAATCTCTTCTGAATAATAATAATAATAGTATCAAGGCTCTTGAAGCTTCTGGACATTTTAATTTATGATTGAACATGAACACTTTTGAATGTGGTGAGACTAGAACACTAGGGTAGCTTCCTTTCATCATCCCTATTCCAAACAGCAGTTTCATGCCTACTAGGCAGAGGGAGAGCACCTTCTCTGTTTGCCTGGAGCTTTTCTGCACTCTTTTTTTTTTTGCTGCCCTCCACTGACCATTCTGATGTGGATCAGATGACATATCTATAGGCTAGGAAGGTAAAAATAGAGAAATAAGGCTGGGGATAGGCCTGGGATATCCCCACCTCCACCTTAGATTTGTTTGTGTGTGTGTGTGTGTGTGTGTGTGTGTGTGTGTAAACCATTAGGAGAAAGTTGAGGCAATGTAGCATCACAGGTCTGGAGAGCAGCCAGAACAAATTCCTAGTGGGTGGTGGGAAGGGATCTTTTCTTGCTTGGCAAAGTAGCCCCTACTATTGCCATCCCTTTTCTCCTACCATCTTTCATAGGAATTTCGTAAAGGAATACCTATAGCTATGTCTCCTGCTGAATGAGTGAAGGTGGCAGCAAAAGGTTTGGGCAGCTTAAAAAAATAAAGGGCATTATAAAATTAATTAAACATAGTTGTTTTTCAAAAGAAAACAAAGAAGGCCCTTGATGGAAAGTTATATACAGAATTAAAAATTTATCTTCAAAAGGGTATATTGCAAGGTTAAATACCTCATTATTTATTCTTTTCAGGATGGCATCATTAGGTGTCAGAGGTAGAGATCTCAGAGTCTGTCTAGATAAGGTTCAAGTGCCTTCTCCTTCACCTTCTTTATTTTTAGCACAATAAAACATGTTATTGCAGGGCAATAGCATGTTATTAATGATTAGACTATTCAATGAACCCAGGTGAGTGACCTTAGTGCCTTATCTGCTATACCTTCTCATTGATGTTTCTCCAAGGATTGTTTTACTGTCGGTGGTTCTTGCCTTTAAAAGATGTTACCAGCTTGAATTAAAGCACACTCATTCTATCATCAGTAGATGAGGTCCTTCTGACCCTAATCTTTTTCTCTGGTCTCTCATTTTCCCTCACCCTTACCTGAGGAACTCCTGGTCCCAGTTTTGCCTCTCAGGGGGCATCTTACAATTAGGAATCAGAAGGCATATAACTTGATGAAATTATTTAGGATAATGTATACTACACTTGGGCTTTGTTAAGATAAACTGCAAATTCCATTAAAGGGGAAAATATATATATATATTATGTAAGCAAGGACATTCTATACAAGTGTTAATTAAGGAAACAATAGTAGTACCATGTCATGGATAAAGTTAAAGCAGTGTTAGCCTAATTAACGGTGTAATAAGGAAGGTATACCTTCCTAGACTTGGGCTATACCAATTCACTGAATGCCTATAGAAAGAGAATAAACACAAGTGTGTGGCTCTTTGTAATGTTTACTTGGTTGAAAATTTTGAAGCTATATCTACCCAAACTAGTTTGATCTTGTGTCTTCTTTGAAGCTGGAAAAAAAAGAAAGGAAGAATGGTCCATTTGGATCTTAGTTGGCTACCTGAAAAATAAATATCCAGTACCAAATCATGAATTTCAGAGAATCCATCTAAACTTTAGTCATGTCCTCCATAGCTAGGGGATACTCAAAAACACTGTGACATTGATTATGATGTAGTATTTTAAAATGGCCACTGGACAAAGGAAGTATTGAAGATATATGTTTTCCCTGAGGAAAGTATAAAAAGGAAAAGCTTAGTTTTCCCCTTTCAAACTTTTACCTGGTGCCACTTGAACATTTTCATGCAAATCTTGAAGTGTTTTTTGAATGAGGAAAAGCAAAAACTTTTTTGAAAGTAGTTTAGAAATAGAAAACCTTTATTTTTAGATTTATATGGCTAGGCCTGAAGTGGACACTCAAAGGAGTCATTAAAATAGGCCTGTAGTTCTTTGTATTGCTAGTCATTTTCAAAAGTCATTTTCACATCTTTGGCTTCTAGTTTTCAAATTTATATTAGTAATGAAAAAATGTTTTTGTTTTGTACTTAGAAGAAACTAGCTATAGACCTACCTAAATACTTAGGGAAGAGTTTCTTTTGTATCCAGAAAAAAGGTAATTTTTTTGGCTACTATTAGCAATTACCACCTGAAGAACCAACTAAAAATAAGAAAGTAGTCATGATGAAATCAGCTGGGGCCACAAAGTCAGACACAACTGAACAATAAAATCACACCTTTCCCAAGAAAATTTCTTGACTCCTCTTTTCTCCCCAGTAGATAATTGTATTCCCCACTAGCCCTCACATTACTTTGCCTTGTAATTCTTTATTGAATTCTTTAATTGTAAGGGATCTGTTCCACACTTCCTCTGTCAATTAATTTAAGGTAATCAACATAAGGTAGTGGTAGAATTTAATTTAATTAAAAATTGTTTTAAAATCCTTAACTTCTGTCTTGGAATCAATACTGCATATTGGTTTCAAGGCAGAAGAATGGTAAGAGCTAGATAATGGGGGTTAAGTGACTTGCCCAGGATCACACAGCTGGGAAATGTCTGAGGTCAAATTTGAACCCAGGATCTCCCATCTCTGGGCCTGGCTCTCAATCCACTGAGCTACCCAGCTGCCCCCTAGTGGTAGAATTTTAAATGTGTGAACAAGTATGGTTTACACCTTGTGGTCCCTTATAAGATAAGAATCTTTGATTGAAGCTAACAAACAAGATGGCTGCTACTCGGGGACTTTAAACAGCAAAGGGCTTTTAGCAGTTATTCCAACAGCAAAGCAGTCAAATTTTAGGATTTCCCACGTCCAGAAATGCTTTGAAGAATTAGGGTTAGACCTTTAGACCTGTACCAGAGGACAATAAAGGGCAGAGGCTGAGAAGAGAGCCCAGACAGTGTGTTATGCTCCCCTCCCACCTACTCCCAGGTTACCTCAGGTCCATTCTGTTGGAGAGTCTGAACTAGTAGGAAATAATGTATAAAATTTGGAACAGAGACATTGCCTCACCTAGAACAAACAGGTACCCAGAAATATGCAGAGAGACGTCACTTGAGAGAAGTAAATAGCTTCAATGCATATAACCCCTTGAACCAAGAAACAATATTGGTCCTCAAGAAAGGACTTGTTGGAACTAGGAGTTACGAGTTTACCCTTTGGTCACACATATTTTGTATATATATATATATATATATATATATATATATATATATATATTCACTACCATCCTACTCTAAGTTGAAGGTTACTCTTCCCTGGGTACTGGCTGATTGTACTGAATAGGAGAGGGCGCCCCAGGATTTGGAGGTGGAAACACACACCCATGGGACCTTTTGAGCTATGGCACTAGAAACCCAGACAATCAAGGTTATCCCTAGAGTCCTGAAGGAAGTATGTAGCAACCATCTTCTGGGGATGAGCCCCAATATAAATGGGAGTTGGGAAAGTGGCCCAAAGGGGGTGCTACACCATGTAATATTTATCATAGCTTTTTGTGTTGGTGCTTTTTTCCTCTACTAGACTATAATGTCTATAAGGAAGGAAGGAACGAAATAAATAGATATTAAGTGGCTACTATGTACCAAGTACTGTGCTGATTACTGTATAAGTATCTCATTTGATTCTCACAATAATCTTGGGAAAGTAGATGCTATTATCCTCATTTTACAATTGAGCAAATGGAGGTAGAGAGAGTTTAAGCGACTTACCTGGGTTACACAGCCAATAAGTTTTGATGATACATCTTCTGGATCTAGAACCCAGAACCATATTCACTGTGCTACCTCGCTATTTCCAATCCTCTTTCTATGTATTCTCTATAAGGGTAAAAACTTTTATCTAAGCTGTGTTTCTTCCCCTATTTGAGAGCATAGTGCTCTGTGTATGAAGAAGGCATTAATGTTTGGTATTTTGGTTACAAAATGCTGATGAATAACATGAATAAAAGCACAGCCTTTGTTTGTAAGGAGCTAACAACTCTTAGTAGTTAGCTGTCTCCTTTAGAGTATGAGGAGAAGACCGTCTGTACAAATTGCATTCTCTGGCTCATTACCAATCCATTTGGACATGATAATCTCATTTGGCTTTGGCAATGTATGAGGAGAAATATTAGATCACTTCAACTTTATACATTAAGTAGCACAATAGTTAAAATTGCAGGGAGAATTCTGCATTTCCCCATCCTTGGGACAAGTTTGGGAGGGTACCCAGGGAAACTTTATGTATATTCATACTAGACTGAGACTATACTATAGAGAATCAAGGTCATTACATTTTATTAGCCACATACATATATAGATTGAAGCTATGGGCAAACACCTTCAACTTGATAGTGGTCTCATGATTGATTTTAGAATTTATGCTTTTTTGAAAAATTTCTGGGGGCAGCAGGGTGGCTCAGTGGATTGAGAGCCAGGCCCAGAGATAGGAGGTCCTGGGTTCACATCTGGCCTCAGATACTTCCTAGCTATGTGTGCCTGGGCAAGTCACTTAACCCCCATTTCCTTGCCCTTACTGCACTTCTGCCTTGGAGCCAATACATAGTATTGATTCCAAGATGGAATGTAAGGGTTTAAAAAAAAAAAGAATTTCCATGTAACAAAATTTCTGTTTTAGTCATCATAAGCATCTATGGAATGCTTATTATAAATATTTATGAAATGAGGATAATAATTCTTGTACTACTTTCAGAGGGTTGTGAGTGAAATATTTTTCATAAGCCTTAGTGTGCTAAATAAACAATTATTATAGACAAGGGTATATATAGAAAAGTGATCAGTAACATGCTTACTTTCCTTAAGGAGCTTAAAATCAATTTAGAGATGCACAGCATGTTTAAACACACTTACAACATACAAGTGAGATACAAGAGCCTACTGTAGCACCAAAGGAGTATTAGATAGTTCCTGGTCATTAATAAATACAATACATAGAAACATTTTTGTCTAACTGATACACATTCACACAATGGCCACTTAATCCTTTATAATTTTTAAAAAGTTATTTTTGCTTTTTAAATCTTTTGCTTTTTAAAATCTAACTTTGCTTTTTAAAATCTAACTTTAATTCTACTACTCTTGAAAGAACAGAATTTACTTTCTTCCTAGCCCAGAGGCTTCTGTGGAGCCTGGAGAAGCCAAGCATCACAGGGTCCCATAATTTTGTAATTAAATTGTCCTTAAATGAATTGATATGCTTTGCCAAATTCCACCCTATGGATGGATAGTGCTATACAGTGAGATTTCAGCAGCAATAGAATTGCCTACCTGTCTGTACTTCTGAGTTGTGTAGTCCCAGTGAATGTTTAAAAGAATTGTGGGGGATGCTTTTTCATCTAGTTGTTTCTGGAATGTGATGACACAGGTTTATTGTGTTTGTTGGGCTCTGCTAGGTCCTGCTGCCTGCCTTGTTATGTCATTTTTGCATCTCTTAGTGTTTTCAAACCACCTTCTTGCCTATTAATATTAATCTAGCTATTTTAGAATAATAAAGATCACAAGGCAAATAAATGAGTCTTTATTTGCTTTTCTAAACTTTGTGTTGTTGAAAAATATTGTAGTCCAGTGCAAAGAAACAAAATCTATAGATTAGGCTCACTGGCAAGGAACACAGATTTTCAGAATGATTTATTTATAGTGCTGTGGGTTGAAACTGGGGTATGTTTCCATATCTCAGGGTAATCTGAAAAGATCACTTTAATTGTTAACTTTGTGCCTCCTGTATAAGTACTTCACATCCTTAAGTCATTGTTTCTTTGTCATGCTACTATATCTACTTTATAGAGGTTATATTATATAGAGAAGTCAGAGTTATAGGTTTAACTTAATTATATTACATGGAGAAATCAGTTATATATTTAATCTCTGTAAATTTGGTTTTTCATTATTGCATAACTGGAAACTTCACCCTCTAATCATAGCTAATAAATAGTGTATTAGTGGGGAAATTGAGAAGGTTATATTTAGAGTTAGGCAAAAGAGTACACTCATAAGTCCTTTTCAATGATAATTATGATGGTGATTGGATCAATTCCTTGGATCACTGTTTTATAGGGCAGAATCTTCAGGAGAACTTCAGATGGGAGCCGATACTTATCCAAACCTAGAATTGTCAATTCAATCAATCAATAAAGCTATTAAGCCCTTATTATGCACCACACTATGGAATAAGGGTTGGGGGAAACAGAGACAAAAGTCAAGCAATCCTTCTCTTACATTATTGCAGAATATATACAAAATGAATTCAAGGTAGTTTGGAGAGAAAGGAAGAGGCATAAGCAAAAAAATCTTTGTGTAGAAGGTGGTACTTGAGCTGAATCCTGAAGAAAACTATGGATTTAAAGAGGCAAGAAGTGAAAAAAAGGACAGTAAATTCAAAGGCATGGGGATGGGGAGCTGTAGTAACTTTTGTGAAGAACAAGTTGATCACCAGAGTATATATAGGACAGGAATAATATATAAGTAAACTAGAAAGGTGGGAAGGTACTGACTTTGAAGAACTAGTCAAGTTCCCTGTAACACTTAAGTCTCTTAGGTTAGGCTTTATGGTCCTCATTACTCTACTTCCTCTTATCAGGTCCCATTTGTCTTACCAAAACAGTATTCCGCTTTATCCAGGTGAGACAATCCAAAGGACAGAATCTTAAGTAAAAATAGATTAGGAAAGGTGAAAGAAGTGAATATTTTCTTTTTTTGTATACTGACTTGCCCATACTAGGTATGGAAATCCTAGTGTGGGATAGGCTGCCTTGAGTGGCAACTTATACACTACCTTCTATTGTTTCCTTGAACAAATTTAGAAGCCATTTTTGGCATTGAAAGCTCTTAAATGAAGACCCTAATCCAAAAATACCTTTCTTTCTCTTTTCCAAAAGGATTATTTTGATTATTCTAGTCAGTTTACCTTCTCAGTAGGATTGATTTTTATCTATCTATCTATCTATCTATCTATCTATCTATCTATCTATCTCTGTCTATCTGTCTGTCTGTCTGTCTGTCTGATCTATCTCTTTTTATCTATTTCTGAACAGGTTAGTTTTATATACCGGTTTATGTTTCTTCACATATATCTCATTTATTTTTATGAGTTTGGGCTGTCTTCTCTCCTTAGATCCTTTTAGGACAGGATCAACACTGAAAACAGCATTTTTTTGTATCTTCCAACAGGTGACTCTCTCAACCATTCCACGCATTAGATTCATTAATGTTGTTTTAATTTACTTATATTTTCTCTTCACAATGAGATCCCCTCTGCTCCCAAAGGACATTATAAAAATGATAAGGGACTTTTGAGAACATCTTCTAAACTCTTTCATGTTATAGATGAAGAAAATGAAACCCATTATGGAGGCTGTATTGTATAGTATAGTATAGGGGAAAAAATAGAGGATTCGAAATCAGAACAACTTTCTGATACTTAGGTCAGTTATTTAACCCCTCTGGGCCTCAGTTTTCATATTTATGCAGGTAGATTAAATAATCTCTAAGGCTTCTTCTAGCTCTAAAACTTCTCTAATGTGAGGTGACTTACTAAATGCCATATTACTAGTTAGCAATAAAGCCAGAATTGGAATTCACATTCCCTGACCAGAACAGAGTTTGGTGTGCTGTATATTAATCATATGAGACATCTTCAAACTAAAGGGAGGTATAAGACTATTTTTAGTTTAGGCGTTAACTATGTGATCAGGAATTACAATAAGTCTATATACAGTTGACATAGTGACTACTTACAGTACCTTAGCGAAGAGACTATGATTTTTTTTCTTCCTATACTTTGATTTTCTTCACTTTGGTTTCCTGATTTGTTTTGCAGTGCTTCTACTTCGTTCTTGGAAGAATGTCATTAATGTCAGAAGCAGATAAAGAAAGATTATGCCAGTGCAGTAACACTTTTTACAATAGCCTACAAAAGCTTAATACTTCCATAAATACCTTCATTGGATTACTCACCAACTGTGGCTGCCCAGTACCTTGTATCAGTGTCAATGAATGTGGAACCATTAAGGATTACTTTGAATCCGTAGCATGTTACTTGAAGAAGGTCCAGTGTGACATAGAATCAAAAGACAGAGCCAGATGTTGTGATCCTTGTAGGAGTGATCCATGTCAATTTGCCAAGATGACAACAGCCGTGTCTTCTGTGGAAACTCCCTGTTCAAAAAGTACTAAAATGTTATGTGAGTCAACTAAAATTGCTGACTGCAACCCCTGCAGTCCCTGCAACCCCTGCAACCCCTGCAGTCCCTGCAACCCCTGCAACCCCTGCAGCCCCTGCAATCCCTGCAATCCTTGCAACCCCTGCAATCCCTGCAACCCCTGCAACCCTTGCAACCCTTGCAACCCTTGCAGCCCCTGCGGCCCCTGTGGTCCCTGTGTTCCCTGCGGCCCCTGTGGCCCACTTGTTTGTATGCTGAAAAATGTCAACTTTTTTGAGAGTATGGAAACTGCTCTTTGTCAGCTGATGAAGTCCTCAGTCATGGAACTCCGACTAACAGATCTCCGTAAAACTACCTGTGAAGCAGGACCTGCCCGAGCAATTTGTTGTTCACCTTGTCCACCACCTTGTCCACCACCTTGTCCACCGTCACCTATGGACATTCTAGAAAAATTGAGCAAGCTGATAGAATGTCCACCTCCCTGCCCACCCCCATGTCCACCCCCTTGTCCACCCCCCTGCCTACCCTCTTGTCTACCCCCTTGTTTACCTGCCTGCATACCATCCTGTCTATCCCCTTGTCTACCTCCTTGTCTGCCTCCTTGTCTATCCCCCTGTCCACCCCCCTGTCCTCCCTGCCCACCCCCCTGCCCCTGTCCACCGTTGTCACTTGCTGATCATCTCCAAGATATTTGCAAGACTATGGAGCCTGTTGCAATGTTAATGCAACAAGTCATTAAGAATATGGAAGCCAATCTGGACGCACTGAAATTATGCTAGTAGCTCCACAATTAGTTAGTAGTGGAACTGCAGAGGAGAGATGTTTTGTTTACTAGAAGAGCAATTCTAATCCCACTCATGATTCCTCACCGTTAAGAAGCTAGGAAGCTCATATATCTGTTAGAAACGAGGCACTGAGGAGCTTTAATTTCGGGAGCAATAGGCCTATGATTTAATTTGAAGTACAAGTCTAGGGAACTATCAAACAGCAAGT
Source organism: Monodelphis domestica (assembly GCF_027887165.1). Taxonomy (NCBI): domain Eukaryota; kingdom Metazoa; phylum Chordata; class Mammalia; order Didelphimorphia; family Didelphidae; genus Monodelphis; species Monodelphis domestica. The sequence continues at coordinate 125,496,665 of NC_077231.1, forward strand.
CATTTACTTCTCTTCTTGCTTGTTTAAAACTCAAAATAAATTTCCTTTGGTGTGGCATCTGCTTAACAAAATAAAAAAAAATTCAAAAGACCAAACATCACTGCTATATTTGACAATTTTTCTGAGCACTAAATGGTTCTCTTAGAGCAAAACTAAAATTTTTGGCTTTTCAACTTTGAGATAATTTACATTATATACCTGCTGTCTGCAAAAACAAAAACTCAAAAAATTGGCAAGTCCAAGATTGTATAAACCTTATCCTTGAGCAATGGATATTGGCCAACCTCACAAGATAGCCTGAGGGATGATTAGATTTAGGGCAGTAAAAAAATACTTTCCCCCCTCCTTTTAAAAAAATCCTTTCTGTTTTAGCTCTTAAGACAGAAGGTCAAGGGCTAGGCAGATGTGATTAAATGACTGGCCTAAGGTCACACATCTAGGAAGTATCTGAGGCCATGCTGTCCCCTACTTGCCTTTTTTTGCCTACCTGATCACCCATGCCAGTTCTTACAGTGCTTAAAATAGTGTATTGAAAATAGTAAGTGCTCAGTGTTTGTTAATTTGTTTTCCCAGAAAGAAATAGCCCAAGTGAATGTATAGTATTGGATTATGTGAATTGGGCCAGTGCAATTATAAATTTCTTCTCGAAATATAGACTACCTCAGGATGTAATAGATTATCCCTTGCCTAACAGTTTTTAGACAGAAATCAGATGATTCCTTGGTAATGTAATAGTAGAAGAAATGTTCAGGCATGAGTTGACTAGATGGTATTTGAAGTCCCTTCTGATGATCAGATTCTGTGATTTTGTGATCTCTGTTTTACCTTCTTACCTTCAGACTTTGGAGTTTGAGAAACACTTGTCCCAACTAGTGGACTGTATATTTTGTTAGTGCTTAAAAATATATGTATTCTCATCAGTATGGCAATATCTTTTAATAGTGCAGCTTAGAATTCCTGAATATCTTATGGGGCCAAAAAGCAATCACCTGATGGCCAGCCTTTTGGTGATGAGCCTCTTTGAACTCTAATCAGCTAGCCCTCAAACACTACTATTATCCTCAAAATATTTCCATCTTGTTGCAACTGCCAGAGTTTATACTCAGCTGGCATATTCTTTGGGAACTCAGGTCAGCACCATATCACAATGAAGCATTTGCAGTAAGACTTTAGTAATGTTCTCCCTTTACTATCAAAATTAAATAAGAAATAATAAGGATAAGCAAGTGGTATAGAGTGAGCGTCATCTTATAAAAGGCCAAGGAAAATATTAAATTGATAGTGTGGAATTGTTCTTGAGAAACAAGGAGCAATTTCCTTTTAATTATACAATAAACACATGGTATCTTATAGTACAGGCCCTTAATGTTCTCCCTTTACTATCAAAATTAAATAAGAAATAATAAGGATAAGCAAGTGGTATAGAGTGAGCGTCATCTTATAAAAGGCCAAGGAAAATATTAAATTGATAGTGTGGAATTGTTCTTGAGAAACAAGGAGCAATTTCCTTTTAATTATACAATAAACACATGGTATCTTATAGTACAGGCCCTTACCAATGGCAATACACTTCCACTGTTTTATGCATGAAATATTTTACCTGCTATAGAAGAGGAAATTTCAACCAGATGTTATAGATGCAAAGATAACTAAGAAAGCAGGGATGAGACAAAGTTTTTAAATAGGCCAACTGAGATTCTACTCAAAAGAGTATTCGCTTAGTAATGTTCACCATATAGCTCTCTATTACTCTTTCAGAAGCCCTATATGAGGTTTGGAGAGATTTATTCTGAGGCTTAAAAGACTAGAATATTAGTGTTTTTAAAATGGTCTTTGAGAAAGTGATAAATGTTGGAGGGGGTGTGGCAAAATTGGGACACTAATACACTGCTGGTGGAGTTGTGAATTAGTCCAAGTATTCTGGAGGGCAATTTGGAATTATGCCTAAATTGCTTTAAAAGAATGCCTGCCATTTGATCTAGCCATAGCACTGCTGGGTTTTTATCCCAAAGAGATAAGGAAAAAGACTTGTACAAACATCTTTATAGCCGTGCTCTTTGTGGTGGCAAAAAATTGGAAAATGATTGTGGTATATGTTGGTGATGGAATATTTTTGTGCTGAAAGGAATGATGAACTGGAGGAATTCCATGTGAACTTGAAAGAGCTCCAAGAATTGATGCAGAGTGAAATGAGCAGAACCAGGAGAACATTGTACACAGAGACTGATACACTGTGGCACAATCCAATGTAATAAAAGACTTTTCTACCAGCAGCAGTGCAAAGACCCAGGACAATTCTGAGGGACTTATGAGAAAGAACACTATCCAAATCCAGAGAAAGAACTGTGGGAGTAGAAAAAGAAGAAAAAACACATGATTGACCACATGGTTTGATGGGGATATGATTGGGGTTTTGATGTTAAAAGATTGCTCTATTGCAAATATGAAAAACATGGAAATAGGCTTTGAACAATGATACATGTATAACCCAGTGGGAATTGCTTGTCATATTCGGAAGTGGGGAGGAAAGAGCGGGGGGTGGGGGGTGGGGGAGGGGAAGAAATCAAGAATCATGTAAGGATGGAAAAATATTCTAAATAAAAATTTTTTAAATTAAAAAAATAAAAATGGCCTTTGATTCAGGGAAGAAGCTTAGGTTCATTAAAAACAACAAAATACTACAGATCCTAAAAGGCCATCCATTCTGTTGTTATCCTCCTATTCAATTCACTGCCCATTTGCACTGTCTTGTCTTGTGTATAAACAGATGAGCTCTATGAGTGGTTCATCTAACTTCATCATAGTCTGGACAGCAGGCATTCTTCATTCACTTGGTTCTTTTTATGTGGAGGTGGATAGTTAGGCTAAATGTTTAGACTGATTATGGATGCCATTTCCGAAGCTCTATAGAGTTCTAGGCCTAGCTTTAATCAGTATGATGAAAGAACACTGTTTATGGAGCCAGAGAACTGTATTCAAATCATGCCTCTGATGAACAAGCCATGTGGCCTTGATCATCAGCCTCTTAACCTCCTTGTCCTTCTGTTTCCTTTCCTATAAAAAGAGAGGATTGAATTAAATGGCTATACAAGTATCTTTTCCACATTGGGACTTTCTTCATTGCAATTTCAATATATTGATGGATTGGTATAAGAAATTAAATGTGAATTTTTTTGGGAGATTTACAAAAGCTACAGATGACATACATAGGCTAAAAGATGACAGAAAAAAATTGGAAACTCAGAAATGCATACAATGTATGTATGGCATTACATATTATCAATAAATTTTAGCTTTTAATATCATTAGTATACACAATTTCTATTGTATACATTCCACAAAAGAAAAAAGAAAAAAAAATCAAATTTCTTCTTTGGTATAAAAGGAAGACCAAAAAAATTAACCCAGATTTTCCAGAATACAGGGGCTCTATGTCCCTAACCTCCATGATGTGGAAGGGATTCCTGTACTATATCTTTTAGCCAGCTGTGTTGTTTTAAAGATTTAAGTTACTATGGAACATTACCTGTACTTTCTAATACAATTATATTCAAATGTCATAATTTATTTAACCATTTTCCAATTGCATAGAAAAGGCATTTCTGATTATAGTATTAAAAAAAGCAGTGGATATTTTCTTACAGATTGTTTCTTTTAATGATGTTTTTGAGAATTGCTGTGTCAGAAGGTATGATGAAATTGTTACTCTTGTTGAATATTGATATATTGTCTCCAAAATGTTACTAGACAGCTGTCTTGTGAAATACATATTAGAGTTACAAAATCTGGGTCAATTTCCTTTATCTGAGATGCTTAATGCAATGATAATTTCCCCCCAATACAAATCTTCTTTTCAAGTATAACTGCACCAATTTAATACATGCTAAATTAGAGTTTTGTTTGTCTGATTGGACATATTAATTTCTTTTATATTTCCTGTCAGTTAGTTGGGAATTTGTACTCAATTTAATAAAGGTAGTAAATAGTCTATCAAGTTTGTTGATTTTCAAAAATACTGCTTTTTATGCTTCAATCCCAGTAAAGCCAAGAAAAATAAACTACTGTTTGAAAAGAACTGTGCAAAAAAAACTAGAAAGCAGTTTGGGGAGGGGGAAAGGATGGTTCAGCATCATGTACCATATAACAGAATAAGTTTGAAAAGAATGCTTTACTTAAATATAAAAGATCTAGTAATTTCTCATATGTTCAATTAAAGGACCTTTTAATAAACAAAATAAATTCAGCTAAGATAAAAAGGAAAACCTTTGATTAAGAAAAATCCTTCCATCAAATACCTTTGATAAAGAAGTGATCAGTTTATTTGCCACAATGAAGATATTTGTTCATTCTCCCTTGTTTTGAAACAATAGCTGGCTTCTAAGTCCCTGTAAATGTGTTTCCTATTCTGTAAGCCACATCCAAATTCTATTCTATTCAGACTTATTTATATAATTTTTTTCTTGTAATTAGGTGTTCTGAATTGTCATGAATGAAATCCACCAGAAGAAGACTGAGGCATGTTTTCTCTAAGCAAGACAGCATTTTATTAACAGGCGATACTACTTGCCAATAGAATGGATCAATGCCTGCCTTTATGTCAAAGACATGGAGAAGGACAGTTCCCCTTTTATAGGTTTTGGGGAATATAGAATGACGAACAGAACAGGATAGTAGAGGGAATAATACATTTAGTCAGTTGGTGACATTATGGGGTTGAGGACCACAATGCGATTGGTTACATAAATGAGGTGCAAAGGACAATATGCTTGGTTAAAATTTAAGAATGAGGGGCTAGCAACAGCCCCCACCATCTCTGTGACTAAGAAATGCCCATTATTTGAGTCTGCTTGCAAGGTTAAAGGTACTGGACCAGATGCCTTTGAAGGACAGAAGGTGGTGTACAGATACTGGTCCAGATACTCTGGTAGCCACTGATATCCCTAAAGGATAACAGATTTCCTTGAGATAAAAAAAAGGACAGTGATTAGCTGGAGAGTGGATTTCGAAACATACCTCATTACTGCCTGGCTGAATTTCTGCATTAAGTTCAGAGATAAAGAACCATGACTTAGGGAGTTATAGGACAAAATCAATTTACTTTAAATAGAATCAATAAAAAATGATATAAAATCAACTAAATTTTCTCAGTATGTAGTCAGTTTCAATATTACAATGTCTCTTTATACATACCCTGATATCTTACACAATATCATCTTTTTATATTTTCTCCTGCCACCTTTCTTATGGGCTAGGGATAATTGCATATACTAGACACAAGCTTAATAAGGAGTCACCAAAAAGACATGTTATTTCGGATTGGGATCCCCTTGGGGATTGATTGACCAATAACTGACTCAATAAGTGTTCTTTACTAGCTGATTCTGCCCTTTTGGATACTTCTTCTTCTACTCTGGCTATCCGAGGATTAGGCAACCAAAGAAAATGAACATTCTACATATTGCTACACATACTTGATATCAGTGAGGCTCATGGCATACTTCAGAGTTCAGGAAGCTGAACCTAGAGGCCAACTATGAATGAAGCTACCATGTTAGAGCAGTGATTTTAGACTGCAAGACTGCTGACTTCTCTCTGATTCCATACATTCTTCAAGAAATATTTTTAGCTTTATCATGGGAAGTCTTATATATCATTTCCAATATGTTGTAATTCCTGTTTCTGTTGCAAATCACTTTATCTCTCTCTTACCTCAATTTCCTCATCCAGGTGGGAGGTATGGATTAGATGGTTTCTAAGATCCCTAAATACCTGGTCCTATAAGATATATACCAAATGAATTTTGTCATTGTTGTTCAGTCATGTCTGAATCTTTGTGAGCCCATTTGAGGTTTTCTTGGCAAAGATACTGGAGTGGTTTGCCATTTCTTTGTCCACCTCATTTTACAGATATGGAACTGAAATATTCAGGGTTAAATGACTTGTCCAGGGTCACACATATTAATTATCTGAGGCCCCAGATTTGAACTCAGGAAGATGAGTTTTCTTGACTCCAGGCCTGGCACTCTAACCATTATGCTACCTAGCAACCTCTGGAAATTAATGCAATTATATAAGACCAAGAGACATTCTACTATAGGTAAACGAAATGAACATAAGAATAGAAAATACTATGAATCTGAAAGATTGCCCCCAAATCATTAATAATAAGAGAAATACATATTAAAATAATCTTGAGATATCACCTCATACCTAGCACATTGGCAAATGACACACTATGGAAACTGCTGATATTGGAGGGGACTAGACAGGATTTAGTGATGGAGTAGCTATAAATTTGTTCAGATAATCCAGAAAGCAATTAAGAATTATGCAAAAAAGAAATGACTAAAATCTCCATGGCTTTTGAATCAGTAATCCCACTCCTGGACATAAAAGTTCAGGAGGTAAAAGATAGAAAATGAGGCCTTGACATTCATTATGGCCCTTTTTATGGTAGCAAAGAACAAAGTAAGTGCCAATTGAGTAGGAACGAAAAAGCAAATTGTGGTATATAAATGAAACAGACTATAAGAAATGACTATAAAGAGCTCAGAGAAATTTGGGAAGATGTGAATTCTTCCTCAATGAACTGAGCAAATTTAGGGCAAAAATATAATCAATCATAATAAGAGTGTAAACAAAGAACAACAACAACACAAAAAGAAACTGAATCATAGTTGGCCCCAGAGAAGCCATGTGAAAATGTACCTCCTTTCATTAAAGAAAGGTGAGAAACTATGAATATTGAATCTTGGATATGTAGGCATGGTGCTGGTTGCTTTTGTTAAACATCTTTTTTAACCTTTAGGTTATTACCAGGGGAATTCACTGAGTATAGGAGAGGTATATTTGGAAATCAATGTGATATTGAAGTGAAAGTCATCAACAAAACTTAAAAATTAGTTGAGTTCCTTCTCTCAAAGGATATAATCATTTGCATAGTGTAACTCCTTGATACGGTTCTCATACACATACCTCTTTGCAAATCTCTTCCTTATACTTTTACATCACAGAAATTCTTTTTTGATTGGCAGTTTTAAAAATCACTACTCATTTTTACTTTCAGGTAAGGTAGGAGATGAATTAATGAGTCTCTGGTCAGATGAGGAGGGGGGAAGAAGAATGGAGTTAGCCCTCCACTTATAAGTGAGACTGGGGAGGAAAAGCCAGAAAGAATTTTTACACTACATTGCTAGTACCAGTTAGTCCCCAAGAGTTTTTATTGAGAACTAGGTATGATCTTTACCTTGCAATGGGTCCCAACTCAGGCTAGGTTTAGGGGTGGGGAAACAAGATTCCATGGACCTTAGTGATAGAAGACTCCTTTCCAGCTGTCTGAGTTTGCGTGGTGGTATCTCCAGAACTGATAGGTCCAGACCAATGCACAGGGTAGGAGGTATAAAAATTAAATTAGTTTCTACTGATAAAAATATTATATTTTTATGAGGTTTATTAAGATTATTAGAAATCAAGGATAAAAAATAATAAAACATGAGCCTAGGGCACATAAGCCCATTCACATCTTACTATATCTTGCCATCTCCAAATACAGGAAGAGAGCTCTTGGGAGGCAGAGAGCCCTTTAAATACTAAATTGTGATCTTGCCCCAGGTGGAGACTCAGGTGAGATTATAGGGAATTCTGGGAAGTACCAAGGACTTCTGGGGATTGAAGTCTAGGGTTCAAATTTCCATTTTTACAGAGGAAAGGGTAAAAAATCCATATTCCCTCCAACTCCCAAATGCCAGGAGTTGTTAAATTGCTCCTATTTTGACTGAAGGGAAGGGATCATGATCAAAAGCATCATTTTAATTTAAGGCAAGTTTGGGGTCCAAGATAGGACTTTGGGATAGTGTGGTCTCCTAGGCAGCAGTAATAGTTTCCATTTAACCCTTTTCCATATTAAAAAAAAATGACTTCCCTTGTTTTCTTAATCTTTGTCTTTGTTATCATTGGGCTATATTTCTGAAACAATGAAGGGATTTGAACAGAGCTGAGTCCTCTGATGTCTTACTGCCTTACCATTTTATGAGAAGTCATCAACATTTTAGAGTGTTGGCTTCCAAGCTGTCATCTTCTTCAGACTGACTGTGTTCCCAAAGATTGACCTCTGGCTTGCTTTCCTTCCATAAGTGGAGGCCAGTCCTGATGTTGATCCTGCTCATTGGCCATTGAACAGTCTGAAGCCTAGTGGGCTGTGCCCAATTGTCCCCCTGACATTACTTCATACATACAACTTTTGTTTACAGAGTTTTTCACTAGGAGCTAGAGACAAGACCAGCTGATACAAGAATATGACTGTGGGTAGCAAAACTGGGAAAGAAAAAAACATTCATTGGGTTCAAATTTTAGCTGACTTTTGGATGGGAGGAAAAATAAAACTAGAATATAATCATTCTTTAGTGAAAAAGAAAACAATTCTGATTGAAGCTAAGTTCTTCAGCCAATCCTCACAGATGGCAACAAAGATGTGGGGGAAGGAAGAAAAGATTCAATTGAATAAACAGTTGCTTCAGTGATCTTACTTTAGTTATTTCATTTAAAAGATTAACCAGGAAAATAACAAATTGTAATGCACGAGTAGCTGGCCATTCTAGATATGTTTTTAGGAATTCTGAATATCACAAGGATCATTTTCAAATTTCATAATTTCCATTAGTAAAAAGTAGATAAGACAACAGCAAATTTATGGGTAGATACTCCCAAGCTTGTGTAAAGAATGCATTAGGGAACAAATTGTGGTATATGTTGGTGATGGAATACTATTGTGCTAAAAGGAATAATAAAGTGGAGGAATTCCATGGAGACTGGAACAACCTCCAGGAAGTGATGCAGAGTGAGAGGAGCAGAACCAGGAGAACATTGTACACAGAGACTGATACACTGTGGTACAATCAAACGTAATGGACTTCTCCATTAATGGCTTTACAATGTCCCTGAATAATCTGCAGGGATCTATGAGAAAAAAAAAAACTATCCTCAAGCAGAGGACAACCTGAGGAAGTAAAAACACAGAGGAAAAGCAACTGCTTGACTACAGAGGTTGAGGGGACATGATCGATGAGAGATGCTAAATGAGCGCCCTAATGCAAATACCAACAACAAGGAAATGGGTTCGGAGCAAGGACACAAAAAGTTGGCTGGGGAGGGGGGAGGGGAGGAAAAGAAAATGATCTCTGTTTCCAATGAATAATGTATGAAAATGACCAAATAAAATGTTTTAAAAACTTAAAAAAAAAAAAAGAATGCATTAGGAGGCAGGTAGGTGGCTCAGTGGATTAAGAGTCTGGCCTAGAGATGTGAGGTCCTGGGTTCAAATTTGGCCTCAGACACTTCCTAGCTGTGTAACCCTGGGCAAGTCACTTCACCCCCATTGCCAAGCCCTTATCACTCACAGAGAGAGAGAGAGAGAGAGAGAGAGAGAGAGAGAGAGAGAGAGAGAGAGAGAGAGAGAGATCTTGGAATCAATCTTCAAAGAGATGATAATCAACACTATGGAAGCTACTGAGATAAAATATATCTGGAAAAGATCAGAGCCTTTGGGGATACCTCTGATTAAGGAGTGTGACATATATTAAGAACCACTGAAGGAAAGTGAGGCAAGGATTGAGTAGTTACATAGGGCAGAGAGCTGTGTCACAGAAACCTAGAGAGGACAGAAGATTATCCAGGAGGAGAGGTGATTAATAATTTCAAGTTCTACAGAGTTTAAGAAGTATGAGCATTGAGTAAAGGTCATTAGATTAGGCACTCAAGAGATCATTGATAACTTTGGAGAGAATAGTTTCAGTTGAATGATGAGGTCAGAAGAGAGATTACAGAGTATTTATAAGAGAATGAAAAGAAAAGACAAGCAAATGTTTAGTATAGAGAGTTTTCTCAAAGAGTGTATCTGAGAAGAAATAAAGGAGAGATGTAGGATGTTGATTGGTAGACATGGTAGTGAGAGCTTTTTTTTAAGGAAGGAGCCAGTTGATAGAGTGAAACTGTGGATAAAAGAATAGGAATGTCTGGGGGGGGGCAATCTGTTGGAGAAGACCAAGAGAGATGGTGGGATCAAGAGTGTAGGTATGGAGCTGGCGTCTTCTCAAGGAAAAGGGCCACCTTTTCACCTGAGACAACAGACTAGATAGTAATGTAATCAAATTAGGAAAACCCCTAAGCCATAATGACAAGCCTTGACTGAAAAGAAAAACAAAACTGAGACAAGTCCATAAACCCCAATAAATGTAGATGAGAAACATCTAAGATGCTGTTGGAGCATCTTGCTCAAACAAAAATTATTACATGAAACCAAAATAGAATAATGTCCAAGACAGATAGTATAAATTTGGGTTAGTTAGATCAGGGAGGATTAGCGTAGCCTGTGAAACACAGGAGAAGTGGTTCCTTGTGGAACCTGGGAGGTTATTTGGGTGGATTTAGATTCCCTTAGAATTATTAAACCTATATAGGAATTTGAATCTGAAGCCTAGACTAAAATATCATTAGCCTCTACAATCAACCCTTAGGAATAGAATAATCACCTTACAATCACACATTAAGAAAGATACCTACATTCATTACATTAAAAAAAAAAAAAGAATCTCAGTCACACACATGAGGATGGCATAAACATCCTGTATAAAATTTCATTCACGTGCATCAACATATTTACTCTTATATGCATGCACACGCTAATCTTATGTACACGCATGATCCTATAGTTCTGGATACCTGAGATCATCTTTCAAGGTGAGATGACAGGCAAGTATGTATCCTGTAAAGGAGAAGGCACTCCGGACCTGTGACAAACTTCAAGCAATACCAAAGGATGGAAGATACACAGACAACTGGCAAGAACTTTGAATCAAAGACATTATGGGGAATGAACTTTGGGAAAATGGGTCACATAAGATCAATTGCCGATCACATTAACCTCACATATAGGAAAGTACATTCACATGCACATTGGAATAAATATGCATCCACCACGACATATCTAGAACACGAACAAATTTTACACTGACAATAGGGGCTGTGCCATAAATAAGGACAATCCTTAAATTGTACATCTGCAAATAAATCTCTACTACAAGAGGATATATATGTATATATGTATTTAAATAGCACGTGACATGTAAATGTGTACAAATAGCAGACATGTGTATATATATGTATGTATATAACATAATAATGATATAATCCAGTAATATAGATAGAAAGGAGAGTTAAAAATACTGTTAATAGACAGGGACAGAGTAGTTTAGGGTGGAAAAGGGAATACCAGTAATATAGATAGAAAGGAGAGTTAAAAATACTGTTAATAGACAGGGACAGAGTAGTTTAGGGTGGAAAAGGGAATATTGTAACTAGAGAGGTAACATAGAGACAGAATAAATCATATTTCATTAGATACAAGTTAATATATATGTATACCTATAAATGTTGTTACATTGGAATTAGCATTATATGAGACATAGTATAGTTCAATTTTACTTAAGATTTAAATTTTATATTGAATGCAATAGGAATGACTTTTGTATTAAGAAATTGTTATATTGTAAAAATTTTGTTGGCACAGAATTCTAACCCTCTTCCTACAACTCAGTCTTAGCATAAGATAGGAACTTAGATTAGCAAATAGACAGATTAGGATAAGATTTATTATTTTGGGAGGGGGGAGGTTAGATGGGAACAATAAGTAACATAGATAGATTAGAATAGACATAGTAAGTAAGTGACTGGAGTGGGCCAGGGTGGCACCACACAAACAACAGGAAATGGAGGATTTGTGACAGAGGCTGGCACTAGAGAAAAAGTGCCAGGCTGAAGAGTATGTGGAATTGATCACCTGGATGGGGGAGGGGCCCAGGAGTGGAATCTGGAGGAGGAGAAGACTCTGGCTGGGAGAGCAGTGAGGGTCTCTCGGTCTTGAGAAGCCAAAGAGAGAAGTTGGGAAAAAGACTTTCTCCTGAGGGTTATCCATTTTTCCTGCTGGTGACTGGAAATCTTTCCCCCTAACACTTCCCAATTGAAGGGACTTCTGAAGAAAAACCTGAGCAGACTTTACCTCAGCTCCTGTTGCCCAGGGGTGAGTAAACCTGACTTTCTCTTAGGGGGCTCAGGCTGCCAAGGCCCAAGCTCCCCACAAACTCAAGGAGGGAGGGGAAAGGGTTTAGATAGAGATAGGGACCCCTTTCCCATGTTCCCATTCTTCCTTGCCCATTATTTCCTTTTGTATTACCTGATTGAGTTGACATTAAAAGTTATCTGTTCTCCAAACTGAGTGTGAGTGAACAGATCAAGGGGAGACCCTTTGGTCTCCAGTAGTGGAGGGGGGACAAGAGCAAATTGGGGGGAGCAGCTTTAGCTAAGGAGGGAAGGCAGAAGGGGGAAAATCTTCAAATCCCCTCTCCTCTCTCTGAGCCAACTCATTACATCTACTGTCTCCCCTGAACCCTGCTTTGAGAAGGGGGTTCTCCTCTCTTTCCCCTTCTCCATAGGGAAAATCCAAACTTCCCTCAGGGCACAAACTTCCCTCTCTTATCTTTTTCTAATACACAAGATAGCAGAAGAAGATGTCGGAGAGATCTCAGATGCGAAGGAAAAGAGATGAGGAAGCTCTTGCCAAATGGCTTCAATTATTTTGATGTGCCAAAGATTTCAAGCAGAGAAGGTACATAGATCAGATGCCCTGGGACATTTGGAATAGCCGCTGTAAAGAGTGGGATGGTGAATCAAGTAAGAATAGAAGGATTGCCTTGTTGTAATGAAGTCTTAGTTGAGATTCAATAACATAAATCTGTAGTGAAGCTGGGCTTGAGATAGGGAAGGGATGACAAAGTAGTCCTAGAAAAGAATTGAGGGGTAGAGAGAATAGAGGTCATAGAGGGGCAGCTGGATAGCTCAGTGAATTGAGATCCAGACCTAGAGGTGGAAGGTCCTGGGTTCAGGTCTTGCCTCAGACATTTCCTAGCTGTGTGACCCTGGGTAAGTCACTTAACCCCCACTGCCTAACTCTTACCACTCTTCTGCCTTAGAGCCAATACACAGTATTGATTCTAAGAGGGAAGGGAAGGGTTTTTTTCTTTTTTTTTTTAAAGAGAGAGAATAGAGGTCATAGTTAAGACAAAAAAATATGGTTAGAGGTCTCAAGGCATAGGGAAAGATTGAATGATAAAATATTATGGTTAGATAAAAGAATTTAATGAATATCATCAATAAATATTTTCATTCCATAACAAAAAATATAGACAAAATAACATTTTTTTAAACCCTTACCTTCTGTCTTAGAATTGATACCTAATATTGGTTCCAAAGCAGAAGAATGGTAAGGAATAGGTAATTGGGGTTAAGTGACTTGCCCAGGGTCACATAGCTAGGAAGAATCTAAGGCCATATTTGAACCTAGGACCCTCCAGTCTGTGAATTTTAGATTTACTCCACCCTGCTTAGTCTAACAAAAGAGGAATGTCTACACCCCTACTTAAGGAATAAGTATTGAGAAGGATGGCCTATGACAAACATGTGCTAGCAAATGACAAATCAGAAACAACAGACAGACCCCTGGGCTGTCCTAAGTCAATCTTAAGCTACCATGAGTACATGTGAGATGCAGGAAAGTTATGTAAAAACCGTCTATATATTTCGCATCACTTCCTCTCTCTGGCCTCTTTTCTTGGAGAGGTGGCTCTGGTGGCAGCGTGCTGAGTGTTTTGGCATCTTGGTGTGGCAGCAGCTATTGTCCGGATTTGGTGGTGAGTTTCCTTGATACAATACTGGGAGAAGTTTAGTAGCCTAGTTCATGTGAGGCATCTTCACTGAGCTCTCTCGGAGTTAGGCTGATTCTTTTCTTGTTTACCTTCCAAACACTATCCTCTTAGGAAAGTCTCTAATCTTCTGAAAAGACCTTGTGGTGGGGGTATTTGAACTCCCCCTGGCACAGGCCAAGCGGGAGAAATCCTATACTCTCTTCCCCTCTATTCTCCTTCATTTTTTCCCTCTATATTAATTAAACCACCATAAAATTTCCAAATAGACTTGGGTATTTTATTTGGGATATTCCCTGGTGACCAATTTAAATTACATTAAGGCACAACCATAAAATTACCCTTACAAGTCTCTGGGCCTGATTCTCTATCCACTGAGCCACCTAGCTGCCCCTCATATTTTTAAAGGACTATCTCATGAAACCAGTCTGTGAAACTTAACTTAATTAGGATTTTTAAAAAGAAAGGACCTGTAATGGATGGGGAAATGGAGCTACCACTACATTTACTTTGAGGTTAGGGAGTGAGAGAGATGGAATGGAGCAAGAAAGTGGAGAGGGGGGATAGATTGTTCCTCCCCTCTCTTTCCTTAGTAAAAACAGCACTAGTTGTCTTCAGAATTACAGAATATATCCCTTCAGAGACTGGGTTGAATGTAAATCAAGGACTGAAACTGATTCTTCTTCCTTGAGGAGAAAGTACAGCTCTCCTCCCCAAACTTCAGATCTCTCTCCCTGGATATTTTGAGGCAGACACTTGATCTAAGGAATAACTATTTATCCTAAAGGGGCACACACAAGATAGGGTAAATAGTATTGTTGGTAAGGAAATGGGAAGTGGGAAATAGGAAACCCTTAAGGGCTAATAACTGACCCGCTCCCCAAATCCTGAAGGGTCAGGCTGCTTGCCTGACCCTATGAGAGCTGTCTTGACTTTTATCTGCCCTGGTTGTAGTATGAAGTTTAAGGACACACTTTAGGGGATGGAGTGGAAAATCTTCAGCTGGATGACTTTATAATAAAAGTCCTATTCATTCCTTTTCTCATCACCTGGATCCAAGGGGTTTTGGGTTCATAGAGAGATGGTCAATGTTGAGAAGGTCCTCTGCCTCAGAGATTTCTCTTAGACCAACCACACTTGAGAAGCTCCCAAAGAGAAGTGAAGTAACTGCTTTGAATCTTCTCAGCTCTTCTGTTCTTTCCCAGAATTCTCTGTCTTTCCTTGCTCCTCCCCCACTTGAGTTGCTTTTCTTGCATATCAATTCTGGTTTTTCCTCTCTTACAGACCTCAGATATCATCTAGTTCAACTTTCATTTTACATATGAGGAAGAGATCCATTTAAGTGAAATGATTAACCAAATTCCAAATAACAAAGATTTTTATTAGACTCAAATCCAAGTCTTCTGACTTCAAATCCAGTCCACTTTCCACTAAAATAGTAGTGTCAAACTCAAATAGCAATGGGACCCTAAATCATAGATCCCTATAGATAGCATATTGACTTAGAAAACCACACATTAACATTAACTATGCTCTAGTATATTTTAAGTTATTTTCTTAAGCATTTTCCAATTGTATTTTAATCTAGTTTTCATACTCAGGAGTGTTGTGGCTCACATACAGCTGTTGGGCTGTTTGACACACCTACACTAAGACATAGCTGTTAGAGAAGCCTATAGGAAAGTTGCCATACTTCTTAGCTTATCTTGCTTAAATGTGTTTTTGCAAGTCTGGATTTATAAGTTATGTATTTAAAGAAATACTCAATTTCTTTTGTCCCCACCATAGAAAAGAACTATTTACTTTGGAGCAAGGAATCATAAGTTTTGTTTTTCTATCATTACTAGTTATAATAGTGAAACACATTTCCTTTCAGCATAACAAATAATCATCTTGGCCTCAGTGGGAGAATTCACTTGCTCTTACTTTTTAAAAATCCTCCACTTGTGACAGTACTCAATTTTTATTATGTTTAAAACAGAAGAGATAATTCAATAGGAAATAAGCAACCAAGAAATTTTCACCAAGAAAATTCCAGCAGTCAGTGAAAGACAACATTGACTGTAAACAATTCCATATATTTTTTTTCCAGAAATGTACTTAACAATCTCTTAATTGTGTAAAACATGCAAATCAAGTTAGTAAATAGCACAGCCCACAGTAGTTGGTATGAGCCAAGGGAATTTTGGAAGAGCTTTTTTCTTTTTTTGCTGTTAAAATTCAATGAGCAAGTCAACAATACTCCATTATGATTTTATTATTTATTTATTTATTAAGCCTCCAAAACAAACATAGCTCTATTATGTTTGCTGAAAAATATATTTGCATTTCCAATTGATTGATCTCTGCTCTCCCTAGTTTGTTAATATATGCACTCAGGGATATGAATTTACCTCTGATTACCGCTTTGGCTGCATCCTAAAAGGTTTGAAAGGATGTCTCGCCATTGTCATTTTCCTTGGTGAAATTATTAATTGTTTCTATGATTTCTTCTCTAACTAAACGATTTTGGAGTATCATATTGTTTAATTTCCAATTAGTTTTTGATTTGGTTTTCCATGTACCATTACTGATTATTATTTTTATTGCCTTGTGATCTGAAAAGGCTGCATTTATTATTTCTGCTTTTCTGCATTTGTGTACCATGTTTCTGTGACCTAATGTATGGTCAATCTTTGTGAATGTGCCATGTGGTGCTGAGAAGAAGGTGCATTCCTTTTTATCCCTATTTATTTTTCTCCATATGTCTATTAATTCTAATTTTTCTAAGATTTCATTCACTTCTTTTACGTCTTTCTTATTTATTTTTTGATTTGATTTATCTAAATTTGATAATGGTTGGTTCAAGTCTCCCACTAATATGGTTTTACTGTCTATTTCTTCCTTCAATTCTCCTAGTTTCTCCATTAGAAATTTGGGTGCTATATTATTTGGTGCATACATGTTGACTAGTGATATTTCCTCATTATCTAAAGTCCCTTTTAACAAAATATAATTACCTTCCCTATCCCTTTTGATCAGGTCTATTTTTGCTTTGGCTTTATCAGATATCATGATTGCCACTCCTGCCTTCTTTCTGTCAGTTGAGGCCCAGAAGGTCTTACTCCATCCTTTAATTCTGACCTTGTGGGTGTCTACCCGCCTCATGTGTGTTTCTTGGAGACAACATATGGTAGGGTTTTGGATTCTAATCCATTCTGCTATTCGTCTACGTTTTATGGGTGAGTTCATCCCATTCACGTTCAACGTTATGACTGTCACTGGTGAACTCCCTGGCATTTTGATATCCTTCCCTAATTCTAACCTTTCTTCTTCAGCTCTACCTTTTAGTCCAGTGATTTACTTTAAATCAGTCCCCCTTGTATTTCCCTTTCTACCCCCCTCCCTTCTTATTCCCTTCCTTATTTTCCCCTGTAGTCTTTTTAAAATCCCCCCCCCTCTCCCTCCCTTGTACTGCTTCCTTCCCCAGCAGTCTGTTTTTTACCCTTCTACTCCCCTATAGGGCGCAAATCTATTCTCTCCCCCAATGGATTGGATTGTTCTTTCCTCTTTGGGTCAGTTTCAAAGTACGTAAGAGTTGAGTATTTCCTATCTCCAACCTCTTTACCCTTCCAGTGTATCGATGTTCTCCCCCCTCCCGCCATGAGCTTTTTTGTGACATATAAATTTACCCCCATTTGTTTCTTTTCCCATTTCTTTTAGTCATAACCTCTTTTCTTTTTTAGCTTTAGTCATGTATATATATATATATATATACATACACATGTATATGTATTTATGAATGCATATATCTATATACCTATTTATGTCTTGTCCTTTCATCCTATACAGTTTGTCACTGTTCCCTCTGAGTGTAGTTCTTCTAGCTGCTTAGGTGATAGCAACAGTTTTTAAGAGTTGCCAATGACCTCTTTTCTTATAGGGATACATATCATTTTAACTTATTGAGTCTCTTAAAAAAACTTTTTTGTTGTTGTTGTTTTCCCCCTCTTTTTTAATTACCTTTTGATGATTCTTTTGAGTTCTGTGGTTGGACTTCAAATTCTCTGTTCAGGTCTGGTCTTTTATTTATGAATGCTTGGAACTCTTCTGTTGTGTTAAATGACCATACTTTCCCCTGTAAGAATATAGTCAATTTTGATGGGTATTTTATTCTTGGCTATAGGCCTAGTTCCCTTGCTTTCCAGAATATCGTATTCCATGCCTTTCGGTCCTTCAGTGTGGATGCAGACAGATCCTGTGTTATCCTCACCGTGTTTCCATGGTATCTGAATGACTTCTTCTTGGCAGCTTGTAATACCTGTTCTTTCATCTGATTGTTTTTGAATTTGGCTATAACATTTCTTGGTGTTGTCCATTGGGGATTAAATACAGGGGGTGATCTGTGGATTCTTTCAATCTCCACTTTCCCCTCTTGTTCTAGGATCTCGGGACAGTTTTCCTGGATAATTTCCTCTAGTATTCTGTCCAGGCTTTTTCTTTTGTCGTGGTCTTCTGGTCGTTCAATTATTCTTAAATTGTCTCTTCTTGAACGATTTTCTAAATCATCTGTTTTGTGAATGAGATGCTTCACATTTTCCTCAATTTTTTCATTCTTTTTGTTTTGTTTTATAGTGTCCTGCTGCCTTGTGAGGTCACTTGATTCTAGTTGTTTTACTCTGGTTCTTAAAGATTGGATTTCATCTCTGGCTTTTTGGTCGTCTTTTTCCTTCTGGTCTGATTTTCTTTGAAGATCGTCTTTCATCCTCTTTATCTCGCCTTTCATCTCCTTTGCCTCATCTTTCATCTCCTTTGCCTCATTTTCCAGCTGGATGATTTTGGCTTTCAGGACACTATTTTCTTGTTTTAGTTCAAGTGCCTCTGTTTCCAGATGACTTATCTTAATTTTTAAATTCTTTTCCCAATTGTCTTCAGCCTCTCTTAGTTGTGTTTTGAGTTCTTCCACAGCCTGTATCCAATTCGCTGGTATTTCTGGTTTATCGTTTGCTGATCTCTCCCCCTCTGTTCCATTTGGTGAGTAGTAGCTGTCTATTGTAGTTTCTTTCTTCTGTTTCTGTTGTTTGTTCAAATTCACCCCTTCTTTCCTCCCCGTATTTGTCTGTGCTCTTGTTCCTCTCATTTTTTTTTGTTTTTTGGGGACTTCTATCAGTCTCCCCTCTTGGAGCTTTAACAGAGGATCTCTTGGTGTAATCTCTGGGGGAGGGTTGTTGGGGGTTTGAGCTTTCCTGTCCTCTGGAGGCTTTTGATTGGCTTAAAGTTCAGCAGTCAATGAGGATGGATGGGGAGCCTGGGCTTCCCTGTGTTCTGGAGACTTTTGATGGAATTGAGTTCAGCTTAGTTGGGCTGGGTTTACTCTGAGTTTTAAACTTCCTGGACGGCTGGAGCAGATATGGAGGATCTCCAAAGCTCTGGCCAGGCTGCTAGGTCTATGCTCCTTCTAGGCTGCCATCTTGACCTTGCCTCTAGGTTTCTGTTTTTTCAGAAGACTCTGCTCTCTAAGGGGGGAGGGGTTGTGGCTTGCCTGGGCTCTGAGGGCTCCTGATGGGATTAGGTTCAGGTGGTGTGGGCCAAATGATCCCTGAGCCAAAAAAAGGAAGAAGAAGAAAAAAAAAGCAGCAACCTCCTCTTCCACAGTCTGTGTTGAATGCCTGGAAACTGGCCCGGGTTACTTTTAAGGTAAGCTCTTCGGAGCAACCCCTTTGCCAGCCCTGAGTTTGCTGTCCTTTCAGTAGCTCTGAGGGCTCCTGATGGGATTGGGTTCAGCTGGTGCTCTAAAGCTTGGACCGCCCTTGAGACTCAGATGGAAGGATCCAGCCAAGGGGCTACAGGCTTCCCCCTTCTCTCTATGTTTTCCTGCTGTCTGTGTTGGGCGCCCCGGAGACTGGATCAGGTTGCTTTCAAGGTGAGTCTTCAGAGCCCTGAGGTTCCCGCTGCTGCCTTGGGCTCAGCACTCTGGGTTGGAGGGGATGGGTCCTGGGACCTTCTTTCTCTCTACCCCTTGGATCCGAGTGATCTAGGGTTCTGGCTTTTGGGGTGTGGTACCTTTTGATCCAGGTCCAGGAGGAGGTTTCCCCAGGTCTATCCTGTTGTTCAGCTTGAATTTCGGTGGCCTAGGAGCACTCTGTTTGCGATTGTTAAGGAAGGGTTTCCGAGGTCTGAACTTTCGCTGCTTCTACGCCACCATCTTGACCGGAAGTCTTGCTGAAAAATATAAAATAATAAACGAAAATGTAAAGTAATTTGTATGTGACAGGCATTATGCTACACACAGGAGATACAAATACAAAAATGAAAACAGGTTCTGTCCTCAGGAATTTACATTCTCTTAGAAGGAGATAATAGAGCCCAAGGGTAGAAAAGGAGGACTATTTTGGTGTAGAAAGTGTTAAACTATAAAAAAACAAACTCCAGAACTATTAAATATTTAGAAAAACCAAGTCGTTAATCAGGAAAGGAAGAAGTCCAATATTTGGCCCCTTACTCAAGAGTCTGGTGCCAAAACTTTTATTGGGTCTATACCCTGGGACTCTGGGAACATTATCCCTGTCAGTGACACCTTGCTAAGAATCCAAAGAGCCATTAAAGTTGGGAAGCTTAAATACCTTTAAACTAAGTAAACTGGAGGTCCTCAAGTCTAACTAGGCTACAAGTTTGGAGGCTTTTAGATTCCACATTGGCAAAAGTTACAGGGATTTTTAGGGGAACCATCTTGTCTGAGTCTTCATGAGATTTCCTTCTTTACTGGAGTGGTTGCCATTTCTTTCTCCAGGTCATTTTACAGGTGAGGAAACTGAGGCAAAGAGAGTTAAGTGTCTTGTGTAGAGTCACACAAATAATAAATGTTTGAGGCTGAATTTGAACTCAAATTTTCCTGACTGCAGTACAAGTACTCTATCCATTGCACCCCCTAGGTGCCCAGGGGAACTGGAGGGAAGTAGATTGACATACCCTTTTTAGGAACAATGACAGTTGATTTGATTATTTATGTTCACAGAATTAGAAAATAGGGGAGCTGTTATTGGGAAAAATCACAGACTAAATAGTCAGAAAAAAAGCCACTCTTTAATTAAGGAAAGGTGTTTAGCACTAAAATTTAGGCATTCTCCCAGAGTTGTGCACTATCAACCCATGCAGAGTCCCCAGATTCTGGCATCTCCGATCATCAAACTCCTGGGAGTGCCACCTCTCTAGATAACTCCATGGAGCCATTAAAGTGGGAAGCTTAAATACCTTTCTAGGGGACTGAGGATGAGAGGGATAATTGATTGGCTTTAAAATAGTAACAAACAAAAATGAGGTGTTCCAGATAGGAATAAAAGTGAGGGGCTGATGCTTTACAATGGACACTGTAAAGATTAAAATTAATATCTGAATACTTCAAGTATTTTTAATACTATTTATTAAAATCAACTTAGAGCAAAGAGAAATTAAAAAATAAAAGATAAACCTAGCCAGCAACTCCATTCCTCTACTCTGGTCCAGCCAGAGAGGGCGCTTTCTGGAGAGAGCACCAGTGTGGAAGAAGTCGAAACTGAGTACCAAATTAACCAATGAAGCACGATAGGAAAAGGAAAAGGGGATTGTGGGAAATGTAGTCTCTAGGGTTCAAGATTCTAAATCATTACAACACAAAAGGGGAAGATCTAGCTAAAGGCTGGTTTACCTAGGTAAAGGATTTTGGCCTAAGGGGAGAAACAATTGGGACAAAAGAGATACATAACACCTGATGGGATTAGCCCTCCTCACCTAAACTACTTTAAGGTCTCTTGTTAGTCTGAGACTCTGAGGTTGAACTTTCCCTTCAGAGAGAAACTCTCATGTGACAAGGTCAAACTTGGGACTTTTCATCTTTAAGCTAACTAAACTGGAGGTCCTCGAATCTTACTAGGCTACAAGTTTAGGGGATTCTAGATCCCACATTGATAGGGCCACATGTTACTCCCATGGCAGATGGTGACTAGTGAAGTTCTGGGAGTTACTTGAAGCATAGCTGGAACCCTAACTTAGATGGAGTAGAAAACGGAGATAACCACCAGCCACAATAGTGGAGCCCCAGGGCATGAGTTCTGGGTAAGATGGTATTAAGTCTTCCAGGCCTATAGAGGTAACCAGCATTTTAGACAATGGGACCTCAGAGTGGGCATTCTTGGTATGAAAGGATTCATTTCTCCATGCCTCTATTCCATTCCACCATTAGTAACTGAGTTGAACTCTCCTGAGCAACACCCATTTGTCCTTTTGTGTGGTCAGTGGTGTTAAGCCTTGACCACAAGTGGGGTGTGTCAACTTGAAATCTAGAAACCCCCAAATTTAGTTAGCTTGAAAACTGAAAACATCAAGTTTGACCTGTCACATGAGAATTTCTCTTGCAGGAAAACCCAAGTTTCATAAGTTTTGAATTAACAATAGACATTAAAGTGCTTTGGGTGGAACTAGCTACACTCAATCAGATGTTAAATTCCCTTTTGTCCCAGCAGATTCTCCCATTGTGTCAAAGCCCTTTCTCCGGTATCCCAGCTCTTGGGCTGGATCTTTCCCTTTTGTGTCCATTGTAAAACTTCAGCCTCTCCTTGATAATCCTGTTTAGAACTACTCATTTCTTTGTAGTTATAATCTAATCAACCATACTATCCTGTATTCAGTCCCCAGAGGTATATAAATTCCCCAGGTTTTGTGTTTCCTCAGAGCTACCATATCCTGCAGTGATTTCTCCTAGAGATAATGGCCCCTGAATCCAGGATATAAACCCTGTATAGATTTTGGTGTTGGACTGAATATTGGACCTATCCCTTGTAACAGTTAAATTTAGTTTCTCTGCCAAAAATATTATATTTTTATGAGGTTTATTAAAGATTAAGAAATAAAGAAAATACAAAGTAAGAAAAGCACACATCTAGGAGGGCTGAAAAGCCCATTCACAGCAACTTACTCTATATCTTGAGAGACATGTGCTTAGAAGCAGAAGCAGAGAGAGGGGCTAAGTAGGCGGAGAGTCAGTTTACATACAAATTGTGTTCTCACACTCAGGTGAGGACTCAGGGTGATATTATAGAAAATTCTGGGAACTACCAAGGACTTCTGGGAATTGAAGGCTGGGGTTCAAATCTCCATTTTATATTCCCCCACATTTAATCCTATTTGGAAGAGTTTCCCCAAAAGGATCATGAAAACATAATCAACTTAAAGATTACAATAATTTGAGGATAAGAGAAAAAAAGAATAAAACCAATAATTGCTAGATGCATTGACAAAAAAAAAAGAAACCACTTAGGGGGCAGCCCCCTTTAGCATGAAAGTATAGAAACAAATAAATGTTCAATCAACCACACCCAAAGTTCATTCTTGATCTTCTCGTGCAGCTTATGGTCTGGGGGCATCTTCATGTTGTCTTCTCCAAACAGTTCAGTTTCTGGATTGGAGAGGTAGTATGTTTCTTAACCTAAAATTCTTCTCAAAAGGAATTTAAACTTTGCAATTTAAAATTTTTATAATTTAATAATATCTTTATATTATTAAATATAATAATTTAATAATATTTTTACATTTCCCTCTTGAAGAGGGTGATTGAAAAACACAGGATCACTTAGGGATGCATGGCTGAGGTATGAGGTATATGAATCAATTGGCAAGAGAAATTAAAAAGACATCAGAAAAATCCAAATAAAAAAGAAAATTTCTGGATGAAAATATAGACGATCAAAGTCTTATGTCTCAAACATCTAAGTAAAGGAAAAATAAATCTATAACAGGTCCTTGAATCAGGGACCAATTAAAATAATATAAACAAGTAAGAATTTACCCAGTAAGTAGCCAGGACTACAGAAAGTTTGCCACACTATGAAAGACAGAAAAGGGACTAGATTATAGGATCCAGGTTAGGAGCCAAGTTAGGGATACTCATCTGTAAGTATTTTCAGAGTGAGTGTGGATACAAGGAAGGCCTATGTCTTAATGTATGTTAAGCGTCGCAATCTTGAGTCTTCACACTAGGTTCAAGTCCTTTGCATTGGCTTAGAAGTACATCAATCCTTCCTGGATTGGTTTATTTGGCCCTGTGCAATGGCTCTTTTGCATATCTTGTCCTGGAATCAGGCAGAATCATTAAGCAGAGTCTCATAATTTTAAAAAAATAATTAATGGCATCATTTTTACAGTTTCAAGCTTTTGGGGCATGCATTGACATTATAGCAAATGTATGTTAAACTTATATTCCTGCAAAATCAAAAAAGTTAAAGAAAATCTTAATACTGGTGATATGTGCTTCCAGTATAAAAAGGAGAGAAAAAAACTGAAATAGCATATTGCACATGCAGGAAAAATATAATAATAAAAGAGTTTTAAAATTCAAAAATAAAGCTTATAATCATTGACACACTGTGTCAGCTAAGAAAATATAGAATACAAGGCTTTCTCACCAAAAATGAGATCCATTTCCTCTTCATATCTGGCCATGTTCCACTGTGAGTACAAGCAAATGAATTTCACAAGGTTTTCTTTTTTATAAATTTTTTGATATAAATTTTTAAATAAAGAACAGTAGTACAAATATGTAGGTGTCAATATCCCCCAAATTCTCAATATTCCAGTTAATTACAATAACAAACAAACCCACTATCATATTTCACATAAGTTGCTATATGGCCTTTTAAAAAGTCTATGAACTGATGGATATTTGTCATAATTTTACAAATGTAGCAAATCTTTCAACCTTGGTAAACATATTTTTAAAGAAAATAAAACTTATTTTGGGTCTAGAACATCATCAAGAAATCTAGATATCATTCTAGTGGAAATAAAGTAGTGAGCTGAAGAGTTATAAATGAGAGATGCTCCCTTTTTTGGGGGGGGAAGGCTTCTAGGGGTACTATGCCCTGGGATTAATTTCCCAGCTTCCATCCACATTTTTATAAATGTAGGAGTTGGGATTATAATTGTATTTCACTTCAGGTACTAAAATGGGCCTTACCTTGTGTTAGGGGCAGGTAAAATGACCAGAGATTATTAAGAAAAATTCTAAAAATCATTTCTAAAGAACCCTTAAAATCAATTTGAGATATTTAGCTCATTAAATTTTCCAAAGGTTGTTATAGCAATTTTCTGATGGAGTCCATCTATCCTCTATGTGACAATTTACAAAATCAAAAATAGAAAAGCTATTTTTATATGGGCCTACTCAATAATATGTGTTTAGTATAGTTATAGGGGAAAAACAACAGAATTTAACAGTAGTTAAAACCCAGTACATTAAACTGATTCAGTGTAATAGAATTGTATTGAATGCAGTAATATATGAACTTAAAATCACAAAGTTAAACCTTAAACAAAACAATCAACAAAATGCAATAGAATACAGAGATTTTTATAAAACATGGAGTCTGAAATGTCTCAAAAATATAACCTCCAGTCTCTTTAAAGTTCCTTGGATTTTTATCCATTTAGATGCCTATTGTCAGAAGGCAGAAGATAGGTAAGGGGTAGGCAATAGGGGTTAAATGACCTGCCCAGGGCCACACTGCCAGGCAGTGTCTGAGGCCAGATTTTAACCCAGGACTTCTCGTCTCTAGGCCTGGCTCTCAATCCACTGAGCCACTGAGTTGCCCGCCCCCTCGCCCCATCCGAGTGAGGGTGGGTTTTTGGAATCTCAAATTTGGCTAAAGAGTTGCAGGGAGTTGAATTTTTCTCCTGACTGCCAGGTGAGATAAATGAAAGAATCAATGCAGTCAAAATATATCCTTTTACATCAGCCATGCTTATGAGTTCCTGTTTGGAAAAGTCTCTTCCTTCTCCTCTTTCTCCCCCTCTGCTATCCCCTGCCCCCAGTCCAGAGGCTAATCGTAGCCTAAGGAAAAATCACCCCCATTTTTACCAGCTGGTAGAAGTCAGTACTGGGTCTGGGGTGATGGGTCAGAATTGCTGGGTTGGGAGGTTCATCTGGGTCCGGATTGCAGGCAGCAGTCGGGTGGGTGGGGCTGGGACCAAGTGAGCACAATAGCCAGGAGCAGGAGCCAGAGCCAGGAGCCAGGGGCTTGCTAAAAAGCCTTGGAGAAACATGGCTTAGAAATCATTATCTAGGCTATCTTTTCTTTTCTTTTCTTTTTTTTTTCATAAATTGAGTTTTCTCATCCCATTTGGTTGCCATAAGTGTAACAGTTAAGTTTGGTTTCTCTGCCAAAAGTATTGTATTTTTATGAGGTTTATTAAAGATTAATAAATAAAAAAATACAAAATAAGAAAAGCACGTGTCTAGGAGGGCTGAAAAGCCCATTCACAGTCATTTACTCTACATCTTGAGAGACGTGTGTGCTTAGAAGCGGAAGCAGAGAAAGGGACTAAGTAGGCAGAGAGTCAGTTTAAATACAAATTGTGTTCTCGCACTCAGGTGAGGACTCAGGGTGATATTATAGGGAATTCTGGGAACTACCAAGGACTTCTGGGGATTGAAGGCTGGGGTTCAAATCTTCATTTTACACCCTATTCTGATTAAAGACTTGGTTTTTCTGACTATTTAATAGTTCTGTGTTTGTTTCTTTATTTTTTCAGTTTAACACTATGATGACAAGTCCAAGTATTATGAGAATGGGAGAAAAATCTAGAGAGGAAAACTATAAAGTCTTTTCAGTGTGGGTTTATAGTTGAATAGTTTGACCAACAACAACCTTTTGGGCTTCCAATTAAGATGGTGACATCAAAGTTTTAGAGCAACTTTGTTTTTTCTTAGACACCACAGCAAAGATCTAAAAGGGCTCCTGAATCAGTGATCAAGAACACCAAAGAGAAATATCACAAAGCTCTTCCATCTAGTTTTGTTCTAGACAAGATGATGGCTAGAAATCTAATATAGTGTTTCAGATGGAAGGGGGCCTGAAACTAGCAGAGCCTTGACCCTTGCCATTTGGAATAGCAGTGAGTGACAGAGGAAGCTCCCATAAGTCACTATACAGGGAGACTAGACTTCATCCTTTCCATGAATCATTGCATTGATCTCTTTCTTTGACCAATATTCCCCTCTGACCTATAGCAGGAGACAGGACCAGCCCAACACCCAGGCTGCCTACATGTGTCAGGGGACCTTGCACAAGGGATCTGGTATTAGCATCATCTCTGATGTTCAATTAGGGCCTTCCAGGACCATAGCAGGAGAGAGTCATCTTCTGCTTGAGAAATGTAGAAGGAGAATGAGACAGAGAGGGGGATCTCCTATCAGCAGTCATCCTCTTTAATACAAAACGTTTCTGCTGCCAGTCAACTTTAAGTGAGGAAATCAAGAGCTCTTGATTTTTCATACTCACAAATGAGAAAAAAAAAAGAGGTTTGCAAGGCTATTTCCAAAGCTAGGGATAGAAATCACAGAATTGTTTTTTGCTCACCTATGTTAATGGAAAGATGAACAAAGCATGAGAATCAGTTCAGCCTTAAATTTCTCTAGTCCAGTACACATTCTCTAGACGTCCTGTTCAACCATCCCCTCATTGGAATTTCCATCAAGAAAGTTATAGTTCAAAGATGTGGAACAAGAACAGAAACACTTTCTTAAACTAATTCACTCTTCACTCCACCTCTGGCCCCTCTTCTCTACAGCCTCAGTTAATCAACTAGGTTGCATTTGGCACATTTATACATTTCCCAATTCTAAAAAAGTCTCTAGGTTCCTGAGAAAAATCAAACATTGAAACCTCCAAATGCCTCCCCACAGTGTCCTGAAATGCCATATGAAAAAGTCTCAAGGAGTTAATCTATCCCAGTTCCCAGACAAATCTCAAGTTAGCAGTCTTTAGCAAGGGCCTGAGATTATTATAATAGTTCAGATAAGATAAAAATTTGAATTATACTGATTGTAATATAGGTAGAGAGAAGAGAATAGATATAATATGGTAAGAGTTAAATTAATGTCCAATACTTCAAGTATTATTTTATAAAGTTTATTATCTGACAAAATAGAACCACATGACTAATTTTTTTCTACCTGCTCAAAAGCCTGCTTCACCTGAGGGGATGCCCTTCATGGGGAATGGCTGAACAAATTGTGGTATATGTTGGTGATGGAATACTATTGTGCTCAAAGGAATAATAAAGTGGAAGAATTCCATGGGAACCGGAACAACCTCCAGGAAGTGATGCAGAACAAAAGGAGCAGAACCAGGAGAATGTTGTACACCGAGACTGATATATTGTGGTACAATCAAATGTAATGGACTTCTCCATTAGTGGCAATGCAGTGATCCTAAACAACCTGGAGGGATCTACAAGAAAGAACACTATCGGCATTCAAAGGAAAAACTGTGGGAGTAGAAACACCAAAGAAAAACAATTGCTTGATTACATGGGTCGAGGGGGATATGATTGGGGATGTAGACTCGAAATGAACATCCTAATGCAAACATCAACAACATGGAAATAAGTTCTGATCAAGACCACATGTAAGACCTAGTGGAATTGCGCGTTGGCTATGGGAAGGGTAGAGGGAGGGGAGGGAGGAATAGAATATGATTTTTGTAACCAAGGAATAATGTTTGAGATTGACCCCCCAAAAAAAGCCTGCTCTACCAAAGTCACGGCAGGAAGGAAAGAAGAAGGTAGGCTGAAAAAGGGAGAGTTTATACCTCAGTATGTAATGACACCCATGATCAAAGCAGTGGCATCTCATTGACTACATCATTGTACGCTGGCGAGACATCCAGGATGTACAGAGCCATGAGAGGAGCT
This sequence comes from Monodelphis domestica, assembly GCF_027887165.1. NCBI lineage: Eukaryota > Metazoa > Chordata > Mammalia > Didelphimorphia > Didelphidae > Monodelphis > Monodelphis domestica. Next base: position 125,525,119 of record NC_077231.1, read on the forward strand.
GAATGCTGGACAGATCACCGATTGATTAGAGCGACTCTTGAAATGCACATTGCGCCTCGCCATCCAAAACGGACCCAGACAGTTCGCACATCTTGCAACGGGAGTCGTCTCAGAGATCCATTTTATCTGCAAACATTCTAGTCCTGCGTGAAAGACAAACTGTCTGCCAAGGGACCACTCACTGGAAGCCCAACCGAGAAATGGAACCAGTTCAGAGACTCGGTGATGGAAACATCAAAGGCAGTCCTAGATCCCAAACAATGCAACCACCAGGACTGGTTCGATGAGAACAACACTGCTATTGAAGACCTGTTGAACAAAAAGAACAAAGCCTTTATGGGGTGGCAAAATAACCCAAACTCTGATCCTAAAAACGACAGATTCAAGTCTCTCCAAGCTATGGCACAGTATGAGATCAGGAAGATGCAAGACCGATGGTGGGAAAAAAAGGCAGAAGAAATTCAGCACTTTGCTGACATGAAAAACTATAAACAATTTTTCAGTGCCCTCAAGACTGTCTATGGGCCATTAAAATCCTCCCCCTCCCCCCTTGCTATCCTCTGATGGTGACACTCTCATAAAAGACAAAAAAGGCATCAGCAACAGGTGGAAAGAACACTTCAGCCAGCTCTTCAACCTACCCTCCTCAGTCTACCAAAGGGGCCTTGACTAGATCCCCTAAAACCGCACCATTGAGCAACTTGACATCCTTCCTTCATTAGAAGAAGTCCAAAAAGCCATTAAACAAATGAGTGTAGGCAAGGCACCTGGTAAAGATGGGATCCCAACCAAGGTGTACAAGGCCTTAAATGGAAAGGCGCTTCAGGCATTCCATATAGTGCTGACCAGCATATGGGAAGAGGAAGACATGCCCTCAGAACTCAGAGATGCCTCTATCGTAGTCCTATACAAGAACAAAGGCTCACGAGCAGCCTGTGACAACCACAGAGGCATCTCACTACTCTCCACTGCTGGAAAGATCCTCGCCCGTGTTATAATCAACAGACTCTTGTCATCTGTCTCAGAGCAGAACCTTCCTGAATCACAATGCGGCTTCCGACCAGATCGCAGCACCATCGACATGGTCTTCACAGTGAGGCAAATGCAGGAAAAATGCCTTGAGTAGAACCTGAGTCTCTACATTGTCTTCATAGACCTGACAAAGGTGTTCAACACAGTGAATAGGGACGCATTGTGGGTGATCCTTAGCAAGCTCGGTTGCCCAGCAAAATTCGTCAAACTGATCCAGCTCTTTCATGTCGACATGACAGGGGAAGTCCTATCTGGTGGAGAGACTTCCGACCGTTTCAATATCTCCAATGGCGTGAAACAAGGCTGCGTCCTTGCTCTGGTGCTCTTCAACCTATCCTTCACTCAAGTATTACGACATGCTATGATGGATCTAGACCTGGGCATCTACATCAAATACCGACTGGATGGCTCACTATTCGACCTTCACTGCCTGACCGCAAAAACAAAGACAACAGAGAGACTCATCCTGGAAGCTCTCTTCGCAGATGACTGTGCTCTCATGGCCCACCAAGAAAATCGCCTTCAAATCATTGTGGACAGGTTCTCTACTGCAACAAAACTATTTGGCCTGACCATCAGCCTCAGCAAAACAGAGGTGCTGTTCCAACCTGCACCAGTGAGGCCAACGAACCAGCCGTCATTAACTATCGATGGCATGCAGGTTTCTAACGTCAACACTTTCAAGCACCTGGGCAGCACGATCACCAACGACGGGTCCCTAGACCACGAGATTAATGCCAGGATCCAAAAGGCCAGTCAGGCACTCGGGTGGCTGCGCTCTAAAGTCCTCCAACACAGCGGTGTAAGCACTGCGACGAAGCTCAAAGTGTATAACGCAGTGGTCCTCAGCTCGCTCCTGTACAGTTGCGAGACATGGACACTGTACTGGAAGCACATGAAATTGCTGGAGCAATTCCACCAACGCTCTCTCCTGTCAATCATGAGGATCCAATGGCAGGACTGAATCACCAACCAGGAAGTCCTCGACAGAGCCAACTCCACCAGCATCGAAGTCATGGTCCTCAAAACCCAGCTATGATGGTCTGGACACGTCATCCGCATGGACCCAAAGCGAATACCAAGACAGGTATTCTATGGTGAACTGTCAGCTGGACTCAGGAAACAAGGCCGACCAAAGAGAAGATTCAAGGATCAGCTAAAGTCCAACTTGAAGTGGGCTGGCATTACACCAAAGCAACTAGAACTCGCTGCCTCTGACAGAAGCAGCTGGCGAACCCACATTAACCATGCCGCCACCACCTTTGAAGATGAGCGACGTCGACGTCTTGCCACTGCGCGTGAATACCGACACCAGGCCAAAACTGCACCTCCCTTAACAACTGGTGTTCCATGGTCCATGTGCCACAAACTTTGCGCCTCAGTCTTTGGACTTCAAAGCCACATGAGGGTACATCAATAGATAATAATGCACAAAGACAATTGTCGTTCTCGGCTTCTGAGAGACTACTACTATGTAATGACAGGAGGACAGCAGGGTGATGGGTAACGTAGTTCAAGGGCTCAAGATTTCTAATTACACACAGATACTATGAAGGTAGAATTGAAGAAACATAATGTTATTATGTGAACTTGCCCTCCAGATGATGCCCTAATGGGCCCCTTGTCCCAAGAACTAAAACTGACATATCCTTATTTATGTATTGCCATAAGGATATGTTAGCTCAAGGCTTCAGATTTCACTGACCTAGGTCACCAGCCAGACCATATGTTAAAAGGAAGCATCTGGGACTAAGATTGATGTGTCTTCACTTTTGGCAACCCCCACCCCTAGCTCCTCTATATAAGCCAGACCTAGGTAATGCTCTGGGTCTTCCACTTCTTGTGGAGGCCCAAGCTATAGCTTGAATAAAGTACCTCTTGTGTATTGCATTACCGTGTGTGTCTCCTCCTTGGAATCTGAACCAGAACCGGACCAAACAGAATAAAAAGTACTTGTAAACTGATTAGATGTGGGGTGAGGAAAAATGAGTTATGGTACCATAGATATGTAACTAGAAGTACTTCAGAAACATTCTAGTCCAACCATTCCATTTTACAATGGATAAAACCAAGTCCTGTGTCACATAGTAGTAAATATTAGAGGCAGGATTTAAAACTATGTCTTGGCTTTGATGCATGTTAGAACTCTTTCACTTATATCATGCTATCTGTCTCAAAAATGTCTTAGAGTTGGAAACCATGGTGAATTGAATGATAGCCACATCCTGAATAAAAAAGATCAGAAGAGGAGGGGGAGAGAGAGAGAGAGAGAGACAGACAGACAGACAGACAGAGAGAGAGAGAGAGAGAGAGAGAGAGAGAGAGAGAGAGTGAAGATAATAAGTTCTATTTTAGATATTTGAGATATTGACAGGACATCCAGTTCAAAGTGGCAGTGGAACTCAGGAAAGAGACTAATATTAGCCAAATAGATTTGAGAATCTATGAGAATTGATGGGATTATCAAGTACATAAAAAAAAGAAGAGTGCACAACCTGGGCATGCCATGGATGAAGATATAACAAAAGAGACTGAAAAGGAGCAGTTGGACAAGTTGGAAGAAAACTCATAGGAAACAGTGTCATGAAAATCCAGAGGACAGTGAATTTTACAGAAGGAGAAAATGATAAATGTTGCAGAGAGGTAAAAAAGGATGAGCTTCAGGAACAGGCCATTGGATTTGTAAAGTAAGAGATCATTTGTAATTTTGCAGAAAGTAGTTTCAGAAGAATGACGAGGAGCCAGATAGAAGAATGTTTAGAAGCGAGTGAGAGGAGAGGAAGTGGACAGACCTCTTATAGATAGTATTTACTAGTAGTTCTGCTGAAGAACAGCTGGAGGGCATGATGGCATCAAGTGAAGGATTTTTAAGGAAGGAGAGAAGGGCATATTGATAGGTAACATGGAAAGAATTAATAGGAAGAGAGATTATGTATATATATATATATATATATATATATATATATATGAGAGAGAGAGAGAGAGAGAGAGAGAGAGAGAGAGAGAGAGAGAGAGAGAGAGAGAGAGATAAAGAGAGAGAGATAGAGATGATTGTAAGGGTAATATGCTAGAGAAGAGCAACTACGACCAAGGGTTAGCTTTGGAAAGTAGAAGTGCCATTTCATTATTAAAGACTGGAGAGAAGGAAAAGATAGTCAGGAATGATTTCAGAGGGATATGAGATAAGGAGGAGAGGAGAAATGGGAGCTGTTGGTAAATGGAATCAATATTTTTGGAGAAGTATGAGATAATATATGTAGAAGAGAGAACTTGTTATGGGGAAATAGAATAGTATGGGAGACTTGAGAAGAGAAGAGAAGAGAAGGTTTGGAACAATTGTTATGAGTGAGATAGAGAATCAATTGGGGGGAACAATAGGATTGTCTTGCTTCAATGAGGGTCTGGGGGTCTGGGTTAGATTCCCTAGCATATATTCAAATCTGGCTTCAGATACTTCCTAGCTGTGTGACCCTGGGCAAGTCACTTAAACCCCATTGCCTAGCCCTTACTACTCTTCTGCCTTAGAACCAATACCCAGTATTCATTTTAAGAAGGGAAGTGAGGGTTTTAATTTTTTAAAATAAGGAAGAAACTACAACCAGTACTGGAATCAGCGGCCAAGTTTCTCTGGGAGGGAACCAGCTCTCAATGAGTGCCAGAAGATGGCACTAATAAGAAAAGCACTGGCAAAAGATATGAGGAAGTCCATTAATAATGAAGCAAGCATTCTAAAGGGCTCCATAAATATTTGCTAAATTAAGTTTGTATTTTGAGTAGGGCTTCATCATGTGGTGGAATTCACCATTACATTAATAATGATATTATATGTGCTTGTGTGGGAAAATGACATCATGAAATAATACTAGTGAGGCTCTCCCCCTAGTGTTTCGATCTTAAATCACATTTCCAAGCTGGGTTCCCAGAAGGATGATTGCTGCTCTCAGAGTTCTGGGCCAGCTACATGGGGCTATAATCCTAACACTTTTGCTCCTAAATTCCTCCTTAGTGTATTTCTCATCAATAACCAACTAATAAGTCAATAAACATGAAATGTCTACTATGGACCAGTCACTGGGCTAAGTGTTGGGGATACAAAGATCTTTTTCCCACCAGTTGTCCATTAACCCCTTTACCATCTCTGTGCTAAGAGCTCCGGAAGTTGTTGTTTCTGCCACTGTTGCTGCCCCTGCGTGTGCAGGCTGGGGACAGGTCTCCACGCTGGGTGTCCTAGACTTCTTCTGCTGACCTCTTTCATTTTAATCAAATATCATTTCCAGTACATATTGGAGGAACAAAGATGGCAGATTAGGGGACAACTCTCCCAATATTCCTCTCCACACAACTTTAAAATAACCCCTCAAATCAGACAGAGCAGTAGGATCAACCAAGTCAGGGTGAGACACAGAGGAATCCAGAAAATAAAATACACCATGGCACAATGATTGTAACCATGTAACTGGAAAGAACTAGGGCAACAAAACGAAAACTGAACACTGTTATTCATCTTAGTCCTGAAAGGAGAGAAGAAAATGTTTCCACTTCTTTGCAGAGGTAGTGAAGAATATTGCTTATGCTACTCAGTTGATGTGGCAATTAATTTTGCTCAATAGCTTTTTCTTCTTTATTCTGTATTACAAGAGATGGCTCACCAGGCAGGGGACATTCAGAAGAAATAAAGGTGATAGGAAAAAGTTATTATATGAATTTTTTAAAGAAAGAAGGTACAATTGTTGATCACTTAAGACCCTCCTACTTCTAATATGATATGAAATAAACACGTTATGAAAAGATATCTCCTATGTTTGTTATGAGCAGCAAATGACTTGGGTAAGGCACTCCACAAACCTGGAAAGACTATGTAAACGTCAACATTTTCTTTTTCTTTTAGATGTACTTTCTGAGCTTGAATTAAAATGATCACCAGAGGGCAGCAGAGACCTGGTATAAAGTAGCAACATTTTACAACATGGGAAACAAAGTATGGGCCAATTTTTCCCCTTTATGTTGGAATCTTTCTAGCAAATACATTTTTCGGGAAAAAAAATTAAGCAAATTGCTCCCAGAGAATGCGCATGGTTAAGAAGGTGAGTGAGGCCGAACTTTTTAGATTGTATAAAACTTTTGAAAAAACCCATGTGTGCCAGTGAACTGGAGCCCTTAGACATGGTCTCCTTTCTCATAAAAACCTTGTAAAGAATACCTGGATAATGATTTGATACTACTAAAGTTGAAATTGGTCTTACTTTAGTTAAACCTCTACATAAACATGAACACGCCCATGGATCTATATATGTACACCCACACATCCCTACATATCTGTGTGGCAGCTAGCCTTGGACCCAGGAAGCATGAAATTCAAGATGAGCCTCTGATACCTCTACACTATTAGATACTGAACAGACCTCTCAATGGCCCATGTAGTTTTCTAAGACTACAAGCTGACAAAGCAATTATTATCTTGTGTGGTGGACGTTTCCTTACCAGGAACTCCTGATGCCAATGAAATGAGAGCTCCAGACTTTAAAAACAAATAAAACAGTACATGTAAAGACATAGGACAAGACAGAGGAAAGAGACTGTCTTGCTTTTGTACTTGAATTTGAGGTGTAGTTTTCTGCATAAGCCATGTTCTTATGCTTGAAAGGAGAAGTTGGCCATCCAGAGGTGACTGCTTCACTCCCTCTTAACCATGCAGATTCGTATTCATATTATTAATTATTGATCAGTGTACATCTCCAGGTTATGTGTCTAACAAGATGGACCAGCAGGCATTTTCTCCAGTCCCCAATAACTTTTTTTTAATAAAGGAGGAATTACTTGCCAGAGATAGAGTAATTATAACTATTTCCAGAGGATAAGAAAGTAAGAAGTATAACAAGATGACTGTTGTGTGAATTAAGAGTGGAGAATAACCAGCCGGAAGATGCTTATTCAGCATCTCTCCCTTTACCAACCTTTATGCTCTGAAGAAACACAAACCAACTGACAGAATTGTGTTTTGCAGCCCACTTTAGTCTGCTGGCACATTCCACCCCTGCACTTCCCTCAGCATCCTGTTGCAACAAGCAGTAGATCTTAACTCCAGCATGTGATATGGAGAGGGAGGTATAGTGGTAGTAGGAGAGGGAGAAATATGATTTCTTACTTCCTGGAATGAGCCCTAAGTAAGGGAACCAAAAGTCTATTCTAAACATTCATAGCAGTGTATAAGTGGAAATTTTGCATCCTTTGGACTTCATCGCTCATTTCCCAGAATTCTTCCCTTGTCCCAAGAATCCTTTCCCCTTTCTGTTTATGTAGGCCCTTTACATTCTGGTTTTTAAACTGTGGGTAACACCTCTCTCATTCTCCTTTTCACATGTGAGGCTGGTGAGCTCTCTCTGTTTCTCTAGCCTTTTATTTTCCTTTGCTTCAAGTTTTATTATTCATAAATCTTATATATATATATAATGCTTGGAGTACTGGATATTAATTTTTAAAATTTACAGCAGCCTCCCCTAACCCTTTGAAAAGAGGCATACCTTAATTCAATCTAGTTATAACACTAAAGAATGGAAGTCACTGGGGTAGGATGCCAGTATGGGTATCAATTAAATAAACATGACAAGCAAAGGAAATTGAACCAACTGTGGTGAAACACAGAACTCTATAGATTTCCCAATTGCATAATATTGCACCAGGATATTTGAGCAGTTCAAGAAAGAAAAAAATGCCTAAAAAGTCCTATAATGTATTTATTGGCTTTGTTGACTATCATAAAACTTTTGACTCAGTTCCAAATTAACATTTTATTCCTCTTATATGAATATCTATAACATATTCTAGCATAGTGGAAATTCTTAGCCTATTTGATATGTATATGGAAAACTACTCTTTATTTAAAACTCTAAGGGTTAAAAGTAGGAGTTCAACATAAGTGAGGAGAGCAGTTGAATAAAAGCATTTAGTTTAATTTGAGAAGTACAGATAGAGAATAGAAAAAGAAGAAAGATAGATTATTATTCTAATACCCTATGACTATACCTAAATTCCTAAGACAATCTAAATTTTCTAATAACTTGCTTCTAACTGTCTTCTGAGGACAGGTTCTTCTTGCCTAGTAAACACCAGGTTTGCTCTAACTTACTCTATCTAAAATTGATTCATAAATGACTATCTTCCTAAATAATTAGACATAAATCCTCCAATCAGTTTCTATCACCCATTTGTCAGTAGCCAACTGCCAATTGCCCTTGCCTCAGAGATGGACCTCCTGTTCTCTCCTGATCCAGAGGTAAAAAGCCCCTGTCAGAGTTGCTTCCCTTTTCTCTCTCCTGGTCTCCCTGGTAACAGAATCTTCAGCTCTGGCTCACTGACACCTGTCAACTCTGATCTACTTAGAAACCCCACTCTCCTGTTTCTTAAGGAGACAGAGGGAGAGATTAAGAAAATCCATTTAACAAAATATTCCACTAAAAGAAGAGCATCAAGAACAATTCATATAAAAATGTAATATTTTTTAAGGAAACAATTTGAGCCTTACATCATTTTGTCTATTTTAAAATCCATTGTTATTTCTTCTTAGGAATTAAGTATGCCTTCCAAATGAAAGGAGATCAACTAAAGTATATTATTATTAATCATTTGATATTTACAGATGATATCAAACTACAGGGGCCTATTAAAAATGAATCAAACAGCTCCTTCATCTTGTATTATCTTTCTCAAATAAAATCAAAATGTTTTTTAAACTTAATAAGTGTAAAATTCTTGGCATGCAAGGAGAGACAGAGACTGGATATTTAAGCTTGAATTCAAAAGTCACATCAAACCAGTGATTGAAGATTATGCCAACAAGTATTTTGATTCTTTCCAGGTTAGATACATTGAGCATAAAGATGTCAAAGAAAAAGAAGTCTGGGATTGAGTGCATTGAGAGACTTACTGGCATTCTGAAATAAAAGCCAATTAGAATGAACATATTTAAAGAAATTAACATCTATGTAATATCATCCTTATCTTATACTTCCCAAATTGTAAAACCAACTGTGAGGATTTGGAAAGCACCCTATTAAGTACCAGGACAATATTAACAAAATATAAAACTCATCATTCTAAGACAGCTGTAGAAGGAAGAAGAATATTGATAAGTACTTTTCAAGCACATGACAAACAGGTCAACCACCACCTGAAATACTTTTGGAATAAGTAAGCATCATTTAACCAAGTAAGACTGTAAAGGATGATAAGAGGTATATGCCATTGGATTTATTCAATATAACAGAATGACTTTCCTGGATGGATACCATGAAATAATGAAGTTCCAAGAATGGAATCAAAAAGACACTAGTATAAACTGTTTGTCAAATGAGACCAACTCAGGACAGGTAATTGCCACCAGAAATCTTTGAAGAGTTATCTTTAAGGAGTACAATTTAATGATCAATGTAAATCATACAAGGAAATGATGGAAACTGTGTTATCACTGTATATATCCCTGAAGGATAGCAATTTCTCAGCACCCAAATATCTAGCAAGACATAGCCTCTCTGATTAGAATTATACATCAGAAACATGTTCTCTTTTAAGGATTGACAGATGAGAAATTTCCATCCTAGATAATTCAGTCAATATCCATTAATATCCCCACAGAAGAAAATTACCATAGAATGTTCCTATGATCAGTAAGATAAAGCACAATTCTCAAAAATTTAAGAACAACCTTTTTAAGGATGACATTTCAAATATTCATAATATCAAAACTACATTGAATAAAATATTTTCAAAGAATTTTGAGAATTGGCTATGAAAATAAAAAATCATGTGTAAATAAGATGAGGTATATATCCTCATTATCCTTCCTGTTACTGGGAATTTAGCAAGGATGCTTTCAGGGAGCCTACGGAGAATGAGCTTATATCCCAATATTTTTATTTAACTACAGAAAGTAATTTTTAAAAATCTATCTGTTTAATAATTTGAAAATAGAATATGAAAGAAAAAATTACAGGATAGCTACTTGTCCCAGGACTCTATAAACTTAACCAAAAAGGATGAGAAGAATAAAATAATTTTATCATTTTCTCTGGGGAGGGGAAGAATGTCCTAGACTTGCATAGACTTCTGGGATTTGGAATTTGAGCCCTTGGGTTGTTGGCGAGAAGTACTATAATTTTTTTCTCTCATTGTGTTTCTTCTCCCCTCTCCACTTTTTGGCAGTATCTCCTTTATTTAGTTCTTCATTAATCCTAAATCATGCAATCAATATTCCTTGCCCTAGAAGATAAGTGAAAAACTCCAAATCCTAGAAATACATTAAGATCCAGACCATTTTTCCCTCCTCCAAAAGATGTGTATCTAAATGCTACATTAATGAATAATAATAATTTCATTTTATAGTGTATTAAGTGACTTTCTATTGCACCATATTCAGTTTCTACTTTGTTTAATAAAAAGGTTCAAGCTTTTTTTTTTTTTGTACATAGGTGTGCAGGATTTCTTTATAACAATTTCCCTATTTGTTAAAAGGGGGAAACAGTACCCTTCAGTGATCCTGGAGACATTAATCTATCTTTTTGGAGATAATATCTGTAAGAGAGTTTTGTCATTTCAGAGGTGCTATACAAGTTCAAGGTACAGCAAGTATATTTAATTGCATAAATGCGCATCAAGCAACTTTTTAGATGTGCAAAATTAGTATTCTATCAGAGGAACTTCTTGGTACTTACTACCACCTTTAACTTTTAAAAACTGGCCTTTAAATTTTGTTTCATCCTGGCAGATCTTTGTGCAAAGCCCAAATTGCATTCAAGAAAAACATCATTTTGCAGACCAGCTTACCATAACCACACAGTTCCACATTCATGTAAACTATTCATAAAAGCTCAACTGTGCCTTTAGATCAAGAAAGAAAATTTGACCAAGTTAGTGTCTTGGGATTTTGAGTATAATTATATAAACATTGACACTAGGTGATTAATAGCAAGGCTCATGGGCCTATGTACACCACATATTAAGATTCAGCATTTGTCATGCATTGGCTGAGGAGCTGGGTGATTAGGAACCTAATATTTGAAGATATATCCTAAATTAGACATGTTTCTTAAATGGCCAACTTTATCAAAGGACACACATATGTGTAATCATCTATGCTGTGTAGTTTCAGAGATGCAGGAGAGGGAACTTTCTCAAAAGGTCCTGTTTATTTAGCTGACATCTTAACAAGGATCAAAGCAATTTATATTGCAATTAGAGTAGGGCTTCAAAATACTCCAGAGTAGAACTTCTTGCCAATATAATTTCCTGACTGGGCAAACTCTCACAAACTTACTCCAGCAAAACCCTGAAGTTAATGATCAAGAAATCTAATGAAAAAGAAATTAAATGAAAAAAAACTATAACAAATGATTTCTTTTACTCCAGTACTGCATAAAAACAAACCCAGAGGTAAAGGAGTGCTACCAGCAAAGTCAGGAGTGCCCAGTGGTGTACCAGAGATGGGACAAATGTAGCCTGAAAGGCTCTATGTCCATAAGCATCAAAAGCAAAGAATTCTCTTTAGGGAGAAAGACACAGGGGATTGTAGTAGGCAATAGCCAGCCCTGGAACATAAGGCTCAGTTTGTGACAGCTAAGGCCTAAGGTCTCTGAGATCCCTAATGCTCTGTCTGGAGATGCCAGAGAAGGCTCTTGAAAGTCCAGCTCCCTAAACCTCCCAAATGAAGGAAGTATAGGTCAGTGCAAGAACTAGCTGACTCAGGGTAAGACCACATAAAGCCACAAACCAAAAGAACATTACAGGTTGATCCTGGCCATAGAACATGAGTAGATCAGATGATAAACACCAATCACTATGAAAGTTTATTGGAAATTTAGAAATTCCTCTAAAGAAAGCAAGTAATTCTCATACAACTGTAAGCAGAGACTTAAAGGAAAAAGTCAGTTTCTCAAAGGACAAAATGAATATCTAGAATAATAGGAGAAATGAAGCAAATCAATAAAAATGAAATAAAAGTTCTAGCAAAAAGAAATAGAAACTGAATAAGGAGTTTTGAAAAGAAAGTGGTAGACCTTCCCTAAGAAACTGTATCTGAAAACTAGATTAAACCAAACTAAAATCATGACTGAAACAAGAAGTATTAAAACAAGGTTAAAGGGTTGAAAAAAATGGGAAAAAAGGTAATATATTTGGTATTGAATACAACTGAGCTGGAAAACATCCATGAGAGAAAATTTAATAATGACAAATAGTTTAAAAGATTTAAGAATAAAAATCAGTCCCTGAAAATTATGATAAAGTCTTTTTTCCTATGCTCGCTTTAATATTATGTTCTTTTTTATTTGAAAAATTTTTTTAATTAATTGATTTAGAATATTTTTCCATGGCTACATGATTCATGTTTTTTCCCCTCCCCTCCTTTCCTCCCTCTCCTGTAGCCAATGAGCAATTCCACTGGGTTTTACATGTGTCATTGATCAAGACCTCTTTCCATATTATTAATATTTGCGTTAGGGAGATCATTTAGAGTCTACATTCCCAATCATATCCCTATCGACCCATATGATCAAGCAGTTGTTTTTCTTCTATGTTTTTACTACCACAGTTCTTTCTCTGGATGTATATTGCGATCCTTCTCATATGTCCCTCAGAATTGTCCTGGATCATTGCATTGCTGCTAGTAGAGAAGTCCATTACATTCAATTGTGCCACAGTATATCAGTCTCTGTGTATAATGTTCTCCTGGTTCTCCTTTCACTCTGTATCAATTCCTGGAAGTCTTTCCAGTTCACATGGAATTCCTCCAGTCTATTATTTTTTTTATCACAATAGTATTCCATCACCAGCAGATACCACAATTTGTTCAGTCATTCCTCAATTGAAGGGCATCCCCACATTTTTCCAATTTTTTGCCACCACAAAGAACATGACTATAAATATTTTGGTACAAGTCTTTTCCTTTATGATTTTTTTGGGATATAAACCCAGCAGTGGTATGGCTGGATCAAAGGGCAGGCAGTCTTTTAAAACCCTTTGGGCATAGTTCCAAATTGCCCTCCAGAATGGTTGGATCAATTCACAACTCCACCATAATTCATTAATGTCCCAATTTTGTCACATACCCTCCAACTTTTATTACTTTTCTTTGCTGCCATGTTAGCCAATCTGCTAGGTGTGAGGTGGTACCTCAGAGTCATTTTGATTTGCATTTATCTAATTATAAGAGATTTAGAACACTTTTCCACATGCTTATTGAAAGTTTTGATTTCTTTTTCTGAAAATTGCCTATTTATGTCCCTTGCCCATTTTTCAATTGGGGAATGGCTTGCTTTTTATGTACAACTGATTTAGCTCCTTATATATATATATAGCTCTGACCTTTGTCAGAGGTTTTTGTTATAAAGATTTTTTCCCAATTTGTTGCTTCCCTTCTAATTTTGATTGCATTGGCTTTGTTTGTACAAAACCTTTTTAAGTTAATGTAATCAAAATAATTTATTTTATATTTTGTAATTTTTTCTAACTCTTACTTGGTCTTAAAATCTTGCCTTTCCCATTGATCTGACAGGTATACTATTCTTTGTTCACCTAATTTACTTAGTTTCCTTCTTTATATTCAAGTCATTCACCCATTCTGAATTTATTTTGATGTAGGGTGTGAGATATTTATTTAAGCCTAGACTTTCCCATAGTGTTTTCCAATTTTCCCAGCTTTTTTTTTTGTCAAATAGTGAGTTTTTGTCTCCAAAACTTGATCTTAGGGTTTATCATACACTGTTTTGCTGAGGTCATTTACCCCAAGTCTATTCCATTGAACCTCCTTCTGTCTCTTAACTAGTACCATATTGTTTTGATTACCACTGCATTATAGTACAATTTAAGATCTGGTACTGCTAGACCCCACTCCTTCAATTTTTTTTTCATTATTTCCCTTGATATTCTTGATCATTTGTTCTTTCAAATGAACTTTGTCATAGTTTTTTTCTAATTCAGTAAAGAAGTTTCCTGGTAGTTTGATAGGTATGACACTAAATGAGTAAATCAATTTGGGTAGGATTGTCATTTTTATTATGTTAGCTTGTCCTACCCATGAGCAATTAATGTTTTTCCAATTGTTTAGATTTACTTTAATTGCGTGGAAAGTGTTTTATAGTTTTGTTCATATAATTACTGTTTTCTTGGCAGATACATTCCTAAGTATTTTATAATGTCTAGGGCGATTTTAAATGGAATTTCTCTTTCTAACTCTTGCTGCTGAGATGTGTTGGAAATATATGGAAATTCTGATGAATTATGTGGATTTATTTTGTATCCTGCAACTTTGCCAAAGTTGTTGATTATTTCTACTAGCTTTTTAGTTGATTCTCTAGGATTCTTTAAGTAGACCATCTTATCATCTGCAAAGAGTGATAGCTTGGTCTCCTCATTGCCTATTTTAATACCTTCAATTTCTTTTTCTTCTCTAATTGCTACTGTTAATGTTTCTGGTACAATGTTAAATAATAGAGGTGATATTGGGCATCCTTGTTTCACTCCTGATCTTGTTGGGAAGGCTTCTAACTAATCACCATTACAGACAATGCTTGCTGATGGTTTTAAATATATACTGTTTATTATTTTCAGGAAAGACTCTTCTGTTCCTATACCTTCTAGTGTTTTTAATAAGGATGAGTGTTGTATTTTGCCAAAGGCTTTTTCTGCATCTATTGAGATAATCCTGTGATTTTCGTTGGTTTGCTTGTTGATATGGTCAATTATGTGGATGGTTTTCCCAATATTGAACCATCCTTGAATTTCTGGTATAAATCCCACCTGATCATAATAATAATGTTTTTGATCACTTCCTGGAGTCTTTTTGCTAGTATTCTCTTTAAGATTTTTGCATCTATGTTCATTAAGGCAATTGGTCTATAGTTTTCTTTCTCTGTTTTTGATCTGTCTGGTTTTGGAATCAGTACTATATTTGTGTCATAAAAGGAATTTGGTAAAACTCCTTCTTTGCTTATTATGTCAAATTGTTTATATAGTATTGGGATTAGTTGTTCTTTAAATGTTTGATAGAATTCACTTGTGAATCCATCAGGCCCTGGGGATGTTTTCTTAGGGAATTCTTTGATGGCTTGTTCAATTTCTTTTTCTGATATGGGATTATTTAAGTATTCTATTTCTTTCTCTGTTAATCTAGACAATTTATATTTTTGTAAATATTCTTCCATATCACCTAGATTGCCATATTTATTGCCATATAATTGGGCAAAATAATTTTTAATGATTGCCTTAATTTCCTCTTCATTAGAGGTGAGCTCTCTCTTTTCATCTTTGAAAATGTTAATTTGGTTTTCTTCTTTCCTTCTTTCTAATTTCCTTAAAATTAGATTAACTAGCACTTTATCTATTTTATTTGTTTTTTAAAGTACCAGCTGCTATTCTTATTTATTAATTCAACAGTTCTTTCATTTTCAATTTTATTAATTTCTCCTTTAATTTCTAGGATTACTGATTCAGTTTTTATCTGGAAATTTTTAATTTATTCTCTTTCTAGTTTTTTAATTTGCATGCCCAATCATTGACCTTTGCTCTCCCTAATTTGTTAAAATATGCACTCCAGGACACAAATTTCCCCCTGAGTACTGCTTTGGCAGCATCTCATAGATTTTGATATGATGTCTCATCATTGTCATTCTTTTCAATGAAATTATTAATTGTTTCTATGATTTGTTCTTTAACTGATTTTGGAGAATTATATTATTTAATTTCCAATTAATTTTTGATTTGCCCCTCCATATACCCTTGCTAATTATTATTTTCATTGCATTATGATCCAAAAGATTGCATTTATTATTTCTGCTTTTTTGCATTTGTTTGCCATGTTTTTATGACCCAGTACATGAACAATCTTTGTGAATGTACCATATGCGACTGAGAATAAGGTGTATTCTTTTTTGTTCCTATTTATTTTTTCCATATATCTATTAATTCCAAATTTTCTAAGATTTAATTCATATCGCTTATCTATTTTTTGTTTATTTTTTTGTTTGATTTAACTAGATCTGATAGAGGGAGACTCAGGCCTCCCATTAGTATAGTTTTACTATGTATTTCCTCCTTAAGATTCAATAGTTTCTCCTTTAAAAATTTGAATGCTATACCATTTGGTGCATACATGTTGATTACTGATATTTCCTCATATATACTACCTTTTGTCAGAATGTAATTACCTTTCCTATCTCTTTTAATCAGATTTATTTTTACTTTGGTTTTGTCAGATATCATGATTGCAACTCTTGCCTTCTTTTTCTCAGTTGATGCCCAATAAATTTTGGTCTGGCCTTTAAATTTTACCCTGCGGGCATCTACCTGCCTCATGTGTGTTTCTTGTAAATATCATAATGGTGGGATTTTGGTTTCTAATCCACTCTATTTGCTTCCATTTTATGGGTGAGTTCATCCCATTCACATTCGGAGTTATGATTACCACCTGTGTATTCTTCATCATTTTTATTTCCTTTTCTAGTGCTGCCCTTTGTTCTTTCACTATTTCTTTCTACACCAGTGTTTTGCTTTTAATCAGTCCCCCTAATCCCCACCCTTATTTAATTTCCCTTTCCACCCTCTCCCTTCTTATTCCTCTCTTATTTGTCTCTAGGGTCTATTAAATTCCTTCCCCTCTCCCTTTCCCTCCCTTTTTGTACTCCACTCTCCATTCCCCCTCTCCCCCGGTCTTTTCCTTTCAAATTTCCCATAGGGTAAGATAGATTTTGATATCTCAGTTTATCTAGATGCACTTCCCTCTCAGAATTGATTTCACTGAGAGTAAAATTTAAGTATTACCTATTAGCAATTTCTTTCTTCCCTTCTTATAATACTATTCTCCCCAACCCCATGTGCCTCTTTATATGATATTGATTATTCTATTTTTCTTATTCCTTCAAGTTTCTCTTAATGCTATCTTCTATTCCCCCTTTTCTTTTTTTGTATATCATTTTAAACCACTTAGTACCCCAAACTATCTGTGAATAGTTCGCCTAACTACTATAATAGTAAATACAATTTTGACAGTTACAAATAACATTTTTCTATATAGGAATTTAAACAATTTGACCTTATTGAAGTCCTTAAAAAACAGAAAAAAATTTCCTCCCTCTCTTGTTTACCTTTTCATGTTTCTCTTAATTTTTGTACTTGGACTTAAAATTTTCTGTTTAATTCTGGTCTTTTCTTTATAAGTACTTGGAACTCTTCTATTTTGTTAAATGCCCATACTTTCCCCTGGAATTATATAGTCAATTTTGATGGGTAGGTGATACCTGATTGTAGACTCAATTCTCTTGCCTTTCTGAATATCATATTCCAAACCTTGTGGTCCTTTAGTGTGGAGGCTGCCAGATCCTGTGCAATCCTGATTGATGCTCCTTGATATCTGAATTGTCTCTTTCTGGCTTCTTGTAATATTTTCTGCTTAGCTTGGAAGCTCCTGAATTGGCAATTACATTCCTGGGAGTTGTCTTTTGAGGATTTAATGTAGAAGGTGATCTATGGAACCTTTCAATGCCTATTTTGCCCTCTTGTTGAAGAATATCAGGGCAATTTTCTTGGATAATTTCTTGTAGTATGATGTCAAAGTTTCTGTTTATTTCTAAGTTTTCAGGTAGACCTATGATTTTCAAATTGTCTCTTTTAGGCCAGTTTTCCATGTCAGTTTTTTTTTCAATGAGATATTTTATGTTTCCTTCTATTTTTTCATTCTTTTGACTGCTTTATTAATTCTCACTATCTTGTGAGATCATTAGCTTCTACTTGCCCAGTTCTGGTCTTTACAAACTGGTTTTCCACTATGGTCTTTTGGTTTTCCTTTTTGGTTTGGTCTATCCTGCTTTTCATGGCTTCCATCTGTTCAATTCTAGTCTCTAATTTGCTTATCATTTCATTTGATTTCTGACCTTCCCTGAGAACCTAGAGATTGCCCCACACTCACTCCGACTCTGGTGCCGGAGGTGGAGTGGGGGAGGGATGATGAGCTCATGCTTTGGTGGGAGTAATTTTGCCCCCTTTTAGCATCTACAGAAGAAAGGAATTCAAATATTGAGGAATTATAGTTGGGATCATATAAGACCTGGCATCTTCTACTAAAAATAAGAGAAGATCTTAGAATATAATATTTCAAAAGATAAAATGTGTAAGTTTTATGGATTGGTTGTGTTACAAAGGATTGAAAAGGGGAAAGAGTAAGGAGGGTAAAAGGAGTATTTTGGGGTAGAAAGGAGTAAAAAGACATTTGAACTTGCTCATTCTTATTGTTGGGGTACCTGAGAAAAAATGGTTTACAAACATAAAGGAGGAAACAAGGAAGTTCCATCTCCCAATTGATAAATGGGGAAAAGATATGGCCAGACAATTTTCCAATGAAGAAATCAAAACCATACATAGATATATGAAAAAAGGTAAACCAAAGCAATTCTGATTATCGTCTCACATCCATCAAAATGGCTAAAATGATAATAGGACAAAATGACAAGTGTTGGAGAGGAATGTAGAAAAATGGGGACACTAAAACATTGTTGGCAGAGCTATGATCTGATCCAACCATCTTGGAAAGCAATTTGGAATTACACCCAGAGAGTTATAAAATTGTGTATGCTAATGTCATTGCTAGGTCTGTTTTTCAAGGAGATCAGGGGAAAAGGAAAAGAACCTATACATTCCAAAATATTTAAAATAGTTCTCTTTGTGGTAGCAAAGAACTAGGAATCGAAGGGATACCCATTAATTGGGGAATGGTTAAACAAATTGTGGTATATGATTGTGATGTAATGATATTGCTCTATAAGAAATTATGAGCAGGTTAATTAAATCTTTATTTTTTTAAGACTTGGAATGAACTACATGGGATAATGAACAGAGAAATGTGCAGAACCAAGAGAACATTATACAGATTTAATATTTGAAGAATAGCTTGTATATGTTATCTCCAGAGAATGAAGTGGGAAAATGGAAACAAAAGAAATAATTTATATATGCATATTTGTCTTCTGGATGATGCCTTCTATGAGGGGAGGAAGGGGCTGAGACATAAATTCAATTAATTAAAAACTAAGAGGGAATGGGGGTGAATAGGCATCATATGTAACTAATGCTTATCTGCAATGGATAAAGGAGGACTGAACATGAAGCACACACAAAGTTTGTATAAATATATAATATTCAATAGGTAAATAAGCAGGGAGAGGGGAGGAGAGATTAAGAAGCAAGATAATGTGAACAAAATATAAACAAAAAGTATTTCCTGATCCTGAAGATGGGATCAAAATTAATAAAAAGAAAAGAAATATTATCTAATGGGGTTCCTGAGATTTCCCTCTTAGACAATTGAGAAATGGATGGACAAATTGTGATATAAGGATGTAATAGAATATTATTGTGTAGTTAGATTTGATGAAAGGAGTGACTTCACCAAATCCTAAGTGGTATGACCTGAGTATAGTGAGCAGAATAAGGAGAACATTGTAAAGGAAAACAAATTATAAAGACATAGGAACACTGATCAATAAAGACCAAACCCTGTCTCCAGAGGATCTATGAAGAATCATGTTATCTATCTCCTGACAGAGAGAGGTGGATACAATGTAAAGGGACATACAGTTTTGGATATAGTGTTTACACACATTAATTTTACTTGATTCTGCTTATTTGTTAAAAGATTTTTTTCATGCTCTTCTCTAGTTTTTTTTTTTAATGGGGGATAGGGACACTATTTAGCAATAGTGTGATGCCAAAAATAAGAGGGCTATTTAGCACTTTAAAAGCATGCATAGAAAAGAAAATAAGAAAATCGATAAGAAATCACAGAATTCAGTTTATAAATACTCTGCTGTTTGTATGGAATTATTATTATTATTATTTTGGTTTTTAACTTTAGAAACTTTTTTTAAAACCCTTACCTTCCACCTTGGAATCAATACTATGTATTGGTTGCAAGGCAAAGAGTGGTAAGGGCTAGGCAATGGGGGTCAAGTGACTTGCCCAGGGTCACACAGCTGGGAAGTGTCTGAGGTCAGATTTGAACCTAGCACCTCCTGTCTCTAGGCCTGGCTCTCAATCCACTGAGCTACCCAGCTGCCCCCTAAATTTAGCAACTTAAAAAATACTCTGGAATAGATGAAAACCTAATTTAAAATACGAATGTCACCTCAGTACAACAAACATACGCCGAGCTTCCTTTGTGTTCCATCTGTTCCATCAAGATATAAAGCTTAGATATTCCTATAGTCTAGTAGAAGATACTCCAGAATTGTCAACAAGTGCCTTTGACACTTCATCTGCACTTAATAAAGGTTGAATTGATAAGTACATAAGAGAGATGCAAAGTGCAATTTGAGGTGGGAAGAGGTGGAAACTGACAACAAATTAGAGAATTAAGAAAAGGTTTACTAGACTTGTCATTTAAGCTTAAATTAAACAGGTGACAAACAATTCATTGTGTGGAGGGATAAAGGGGAGATCATCACAAGCATAGGGAGCATTATGAACATAGAAATGGAAATGGGAAGGTACTTGGTATGTAAGGGAAATGCCCAGTAATATAGTTTTGTTGGATGATAGCTATAGTACAGTGAGTTATAATTGAGACGGGAAGGTGTCAGATAGTGAAAGAGCCTTGAATTACTGAGCAAATGAGTTTGAACTTTATGGAAGAGAGAAATATTGAAGGATTTTAAGTTAAGCAATATCATACCATATTTTCTGAAAGCAAGTTTTGGTCATGGAGGGTGAGAGAGAGGAAATATTAATTCAGGGAGGAAACACACATACACACACACAGAAAAGCAGTAGACTCAAAAGGGAAGACAAAGAAAGGAGAGGCTAATGATGCTGATGACAAACTTAACAATTTTGTTTATGGTTGGTCATCTTGGTCCAATAGTTTTTCAAAGCCTGAGGACTTTGTGGAAAGATATTTAATTGTTTATGGTAAATTCAGATGTATTTAACTTAGAGTTTTAAATACATTTGCATTTTATTCAACATTCAATAAGTTTCCAATTTCAAGAATGGTTAATAAAGGAAATAAATTCTATTCTGCCATAGTCAAGTATAATATTTAAAAAATGGCATATAAGATGCTATCATGTGTTAAGGATAAAATTATGGTTGGACTGAATATATATGAGTGTGGTTGCCGAAATTAATTATTCAAGTACGAATGACTTTTATGGTAGTTTATTTACAAATAGAAAGAGTGAAAGCAAGGAAAATGAGAGAGAGAGAGAGAGAGAGAGAGAGAGAGAGAGAATTACTCTGGACTGATCTGAACTGGAAGGGCTTTATAGGCCCCAGCAATGGGGGGACCCAGAGGCAAATTAAACAAAGATTCTAGCCACAAGGCCTTCCCCAAGATGAGGGGCCTTTCTAGAGGCTAGTCCTTTCAGAAAAACTATGAAAAGGGTCACCCAAGTGGCAGTCCAACGGGAAGTAGTCTGAGGTCTCAAGCCTGAGCTTCTCCAAGGCCAAGTTCAAAGGGAAAAACCTCACAGTTTTTTTAAAGACAGTTCTTTGCACTACTTCTTGTACCTTCCTTCCACTTTTTATATGGATCAATGGCAGCTTTAACTTTGCTTTGGACTGCCCAGGGGACAGTCAGCTGTTTTTGATTCATCACTTGCTAGCACATGTGGGTCATAGACTTCCCTCCACCACTTAAGGATTAAGTGAGGGTGTATACATTCCTGGTGGCTAAAATCTAAAGAATAAATAGGGAAGTTAATCCCATCTTCACAATCCCCCCCATGTCATTTGGGAGACTAGTCTCCTCAATTGATCATTTAACATAATCATTTTGTACCTCTAAAAATCATCTAACTATAGGTGCATATAAAATTGCACCTTCTATGAGGAAACTACAATAGTTAGAGATAAGAGGAAAATAAAAGAGAGAGAAAGCAAAGCCAATGAAAGGAGTGAGAGGGGGTTTTACTATGGCTACAAGAAGGGAGGCTGGTGAGGGTATAGGTAGGCAAAGAAGAGGGAGAACATTGGCTATCTCTTCCTGTTGACTTTGGGCACTCAGGGCAGAGGCAGGTGCCCCCTTCCTGTCCCCTCCCTCCCCGGGCAGATCACATTACACTCTCTATCATTATGACCTTGCTGCTCTCAGATACCAGGGTCAGGGTGGTCAGGCCCCTGACATCAGAGTCCTGAGCGTTATAGTCCAAGTGATGGAGACCCCATACTGGCTGGACCAGGTCTTACCAACACTCAATGAATGTCCCTTTGGCCCCTAGAAGGTGATAAAGGAAGAAAAGTGGCACACACAGAATGGAGGAGAAGGCAAAGCACCAGCCCACAGCTTTGTCCCACCATGGGTACACATAGGTGGTGTTGTACACATGGATTCAGAAAAATATGAGTTAGCAAAAAGATGTTCTTTCCCTTTGGCTTTCTTTTTAAATTCATTTCAATTATGCATTTGAACATTCCTACAACTGATATTTCATGGACTAATCATAGATAAGGAAACTTTATCAATGTAGGTCAACACCTTCTTTGCAAGTTATAGACTTAATTTCCTAGAGTAGAGGTAAACACTAAGGAATAAATTATTTAATCCTACATAGGGGGTTTGTCCTTACCCTTACTTCTATAGGCAGAAATTCATACATCAGTATCACCTTGACTTTTGAAATGGGCTATTTTAGTGACATAAAGAAAAGTCAATCAGAGCTGTATGTATCTCTTTAGAGGATGGGGTGCAAAAGGAGATGCTGAAGTTGTGGACAGGAGAGAAGGAAGTCAAGGCCAATATGAAGGGAATCTCATAGAGCAGCACTGGGTTTCCAAGTTTGTGTGCCCAGAAGACAATTTTAAGCTGTCTGTGAGCCCTGTGCATTACCAGAGAGAGCAAAGGAAGTGCTTAATTTGGGCAGCTGTACAGAGGGATGCGGCATGCAAAAAATGTCCTCAGGTGCTGGGAAGAGGAGAAATGGAGCAGCTCCGCTGTGCTGGGCTGGCATGCGTGCCAAGACTTCGCCAATGCTGTCATAGAGTGTGGAAAAGCTCAGATTTTCATCTCCTGGATTCACCTTCATTGTAATAGAGTTGACTTTCTTGTGAGTCATTTGTGTTTGTTTGAAGTTAAAACTGGGGAGAGTAGCTATTTCCCTAGGGAGTTGGGTTGGTGATCTCTACAAGGTTACCAAAAACCCTTGTGTACTTTTGTACCAAAAACCCCACTAGGGGGCAGAGGGGAGAAAAGGGATGGAATGATTTTCCTCCAGGCTTGCAATGCAGTGAGATTTTTTCCCCTCCCCTTTAAAACAACTTATTTTGATTATTCATTAAAATTTTTTTTGAGTTCTAAATTCTTTCCCTCTCCCACCCATTGAGAAGGCAAGCAATATGACATGCTTACACATGTGAAGACACACAGTACATATTTTTATATTATCCATGTTGCCAAAAAAGAGCAAGAAACATAAAGTAAAAAAAGGATGCTTCAATCTGTACTGAATTCCTCAGATCTCTGGAGGTGGGTAATTTTTCATCATGGGTGCTTTGTAATTGTCTTGGGTTATTGTACAGATTGTAGTAGCCAAGCCCCTTACAGTTGATCATTGTAACAATATTGCTGATACTGTGTACAATATTTTTATAGTTCTGCTTACTTACCTTTGTATCAGCTAATATGTCTTCCCAGATTTTTCTGAAACTCTCCTGCTCATCATTTCTTATAGTACAGTAGTATTCCATTACAATCATATACCAGAACTTGTTTAGCCATTCCCCAGTTGATAGGCATCCCCTCAGTTTCTAATTCTTTGTCACCACAAAAAGAACTGCTATCGATATTTTTGTACATATAGGTCCTTTTCCATTTTCTTTGATCTCTTCGAGATACTACCACCTAGTAGTGGCATTAACAGGTCATACACAGTTTTATAGCTCTTGGGCAGAGTTGCAAATTATTCTCCAGAATGACTGATCCAGTTCACATTGATTCCACCAGCAGTACGTTTGTGTACTTATTTTTTTCCACATCCCCTCCAGCATTTAGAATTCTCTTTTTCTGTCATTTTAGCCATTCTGGTAAGTGTGAGTTGCAATCTCAGAGTTGTTTTCATTTGAATGTCTCTAATTAGTAATGCTTTAGAACATTTTTTATGTGACTATTGATAGTTTTGATTTCTTCTTCTGAAAACTAATGCATATTAGTTTTAGAATATTAACAGAGAGAGGAAAGCCATGACTACAAGAGAAGCACCCATATGTTAAGGACAGTCACCAGGTTTAGGGAAGGGAAGGAAGGAAGTAGAAGCAACTGCTGCAATCAGTTAATCAACCAATTATTTAACAAGCATGTATTCAGAGCCCACTGTTTGCTAGGTACTAGGACTGCAAAGACTAAATTAAAAGAGAAGTGGGAGTCAGAAAGAATGAATTCTTCTGGATATGCTAATTTTTAGATACCTAGGGAATGTCTAATTAAAAATTGTGACATAATTTTGTCTCAAGAGAGACTAGTGCTACATATATAGACATAAGTCTGTTAGCTTATGAGGTTAGCAAGTGAAAGATTACAGAGGAAAAAAAGAGGACAAGAGCTTTCAGGTACTCAGAGGAAGGGGACATGATATGGATGATGATTTAGCTAAGTTAACAGGGAAGCAGTCAAACAAGTAGGAAAAGGATCAAGAGAGGGTAAGGCTATCAAAATGGGTAGTTAGGCACCTTAGTGTTGCAGAAAGCCAGGCCTGAAGTCAGAGAGACTTCCTGAGTTCAAATCTGCCTCCAGATACTTATTAGATATGCAACCTGGGCAAATCACTTAACCACTGTTTGCCTCAGTTGCCCCATCTATGAAATGAGAAGGAAGTGGCAAAGCACTCCAGTATCTTTGCTAAGAAAACCCCAAATGGGATCAGGAAGAGTCAGGCACATCTGAAACAACTCAACAACACAGTGTTATGAATCCTCAGAGAGGAGAGAATACCCTCAAAGTGAACAAAAGTTTCATATTCTGCAGAGTGGTCAAGAAGGACAACTGAGAAAAGGCCACTAAGTTGTTAATTAAGAGATCCATGAATAACTTTTGAGAATGATGAGAACAGAAATTAGATTATAGAAGTTTCCAAAGAGAATGAGGGGAAAAGAAATGAAGATGTCAAGTATAAATGTGTTTTTCAAGGAGTTTAGCTGAGAAGGGAAGGGAAGTAGAGGATACATCATAGGCAGCTAAAATGTTTTTATATGCACTATTGTTTAGTCAGGCAGTCAATATCTAATATCTATTTATTTATTTTTTAAAACCCTTACCTTCCATTTTAGAATCCATACTATGTATTGGTTCCAAGGCAGAAGAGCAGTAAAGGCTAAGCTTACTTAGCCGGTAAGCAATGGGAGTTAAGTGACTTGCTCAGGACACAGCTAGGAAGTATCTGAGGTCAGATCTGAACTCAGGACCTCCCATCTCTGGGCCTTCCTCTCAATCTACTAAGCCACTGAGGTGCCCCCAGTCAATATTTATTAAGGATCTATTATGTGGCAGACTCTGAATTGCTAGAGGCAAAGAAAATAAAAAGACACTTCCTGCCTTTAAGAAGCTCACCACTGAATGGAGACAACATGCAAATAGCTATGTAAAAACAAGCTATATACAGAATAAATAGGACATAATCAAAAGAAAAAAGGCGTTGGATTGGGGTGACCAGGAAAAACTTGCAGTCAAGGGTGAGATTTTTATTTGGGGTTTGGAAGGAAGTCAGGGAAATCATCGTATTAGGAGATGAGAAGGAAGAATATTCCAAGTATGGGAAACAAAAAGTGAAAATGCTAGGAGTTGGGAGATAGACTATTTAAGGAATAACAAGGAGGCCAGTGTTTGGAGTGTACCTGAGGATAGAGGGAGGTAAAGTTTAAAAAAAACTGGCAAAGTTGAGGGGAAAGGATTGTAAATGGCTTTAAATGCTAAGTAGAGGATTAAAAAACAAAACAAAACAAACCAAAAAAACCTTCCCTTCCTAGAATCAATACTGTGTATTGGTTCCAAGGCAGAAGAATGGTAAGGCTAGGCAATGGGGGTTTAGTGACTTGCCCAGGGTCACACAGCTAGGAATTGTCTGAGGCCAGATTTGAACCTAGAACCTCTTGTCTCTAGGCCTGGCTCTCTATCTACTGTACCACCTAGCTGCCCCCAGGAGGATTTCGTATTTGATCCTCGAGTTGATAGAGAGCCACTGGAGTTTATTGAGTATAGTTTTCTTATCTGTAAAGTAGCTTTCTAGTCAGATAATTATTAACAAACTAATCTAATAATTATAATAATAACAATGATATGATAGTCTAATAATAATAATCTAATAATTATTACTATAATAATAAGTTCAGTTAACTTTTAACATATGGATTTGGATATTGTGTGTATATATACATAAATGTGCATTATGTATACTGTATAATTTTCATAAAATCCAAGACTTAAAATTTTTTGAGAAAAATTTAAGAAAAAGAATATCTCTAAATCCTTGAATCAAGAAAGTGAACTGTTTGAAGAAAGTGCCATAAAGAAACCTACACTGCATCAGAAGATCCAGAATGAGCTTTGGGATATAATTAATTGAACTGAAGGGAGTTGAACACATTTATTCTGAATATAAACTCTTATGCCAAAGGAGACCATCCCTGAATTGGCTTTTTGTCAATGTGCCCAGCAAACATTGGTTTTGCTCTCTCTCTTTTATTTTCCTCTTATCTCCAACTATTATAATTTCCTCTTAGAAAGTACAATATGGTATGCACCTTTAACTGGAAGATCTTTAGAGGTATAAGCTGGTTATGTTAAATGATTCATTGGGGAGACTAGTCTCCCAAAGAATCTCAGGGGAGATTGTGAAGAGTGAATCAAACTCTCTGTCTAACAATCAGCGACTTATAAGTTAATCAATCCCAAACTTAAGTACCCTTACTTAGTACCTTACCAGTCACTAAGTATGAGTGTTCACAAGTCCACTTGCTAGAGTGGGTGATATATCCAGAGGCCACTGCCCCCTTAACTCCCCCCACCCCAACCCTCGGGCAGTGCTAGGCAAATTGAAAGATTGCAATTGATTCCCCTAAAGTTGGGAAGGGACAGAAAGTGCCATGGAAAAAGGACGATAAAAAGTTCTGAACTTCTTGTCAAAGAGACTTCTCCTTTTTTCTTCTTTGGGGACTTCTTTGGAGGATGACTCCTTTGGGCTTTTGGACTTCGACTTTGACTTGGAGCTTTAGGCCTTTCGACTGGAGTTTTTGGCTTCTGGAATTTGGCTTTTGGCTTTGGACCTTCTTGGAGTTGGGCACTCTCTTGTTGGGCTCACTGCTGCCTTGGTGAGCTTAGCTCATGAGGGTTTTTCTGCATTGGGACCTTGCCTGGATCCTGCCTGGCTTGCTGGTGAGTGATCAGGATTCCCACATGGAGATTGGAACTCTGTCAGAGAGTGAGCTTCATTACACTGGATCAGCATTTAGAGTAGGCTAGGCAGTCTCCTTACCTCTTTCCCTTCCACAATTCTCTCTTTTTATGAATATTCCAATTAAACAAAATAGCTAAAAGCTGGTGATAGTTTTCCTGACTTAAGGGATAATAACCAGCAACCACTTTTTTATAACTTATTTAGTCAAAATCCCAATTTAACCATTACAATACATTTATTATCTCTTTTTAAAATTATTTTTAAATTAAATTAAATTTTTATTATTACTCTTTTTATGACATCTTTAAATATAATATACTTTGTCTGTTGAAGCTATAAATTTTTATTTCTGCTTGTCTTATAGCATGTCTGCATTGCCTGCTTTTTTACTTTAAATCACTTGATGCATAGTGAATTTTGTTGTCATTGCTTATTTTAATTTTTTATTTGTCTTTATTTTTTAGGTTTGGTTTTATATGCAGAATATTTATTGATGTTTTTTTTCCAAATCCATTCTCTCATTCTCTTTTGTTTATTGGATTGTTTAATCCATTTGTTTTACCTCCTCTGGTTTCTCACCCCAGTTTAAGTTCGTGCACTCATGGTTGTGTTGCCCACAGAATTACTGCCCTCTCTGGTTCTAGGTGTGACCCTATGGGTCAGAGTTCTTAGTACTATAGTTCAGACCAGTATACTTTCCATTAAGAATATGCTAGTAGACTCTTATTTAGCTCTTAGGAAAGGTGGCATAGCAAAAACAGTCCTTAAAAACTATACTTCCAACTCTCCTCTCCCCCAAACTGGAGTGAAATTTACCACAAATACACATAGTGTCCTTGGGAAGAGTGGGCTCAAAGTACTACTATGGCAGTGAGACACATGACTACGATACATGGGTGGCAAAGGCAACTTACAACTCCTAGTACTTCAAAGCCTGGGAACCCTTTCTTCCTAGAGTCTTCACAGAAGCTGTGAGAACCCGAGGTGTACGGTCTTTACTAGAGAGGTTGATCCATTAGCTCTCAGGTTTTGATTGTCTCCACAACTTAACTCTTGATTGCTAGGACTAGCTCTTTGCAACTGTTTCCTCCTTTAGGTGATGGTGTTTCTGCAGTCATCTTCTGTATTCAGAATGTTGTGTTTATTTTTTTTTTGCTTCCTCCCAGTTGCAATGTCTGCTAGTGGTTGAGCAGTAGACTTCACTACTTTGAAACTCAGCTTCAAATCCACATCCCTGATGAAGCCAGAGGTAGGAATAACTCTCTCTCTCCACCTCCCTTGTAGAAGTCTCCACCACAGGTAGCTCTGGGTTTGCAATGTTTCCCACTCACAAATTCCTGCAGTTCTTTCCTTTTTGATTCAATTAGAGAAGTATTTCCACCTCATAATGGGATCATAGAGTTAAACCTGGGAGCACATTAAAAACTCATCACTTATGAATATATTCTTTGTGTTAGTGTTAATTGCAGATGATCCTAGGAAATCCAGATGTTGTTAGAACAATGGGCTTAGTTAGCATGGGTTGAATAATGAACACAATGATCTCTCCCCAACAGTATGTACTCAGTTGGCCAGATGACTCAAAATCTGTATAGGATGAACTTATATAAGAATACTGTAATATAGTGGAAAGAGACTTGACTTGGAGTCTGAAGACTGTATTGGCATTGACAGGTCTCCATTTCTTTATTTGTAAAATGGAGACAATACTTATCCTACTCATATTAAAGGACCACTGTGAGGGTGGATTAAGATAAAGAATGTGCTTTGAGCTTTACATGCCATGAAATATTGTTTTGAGGAGATGACCTTTAGGAAGAATGGAAGAGGACTGAGTTGGATGGAAGATGGATTTTAGTATCTATAGAGTTTCAGCTATGGGATTTCCTGGATTTTTTCCCAGCAGTTGGACAAGCTGAACTTAGGCTGTGTAAATTGTTCTGTTGTTTATCCATCCAATTAGGCACAAGAAAGATTTATAAGAAATGATTACTTAACAAAAATGTTAATTTTTCAAGAAAGCAATGACCTTAGTGAATTGAGCAAGGGAGAAACGGAATTATTTGAGGTGTAGACTTTGAAATATTCTACGTAAAGTGATCCCTATTAACATCCTCACCAGGACTCCTAGAAAAATGATAGGAGTGTATGTCGAAAATATGCAAAGAAAACAATAGCCCTGACTTGCCATCAGGAACTATAGTGCTCCAGGATGCTGGTTCATTCTGTGAACATGTCCAAAACGGAACTCATTATTCTTTCCCCCAAATTCACCTCTTTTCTGAACTTCACTATTTCTGTCAAAGCCATCATCATGCCTCCCTTTACTCCTCTCCAGTTTAAAAATGTTTAAGTCTTTCTTGACTCCTCTTTCATTCTTCTTCATACCATAGAGTTAATCAGTGGTCAAGTTTTATCCATTCTACTTTTGTTACATCTCTGAAATTATCCCTGTGTCTCCAATAATATGGCTCCCACCTTGGTTCAAGCCCTTATTACCTCCATCTTGGATCAGTATAATAACTTCCTACTTGATTTCTCTGCCTCAGGTCTTTTTGTAAAAATGGAGATTTGAACCCCAGACTTCAATCCCCAGAAGTCCTTGGTATTTCCCAGAATTCCCTATAATCTCACCTGAGTCTCCACCTGGGCGAGATCACAATTGGTATTTAACTGACAGTAACGCCTACCTCTCTCTCTTCTATGATCTGTACTTCCATTGCAATGATGTAGTAAGTAAGCTAAGTGTGGATATTCCAAATTGGCTAATCAGCCATGGCACATGGTTTTCTTACTTTGTATTTTCTTTATTTCTTGATTTCTAATAATCCTTAATAAACCTCAAAATATAATATTTTTATTACTAGAGACTAATTTAAAAATTTACAGTTTTGGCAACCACAATACTCAGATGAGAACATCTCAATTTTTTTTTTTTAAAGATAGCCTAGATCCTGCCAAGGCTTTTTAGGAAAGCTGATTCTGATTCAACTCGCTCCTGCTGCCTGTTCATGCCTCCATTCATCCGCTCCAGACCTGCTTGACCCAGATTGCTCTCCTAGTCCTGACCTGCCCCAGCCTAGCCCCAGGACCCAGGCTGCTGGTAGCTACTCCTGTGTCTTCAGGAATCACAAACCAACTGGTAAAAACTGGGGTGTTCTTAGTCTCCACGTGGCAGGGGACCATGGGAGGAGAGAACAAGGAGAAGGAAGAGACTTTTCCAAACAGGAAGTATGGCATATTCTATGAGAGAATGCCTATTTCAAAGGATATTTTTTTGAGTGCACTGTTCCTTTTATTTATCTCACCTGAGATTCAGAAGAGAAATTCATCTCCCTGCAACTCTTTGCCTGTTGGACCTGCCCAATTTGAGATTCCAAAAACCCATGTTCTCTGCTATGGGAGATCCCACATTACTTTCTATTACAGCACTAACAAAAGGAATCTAAATGGATTTAAAAAATGAACTTTAAAGAAACTGGACGTTATATTTTTAAGGCTTTTCAGACTCCAATGTTTTATAAAAATCTCTATATTTTATTGCATTTTGCTGATTGTTTTAAGATTTAATTTGTTGGTTTTAAGTTCATATATTAATGTATTCAATACTATTCTGTTACACTGAATCATTTTAATGCACTGGGTTTTAACTACTGTTATGTTCTGTTGCTTTCCCCCCATAACTATACTGAACAAGTATTATTGAATAAGCCCACATATAAAAAACAGCTTTTTTTCAATTTTGACTTTGTAAATTGTCACATAGAGGATAGATGGACTTCATCAAACTGGTCACAATTATATAACAACCTTTGGAAATTTTAATGAACTAAATATCTCAAATTGATTTTAAGGGGTCTTTTAGACATGAATTTTAGATTTTTTCAACAACTCTGATCATTTTGCCTGCCTCTAACAGGAGGTAAGGTCCATTTTAGTAGTTGAAGTGAAATACAATTATAATCCCCACCTCCCACATTTATAAAAATGTGAATGGATGGGACATCATAGTCTCATACCAAAGGAGCTGGGAAGTTAATCCCAGGGCATGGTACCCCTGGCTGTCTCCTAAAAGAGGTGCATCTCTCATTTGTAACTCTTCAGCTTACTTTACTTCCACCAGAACAATCTAGATTTCTTGATGATGTTCTAGACCCAAATAAATTTTATTTTTTTTTAATGTATTTGCCAAGGTTGAAAGATTTGCTACATCTGTAAAAATTGTGACAAAAATTCATCAGTTCATAGGCTTTTAAAAATGCCATACAACAACTTACATGAAATATGATAGTGGGTTTGTTTGCTATTGTAATTAATTAGGCTATTGAGAATTTTGGGGATATTGATACCTTTTGAATGTGCATTACATGCTATACTACTGTTCTTTATAAAAAAACAACTGTTATTTTGTGAAATTCATTTGCTCATACTCACGGTGGATCATGGCCAGGTATGAAGAGGAAATGGATCTCATTTTTGGTGAGAAACCTTGTATTCTACATTTCCTTAGCTGACCCAGTGTATCAATGATTATAAGCTATATTTTTTATTTTTAAAACTCTTTTATTATTATATTTTCTTGCATGTGCAATATACTATTTTAGCCTTTTATTTTTCTCTCTTTTTACATTTGAAGCACATGTCACCAGTATAAAAATTTTCTTTAACTTTTTTGATTTTGCAGTAATATAAGTTTAAAATATATTTGCTATAATGTCAATGCATACCCAGAAGTTTGAAACTATAGAAGTGATGCCCTTGATTATTTAAAAAAAATTATGGGACTTTGCTTAATGATTCTGTCTGATTCCAGGACAAGAGAATACAAAAAAAAGCTAAATTGTACAGTGCCAAAGGAGGACAGATTTAACCTGAATAGTGCCAAAAGAGCACACAGGTCAAAAAAAGAAGAAACCAATCCAGGTAGGATTGATGCACTTCTAAGCCAATACTAAGGACTTGAACCTAGTGTGAGACTCGAGGTTGTGATGCTTGACATATGTTAAGATGTAGGCCTTCCTCGTATCCACACTCTTCATGAAAATGCTTACATACAAGTATCTCAAATTCAGTTCCTACCTGGCTCCCTATTCTGTCTTTCATAATGTGGCAAATTTCTGTTGTCCTGGCTACTGACTGTGTGAATGCATCATTGCTTAAATCATTTTAATTGGGCCCTGATTCAAGGACCTGTTGTAGATTTATTTTTCCTTTACTTAGAATTTTTGCACATAAGACTTTGATAGTCTATATTTCATCCAGAAATTATCTTTTTTATTTGGATTTTTTTTGCTGTTTTAAAAAATTTCTCTTGCCAATTGATTCATAGCCCTCATAACTCAGCCATGCATCCCTAAGTGATCCCTGTGTTTTTCAATCACCCTCTTCAGGGGGGGGGGGGTGTATAAATATTATTATTTTAAATTGCAAAGTTTAAATTCCTTTTGATAGTAATTTTATGTTAAGAAACATGCTACTTCTCCGAATCCAGAAACTGAACTGTCTGGAGAAGACACCATGAAGATGCCTCCACAGACCACAAACTGCATGAGAAGGTCCAGAGTGAACTTTGGGATGTGGTGATTTGGACTGTGTTGGGTTTGAATGCATTTGTTTTGTATGTATACTCTTATGCCAAAGGGGACTGCCCCCTAACTGGCTTTTTGTCAATGTGCTTAGCAATCATTGGTTTTGTTCTCTTTTCCTTCTTTATCTACAAATTATTGCAATCTTAGATTATGTTTCCATGATCCTTTTGGGGAAACTGGCTTCCCAATATGATCACAGGTGGGTTTGTAAAAATGGAGATTTGAACCCCAGACTTCAATCCCCAGAAGTCCTTGGTATTTCCCAGAATTCCCTATAATCTCACCTGAGTCTCCACCTGGGTGAGATCACAATTGGTATTTAACTGACAGTAACGCCTACCTCTCTCTCTTCTATGATCTGTACTTCCATTGCAATGATGTAGTAAGTAAGCTAAGTGTGGATATTCCAAATTGGCTAATCAGCCATGGCACATGGTTTTCTTACTTTGTATTTTCTTTATTCCTTGATTTCTAATAATACTTAATAAACCTCAAATATAATACTTTTATTACTAGAGACTAATTTTAAATTTTACACTTTCCCCTTTCTAATCCATCTTATAGACTCAAATGACACTCCTGAGGCATAGTTTGGACCATGCCATTCATGGTAGGTGGTTCAGTAAACTTTCTATTACCTATAGGATCAAATATAAAACTCTCCATCATTTAAAGCTCTTTTCAGCCTTTGATTATATTACTCCTCTCTGTACACTATCCTGTCTAGACAAATTTGCCTTCTTGCTGTTTCTTATTGGTGACATTCTCAGTATCCTGTTACTATGCTGTTAAACTGTCTCTTTTACATGCGAAATATACTCCCTCCTCACCTCTGCCTCTAAGAATTTCTAGTATTTTCAAAAGCTCAGCTCAAGCACTACCTCATATCTGTGGATTTCCAATCCCCCCAAATCTCAGTTGCTATTGATCCTGACATTTCCTTATATTTATTTTGCAAGTACTTTTTGGGGATATTTTTCCTCCTCAGAAAATATAAGCTCTCTGAAGGCATAGATCATTTCATTTTTGTCTTTGAATACTGAGTGCCTCATATAAAGAGGCTACTTAAGAAATACTTGTTGACTGATTCCCTGGAATCTATAGGAAGCAGACTATTTTATTGACCACCCATTGTGCTCATTAATTGTATCTTAAAGTAATGAGTCTCTCTTTGAGCTTAAAGTATAATGAGAGAGATAAAGGAAACACACTAAAAACAGATCTGATACAATGAAAAGAATTAGAGAAGTATAAATACAGTAGTGCAGGATTCCTTATATAAATATAGGGGTGGTGGGAAGCACAGTGTGGTGGAATGTGAGCAGATTTCTATAGGGAATGCTCAATAGAGTAAATAGGTTTTGGACAGGGTTGGCAAAGAGGTTCAAATACAAGAGTGACATGGAATAAGGTAGCATCATATTGTTTAAAGGAGGCAGCTAGGTGACTCAATGGACAGAGAGTTGGAATTTGAGTCAGGAAGACTGGAGTTCAAATCTCACCTCGGACACTCACTAGTTGTGTAATTGCGGGCAAGTCACTTAACCTCTGTTTGTGTTAATCCACTGAAAAAGGAAATGGCAAACCACTCCAATATCTTTGCCAAGAAAACCTCATATGGGGCCATAAAGAGTTGGACTTAACTGAATAACAACAAATATTGTTTAAAAAGCAAAAGGAAAGAAACCTTGAAGAGGACTAAGAGTCAAGAGACCTGGCTTCTATTGCATATAAGATAAACCAACTCACTGGGTGATGCTGGGTAACTAAAATACTTAATCAGTCTTAGTCTCAGTTTCTTCATCTGTAAATTAAAGGGACTGGGCTAGATGACTGCAATAGTCCATTCAAGCTCTACAAACCATGGGGTTGTATAAATCACTTATGACTTAGCTGAAGATCCAAGCTAGGTAATAAGAATACTAGACTAACATTAATTTTGATGTAAACAAGAGAGGCATTTATAAGCCACTGAAAGGTTTTGAGCTAGAAACGACACAACGAATCATTCATGACATTTAAAAAAATTCTTAAATGTTTTATTGATGTTTTGGTCTTCTTTTACATCATTGTCACTTCCCAATGACATCCCCCATATAAAATACATTAATGACATCTAAAAGTAGAATAAGCAAAACACTCAGTAATATATTAGCCAAAATAATGAAGCACCAATCCTTGATAGAATGGGATGACAGAGTATCGTGAACACCTAAATGATATATTAGACTTTTTTTCTCACCTCCCTCCCTACACCCTGTTCATAGAAAGGATTCTATTACTAACAGAATTTAAGAAATTCACTCTCTATTTAATGCTATATATGTTGAATGTTCACTCTGACAGATCCTTCAGTGAGTTAAGTGTGCAACTAAACAGTTTCTATAAAAATTAAACTCATAAAATAAAGGTATCAAATCAGGAGTTTATTGTGCAATAAGCATAAATCCCAGTTCCCCTCTGACCTCCATTACACTGTTATTGAAAGATGTAATAGAGAATCTAATAATCTTTTGATAAGGAAGAAGACAAAAAATAAGAGATAAAAGAACATGCAGTTAACAAGTGATCCATATCTTTCCATGACATTACTGTATTTGTACATAAATCCAAGCTCCAGGCTCAGGAAAGGGAGACTCCAAAATTCTAGATTCAAATATTTCTTTGTTGCCTGAAATAACGATTATAGGCAGCACTATATCCATGAATGAAGGCATAGCGTGAACAGAGTGTGTAATCATCACATGCTTCCCGATGGATTTCATGGGTTGGCTTGGTGCGTTCTCTGACCCTATAAAATCGAGGAAGGAGAAAGAAAAGAGTGAACCATTGGGATTCATGAATTGATCATGGTGATATAAGAAAAAGAGGGGGGGAGGAGATGACATTTTTGGAAAGAGAAAAAAGTAACAAAGTGATTGAGAGAAAAATGAAAGAAGAAAAAGAGAAAGGGAAGGGGAAGGATAATTATCATTTAGTTTTTCTTCCCTCTTCCTTAAGTCCTTCCACAAACTCAATATTCTTCACCATTCTGTCTTGTTCCCTTTGTACTCAGATTTAGTTCTAAGTTGCTCCCTAAGGACTTGGTTAGAGTTAAGAGTTCTTACTTTTTACTGAAGATCCCCTCCCCAAAGTTGAGTTCTTCAAAAATTAATAAAAATTAAAAATAATAATAAATGATAGTTTAAGAATAATAATAGTTTAAACTTTAAAAGTTTAAAGCTGTACCAAGACTTTTGGGATGTCCTGCTTTAATTTTTGCAAAGCGCTTTACATGTGTTATCTCTTTTGATACTTATAACAATCCTGCAGAGTAAGTCCTATTATTACCCCCATTTTACAGATGGGGAAACTGAGGCTGAAAGAGATTATTTATCTTTCCCAGAGTCACACAGCTAGTCAATGTCTGAGACCAGATTTGAATTCAAATCTCCTTCAAGTTGTCTAAATGTTTTTTTCTAAGGTCTCACCTTGAACTGTGATAGGATATAGACTAAATTTTTACTCACTGAAGAAAGATAAAACTTATAATTTATCCACAGATTTGACCATATAGTTTCATTAGAGAGCACCACTTCTAAGTTCTAGGAAATTTTTTGACCTCATGATGCCAGAACATTTTTGCAATAATAGTTTTCTGATTGGATAGTATTAAAATGCGCTGATTCCTTCTTTATGTCTAAACCATGTATTTCAAATGTTTCTACTTTTGGAAATTTCATTTCTAGTTCAGTGCAGAGTTTTATCATCAGAGTGAACATTTTAACTGAGACTTTTAGTTTTCATACTTACCTCTCTTGGTGTTTAGCCCTCCATCTCTGTTGAGGTGACATAAAGTTATTGGCCTTTCTCCTGTTAATGAAGGGAGCTAAGGAAATGAAAATCAAGAGGCATGATTTGAGAAATAGTTCAAGAATATAATTCAACAAACCCTAGCACCAACTAACTCTTAGTCACTATCCTAGGAGAATTATTTTTTCCTTTTTTTTCTGGTGTGGATTCACTGGTGAGGAAATCTCATATGTCAATATAGAGCACCAACTATTCGATAATTTACAGTCGGAGAGCTTCCTGGAAACTGAGAAGTAAATGACTTGCCCAAAGTCACACAGCCAGTATGTGTCAGAGGGAAGACTTGATCCCAGGTCTTGCTGATTCCAAGACTTCCTATCTTCTATTTTACAGTGTTTCTTAGATTTACACAACCTCCAAAAATTAGGAAAAAAAGACTCAGTAGTGATGATTATAGCATTCCAAAAGCTGGTCTCCCACTTAATATATAGTCATTTTCTACCATTCTATCAAATTTTCCATCTCTGTGGTAGAGTGCA